>NC_135873.1:17606114-18206114 GCF_031162955.1 Sander vitreus | reverse complement strand
ATTGTCCGGGTTAATGCTAAATTTTAAAAAGTCTAAAGTAATTCCATATCCCAGAGTCTCCCTTAATACCTTAAAATGTTATGCTGAATTCGCTCAGTAGGTCCTCTGTGTTAAATGAATACTGTTTATCTGTAAAATGAAAAAGTTTGTGACCAAGTTGAGCCAAAACCAAGCACCACCGAACAGCCGAAGCAAACTTTCTTATTTCACAGCAAACAGTACACTAAAATATGTTTCTGAAGACACTGAACCCTGTATCTTTGTATGTGTGTGTGTGTGTGTGTGTGAATGTCTGAACGAGAGGCCAATAGTAAGGTGCTTTGTTCAGTAAGGTAGAAAGACCCTATATAAATTCAGTCCATTTACCCAACACGGTGTCACGCCAGTTTGTGAAATGGTTACGTTATTTTGATTTACTGATTCTTGTACAGGTCACGATTTTCTCGTTTATTTCGTGTACAGGTCACGATTTTTGAACGTGACCATTTCACAAACTGCCATGACACTGGCGAACTGCCATGACACTGGGCTGCTCTGGGGGACGCAACAACTGGGAAATGAAATGCCACAAAGGGGAAATGAAACGCCATACACGGCGACAACAATGGGACAGACCGCCACACGCAGGACGCGATCCCCGGGCGCAGGGACACGATCCGCGGTCTCTGTGGTACGCAACAACGGGGACATGAAACGCCACAAGCCGGCCACAACAACGGGACGGTTGTGGTTAGGAAGAGAATAACGCCGAAAAGGAACTGCAGCAAGTGGGACGCAATCCCTGGTCTCCAGGGTGAAAGTCCTGTGTTGTTTGACCCATCCACCACCCCTACCAACCTCCCTGAACGGATTTTCGCCTTATCAATACTACTCGCTACCGTAATTGTTCTGTGATCACGAAATATGCTTCCCATTGAAATACATTACTTTAAAATTCGTGCTCACCACACGAAAATAAGGACATTAACGTGTTCAGTACACAAATCAATAGATTCAATAACGTGACCATTTCACAAACTGCCATGAGACTGGGTTGATTTACCACCAACACCACCATAATTTCCACCATCGGGAAAAGGGGGGTTTGTTAGATAATCAGGCCTTTTTTGTATTTTGTTCGAAATAAAGAAATCATTCATTCATTCATCTGACAATTACTTTGTTTGAAGTATACTAAAGCCTTTTATTGTAGTTGGGAGGCATATTTACATGTGTAAATAATGTGCTCCAAAGTTTACACGATTTCCAAATTGTAAAGACATGCTAGTACAATACAAACATATTTACATTGTGTGTGTGTGTGTGTGTGTGTGTGTGTGTGTTTGTGTTTGTGTTTGTGTGTGTGTCTGTATGTGTGTGCATTTATGCATGTTTGTGTGTGTGTAGAAGAAAGATCTTATTATGGAAATCAACATGTAGTAAGCCCTGAGCTTCCATTGCTATTGGCAGTATAAACACATTGGTATGGAGAGGATGGAGGACCAAAATTATTCTGTCTCACTATCTGCTTCAGGAAAAAAAAAAAAACATTGGCTTTCTCTTCAATTACCTCTTCCAGTGAATTCAAACGGACTGAAATTGACATAAGAGCTGGCTCCATATCTTCTTTCATGCAAATGTTCATATTGACGTGTAAAGCGAGGCACTCTGGCTTGCTAAGCTTGAATTGCTCTGACCAAACTAATCGATCTCAACTGAGGGAGGTAGCAGCAGTGACTGACTCTGCTTTTTTGTGTTGCAAGAGTCACAGTAATTGAGACTGTGGCCGCAACATCAGAATAGATTACTCAAACACTTCATACATACTGCATACTTATAGCTCAGTATTATTTACCAAAAGTAGAATGATGGTAAGGAGCTTTTCACTTTAAAACATTGATGGTTAAACATAATGTAAAACATATTACAAATGAATAATTATTTTATTTATTACATTTTATATTCTATATATAATGTATATTCTATATTTTACACATTCATTATATATATATATATATATTTTTTTTTTTTATCTGCAAAACAACATCTAAACGAAAACACACAGCAGTGTTTAAATTCTGCAATGTAACGCTAACCGACACAGCTGGGACCATCTAACATCTTTATCTGCACTAAGTAAGGAAGCATAAAGAAAGGTAAGCTATGTGTAAGTGATGCTAGCGAAGCTAGCTAGCTAAAGTTATCAATCTGGCTCTGTACCAAAACCCTCCAGGAATCTCTTCACCCCACCCAAAGGGATTTAGTGAATATTAGCCACACATATTAACTAGTTGTGTATATACTGCATGTTTCAGTTGTTTGGTCTGGTCTTGGTCTCGTTTCGGTCTCAACCCCTCAAAATCTTCACTCTTCACTTGAAAAAAATAATTTCGTTTGAGCAAACAAAAACCTAATCCGTGCTCAATAAATGTATTTGCATGTTTGCTATTATTCATATTAACGTGCAATCAGTGTTTCCCATACATAGGTTCTACTTGGGCACCCCGCCCAGGTAGATTGAGACCCACCCAGGTAGATAAAATCCGAATTACATTTTTTTTTCCAATCAACAAAGTATTTTTTACAGCACACAAAGACCAGCGGCCTCCAGCCCCTCCCCCTTGTGAAGTCGCGCGTCGCGTGCATGACAGCGTCAACACTAGAAACACCGCAGCCACACCGCCGTAAAAGCGCACCGAACGTCATTAATCTGAGTCTGGTTGTTAACCCTCTCCGCAGCAGTCTCCTCCGCTCAATATCTTTATAACGGGGGGCTGACTGGAGCTAATTACTCTTAGCTAATCGTTGCTAACCGAGCCTTCAGTTCTCCATGCCTGTAGGCTATCCATTAACTGTATTTATATACTCAAGCCGAATAAAACCCGTAATTTTTTATTAAATTGGCTGTAAAAGTTTTAAACTACAACTTAGAGTTGTTTGAATGACAGAAATCTGCTCAGTTGAGATCATAATGAGCGCAACAGGACATGTAACATTATAGTACAAAACAGCATGTTTAGGATCCCCAAAACACGGATTAAAACACTTAAAAAAATGAACAATGATCTAACAAACTAAATGAACAAGAATTAACTTTAGCTATCCCTAGTCTTATATGATTTAACAGGAGTTAGGAGGGAACAGTGTTGAGATCAGTGCTTGAAGTGGAAAAAAAAGCCGGTACTCTCTTGCATTGGCAAATCATTATGACATTTGAGATTTCTACAGTGACAATCAAAACTTGGAGATATTGCTGGTACAACAACAGTTTATTGTTATTTATTAACAACATAAATGTATGTATTTATTTAAAGAAGCTGTGTGTGTGTGTGTGTGTGTGTGTGTGTGTGTGTGTGTACACTGCTACATGTTTTGCAGCTCAGTTTGTTATCTTTAAAAACGAGCCAGCTGTTCGTGGAGCAAAAATACATAATTTAGTCCCTTAACCAACAGTCAGGCCATCCATGTGTTTCGTTACTCATGTTATTACAGTCCCTCCAGAAAAACGTAATTATGCGATCGCATAATTCAATGCATAATCAGCCAAAGTCCGCATATTTATGCGGGGGCCACATTTTTTTCAAATACGCTGCACTTTTGCCGCATTAAATTGCTGATTTCCACGCAAAATATGCAGGGCTTGCATGATTTCATAATCCCCGCATTTTCATTGCAAAAAAATCACATATATCTTAGCAGAAAGTTGAAAAATGTTGCGTTTACTTCACACAAGAACAGCCATTTTCTGCTGTTGCCATGGGAACGTTATGAAGTGACGTAATTACACCACGTGAACATCATCGAAAAGCTGCAAACCCCGCGATGAAGCCATGATGAAACCGCAGTTTTTGCAAGTTCCTGCAATTTCATCGCATAAAATTGCATAAATATCCCGCATATTCCATCGCATTTTTTAAGAAAACGTGCCGCATAATCAAGGATTTTTGCCCGCAACAATCACAAAAAAACTTTCCTTTCTGGAAGGACTGTTATTATTGACGTCAGTGTCACTGACTAAGGTAACGTTAAGGTTGGTCAGCTGCAGACTCCTCATTAACGCTAGCTGTTCCGCTCACATCAACGTTAATGTTCAAGCTCATAAATCGTACCTGATGTTTCTGGTTGGACTTGGACCTCTGTTGCTGTGTCTGGCTCTGGCACACACGTTCTTTTAGTACCTTTCTGAAGCCAGGCTAACATAATGACTTACAAACTTGACACACTTCTTTTTAGTTTCTAGGTTTTCAGCAGTGAAAAATCTGTTACGGTCAGGCTGCAGGCATCAGACAGCTGTTCCGAACTGAGGTAAGTCACGTAGTGCCCTCTAGGTAGTGTAGTTTATGTAACGTTAGGGTCAATCTATCTGACACTGACGCTTTCTCTGTCAATGGTAGACACTGCATGAAAAAGTGGGATTTTCGTCAGTAAGCAGCACTGTAGATTGTTGTGGAACTTCAGGTTTACGACAATGTACAGGCAACACCGAAAACTGCCGTGAATTGTCGGAAATTGACGTGGGCCTTGCTTGGCAGTTGTCCCCCCATGACCCCCCCTCCCCCTAATTCTAGGGGAGGCTTTAACATGTAAATGAAAATGCTGTGAGCTATACAAATGCAAATCAGGGTAGCAGCCAGTGTTGGGCAAGTTACTTTTAAAAAGTAAGTAGTTACAGTTACTTCTTCCAAAAAGTAACTAAATTAGTTACTCAGTTACAAATTATGAAAGTAACTAGTTACTTCAGAAGTACATTTTTAAATGCTCAAATGTGTGTGTGTGTGTGTGCGTGTGTGTGTGGGGAGTAGGTGATAGAGCGAGGGAGAAGTGAGAGAGTGACGGCGATTAGCCTTGGAGCGAGTACCGACTCTAGAGTCATATAGTGAGAGAAACAAAGTGTCTCCCCTGTTCTTTCTGACCACGGTGGAAAATCTGTAGCAGGAAAAGTTAACCCTCTCCTTGATTTCATAACGCCATACCTGTCTCTCTTCATTGACTGACTCGCTTGTGTTGTTCGTTGTGTGTCTGACTTTGCGTGCTTTCGAACCCCCGCCCAACTCTACCTCTGATTGGCTTACCATGACATTTGACTCAACCTCAGCCAATCGTCAGCATTTATGCTCTTGTGTCGTGCACTGCCCACTAACCAAGGAACAACAGTAAAAAAAAAAAGTCTTTGCCTCTCGGCTCAGACTCCGAGATCTAGTTGGTCTGATGAAAAAAACAGCTTCAAATATAGTAACGCGCCGCATTTTTTGGCAGTAACGGTAACGGCGTTATTAAGATGGGAAGAGTAATCAGATTACTCGTTACTGAAAAAAAGTAACGCCGTTATTCCCATCACTGTTAGCAGCAGGGGGAGTTTTACCCCAGGTGACATTTTTCTAAAAGGTATTAACTTCATTTTAAGAAAATCTCTTAAAATTTATCAGGCTCTTTTGTTGGCAATTGTAGACTCTTAAAGGTCCAATATGTAATACTGACAGCTAGTGTTTAAAATAGTTACTGCAGTACAAATTCAAAACACTGGAGAGAGTCGTCTCCCCCGCACCCTCCTCCCCAGACTCGAAGTTTACGTTGGTTGCCAGGCTGAGACCGCAGCATTCAACAATGTTAGACAGCGGAGTAGCTAACGTTAGATGCTGGCTATATTGACATAAAATATATATATATATATATATATTGTCATAAAAGCCCGTGCTCACGCGGAGCTCTGTACCCAACTGACAGGCACACTTTTTCGGCTTGGAATTACAGTAGGAACCGTTAAAAACCCGACAACCTCGCAATCCTCTCCACACGCCACACAGGCCCATTTCCTTAGCTTAGAATTACGATAGGAACCACTAAAAATACTACCTTGCCGTAGTACCTTGCCGTCCTATTCCACCCGACTGAACACACTTTATTGGCTTAGAATTATGGCAACAATTGCTAATCACACTGCAAACTCACGGTCCTCTCCTCCCGTTTCACAGCCTCCATCTCTTGGCTTCAAATAACTTACTATTGTAATGTTGTCTATGTCTATGTTGTAAACAGCCATGGATTGCTTGCCTGGTCCTCCGGTAACGTTACACTGCGGTCAAGCCAGCCGACACATCGTTAACGACAGTCAAGCCAGCTGACCCAGTGTTTTTGCTGTACGTGATTATAGTAGCTTTACGGTAATAGCGTTTCAGAACTGGTTTCAAAATAAAAGCATTCGTCAGGTACATAGCGAAAGACAGTCAGCGACAGCAAATACCGTCAAAGGAAATGTACGGAATTGTGATATGTACTTTCAAAATAAAAGCTCAAATAATTGTAAGCTTAAGCCAATAGTTTTTTTATTGCAATTTCTAACAAGGTCCTTTTTCCGCACACTAATTTCACTTCAGGGTAATAGTAGACGTACACCGCCTCATATTGCCACCCAGGAAGTTTCAAGTCATTCCGGTGTATAGTTTCAAATTAAAAGCCCACCAAAGATTCAAATATGAGACTAATTGCATATGATCTGGGATTCAATTTAAAAGGAAACGCCCTGTAATCAAACAATAATTCCACTTCAGGTTTATAGTATGCAACCCCGTAGTGTGACCCATTAAGTATCATGACATTCTGATTTGTATTTTCAAAATAAAAGCCTGTCAAAGTGTCAAATATGAGTCTAATTACATATGATTTTGTATTCAATTTAAAAAGGAAACGCCCTGTTATCAAAGAATAATTCCACTTCAGGATTATAGCACACGACCCCATGGTGTGACCCATTAAGTTTCAAGTCAGTCTGGTGTGTAGTTTTAAATTAAAAGCCCGTCAAAGTGTCAAATATGAGACTATTTACATATGATTTTGGATTCAATTTAAAAGGAAATGCCCAGTTATTAAAGAAAAATTCCACTTCAGGGTTATAGTATGCGACCCCATGGTGTGACTCATTAAGTTTCAAGTCATTCTGGTGTGTAGTTACAAAATAAAAGCCCGTCAAAGTGTCAAATATGAGACAAAATACATTTGATTTTGGATTCAATTTAAAAGGAAGCGCCCTGTTATCAAAGAATAGTTCCACTGCAGCGTTATAGTACACAACCCCATGGTGTGAACCATTAAGTATCAAGTCATTCTGGTGTGTAATTTCAAAATAAAAGCCCATCAAAGTGTCAAATATGAGACTATGTACATATGATTTTGGATTCAATTTAAAAGGAAACACAAAATATACACAAAACAATTTATTTCAACAATTAGTTTTAATCAGGCTTTGCCACAAAGGTAAAATGTGCATTCCATGCAAACAACATCACAGTCTCCTAGAGCTCATCCACTGTGCATAGTGGCATGACTACAGTGACCTTTCTTTGGTCTTGCTCATCCAAGATTGTCTGGTGGAATGGTCTTTCTGCTGACACCAAAACACTGTGCTTCACATAAAGCATATTAGCTTTGTCATTGCATGACAAAGTCCCAACCATTTGTCTTCTTAAAATACTGGCAAATTCAGCACCATATTCACATGTCCATGGCATATGAAGCTGTTGGCTCTGCTGAAATGGCCTCATAATCTAGACTTCAATTGTCCTATTGTTATTAAACTTTCCCAGTAGTCCACTAAAACTCACTGTAATTCACCTCAACACCAGTCTGTGCGCTGTTCGTGCCCTGCTGGTTAATCTGCCTCCTCTTTGTCTTTCTCTATCACTCTGCCCCTACCCCCGCCTTCACTAGGTGCTTTCCGACCAGATAGTACTTGTACTTTTTACACTTCTAAGCTGTACACTTCTAAGCAGTTCTAAGAACTACTCTCCCCCAAAATCTTTTTTTCCGTTTGCATTCCCACTAGCCAAGTGGCCATAGGGACTGGTAGGAGGGGTAATGGAGTGACGCAAGCACGGCAACGGTCTTTATAGCATCGTCACTAGACCTTAGCGCCACATACAACAAGAAAACAGCATGGAGGAGGCCGTACATGGCCAGCAGTGCCTGCACTTCCACATCAGTCCACTTTTCCGAGTTCCGCATTCCGTCCATTCTCGTAGTAATTCACGTAATGTTTTGCTCAACACAGACGGGGCTTTATTATACTCGGAACAGACCCCGCCTCTGCCTGCTGCTGCGCTGTGGACGCGTGTGTGTGTGTGTGTGAGACGGCCGGCGAGCCGCAGGACACGCTTGTGGAGTTTAACTCCGAAAAGACAGTTAACCACAGGTTCCCGTTAATCTTATGATGGACATGTGTTGTGATATTTAAACAAACGAACCGTCAACGGCGAAATAAAAGCCTCTTATTTACGAGACTGGTCTGAGAGACCTCCAGCTCACAGCGAGGTGTCTGAGCAAGACTGGCCGAACGACGAGCTAGAGGACGGGGCAGGCGCTTGCTGGCTGTCGCCTCACTTCATGGAGGTTCTCAACTCCGAAAACTTTGAAGCAAATTGTCTATTCGGCATCAATTTTCGCAAGACTGCCTATATTCGAAATCTAAACAGTTAATTTCTCGCCTAAAACGTTGTCAGAAGTGAATTTAATGATGAATAAGATGGTGAAAATTGTTAAAAATGTCCCGTTGTTGCTCTGTCTGCAAGTTCTGAGTTGGCAGTGGGCGTGACTTATAAGTTCGACCAATCAAGTACACCTAGGAAAAGGGAAAAGGGAAAAGACCCTGCTCTGGAGTAGGAGCTAAAAAAGTACGCTACTGTGGCCAGAGGAACTTAAAAAATGTTCCTGTCGGAACACGACGAAAAAAGTGTTTTAGGAACATTTAGTTCTAAGAATTGCAAAAATCCCTCCGGTCGGAAAGCCCCTACGGCTTTGATTTGAAAAATAGCAGAGGGAGATGACTCCGAGAGTTAGAGCAAAAGCTTCCAAAGTATGGGAGTATTTCAGGCCAACTGGTAAAAGAGTTGTCTGTACACTCTGTCAAACTTCACGTGCTTATCACGGGAGTACAACCACACAGGAGTTTTTTTTCTCCTCCATGTCACCTCCGGGGCTCCTTACAGATGCGCCCACAGAAAAGGAAGTATATGATTATTGATGAAACAACGAGCTAGTCTGTACTGTTTATTAACTCTTGAGAAGTACAATGACTGTCTTTGGATGTTAAACAGGCTACTTAGACTTTGGCAGTAATGTTTTAAACCCCACCAAAACTTTAAACTTGCGTGCAGCAAGTTTAAACGCGAGCAGCCTGCCTGCTTTCAGCGCGATTCATTAGCAGAGCTAAGCGGGTGAGTTGCTTTATAAAAAGTGTATTTTTTTGGTCTTGTAATTTACAGGAAGCAGTGCGCTGTCTTCACAACTCAGAGACAAATTGTAGCAGGCGCTACGAACCGGAGCAAGGGTAAGATTTAAAGAATATGCTTTCATTGAATGATTTTCATTCATTCTGCTGTATAAGGACATAGATACGTTAATAGATACCGATCTTAACCGTACATTTTTTTTACAGACTAACCTCACCTCATAACGAGGCCTATTTGCTAGGGGCTATGTCTGCAAGTCCAGATTTACATGTTGCTGATAATGACGCCATTGTGTGTAACTGTTACTGTTTTATCCTTCCTTGTTTAATTTTACTGTGACTTATGTTTTTTGTTTTTTTTTATTCATACCACTCTCATTTAATTGTTTTCCAGCTGCCTTTAAGACATATTACGAGACAGCACGCAGGAGCTTCAGGTAGAATATATATATATATGTGTATATATATATATGTGTGTGTGTATATATATATATATATGTGTATATATATATGTGTATATGTGTGTGTGTATATATATATGTGTATATATATGTGTGTGTATATATATGTGTGTGTATATATATATATGTGTGTGTATATATATGTGTATATATATATATATATATATATATATATGTGTGTGTATATATATATATATATATATATATATATATATGTGTATGTGTATATATATGTATGTGTATATATTATTTTATTTTTTTATAATAATGACCCAGGGTGACCAATAGCCTAACCCATGACAGACCTGCCAACCAATCACGAGAGATTTATCTTCTTCAAAAGTAGTGGTTTCATCCAATACTGAGTGAGGAAATTCAAACCAGGCCAGACACTCTCTGGTCAGGAGAGGTTTCGCTGCTATTCATATGCTTATTAGAGCCATTAGCACCTTCGCGGGAGCTCTCCACATACGTCATGGTTCGTTTCCGACAATATGTGGCACAGACGAACGCGACGTTCACAGGCTGTAAATTGTTGTTAACTTCCGAAAATTAGGGGGATTTACGGGCGTTTACGGGGACGAAAATCCCACTTTTCATGCAGTGAGAGTACCGGCTACATGCAAGAAGTAGCAGAAAAGGTGCAGGTACGCTTAAGAGTAAAATGTAGACGTGCCGGTACTGCATACCGGTGAGTACCGGCCCACTTCGAGCACTGGTTGAGATGTATAATAACATGTAACTTTCTGTATGGATCTAACGTTAGTATAGTATAAAGGTTAAGTTGTTATAATATTTGGGCTCCGGGTAATCAGGTATTTTATCTGCTGAACTGTTAACCCAGATTTAATTGACAAAGCGCATCATGACTACACTTTCCTGTCATTTGTTTTAAATTCAACAAGCATTTAGTTGTATTTTAGCAGAATACTGAAAGCAGCAGAAAGGCAGAACTGAGTACATTTTAATATCAGAATAAAGAATACACAGTGTTGGGAAAGTTCACTTTCTACATGAACTAGGTCAAAGTTCAGTTCACACATTTTAAAATTAACTAGTTCAGTTCATAGTTCATACTTAAACATTTTGAACTGTTCACAGTTCCAAAAATGAACTAGTTCATAGTTCTTTTTTTCCATATGTTGCTTCAGTTCAATGTGCCGTTTCAGGTTTGCTGTGGATGTGACTGAAGTGCGGATTTTCTTTTTGAAAGCCGGCGGGCAGAGTTTGCACAGAAACAGTCCCTATGACCGACCTTGTCATAAAACTCATTTAAATGATCATACGACGCCTCCATGCTGCTTTGTCGCCTCCATGCTGCGGTCACCTCCATGCTGCTTTTTGTTTTGATGTGAAATCTGGCACCCTATTGAACAAAGTTAAACTGAGAGAGCGTGCCGTTCACAGACACCAGAATGAACGAGTTCACAGTAACGTTCATCAGGCAGTAATACAGTACGTTCAGTTCACGTTCGCCCAAAATATGAACGAGTTCATGAACTATCACTCAATGAACGTGTTCAGGCATAACACTGAGAATAATGCCCACAAATGTAATTTGTAACGTATTCCGTTTCTGAATACTTGGATTACATCTTAATAAACAGGCCTATTCTGGTGTGTTCTTCTGTTCCAACTGGCTGAATGTGTACCTAAACAAGCAGATAGATTGTTGTATTTGCAGTCCCAAACTACATACTACAAAAATCTAACCGAAGTCTAAGCTACCACAAGCTAATTTTAGCTAACGTTAGCCAGCATGTCAAACGGGGCTAGTCAGTCTTTCAACAGCTCTGGGGCTAGTAAATCAGCACATAGGAGAATGTAAAGTCGCAGACGACTACCCTTGGCTAATTAAAAATAAAAAACTTACTTTAAAGTGGCCATATTATGCTCATTTTCAGGTTCATAATTGTATTTTGAGGTTGTACCAGAATAGGTTTACATGGTTTAATTTTCAAAAAAACACCATCTTTTTGTTGTACTGCACTTTGCTGCAGCTCCTCTTTTTCACCCTGTGTTCAGGTCTCCGTTTTAGCTATAGAGTGAGACCTCTCACTGCTGTAACATCTTTGTTGGCAGTCGCACATGCGCAGTAGCTAGGTAAGATCACATCATCTAGCTAGCCGTTTGTTTCTACAACTTCAGTAGTACAAGGCAGAATTAGCAGGGAGACTTCTTCTAAACGAGGTGTGGCCAAATGGCCCCTGAATCGTTGCCACGCCGGGTACACGCCTTCAAAGGTCTCCCATTCTGTTTTTAAAAAAAAGCACATGGCCAAGACCCAGAAAGCCCGTAATCTGAAGCCAAGGAAGACTGGAACCAAACGACCCATCAAACTTCACTGGAACTCAAAGTCTCCTGTCTCCTCCTTGCACAACTTCACCGGTGAGCCCCTCTACTGCACGTCGCCTACCCAGCTGAATTCCCCAAGACCTAACCCAACCCTGCACACCAGCCATGCCATGAGGGAGCTACACCGCTGCACTGCTTACTTTGCTGAACAAAGAAAAATATAGCACCCACCTTAGTGGGTTTTCACTGCAGTTTGATTCTGGTCCATTCTTGTCCCGCCACACTGGTGGAGAATGCGGGCATGAGAAGGATGGATCCAACTGTTTCACAACCCCAACAGACCGCCTCCCTTCCTACTGCCACAGCTGTGTGGGACCCCATGCGACTATCCTGCAGATGCTCGTCCAGGGCCAGCAGGAATCACAGCAAATCACAACAGCCCTCAGTGTCCTGACTCAGCAACTCCTGCGGATGCAAGACCCCGGCGGCCCCCAAACCGCTCATGATGTCGCACGCTCCCACCTCACAAAGCTCACTACAGACGATGACGTGGAGGCATATCTCTACACCTTTGAACAGAATGCTACCAGGGAACGGTGGCCTCATGCTAATTGGGCCGATATTCTTGCCCCATACCTTACGGGTGAAGTGCAACAAGCCTACCAGACTTTGCCTTGGCCAAATGCAGGGAACTATGACACCCTGAAACAGGAAATTTTGCTTCGACTCGGTCTCTCTCCAGTAGCAGCAGCCCAGCAGTATCAGTCCTGGTCCTACTAGCCTGACATACCTGTTTGAGTACAAATGACTAACCTCATACGTACTACCCAGAGATGGCTCCAACCAGATCAACTGAATGCCCAGCAGCTCACAGAACGAGTAGCGATGGATCGCTTCTTATGTGCCCTTCCTAAGTCAGAGCGCCGTATTGTGAGCCTGGCTGCTGCTGAAAACCCTGCTCAGATGGCTGACGCCACAGAACGAGCAATTGCTACCAATGCCCTTATGCGTGATGGTCCCAGTGAACGAGGTGCCACGACAATGAGGCCCCAGAGACGTGACACAGGGATTTCCCCTCCTTGTCCTTCCCCCTCAATCCATCAACCTACATCAGTGCTGCCTGAGCTTCCCGTGCCAGCCCTCCACGGCCATGATTGGCCTGGTTTCCCTGATGCCTGGGGTAGGCGTGGAAAGAAACGGAGAGGCCAACCCCAGTGTCACCTTCACCGTCCCCTGCCCCAGCCAGACGAACGACCTTTCCTCCTGGCCCAAGATGGTTCTTCCGATGCGGATGAAGAAGGTGAGCGGGAGACAGGGGGTCCTAATCCATTTTCTGAACTGTTTCAACAGATCACTGAAGGGGGGCGATTCGCTCGAGAACAGAAGGATGACCGACTGAAACATGCCTGGCAACAGGTCCTGCAAGTCGAAGGGGAGCAGCGACTTAGGACCCTCCCAGCTCAGTATTTCAAGGTGCACAATGGGTTCCTCTACTACAGTGCAATTCGCCGAGGTGAACGTTGGGACCTGCTCACAGATTGATGCTGTAATGACCCTGGCCCATACCCATCCAATGGCTGGCCATCTGGGAGCCCAGAATACAGAAGCCCAAATTAGGAATCTGTTCCACTGGCCTGGGATGAGAAATTTCTGCCAACGTTGCCCCACTTGTCAGCGCACTTCCCCTCTCATTCCCCTTTCCATCATTGATGTACCTTTTGAGCGTATTGGCATGGACCTAGTGGGCCCAAGATCTGGTCATGGACATGAGTATATCCTGGTCATCGTGGACTATGCAACTCGGTGTCCTGATCCTGAGGCTGTGCGCCTGCGTAAAGCCACATCCAAGAACATTGCTCGGGAGCTCTTTATGCTCTTTAGCCGCATCGGAATTCCAAAGGACATCCTCACTGACCAAGGTACCCCATTCATGTCTCGTTTAACAAAAGCCCTGTGTGCTCTGCTGAAGGTCACCTCCACACCTCTGTCTACCACCCCCAGACAGATGGGCTTGTAGAGCACTTCAACCAAACATTGAAAAGAATGCTCCGACGAGTGGTGGATGAGGATGGACGCAACTGGGACCTTCTCCTCCCTTATGTTCTCTTTGCCATCCGTGAGGTTCCACAGGTGTCAACTGGCTTTAGCCCTTTTGAGTTTGCTGTATGGCCGGCAGCCTAGGGGCCTTCTGGATGTGGCCCGGGAGGCCTGGGAACAGCAGCCGTCCACCGTTGAGCATGTTAAGGAGATGCAAGACCGGATTGAGAGGGTAATGCCGCTTGTACCACATGGAGGAGGCCCAGCGGGTCCAACAGCAGACTTTTAATCGTCCAGCACAACCCCGGGAGTTCCAGGTGGCCGAACGTGTATTGGTCCTCATCCCCTCCACATCTTGTAAGTTCTGCGCTACCTGGCAGGGTCCCTACACCGTGGTGGAACGTCTAGGGCCTGTCAACTACCGAGTCCAGCAACCAGGCCGTCGACATCAACTTACTCAAATGATGTATTGAGCCTGTTCCTCTGCTGACGGCCTGCGCCCATGCTGACCAACCCCCAGTCCACTGTGGGGAGGGGCTTAGTCCTGCCCAACTGCAGGAGCTCCGGGAGCTGATCGACCAACACCGGGAGGTTTTTTCCTCCAACCCAGGCAGGACTAACGTTGTGCAGCATGAGATTTGCACTCCCCCTGGGACCCTTGTTCAGCAACGGCCCTACCGAATCCCTGAAGCCAAGCGACAAGCGGTGGATGAGGAAGTCCAGATAATGCTCCAGCTTGGGGTGATTGAGTCATCTCACAGCCCCTGGTCCAATCCCATAGTGCTGGTTCCGAAGCCAGAGGGCTCCTGGAGATTCTGCAGTGACTTCCGCCACCTGAACAAAGTTTCAAGCTTTGACAGCTAACCCCTTCCCCGGGTCGACGAGCTGGTGGAACGGCTAGGCCGAGCAAGGTTCATATCTACTCTGGATTTGACCAAGGGTTATTGGCAAGTACCCTTGAGCCCAGAGGTCAAACAGAAGACTGCTTTTTTTCTGCACCCCTAGTGGTCACTGACAGTACAGAGTACTCCCATTTGGTGTCCATGGGGCTCCGGCCACCTTCCAGAGGATGATGGACCAGATCCTGGCACCACACCGAGACTATGCAGCTGCTTACCTGGATAATGTGGTCATCCATGCAGAGGACTGGTCCAAACACAACACCAGGCTTCGGAAGGTCCTTGCTGCCCTCCGCCAAGTGGGCCTAACTGCCAATCCCTCAAAGTGCCACCTTGGCCTCACTGAAGCCCGCTACCTGTGATATTTGATAGGCCGAGGTCTAATCAAGCCCCAAGAAGTGAAGGTAACTGCGGTACGAGAATTTCCCCGTCCCACCACCAAATGCCAGGTACGAGCATTTTTGGGGTTGACTTCTCTAAGCCTTTCTGGCTCTGCACAAATGCATCTGACGTCAGCCTGGAGGCAGTGCTGTCACAGGAGCATGAGGGGGAAGAACACCCAGTCATTTACCTGTCTTGCAAGCTGAACACAGTCGAGAAGAAATATGCAGCTGTGAAAAGAGAGGCCCTTGCTGTAAAGTGGGCAATCTTAGAACTATTATCTTTTGGGCCGGAAGATCACCTTGGTGACGGATCATGCTCCCCTCAAATGGATGGCCCATGCAAAGGACACCAACGCTCGTGTCACCGGATGGTTCCTGGCTCTCCAGGACTTTCATTTCACGGTCGAGCATCGTCCGGGCACAGCCAATGGCAACACTGATGGCAACCACTAATCACCGCCTCCAGCTGCCTCTCGTTTGCCCTCGTCAGGCCAGGACAAAAGGAGCCACGCCGACCAAGGCAAGTGAGTCTGTGTTTGCCACTCAAGTTAACCACTGCTCGGTTTCCTGCACCCTGAAAGCCCGTAAACTGAAGCCAAGGAAGACTGGAACCAAACGACCCATCAAACTTCACTGGAACTCAAAGTCTCTTGTCCCCTCCTTGCACAGTTAATATGTCAGGGCTGTGGGGGAACCTCAGACCAGAAAGGTTGGAAAGCACTATCTACAGTAATTTATATTATTGACCTGCTGGTATATTACAGACATGCCTTAATAGTTGTGTTAATCATAATACCGTTGTGTTGTTTGAATTACAATAACATATCTGTTTGTGTGACTAACGTCATCCTTCACAAGCAATGTAACGTTAGCCCAGCATGGATACAGTCTTTGCATTCAACATGTCATCCGAACACACCTAAAATGTCACAATACAGCCACATGAAAGAAGTGTGTAATACTGGTTACATAGTTATTAACCATAATTCTGTTGCAGGCCTGTAACGGTACGGTGGTCATGGTCCAGTGCACACAGCTGCATGCTACAATACAGTGCATATTTCTGCCCGGAAACATTTAGCTGTACCTGTTATCAACATGTGCTGAAGTTAGCACGACAAGCTGATTAGCATTGATTAAGCTGAATCAAATTCAGTTCAATTCAACTCAATTTAATTTATAGTTTCAAATAATAACAGGGTTAGGGTTGGGGGTTATCTCAGGACAGTGAACAGATAGAGTAGGTCTGGACCACACTATAATTTACAAAGACCCAACAATTGAAGCTTCATGAACCATTCGTTGTATTTATTGACAACTACATGGGGCTCTTGTTTGCAATTTTTGCCGATTATGTCAAAACTCTTCATACAAGCCAAATAAGACAGAACACCGTTTTTTTGGCATATGTCGAAGTGGAGCTGCTGGTGATTTGGGTTCTTGGAATAGTGGGAAATGTTGTCCCAAACTGTCTCCCAATTAATTACGTTCCCCTCCGTCTCAGCTCTCGCTCCCATTTCTTTAGTATTGGGAGTTCTCCTACAGATACTTGCATCAGTTTAGCATAAACCTGGACACTAATCCTCTCACCGGAGAATCAACAAGCCATTTAATGATTGGGTGCATCTCAAGACTGTTCCCCCGTGGTACTCCATAACATTTTAGGGCTGATCTTAAGCGAAGATAAAAGAAGAAGGATGTCCTAGGGACCTCAAAGCTAGCTCTCAGGTCTTCAAAACTTAACATACCTTAATCATTGAATAGCTGGTCTAGAGTATAAATACCTCACGCCACTGGTTATAAACAAAAGGTTTGTTACCAGACATTAAGTATATGTTGTGCCATATTGGGGTGTTCAAATGCCACTTATTGGTTTAGCATAGTTGCTCCTCCACCCGTTTAAAGTTGGTCAATGTGTTGGTGATAATAGGGCTATAGGCTAGCATAGACTTTTTTTGGACACACACCTGTGAAGGCAAGGTCTTGCAGTCTTAGACTGCCAGTGAGGTTTTGCTCTATTTCTCTCCATGGGACTGTAGATGAGGGGTCCATCCACACTCTGAGGGCCCGTAGCTGAAAGGTTCTGTGGTACACTTTAAGGTTGGGGAGGGCCAGGCCTCCCGTGTTTGTGGTACGTTGCAGGGTAGAGTATTTTAGCCTAGGTTGTTTATTATTCCAAATATACTGCCAAATTACGGTTTCAAGTTTCTTCCAGAAATGTATTGGTGGGGGTAAGGGGATCATTGTACTTAAGAAATGACAGAACACGTTTATGTCAAGATGAAACTCTGCAATCAAAATGTAAACACATGCACACAATTACCTTTTCAAAGCAGCAACAACACACTGATGTACTTTATACAAAACACTGCTCTCTTTAGTACTTTGTATACCTATTTTCTCATACAGGCTCCTGTGAAAGATTGTTCCAGTAAAGAACAACTACTTACATTTCAATGAATGCAATAATGGAAAGGCATCAGAAAAAACATTTACAGTTTATTTTGTCCAATTGCGTGTTTTTACAAAAAAACACACAAAGAAAAGTAGAATTACAGTACAGTAATCAATGCAATATGTTACTTTAAACAAACAGAAAACAATACTGTAAAAGTAATTGCAGTTAAATTACAGTGCAACAAAAAAATGGTTTTGTAAAGGATGGGGTTGATGGTTTATGGATACCGCCTTCTGTTAGGGTCTGGCCACATCACCTCATTCAGATCACAAGCAATATTATCCCTGACCAGGCAATGGGGGGAAATATCACATTGGGTGCCATATCCAACCCTGGACTGACCCCACCTCAATGTCTTTGCATGCCTGCTTGCAAAAGAGGCATGTGGTTGGCAGTCGTACACTTTCCAAAGCCAAGCTGAAAATAATTCTTGAATCTGATTAAGAAATTGGGAGTAAGGGGCCAAGTATACAGCTGTGAAGTTACAGTATTGTGGTTGGTGAACCAGTCCCGGACCAGAGCAGCCTGCTGGAAACTAACATTATCCCAGATGACAACAAACCTGGGCTGATGTGGTCCATCCTGTACCACTACATTATGTAGTGCTCCTAAAATGTCATTATGTGTGCAGTATTGTAGGGACCTAGAGTGGCATGGTCTCCTTGCAGACTAATGGCGGCCCAGAAGGTGATCATGTGAATGGGTGTGTTGCCAATTTCAGATAGTGTTTTGCATTGTGAAGAGAAGTGTTTTCCCAATTATTGCAAGAGTTGTGTCAAAGTGTCTAATGTAAGTAACAGTGTGTAGTGTTTTGCAAGAAGTGTGTTGCAGAATTGCAAACAAAGTGTAAAGCAGAAAACGTGTTTGTACTTTTGATGCCTTTGTTTAAGGCATGGTTACAAAAGTTAGGGGTTTTGATGCTTTTGTCCAAGCATTCACTTTTAGTTTGTAAGCAATTGGCAAAAACCGTAATAAAAAAGGCTGGAAGATGACAATTCAGTGTGCTTTCAACCCTTTGTTAATCAGAGAGCACCATCTATTGGGCACAAAAAATACAAAAATGCTTCACGAAGATTCATTTGGACATCACTACTGATTAGCATCAGCATTAGTGAATCAGACGCCAGAAGACCCCCCTGCATCCTTCAAAGAATTAGGGTTCAGATCACCTACAACAGCAATGGGGAGAGAGTTGGCATTGACAGTATTTCATGTTGCACATGATCATGCTGGTTTAGTGAGCTTATCTAGTAACGTCTAGCTTGTGACCGGGAGGTTGTCGGTTCAAATAAAAATCTGGAAGGTACCCACAATTTTATCGTAGTAATTGAGTACATTTACTGAGTTATTTCCCTAATTTAAGATAAGATACGCCTTTATTGATCCCCAGAGGGGAAATCGGGTGTTGCAGCATCAAGACAGTTACACAGATAAATAGTACAGATAAATAGAGAAGTTTTATATACATCGCGGCATTTATTAAAAAAATAATGTTGGTATTGACCTACATCAGACTCATCTGGTATTTTTAACATATCTGTCTGTATGGCATAAGTAAAGGTGGCTGCTATTTTTGACACAGCTAATGAATTATGCCATTGTAGCAAATGGAACTACTCTGTTTTTTGTGTATTTAAATACTTTTGGGATCTTGAATTTGGTTTAGAATTTAGAAGAACCTTTTGTACGTTTGAGCAATGCTTGTTCACACCAATTTGTAATGATGGTTAGAGGTTCTGTGAGCATGAAAATATTCAACTGAGACATAACACTGCAAGATCAGGCAGCCAGTCCTCCAAACTGTGTACACATTCTGAAAATTAGGCTCTAGGCGCCCTCTTGTGTCACTAAAAGGTACTTTCCTATAAAGGCAGAGGATAGTACATTCCCTCCCATAACCTGCCCTGTACATGCATACAGACTGTACATATCTGCTCATATTGTTGATTTCAACACGTAGCTCTGTTGTTTGTAAATTTGGAGTGCTGTCAGTAGCAAGAAAAACGAAAACAATCGGTGTTGCCTACACGGTGTTATCCCCCTGCTAGAGTTAGCACCCAACAGGCTTAAACAGGGCTTTAAAGGGTTTTAAACGTGTTTTTAGCCTCTAAACATGTTCGAAATGTCATTACAAGTGTCTACCCATGTGAAGTGATTCCTTCCAAGGGAACACAGCAAATTTGACTGCAGTAGATGTGACAGGCATAAAAGTGTTAATCCATACCTCTGTTTATTTCCTGTTTTCCGGGGAAGTCCACACTAGTTGATTGTCGAACTCATACAATCCAATATTCTAAAATGTATTCTTTCCACAAAAAAACGATTTGCCATTGTTATTTCCTTAGTAATGACTATGTAGCAACAGGTTGTAACCTGACACCACAGCTGAGCCAGAGGCAGCAGGTCAAAAGTTCAAGAGCCTACTGTTGCTTAGGTACCTATACATGCACGATAGCTCTTGAACTGCAGTTCTGCTGGCTCCACTGTGGTGTCAGGTTACAGACTGTGGCTACATAGTCATTACTAAGGACATAACAACGGCAAATCGTTTTTTGTGTGGAAAAAATACGTTTTGGAATATTGGAATGTATGAGTTCAACAATCGACTAGTGTGGACTTCCCCGGAAAACAGGAAATAAACAGAGGTATGGATTAACACAACTTTTATGCCTGTCACATCTACTGCAGTCAGATTCGCTATGTGTTCCTTTGGAAGGAATCACTTCACATGGGTAGGCACTTTTAATGACATTTTGAACATGTTTAAAGGTTAAAAAAATGTTTTTAAACTTGCCTTGTTTAAGCCTATTGGGTGTTAACTCTAGCAGGAGAATAACACCGATTGTTTTCGTTTTTCTTGCTACTGACAGCACTCCAAATTTACAAACAACAGAGCTATGTGTTGAAATCGACCGGAATTCTCCTTTAAGGTTAAACATTACAATTAACATTATAGACTATAGCACTTTGAGAGCATACAACATTTTAAGTGATGTTCTTTCAGTACATTTTTTTCATTTAATTTGATCAAACTTTAGTTTGATAGTGTTACACAGAATCAGCATGTGGCAAGCAATTTTATCAAGTTCAATATTCAAAATTTACATAAAACTGCCATTCTGTCTTAGCACAATATTCACATGTCCTTAATGTACATTGAAATTGTTTTTTTGGTCGCTGTAATTATTCCTCTTGTCCATGCTGGCTGCAAAAAGAGCCCTTCCTATGTGACTCCAATGTAGATCATCGTTCTGTGTCAAATACATTCAAAAGTGCAGCTGAAGCTCATGTGAGGCTTTAGACACCTGAGGTAAACAAATCGAGTGTTTATCTTCTCTTTTTTTGTACAACTCCCCC
This sequence comes from Sander vitreus, assembly GCF_031162955.1. Lineage (NCBI taxonomy): Eukaryota > Metazoa > Chordata > Actinopteri > Perciformes > Percidae > Sander > Sander vitreus. The sequence continues at coordinate 18,185,025 of NC_135873.1, read as the reverse complement.
TCTTTTTCATGCTGCCATAGGGACCCTGACTCCTATAATGTTTTATTTATTGTGATGGTTGGGGTCGGCTGGCTGTGAGTCTTTGTTTTGTTTTCTAGTTTCCTAGTTCCTATTTTATTTTCCACTATCAATTTCTCTGTTGGCCCTGCCTCTCTCTGTGTCTCCTGTGTTTCCCCCCTCCTGCCTGCTACTGCCAGCTGATTACGCACATTGTGCACACCTGCCAGCCATCTACAATCAAGCCCAGTATTTGAACCCCAGATCCACTCATCATCTTCGCTTGATCGTTGCATCAGTCGTCCTGGTGACATGCAATACACGCTCTCTGAAAAATTCTCGTACTTACCTGTCCTTGTCTGTTGCCGACCCTCTTTGTGTTTCTACCCTACAGTCATTCTCTCCACACGCCTCTGTTACCTCCAGTCAGCTGGCTTCACCATTCGGTCCCCTCCTCACGGCTCCCTGCTCCACCCTGCCTCCGCTTCTGCTCCGTCCTACCTCCGTCCCTGCTTCCAACCATCCCCTCTTCAACTCGCCTGTTGCCCCAGTGCCTCCTCCTCGGTTCCCTCGGCCCCAGTTCTCCCGCGCTCCCCGAGCTCCCTCGTCATTTCTTCCCAGTGAGTTCCTCGCCATCCTATCCCAGTAAGTCCCTCCCCATCCTGTCCCAGGGCCCTCTCTCCTGTCCTTGGTGTCCGCCTCCCCACTCCTCCTTCCCTTTTGTCATTTTGATTCTAATAAACCTGTTTTTGCTGAGCCTGGTTTTGGGTCTGTTCTGTACGATGGCCGACAGGGGCCGACACCCTGCAACTTAAAACACACGCAAATAGACAAAGCACAAGCAAATTAAGAAAACAACTTAATTTGACAACACATGAGCAGCATTCAGCAAACGTGCTGCAAATACACACAACACAACCAAATAAAAAAAAAAGCACGCTGAAAATATGAAACGATGCAAAAAGAAACGCACACAAACCCAGAAAACAAATGCAACAAAAAACGCTGCATCCAGATTACACAACGGAAGTTCTCCAGACCTCTAGAGGGAGCAGCTAGTGGAACAGCTTGATTTACGACCCCACGGGGGGAGAGCGCTCTGCCTTTTTATTAGAGTTTGGTATGGCTGCAGCCTGGAGAACTCCATAGACTGTATATTTTATTATTAATAATATACAGTCTATGCTCCCGTCTCATGCCCTCCTGGCTGGTGCCGTCCGCGAGCTTCGGCTTTTCAAAATAAATGTGTCCATGTCTTTGTACTTTGGTGTGTTGGATGTTTGTGAACTAAACAGCATGGCAATCATGCTAATGAATACAATAACTTTTTCAGCAGATGTCTTACTTACAACACGGAGTTAGCAAAGATGTTTTGTGTTTATATGTGCGAGCGGGATTTATTCAGTTTGATAAATCCTACGGTAAATTGGCTGGTTTACTAAACAGGGAGGGACTGTAAATCCTGTCTGTTTTTTGTATTTCAAGAGCGAATTGCTCCACAATATGAATACAGATTGATCACTTATTTTGTTGGTAAATGTTGTATAATCACAATATTACACTTGAGGAGGCCTATACTTCAGTAATGCGCCTTTCGGACCTTGAAATTAAACCCTCTCATGTAATATGGCTTAAACAAACGTCAACGTTAAACGCTGATGCAGTTTTATTACCACGAGTTTATAGACGTCTCTGCTGATTGAGTATCACCTGTGACCTGAGCCGAGACAAACCCACCAAACGAGAGAAAACATATCTCAAACATAGACTTAATATTTACAGTCTATGCAGTTGCGCGCTCTCTCTCTCTCTCTCTCTCTCTCTCTCCCCGTGGGGTCGAAAATCAAGCTGTTCCACTAGCTGCTCTCCTTAGGGGTCTGGAGAACTTCCGTTGTGTAATCAGGATGCTGCGTTTTTTTGTTGCATTTGTTTTCTGGGTTTGTGCGCTTTTCTTTTTGCATCGTTTCATATTTGCAGCGCGTTTATGTATTTGGTTGTGTTATATTTGCAGCGTGTGTATGTATTTGGTTGTGTGTATTTGCAGTGCGTTTATGTATTTGGTTGTTGTGTGTATTTGCAGTGCGTTTATGTATTTGGTTGTGTTGTGTGTATTTGCAGTGCGTTTATGTATTTGGTTGTGTTGTGTGTATTTGCAGTGCGTTTATGTATTTGGTTGTGTGTATTTGCAGCGCGTTTGCTGAATGCTGCGCAAGGTGTTGCATCGCTTCTTTTCCGTTTTATTGTTAGCCCTCTAGTGGCCATAATAATTATGATAGGAGCATAGCAGGATGTCATGTAATGTGGTATTTAACTTGCTAACTAGTCATTGACTGTACAAATAATATTAACTGTCTATGTAACTAGTTTTCTCACATAACTGCAACATGTAGTGTTCAGGTGTTACAGCTGATATATATTTTTATTCAAATCTAATTTTAAATTCATTTTTCAAATCAGTTGAGCTGCTCCACAATCTTTCCACCTAACCCCATAGCAACAGCAGAAGTACCCCCCCTGGGTTACACATACCCCTGGTTGGGAATCACTATAGCAGACAGAAAATGCATTGGAGAGGACATTTTGGATGAAAGCATCAGGACGTTTCTGGGAAACAAATCTACATAGTTTTATATCTGTGTTAGTTACAGTGTTTGTTTTTGTTTTCACTAATTGCCAAGACTTTGGAGAACAATTTCCAAGAGCCAAAAGTATTTTAAACAATAATTCTACATTTCTGTGAGATTCCATTTAAGTTTTGTCTTTATAGTCATATGGGTGGTGATGGTGCAGTGGATATGACACATGCCCTGTGGTGTGGGAGATCTGGGTTCAATTCCCACTGTGATACATCAACCAATGTGTCCCTGAGCAAAAGACTTAACCCATAGTTGCTCCAGAGGCGTGCGTCCTCTGACATATGTAGCAACTGTATGTCGCTTTGGATAAAAGCGTCAGCTAAATGACATTCATGTGCCATCCCTGCAGTATATATGTATCCTGATACACGTGCCATGTTTGGGTGTAAGTTCTGTGTTTTACCTATCCGCCACATCAACCAAACAAATTCCCTCTGCGGACCTCCGTCCTTTCATACTACTCGCTACGACGATAATTCACATGTAATGTAGGTCAATGGAGGCCAAACGGCATTGATAAACATGCTAAAAAACGATTATGTGTCTTTATAACAAGCAAAAACGGCATACGAATTGGCGGGTCATACATACGCCACTTTGTGAGATCAGTCTGGTTTACATGGTCTAGTTCTTTTTTATGCTGAACATAAGGTGTGTCTGAACTTTAAAATCTAATAAAATTAAATAAATAATAAAAATAGGTCAAAACCATTGCTGGCATGACAGTAGTCTAACTCAGGGTGTAAGATTATCATTTGTATTTCGTTTATTTAGGATCCCAACATCCTGTATCATCAGTCATGGTGAGCAAATTCAATCTTTTACCCATAATTTGCTAGATGTTCTTACCCCTTGTCTTTATTAATCTGCACATTTGTTCAGGCTGAACAGGCGACCCTCCGGTTCCCAAGCTCACAGAATGAGCTACTGCCACTCCTATTGTTTGTTCATTGTTTAAGAGGACTTATTATTGTGGAACAGTAGAAAGTTTCATGGCAATGATAAAGATCTGACATGTTATTTGAATATTCAAATGGTGATAATAATGTGAACAGGATTCAGTAACATTAATATAGTGCTGTGATCAATTTCCATCAGCACAGAGGGAGAGACATCAGAGCAGAGTGACGCTGAGGAGAACATGACTCAGAAGAAGTAAGTTGAGACACTTTTTATTTGAGATTTCATGTTTGTGTGGATTTGCAGAGGTGGACGATAGATCCACTATATTTACTGCTTGTATTCAACCTAGTGCATTTATATAATGAAATTAGTGTTTTCAGGTAACAATGAAAACTAATTTCGATTGCAATATATTGCAATTAATGATTTTTCAGTAAATACTACCTGTTTTGTTGTGTCAGGTCAGAGGGATATTTTTGAGTTTGGATTATTGCTGAGCAGTTTTTTATTGTCCAAGAAATACTTCCTTTTAAAATCATTCTAGATTATTTTGATTATTCCACAAGATTAATTTGATTATTCCACATAAAACTGGCTCATTGCTTCTTGAATATAATTTGATCATAATACAGTTTTTGTGGTAGTACGCGTATTAGTCCATAAAAATATTGATCAAGAATCTTTTAATGAACTTTGGCATAATAAATGCTCTATTTCACTTCTTCATGCTTACGCAATAGGCTCACTGTAATTTGAAAAAGAGAGAATATCAGATCTGAATAATGATTTGGGGTTTACTTGAGAAAAAAATATTAAGACTAATCCATTCACGACAAACGGAACCAATCCAATAAAAGGAAAAAGCAATCTTGAAGATTATATACACACAAAGGCACAGTTTGAAGTGATAAAAAGTCATACACAACATGAAACAAATGGATACAATAAAAAGGGAAATCTGTTTGCAAAGCTCCCTCCTCTTTTTCATATGAATACATATTATACAATAAATAAATACAATTGGGAAATAATCCTACAACACATTAAAACCTCAGCTATTATTATGATCTCATATTTCATCCTGCTTCGTTTGACAATAATAATTTTGAGGATAAAGCTTCAGATTTCTTAATGTCCAGTGTGTGAAGGACTAATTGTTACAGCTGGGTAGAGGAGGACTCAGGTGCAGATACAGAGCTCGGGAGATGGAGGAACGAGGAACAGGATTTATTTGAAGCACAGATAACCAAAGCAAAGGCTGGGTGTGTGCTGTGAGCAGAAGGCAGACAAGGTGGAGATGGTGATGTCCAGGTATCCAATGAAGAGTTACAAGATCCAGGTAGAGAAACACAGACAACAGAAAAAAGGGAGAGTGAAAAAACTCTGTGCTGATGGCGTTGACTCACTCAACATCTCATGTGGTGTGCACATTTAAAACACGGAATCCTGTGGTGCCGTTCCAACATTTTATTGCCGTCAATGCAGAGAAATGGTTTACACTTGGTTGGATGATGGTGGATTATTTTGTCTAAACAAAGAAGAATGTGACCGATCACTGAATAGCATTAAACAGTTAATAACAAATTAGGTTGAACTCACCTTGCATCCACAATCTGCACTTAATTTTCTCTTTACTTAAACAGGATTTAAGTTTTAAGATCAGCAATCTAGCATAAACAAAATATATGAAACTTTCAGGCAAAAGATTCAATGAAAATGATGACGTTGAAGGTGAAAATGTCCATTAAACTCACATCAATCCTCTTTGTTCTGCCTGGTGGGGTTTAGTTTGGAGGGAAACGATAGTCACAGGCCTGAAGGGCGGATTTATTTAACCTCGGAAAGGGGAGGGGTTTTAGTCATGATTGACAGTCCATGCAATGATGTATGTGAGGTAGAGACTTGCTATTTAACAGAGCGACAACAAAAACCCAGAGACACACAAATAACTATTTCATTGCACAGTGCATGTGAGAATTGTATTAAGATAGAGATAAAAAAAAGAAATGTAAAATGTTAACATTTATTTGTTATCACCCTCTTCAGCAGCACAGAAAACTTTTTAAAAAGCTCTTACTAGCCAGGTTGGGGCACTTTCTGCATGCTCTCTATGTAAAGCACTTAATTATTAACATTAAAAGCATCCATGTAATACCAATAATAAAGAGTGTAGGGATGTGTTACTGTGTTGCACTATACTGTACATGTGATTGTGTTATTGTGTCTAGACCCAATGTATTTTGTTATCTGTATTTGACACAAATCACAGATTTTCATGGGCTTACGAAGCAGTTGAATGTGATGAATTGTTGAATATTTGATTTCCATCCTGATATAGTGGGTTATATACTGTATATACTGAATGGGTTTCCCCAAACCTAAAGACAAGCTGTTAAAAGCATTGTGTTTGGTTCAGTGCACACTAAAATGTCAGTTTCATCTAACAGTGCGAAGATGCAGTGGAGTCTGTTTGTGCTGATTCTGATGGGTAAGTGGATCATCTTTATCAGTTCTACAGTGTTGTAATAATACAGCTGGACAGCTCACTCTTCTTATTAAAGCTACATTGTGTAAGAATTTCTCCTATCTAGCGGTAAAATTGTATATGACAACCAAATGAATATTACTTTCTAACCCCTCCCATTCCGAGCGCGTTATAACGCCTACGGTGGCCGTATTATTCCAAGAAGTATGACTTTGTCTGTGAGAGTTCCTTCCAGTGTAATAGTTTTATGTTATTTTTGTACCATTTCATTGCTAACATATCAGGTTCCCAAACATATGCAAGCTAATGTTAGTAAAGTATCAGTGCTATTGTTATTCTGTATATTGTACGAGATTAATAGTGTAAGGCAATGTTTACAGCGTAGGAGAGAAGCAACGAAGGTTTGTGTTTTTAATATATTTCTCTGAGCAGTATGAACAATGTCAATGAAACCGAAATTAGCTTCTTAGTATCTCCATCGTTTACACACAGCTGTTCTAGCTGTAGCTAGTCTGTGTTACAACTCCATTACGTGAGTTGTCTGCCAGGGAAATCACGACACATATGATTACGTTTATGTTACAAGGTAGACAATCCTTTTTCATCATTGACGTGAGGAAAAGTATCCTAGACGTCGTTCTAGCGTTATGCACAACCATGCTATATTAAGCCAAGCAACTATAAAACTTTGAATTTACACAAATAGGCAGAATTATCTTTTGAGAAGAAAGCAGGCAACTTCGGCGTCCCTTTTAAAATCCTTGCTCCTTATGAGTTCTTTCCATCTTGGAAAAGCCACTCCAATATTAACTTTTGTATTGTTGCTTTGCCTGTCGCGTTGTCGTTTTAATTCTCTTTTTAACTTCCTTGGCTATTCGGTTACATGTCCTAGATAGGTGCTCCATCTTCAACTGGCTTTCAAATCTGCCGGCAGTCGCTGAGTAATCTTCTCCCCCTCCCTGGCATTCGTCACGGTGCCAGTGAGTGTAAAAGCGCGAAACACGGAGGTATTGTCCCTCTTAGGCCAACGTATTTTAAAGATGGAGGTGCAATATGGTAGAATACATTCAAGCGACTCGCTCGAATGTATTCGAAATATAACTTCAAATTCAAATTTGTCTGCTACAATGGTGAGAATATGTGGCTAACAATTCTATTTAATGTTATCATCCTATTTACCACTATTTGCCCATGTGGCTATATACCTTATCTTGGTTTATAAAGAATTAAGTAGAAACTTGGCCGATAGGTTAAAACAAAAATATATATCTAGGAACTGTTCGGTATTTATGGAATGGACCACCGGAGGAAAATAGGGGAGGGTCATGTCTTAATTTTTTTTAGTCTAGGGGGGAGGGTCACCCAACTTTTGTTATAATATAAAGTTAATGGGCATTAATGTTAAATTGCAGCTTGTTTCGCTGCTGCCAATTACAGCAGTCTTGGGTAATATTGGACCAATTTCAAAAAAATTTCTTAATATTCGTCACTAAGACACAAAAACATAGTAAAATAGGCTCCAGGTTAAAAAAAAAACGAAGTTATCCTCCCATGATAAGTGATCCTGATCAGTCAGAGCAAGAACTGGGAGGACGCCTTATATTACTGCAGAGCTCACCATGGTGACCTGGTCTCCATCACCAACCTGGGCGAGCAGAGATGGGTCCAAGAGAGAGCCAAGAATGCCAACAGTCCCTACGTGTGGCTGGGACTGCGCTACACCTGCACTCTGGATTTCTGGTTCTGGGTCAGTGACGAGGTGGTCAACTACAAGACCTGGGACTCACATGAAACGTATGACTGTCAGGGTTTGCTAAGGGATTGACTTAGCTAGGACCCAAATGCAGGTAAAAAGGAGTTTATTAAAACAAAAACTTTCAACTGAAAGTGTCCAAAGGTTGGCAGGCAGGTAAACACAAAATAATCCAAAGCCAGGTAGACCAGGAGGCAAAAAAACACCAGAGACAACACACCATAAATCACAGAACTAAATGCTCCCACAACACACAAAGGAAAACACAGAGACTAAATACACAAAGTAAATGAGGAAACAAGCAACAGGTGACACTAGGGCTGGGAAACAGGTGACACACATTAGGGCTGGGCAGAACAATCAAAAAAGGCGGGAAACAAACAGATGAAGAAAAACCAGACAAGACCAAAGCCCGTCTACGGAAAGCCGTTCCACTCTCTATTCAGCCCCATTGTACCTACTTTGGTTGCAGGTCCACCAGGGTTCCACTGGGGCTGATCACGGTCCAGTGCAAAATGAATGGGACCCTATGGAGCTAGACGGCTAAATTTGTCTCTTTCACCTGATTGTTGTTGAGAAATCTCAGATTTGATTGTAGTTTTTGCAAGTTCAACATGGATTGTAGGTCAAAAGTTGAATGAACGAGTACTTATGCCCTTTCGATTTCTTACAGGTTGAGTCGTTGTTGCCCATAACACGCTAGCATTCTGCTAATGAATGCTGATTGGTCAGTGAAGGATTGATTACGATCGGAGATCCCGCTTGACGGCATCCGAAGCAGAGCCAGAATGTCAGAGTGAATATTTCGGCATGGTCTTTAAAACATTAGCAAACCTCTTTCTAGCATGTGTATTAACAGGGAGAGCCTAACCTGTCAGCTGTGTTGTCGATGCCTCGAGAGAAAAAAGAGCTTGCCGTAAAGCAGTATCTCTGGCCGTATATGTGTATGACGTCATTGACATTTTAAAAGGCTTTTTAGAACAAAAAAGCGACTTTAAAAAAAATCTAACACCCAGCAGTGTGCATTTTCTTAGCCTCCCCTTTCGAATGCAACATTCAAATTACTAGACAAAAAATTAAATCCTGAGAAAAGTGGATTTTGAGGGGTATAGCTCCATAGAGTCCCATTCATTCTGCACTGGCCTGTGAGCGCCCCCTATATGGAACTCTGGTGGAACTGCAACCAGTTCAGAAGCCGGAAGTAACGAGGGAGTGGAACTTCTTCCCATATTAGAAATTCTTTGACAAGACTTTCTGTCTGACTATCAAAATAAAACAGGAAACCGAGCAAAACAGAAAAACAAGACTACCACAATAAAACAGAACACAGAACAAAATACCAAAACCATGACAATGACTGTGACGAGCCATGGACAGAGGAGGACAACAACAGAAGTGGTTCAAAAAGATTGACAATGAGGAGTTTAATTTCATCTGTTCCAAGTAAAAACCCTCACTCACTGGTAGCAGGTGCTTTATTCATTCACTCACTTTGTTTGCTGTGGTGTGACGTTATATACTATATATACAGTATATGTTCAGTTGGTTTATTGAATGGCATTCTGGAAAATGTAGAATCACAACCTAAGGGGGAGAGATATGAAATAACTATCAGACTTTTTTTACAGCAGATTTTAAATTGAGACTTAAAGATTAAGGATGTGATCCTGTAACAGGTTTTTCTGTCTCCTGATTCTGATTCCCCTGAATGATCACTATTTGTTATTTTCTGAAGTTGTTATATTTTCTTGAATTGTGGATCCTTTATTCATCTTTTGAGGTTGTATTTAGTTTTCTGTATAATTCAAAAGGTGTTGTTTCCCCCATATTTTTGGTAGGAAAAGGAATAAATACACTGATGTGGTTTGATTTTGCTTTCCCATATCTAATATGGAACATTTTATCTTCTTTTTTTGTTTTTGTTTTGGTGAATAGCTGGTGATTGTTTTATTATGTAAAATCTTGGTCTTTCATGATTTCACATTTTATGGAGTTTCGGAATAAACTGTTGAACCACAAAGTGGTCCTCTTTTTTCACTTAAGTACTCTTAACCCAAATAGTACTTTTCCTAAACCTAACCAAGCCTTAACTACAGAGTTGTCACATCATGAAACTGATTTGTAAGACACAGACAAATTATGTCATCCTGCCAATAAGGGCATCAGATCAGAAAATTCGTAAGTCGTACTAAAGGACAATTACAAATAACATATTTTGTTTTTTATATTCTAAACAAACTGCGGATGCTGCTTGTTGAATAAACTGATCACTTCCTGTTTTTTTATAAGGAAAGTCCCAGCAGACACTGGGAGTTCAGATCAGCAAATGTGAAGGCTTTTAAATGCATGTGCAATTAAATTAAGTATATATATAATTCATAAATTATATATTCAGCAGGGAGTCCACTCATTTGATCTCTGACACCACAGCCAAATATTTTCATTTGTCTTAAAGAATTCCTTTTCTGACCCTCTGTTTAAACAGGGTGCATGATCAGTGCACTTTAATATTCTGTGGAAACTGATGTATTGATACTTCAACTCTTGTTTTTTTTAGGATGATTTTCTGAAAGAAAAAAAGAAAAGCTTTGCATTCACATTCAAAGTCACAAAATACACTATAAACAAAGTCTTCTGAACAGTTTGTTGCAAGAGTCTCCTGTAAGATACGATAAGAAGCGATGTAATGCTGCTAAAGATGAGATCAGGTTTGCTACAATTATTATTGTTCGTATATTGTGGCAACCCAGGGGACTTGAAGGCAAGATTCACAATAGAAATAGGAAACATACAGCTTTAAACATGAAGTGTATTTTAATAAATCTTTCAAGGAAAAGGGTAATGGGTCAAACTTTAACTGCGATTCATCCCATCCGTGTCAGGAATCCTGCTTCCTAAGTTCACTTTCTGCCTCAGTTTGTGTTTTCACCTGTGAGTCTGTGTTTTTCTGAGTTCCTGAACGCATCCTGTCTAGTTGCCTGGCGACGAAGCAAGGCGGGAGACTCTGCAATCACACTCACCTGTATCTCATCTGCAATCTGCGCACCTGGTCCTGATCATCACCTCTCCACCATTTAAGCCGTGAACTGACATCCATTCCCTGCTGGATCGTTATCCTCACCAGTATGTTTGCTAGAGTGTCAGTTAGTAAGTTTGAGAAGTTTGTTCTGCTCTTTTGTGACGTTTTACCGTTGCTAATCTGCCTGTTCCTCTGGCTTCAGTTTTGAGACCTGGAAGATTCTCTCCATCATCGTCTGGTCGTTTGCATCACCTTTATTACTGAGTCTGCACTAATCCGTCAGCCAACTCAATTCCACCCACTGCCTCACCAGCTGGATTCCCCTGCTTCCACATACCAAAACCAAATAAATACTTACCTTTTTTTCCCACTCTACTTACCTTGTCCTTGTCTGCTTTTGGGTTCCTGTCCTAGTGAAGCGTGACAATCCAGGGTCCTTCGGCCTTCTCGTCTTCTCTTAAAACGGACTGTCCTGTGGGGTTAGAGCAGAGAGAGGTCAATCCTTTCCCCCGGGTCAATGTCTCCTTCCCAGGCTCTTACTTAAAGCCACAGCGGTGTTGCCTGCTTAGTCCTTTGTTTCCAACTCCAGTCTGAACCTAACCTGGTCGGGAGCAGGTTTTCTTCAATAAACCCAGAGTTTCTCACAGTCTCCTTCCTCTGACACAGCGCTCTTTCATTTCTTCATTCATTCATTCACTCTGTATCAGGCGCATTTTAGCGCTGTTTGTTATCTGCATGAATAAAAAAACGGGGTTGGTTTATTAACCATAATAGGCAGACTATAAAACGTTTTTTTCTCAAAACCTGGCATTTCCTTTTGTCAACGATCCCGTTGATGAAGAAGCTGTATTACTTCGCAGGGAGTTAAACATACGACGGGAGATGATATTGAGGCCCCGACTATTGATGCATTTTCATTTCCAGATACTAGCCTACCTATTTCAGCGGTATTGTTTTTCTTCCTAGTCTATCAGTTATGTAGCCTACATAACCTCATCCATTCTCATATCACTAACATCACCCATCGTGGACATGCTTTTACATCCCAGCAGGTTCTTTGTGTCACATTACGTCTTTTTGCAAACAGCAGTTTTCTTTACAACATTTGTGATGTGGAGCACATTAGTAAAGCCACTGTAGCAAAGAACAGAAGAGTGACTTGCTCTGAAATGTTTTTAAAACTTTTTTGTAGTGTTCCCTGGACACAAACCAATAAGGTTGCAGCCTCAGAATGGGATTAAGGACCGTTCGGTATTTATAGAATGGAGATATAGGGGAGGGTCATGTCTTTTTATTCTTTGTTGATGGGAGGGTCATCCAATTTGTTTTTGTCTAGGGGGGAGGGTCACCCAACTTTTGTATTCATGAGAACAGCAAAATTTCAAAGTGGCTTGTTTGGTGCATATTTATCCATGTAGGTCCATGTAGCTCTCTCAGTCTCGGCCCCTATTGCTAGCAGATGGGTCCCTCCCTGTTTAGCCAGCCAGACAATTTGAGCTGTAACTTTAGAGACCAGGGGATTTCCCAAACTGATTAAATCCCGCTTGCACATATAATCACAAAACTGCTTTGCTAGCTCCATCGTGTTGTAACTAAGACATCTGCTGAAAAAATAATTGTATTCATTAGCATGATTGCCGTACTGTTTAGTTCAAAAACATCCAAAACACTGTACGAAAACATACCATACGCAAGCTTTTATTTTGAAAAGTCGAAGCTCACGGACTGCACCAGCCAGGAGGGCATGAGATGGGAGGTCTCCGGGCTGCAGCCATACCCGACTCAAATATCCTTTCGGTCCTTGTGATTATTTGTGAAATTGTGCAAACGACAGCCTTTTCAAGCCATTTGAGAAGGAAGGAGTGGTAGCATGCAAGCCCCCAAATTGACGCTTGTCTGAGAAATGGAGTTTTGGATAATGTTCAGCTTCGGCAAGCTTACCTATGCTAAAATATACAATGACTGAGGAAGCCTAGTGACGAGTCCATAGCAACCAGTGTTGAATTTGTTATTTCCCAGTGTCCTCTGTTGAATGGTCTCAATGTTTTATTGTTTTATTTCATGTGAATACTAGTTTACTAGATGAGTAACTTAGTATTTTAAGTAATACAGTAATGCAGTGTGCATTTAGTTTCCATGCTTATTGTGTTTCCACAACTATATTAGTGAGTAAATCTACTGAAATGGCCCCCACACCATAACAGAGGAGTGTGATGCGTAAGATGAGAATGCAGAGGTTTAGTCACATAAGTCATGGCTGTAAAAAACAATGAGTATCTGTATGTCTTTGCCAAGCACAAACTTGTAGAGTATGCATCAATAAATTGTTGGGGAGGTTCATCCCATTTTTCCATATCATTTTGGAGGGTCATCCAAAATGTATTGCTGATGAAGGGAGGGTCAGGTCTAATTTGATTAAAGATCCCAAAACTCCTCCGGTGGCCCCTGAAATAAATAATGAACAGTCCCTTAGTAGGCCTAGGACTTTTTCGCCAGCAGGATTGCACCTAAAAGAAATAGATTGTAGGTTCAATACTATTTCACCAGTGATATTATAGGCTACTTATGATTAAATATGATAATACATTATGTTGGAGCTGCTGTGTTTTGCTTTTTTAATGAAATATATATTCAAACTCGCTGTATGTGCGCATGAGTATTTCCGCCGACCAGTTTGTTTGTGGTTGTTACCATGGTGAATCGTAGTATCATGGCTCCATAGACCTCAACAGTCCCGCCCACAGCCGACTCCAGAAGTAAAAATCCCATTGATTTTCTCCATAAGGATTTAGAATATCAGTCATAATGTCTAAACCATCCGAGGTAGACTGACCCCGATCTACGTGGTTGTGAAACAAAGGTTTCCGCTCTTGTAGAAGCTAGAAGTCCGTATGAAATCAACCTTGTTTTAAGAAAAACATGTTTTATCCGCGATCTTATGGAGAAAAACTACACTACCCACAATCCTAAGCGTAACAGCCATGTCTCTGATTGATCCAACTTGCTGTTACAACAGAAACATTTACCGTACCCGCGAAACCGTGAACGGTTAGAGCGAGCTTCTACCATTGAAGTTTATGATAGTTTCTGTACACGGTCTTGTACCTTTGCCTTTTTTGCCATTTTCAAAATGTTTTTTGTGCCAAATCGGAGCGGAGTGAACCCAAGCAGAGTCAAAGCCGTAAAAAAGTGGGCGGTCACTGTTGAGCTCTATTTATGCTGCCTTTTTATAGTGGTGGTGCACGCGCTAAACTCTGAGTGAACCTACTCCGAGTTGATTGAACCAACTCAAATCAGCTGTTCTGGAACCAAAATCTCAGAGTTTCCCATCTCAGAGTCAATCAACTCAGAGATCAGGGTTAGACTCAGAGTTTGTTAAACCTTCTTCCTGAAACGGGCCCCAGGTGTCAGAATGTGACTTTAGCTTTTAATTTTGATCCCAACTTTGCATGTTTTGGTGAATTGCCCAGTTTGACTTTGAGCAGTGTGTGTATTTTGCATTTGGTTTTATTGGTAGATGTGTTGCATATTTTAACAGTTATTATTTGCATGGTTTGGTGGCTTTGCTTTATTTTCTTAATTGTTTGTTGGACTTGGAATCATGGTTATGAGAAGCAGCTGCGATTGCCTGGACCACACCCCCTTCCACAGCTCATGATTGGCCACAGGATTGAATGATGTGCTTGTTAAAGGTGGATGGAAACAGGTGCAGAGAAGGTGCTGGTGGTTGGCAGGCCGAACTGGAGACGGACAGGAGATGGCAGATGGACGTGACGGATCAGGAAGTGAGATAGTAGAAATGGAAGTAGGGAAGGATGATGGTTGGAATACTGTAGACCAGTGGTCAAAAAGTAGAAAAAAACAAAAGAAAGCAATACAGCAGAATGACACCGGCAGCAGAGAGGAAATTGATAGTGACCAAAGTGTCACAGCAACAGCAAGGCAGAGTGTGGAGCATTAAAGTGAGCATTAAACTTTGCCAAGACGGTGCGTCTTTTGGTGAGTGGAACCCAATTACGTTGACAAAACAATAAATGGGGTTCGGGGTGCGGTTAAGAGTGCAATGTAATATATATTACCTGATGACAAAGTTTATTCGAGGAGTCGTATCGGGAATTCCTATAGTGGTGTCAATGGATCAATTCAAAGGTAATCTGGAAAGTGCAAAAGTGATGGAGGCAAACAACTAGAAATGGAGGCAGATGTGATAGCCTGTCAGTCTTGATTCAATTTGATAAACCCAGACTACCAAGCAAAATACATATCGGATACAAGTTAGGACATATATTCCTCCACCACTGAGATGTTTCAAATGGCAAAAATATGGTCATGTTGCAGCGATTTGCAAAGGCAAGCAGAGATGTGGTAGATGTGCAGGTGAACATGAATATGGGAACATGTGAAGAAGGAGCTAAACTAAAGTGTAATTGTGAAGGAGAGCACAGCTCAGCATACCGAGGATGTGAAATAAGTATGGTGCTAAAACAGTCTCATAAGTATTTGCAACTTGTAAAACACAATGCAGAAATGAATGCAGTGATTTGTATCCGTAAATCTGTGTTGTATCTGTGCCTCTAATTTGTGACTTGTGAAACACAATTCACAAATGAATGCAGAGCGATTTGTATCCGCAAACAAAATTCACAAATGAATGCAGAGCAATTTGTATCTGCAAATGTGTATCTGTGTCCATGCGTCTAATTTGTAACTCGTATTTCATCATTTGTAAATGAACTTTAGTATTTTTCAATGTAAATATATTTGTAAATCTATTTGTAGAAGGGACGAGTGACCTGGGAAGGCAAGCGGGTGTTTTTTTCCAGGACCTGTCACAGGATGTTATCCAGAAGTTTGACGGCGCAAAAAAGCAACTACAGGAGAAGGGGCTGCGTTACACTATGGCGTACCCGGCTGTGCTGAGAGTGGTTGTAGATAATGTTAGACATACTTTCAGCTCGCCGGAGGAGGTCGGAGAGTTTCTGGCTACGAAAACTTAAATTTTCACTTAAGATATTGCAGAAGGTCTCCTGCGAGCTGTCTATTGGAGTCGGCTTTGTGAATTATTTTTCATTAATCTAATTTCAATATTTCTTATACGTTGAGACAAGGTATCATGAGACTGGACCTTACCGGAGGACGCCGGGTGGATTCTGCGGCGACTCCTCGAAGGACAATAAAGACCTTTTTTTTTCCTGTTCCCTTAATGGATGGATAATATACTGAGCAAGTTATTAAGAAATGAGAGTCCCGGACAAACTATGCCCAGGTTGAGCAGCTGTGAGCTATTCGTGAGTTATTTTTTATCTCAACATCTTTGTTTGGGTGGCAAATCAGGCTAGCTACTGATTTATTTACACGTAAGGTAATGCAGTTGTTATTTGTATATCGGTTTTGAATGCAGTTACTGGAATGTATTCTTTATCTTCTCAACGTTCTAACGTCACATAGGTCTAATGGCGGGTCAGAACGAATTACATATTTAATGGGCGGTTACACTTACTGAATGACCTCCCAAGATCCTAGACAAACTTGTTCTTATCTGCAGAGGATAGTATATAGACAATGTTATATTGGAGGGTGGCGGGGGCGGCTGGGTTGGGACTTAGAGTTTCACGGACGTATTATTTTTCAGTTTGGTTTCGGAGAATAATATGGTGTACGATACGGTTCATATCAGGTTTTTGAAAGCATGTACCATTAAAATGTACGCGTTATTTTTGTTCGGTTAGAGGAAATGCATCACACAGGGTTGCATTTAAATCAGAGTCTTATCGTGTCAATGCACAAATGTATTATGAGATCACACCAGGTGGCAATGGGGGAAATCAATCAAATAATATTTAATAAATAAACAAAGATAACGGAGTTTTATGGCAGAAATGCTTAAAGTGCTGTCTTGGACTATAAAGGGGTCAAATCTTGCCCTTAAGAGGAAAGAACTTATGTTATATTTGAAACAAAAGAAAGTGGACATTTGTTTTTTGCAAGAGACTCACTTGAATACAGAGGATTCGACTAAACTTCAAAGAGACTGGGTCGGTAAAATATTTTATAGTGCGTATTCATTGAAGCAAAGGGGGGTTTGCATTTTAATTCGCAAAAATGTTATTACTATCCATAACCAACTCTCTGACGGGGAGGGCAGATGGGTTGCTATAGATATGGAACTTCTCGGTATTAGGTGCTCTCTAATTAATATTTATGCCCCAAATACAGACTCTCCAGACTTCTTTACTGACATTTGTATTTGTAATACAGATTTTGGGGAATCAGTATCTAATAATTGGGGGGGATTTCAATCAAGTGAAAAACCCCACACTGGACAAACCAATCAAATACAAGGCCTGTACAAAAATCCCAATTAGCAATCGAGGTCCTAGAAGAGGAGCTAGGATTGACTGACATTTGGAGGCTTCTACATCCTCAAGAGAGAGTATACTTTTTACTCTAACCCACACAGTACATATTCAAGAATAGATTATTTTTTTTAATATCCAAGCAGTTGGTAGGCATGACTGTTAACACATCAATTGGGAATATAGCATTGCCAGATCATGCTCCTGTGGAAGTGGTGCTGAGATTTGGGACTGGGCCTAAAGAGAACTACAGGCCGTTAGCGATTCAACACCTCCTTACTCCGTAATGTAAACTACTGCAATTTGATTATAAAGGAAATCTCAGAATATTGGGAACTAAATGAAGGTTCAGCTAGTCCAGGCATAGAGTGGGACGCATTTGAAGCCTGCTTAAGAGGTCACTTGATACAACGCTCCTCTTACCTGAAAAAACAGGCAAGTAAGCGCTTACCTGAATTAGAGGGAGAAATTAAATCCCTCAAAGTTACATGCATCTCAGCTGAACTCGGGAGTCCTCTCACGTTTAAATAAACTTAAGCTTGAATTGAACTCTATATTGTAAAAGAAAGCAGAGTTTGCACTGTTCCAGTGCAGACAGAAGTACTACGAGCAAGGGGAAACGGCGGGGAGGTTCTTGGCCCAGAGGGTTAAACAACAATATAATCGGACACTAATAACCTCTGTGGAGAATGACGAGGGGGTTTTAGTAACAGACCCTGGAGAGATCAATGAAGCATTTAAGACTTTTTACCAATCATTATATACATCACAGAGCACTGAAGACCGGGATGTGGTGGATGAGTTCTTGTTCCAGGCCCTTGTCAGAAGAATCACAAAAAGAAATTGGAGGGGATATTACTTTAGTAGAGATCCAACAGACGACGGTTTTCCTGCAGACTTTTATAAGGCATTCTCTGACACGTTGGCCCCAAGACTACTTAAAGTTTTTCCAAGAGTGGATTGGTACCACTATGCTTTCTCCCTTAACCAGCTGTCCAAAATATATATGGTAGAAGACCAAGCTCCTCCATGGGTCTCGATGGAAAAGGAATTTACAGATCCATTCCCCATACAGGCTTTTATATCGCAAACGGGTGGAGAAATCCCATTTAGGAATCCACTGTTGGCATTTGCGAGAGAAACCTGGAGAGTTTCACATCAGGTGACAGGATTAAGGCCCTCCTTCACAAAAAAATCATCTGGCATAACAAACGTAACGAAAGTAGGCAAAAAAACTCTGTTGGAAGACATGGGTGGAGGCGGGAATTATTTTTATTGAAGATGTGTTCAAAGAGGATGTGTTCATGACATTTGAACAGATGACCACGTATAACATTCCTAAGAAAGAGTTTTGGAAATATCTTCAGCTGAGAAGCTGTATAATGTCTATACAAAGAAAATTTCCCCTAACATCTTATACTGTGATACAGGGAAGATTTCAGGGCGGCCAGCTGGTTGGGAGTGGCGCATCTAGATTTTATGGTCTTATGCGACAGGCTCATCCACCGAGGCTCAGTGGCCTCAAGAGAGCATGGGAGGAGGATTTGAAGGTTGGGATAGCTGACGAGACTTGGGAGGAAGTGGTGGGGTCCTGGTATAAAATGTCAAGGGAAGTTCAGACTCGATTGATTACTTGTAGGATCATGCATAGGGGTTACTGGACTCCCTGTAAGATGGCGAGACTAAAATTAGTGGATTCAGATGTATGCTGGAGATGCGAAAGAAGCAGAGGCACATTGATGCATATGTTATATGAATGTCAAATGACGACAAACGTATGGGAAGATATAACATTCGTTAACAAAGTACTACGGGCAGACTTGATACAGAACCCGGCACTTTGTATATTAGGCATAATACCAGCAGGGGTGGGCCTGTCAGTTCAACAGACTCTATGGTGCAGACTGGCCTTCACCACAGGTTGTAGGATTGTGCTAAGACATTGGAAAACAAAACACATCATCCCTTTCAATGAATGGTGTGGAGAAATGACCAAAATGGCCAGCTACGAACAATTCATTTTTAACAACAGACAGGAGGTATTTTGGAAAATATGGGGCCCCTACATGAATGCAATATTGCATACTTAATGGGGCAGAATTTGACTAAATGATTTTAATGTCTGTATAAGTCACTGCTAAGATGTTTGAGAGATGACTGGTATTGCATGATATTGGTAGAATAGTCATTTGTGCTACTGGTGTGATGATATGTGTAAGGTACGGAGACGAGTTAGACCAATGTTTACCCTGTGTATGTATATTTATATTTCTGTTATTTTTATTTATTTTTTTTTTTCCACTCATTTGTTGTCATCTCTCTCGTTTTTGTTTAGAGAGAGAGATCACTATTGTTCTTGTTAAAGTCAGTAATGTTAAAGTCAGCCCTGTAACATGGGCGTTGCCTGGTCTTTGTATGAAATTGGCAGTGTGAAATGTTATTAAGCGCTGCTTAAACCCGTCGGTGAGCTAGTGAATATATTTGGTATCATATGAAACTAGACAATCTAAGGAATCCATTGATACCAACCATGTCATGCTTGTCCATAACAGGGATATATAAAATAAGGTTCCAAAGTTAAGCCAAAGGAGTCTCTTACCTCAAGATAGCAGAATAAAAATGGATTTATCATGTTTTACACTGTAGCTGTTGCCATAACTACAGATTTCAGATGATGTTGCAAGTTAAACTATAAATACAAATTTTTAACATTTGCTCAACATATTGAAACCATGTTTATTAGTACAGTAATTGCCACACCCAGGGTTAAATACATGCTGCTCATGTAAGACAAAATGTATGTGCAGTTGTACACACTGATAAAAACTGATAGTTTAATCACCTAATCTGCCATGTTTTACAGATCTGACTGATCAGATGCTGTCCTGAACACCTGTTTGATGAGGTTTACCTGGACCCACAAGACTCTCCTCACAGTATGAAGGTATTGTGGGACAGGTGTCATACTTCTGCCAAGCGATGGTCTAAAGACAACACAGCAGCATCAGGATTCAGTATCCACAGGATGACTTCTGTGACCTGAGAGCCTACATTACCAGCTGACACATCTTCAGTAGAAAAGAAGCCCTTTAGACTGGTGGAGGACATGATCTGGACAGTTTACATCTACTACTTTGTGCATTATGTATACACACTTTATATTTCCATTTCATTGACTGTGAATGAAGTCCTTTATTTCTAAGCAGGGTTTGGTCATTTTTAAGTTTAGTGTTATGTAACATGTTTTTTCACAAAGACTGTAATTGCACTGTTTATACAGGTGATATGTCTGATTTAATGCACGTAGAAGGGTCAAACACTAAGTGTAAATGTAACACTTTACAACAGGTAATAGTGACAGTAAGCAACACAAAACATTAAACGTTAAACTTCATCGTTTTGACAGATGACAATATGAATAAAACAAAAGTATTTTGAAAGGGTATTAAATCTAATCTGCAGCTTGAAAAACATTTCACAGCATAAATGACAACAGACGAATAAAAACTTCAAGTGAAAATCTCTGTTACTTTGTGAAAGAAGAGTCCTTTTCATGCAGCGTGACAATGTCTATGGAAACAGTACAGTCCTCACTGTAGCTGTTGATACTTTAGTTACTGAGCGGTTGAGAAGTATGACAACTTACCCGGAGGAACGTCAAGTAGATTCTGCCAACCGTCTCTGAAACATTTGACAAGGCTTCTTCATAGTCTTGATGTAGTTTAAAAGCCGTGACACACCAACCCGACGGCTGACCGTCGGCAGAAAAGGCAGTCGGACTGATCAGTTGGCTCCCTGAGGTCCAAAAAGTGCCACAACACATCGAAGCGATGCCGACATGAGCGTACATTCTGCACGTGTGTGAGACGTAATACGTCTCCATAACAGCAGGCGGCGCTAATCTGTATTGTCGCCCAAAAAATGAAAACCAGAAATGACGAACGCGTAACGGGGGTCTGGCTTCTCCAGCCGATAGTAATGGCGGCTTCTTCGAAATACGATCTCGTATTTTAAGAAAATAGTTCACTGAAACGTGTTTCTGAAAACATTTAAAGCGAGAAATAGGCCATACAGTTGCTGAATCTGTCATCATTTCAGATCGACAAAGGTCAGTTTAAAAGATTTTAGTCAGATTTTGAGAGGCGTCCGTTCACTCATCCCGCTCGCCATATCCGGGTTAGCACTCCACCAATCAGATTGGTAATTGAGTCCGACTGCCCGCCCTCCTACCCAGCAAGTCAGGTCGGCCAACATGAAGGCCGACGGCCCCTCTGACGGATGACGGCACGGAACACACCAAACAGACTCGAGCAGGGTCAGGTGAAACAAGGACAGAATAGGCTAGAACACTACAATAGTTAAAATGGTACTGGCATTCCACAAAGCACCTTTGGCTTAGCAATGCTACTGAATAACATTAGCTAATTAAGCAATTCAAGGAACACTTGTATCAACACTGATTTTATAGATCACAGGCCAACCGCTAGCATTTTCAATGTAAGCTTAAGCGGTTAGGTTAACTGACAGCCACTCACTTAACTACAGCCAAACTGCTTGTTGTCGTTATGACGTGAGGTGCACACACACACACCCTTCCTGAGAGTCCCTGTTAATTTGCCTACTCTTTACCATGTCATCAACTACTCTCTCTTCCATCATTTCCTCACTCGCTCCCATGGCCCTGTCATGGTCACTCTCCTCCTCCTCGGCTTCTTCCCTGTCATGATGTTCCATCCATCCATCTTCTTCCGCTTATCTGGGGTCGGGTCGCGGGGGTAGCAGCTCCAGCAGGGGACCCCAAACTTCCCTTTCCCGGGCCACATTAACCAGCTCTGACTGGGGGATCCCGAGGCGTTCCCAGGCCAGGTTAGAGATATAATCCCTCCACCTAGTCCTGGGTCTCCCCCGAGGCCTCCTCCCAGCTGGACGTGCCTGGAACACCTCCCTAGGGAGGTGCCCAGGGGGCATCCTTACCAGATGCCCGAACCACCTCAACTGGCTCCTTTCGACGGAAAGGAGCAGCGGCTCTACTCCGAGCTCCTCACGGATAACTGAGCTTCTCACCCTATCTCTAAGGGAGACGCCAGCTACCATCCTGAGGAAACCCATTTCGGCCGCTTGTACCCTGGATCTTGTTCTTTCGGTCATGACCCAGCCTTCATGACCATAGGTGAGGGTAGGAACAAAAACTGACCGGTAGATTGAGAGCTTTGCCTTCTGGCTCAGCTCTCTTTTCGTCACAACGGTGCGATAAATTGAATGTAATACCGCACCTGCTGTGCCGATTCTCCGACCAATCTCCCGCTCCATTGTCCCCTCACTCGCGAACAAGACCCCAAGGTGCTTGAACTCCTTCACTAAGGACTCATTCCCTACCTGGAGAAGGCACTCCATCGGTTTCCTGCTGAGAACCATGGCCTCCGATTTAGAGGTGCTGATCCTCATCCCAGCCGCTTCACACTCGGCTGCGAACCGATCCAGTGAGTGCTGAAGGTCACAGGCAGATGATGCCATCAGGACCACATTATCTGCAAAAAGCGGCGATGAGATCCCCAGCCCACCGAACTGCAACCCCTCTCCACCCCGACTACACCTCGATATCCTGTCCATAAATACTACAAACAGGATTGGTGACAAAGCGCAGCCCTGGCGGAGGCCAACTCTCACCTGAAACGAGTCCGACTTACTGCCGAGAACCCGGACACAGCTCTCGCTTTGGTCGTACAGAGATTGGATGGCCCTGAGAAGGGACCCCCTCACCCCGTACTCCCGCAGCACCTCCCACAGTATCTCCCGGGGCACCCGGTCATACGCCTTCTCCAGATCCACAAAACACATGTAGACTGGTTGGGCATAGTCCCAGGCTCCCTCCAGGATCCTTGCGAGAGTAAAGATCTGGTCCGTTGTTCCACGACCAGGACGGAATCCGCATTGTTCCTCTTCAACCTGAGATTCGACTATCGACTGAACCCTCCTTTCCAGCACCTTGGAGTAGACTTTACCGGGGAGGCTGAGAAGTGTGATACCCCTGTAATTGGCACACACCCTCTGGTCCCCCTTTTTAAAAAGGGGAACCACCACCCCGGTCTGCCACTCCTTAGGCACCATCCCAGACTTCCACAGACTTGTTGAAGAGGCGTGTAAACCAAGACAACCCCTCCACACCCAGAGCTTTAAGCATTTCTGGACGGATCTCATCAATTCCTGGGGCTTTGCCACTGTGGAGTTGTTTAACTACCTCAGCAACCTCCACCAGGGAAATTGATGCCAATCCCCCCTCATCCTCCAGCTCTGCCTCTACCATAGAGGGCGTATTAGTCGGATTTAGGAGTTCCTCAAAGTGCTCCTTCCACCGCCCTATTACCTCCTCAGTTGAGGTCAACAGCGTCCCATCCTTACTGTACACAGCTTGGATGGTTCACCGCTTCCCCCTCCTGAGGTGGCGAACGGTTTTCCAGAAGCACCTTGGTGCTGACCGAAAGTCCTTCTCCATGTCTTCTCCAAACTTCTCCCACACACGCTGCTTTGCCTCTTTCACGGCAGAGGCTGCAGCCCTTCGGGCCCTCTTCGGTACCTTGCAACTGCCTCCGGAGTCGTCTGGGATAACATATCCCGGAAAGACTCCTTCTTCAGTCGGACGGCTTCCCTGACCACCGGTGTCCACCACGGTGTTCGTGGGTTACCGCCCCTTGAGGCACCTAAGACCCTAAGACCACAGCTCCTCACCGCAGCTTCAGCAATGGAAACTTTGAACATTGTCCACTCGGGTTCAATGCCCCCAGCCTCCACAGGGATGCACGAAAAACTCCGCCGGAGATGTGAGTTGAAAGTCTGTCGGACAGGGGCCTCCTCCAGACGTTCCCAATTTACCCGCACTACCCGTTTGGGCTTACCAGGTCTGTCCAGAGTCTTCCCCCACCCCCTGACCCAACTCACCACCAGATGGTGATCGGTTGACAGCTCCGCCCCTCTCTTCACCCGAGTGTCCAAAACATACAGCCTCAGATCAGATGAAACGATTATAAAATCGATCATTGACCTTTGGCCTAGGGTGCTCTGGTACCAAGTACACTTATGAGCATCCCTATGTTCGAACATGGTGTTCGTTATAGACAATCCATGACTAGCACAGAAGTCCAACAACAAACAACCACTCTGGTTTAGATCAGGGAGGCCGTTCCTCCCAATCACGCCTCTCCATGTGTCTCCATTATTACCCACGTGCGCGTTGAAGTCCCCCAGCAGAACTATGGAGTCCCCGACTGGAGCCCCATGCAGGACTCCACTCAAGGTCTCCAAGAAGGCCGAATACTCCGAACTCTTGTTTGGTGCATATGCACAAACAACAGTCAGAGTTTTCCCCCCCACAACCCGCAGGCGTAGGGAGGCGACCCGCTCGTCCACCGGGTTAAACTCCAACGTAGGCTTGTGAGTATCCCCACACCCGCCCGGCGCCTCACACCCTGGGCAACTCTGGAGAAGAAAAGAGTCCAACCCCTATCCAGGAGTATGGTTCCAGAACCAAGACTGTGTGTAGAGGTAAGCCCCACCAGATCTAACCGGTAGCGCAGATCCACCTCCCGCACAAGTTCCGGCTCCTTCCCCCACAGAGAGGTGACATTCCACGTCCCCAGAGCCAGCGTCTGCTGCCCGGGTCTGGTCCGTCAAGGCCCCTGACCTTCGCTGCCACCCATGTGGCAGCGCACCCGACCCCAGCGGTTCCTCCCACAGGTGGTGGGCCCATGGGATGGAGAGATGTCCGCCACGTAGCTTTTTCGGGCTGTGCCCGGCCGGGCTCCGTGGCAAACCCGGCCACCAGACGCTCGCTGACGAGCCCTCCATCTGGGCCTGGCTCCAGACGGGGGCCCCGGGCTTCCTCCGGGCAGGGTCACTTCATCCCTTCCTCGATGTTTCATAGGATTTTTGAACCATTCTTTGTCTGGCCCCTCACCTGAGACCACTTTGCCTTGGGAGACCCTACCAGGAGCACAAAGCTCCAGACAACACAGCCCTCAGGTTCATAGGGACACACAAACCTCTCCACCACGATAAGGTGATGGTTCCCGGAGAAGTCATGATGTTGTTTCTGCTTTTCTCTGTATAGCCAGCCTCCTATCCTCCTTCCTCTACTTCAGGTAATGCTGATGTTGAAGCAGCTACTACAGCCCCAAACATGTGTAGGAAGTTAAGGTTTCCCAAGGGATTACATATGCAGAGGCAGTGAAGAAAGTGAAGTTGGTTCAAACAGGAAGGCCTACCACAAAATTAGTGGGAATTGAGAGTAACAAGAGACCCCCCTGCGGGGGATGTGATAAAGTGAATATAATGGAAGACACGCTACTTGTGGGCAAGAATGAATTTGTGTTGTTCATTGTAGATGTGATCAATTGCAGAAATATTTGGGAGTCAAGGGGCAATGGGAAACGGGAAACAGTGGAAGTTCAGACATGGGGTGGTGGTTCTTCATTATAGTTATTTTACAATGGAATGCAAGAAGCGCAATTGCTAATGGACACGAATTAAAAATATTTGTTTCAAATTTATCAGACAAGCCTCATGTTATATATATATATAATAGACATGGTTAAAACTACAATGGGATTTTGTCATATATGGATATATTGCGATTAGGAATGATAGGGAAACTGGTAAAGGGGGTGGGGTGGCGACATTTGTAAAAAAAAAAAATGGGTTGAATTATAATGTAGTTAATATTGGGAAAGAAAATGAATCAATTGAAATCAAAGTGTGTCAGAAAATAACAGTTTAGTGATAGTAAATTACTATTATCCTATTGAATTATGATATATTGAAAGATGTAAGAGGGTCAACAAGGAAAAATAGTATGTGGAGATTTTAATGCACACTGCACAATGTGGGGGAGTAATGATTCAGATGTAAATGAGCCGGTGATAGAAGAGTTCATTGATGATATGGAATTGGTGTGTATAAATGATGGAAATAGTACAATATATAATAGTTCACAGAATACGAAGAGTGTTATAGCTCTGACAATCACATCTGCTACAATTGCTAGTGTTAGTATTTGGGAAGTTTTAAATCAATCAACAGTAGGTAGTGACCATTACCCAATAATAATAAAGATTGGAGTAGAGATACGTCAAGAGGGAGGAATGAGTACACCTAGATGGAAACTGGCTAAAGCTGACTGGGATGCATTCCAAGTATTAAGTGAAGCTAGTTGTGTAGAGCTAATAGGAGAGAATATAACAGATGTAGAGGATGCTAATAACAAATTGGTTGCATATATTATATACACACACACACACACACAGCAGTAAAAACTATTCCAAAGAGTGCAGGAAGCAAACGTAGAAAGAGTGTGCCATGGTGGGATTAAAAATGCAGGGAAACGATCAAAAAGAGAAATGGTGGAGTGGATACATTGATCCAATATTAAAAAGCACAAGCAATTAGGTCCGCAAAACGTACATACTGGAGACAATACTGTAACAAAATGAACGAAACACAGTTTTCAGAGGTATGCAATAAGTAATTTAGAAAAGGCAGAAATTCTAGCAAAACATTTGTGAAGGTTCATAGTTCAGAAAATGTATTGTTAAAGGCTAAACAGGGTAGAGATAATACCCTTGCACAGAACCCAAGGGTTACAGAAAAAAAGAGTTTCATCAGGAGAAGATCTAGACCTACCATTTAGTCTATTTCAACGAAGGAAAGCTATTTCAAGTCCACAGCAAACTTCACCAGGAAAAGATGGTGTTTGCTATAGCATGTTAGCACATACAGTTGTGTTATAATGTGAATAATAGCAGTGTGTTTAAAAAAGTGAATAATGCTCAAAATCCTTAGAATAGCTTTTAATTCCATAATATCAATGCATTAGGAACACTGCACATTCAATTCCAAATCAAAACGTGATCAAAATTGATCAAGTTTGTGTTATACCTTTACAGAAAGTGAAGAAAAAGGAATATTAGGCTGTTCAAAAAAATAGCAGTATTTGCATTTTTCTTTACAAACCCAAACATTTACTGTATGAACTGAAAAATGTCTCAATGGTTTGCTTTACTTTGAATCACTGCACTAATATTTAGCTGCATAACCATTATTTCTGAGAACTGCTTCACATCTGTGTTGCATAGAGTCAGTCCACAGAATGTTGCACCATTTCTCCTTTGGCCAGTCAATGTGTCCTTTGGCAAATTTCAACCTATTCAGTACATGTCTTTTTTTCAGCAATGGGACTTTGCGGGGGCTTCTAGCTGATAGCTTTGCTTCACATAGCCTTCTTCTGATCGTAACAGTACTCACAGGTAACTTTAAGTCTTCTTTGATTTTCCTGGAGCTGATCATTGGTTGAGCCTTTGCCATTTTGGCTATTCTTCGATCCATTTGAATGGTAGTTGACTGTTTCTTCCCACGTCGTTCAGGCTTCGGATGCCAGTTCAAGGCAATTTTCTGCATTTCTTTATATGTTTTCGCCTCTCCAATCAACTTTTTAATCAAAGACCGCTGTTCCTCAGAGCAATGTCTGGAACAACATTGAGTATTTCAGTGTGAAATGCACTATAACCAGCATGCACATTTGCTTCCTTCCTTCCTTAAATATGGGCCATAATTGACACCTGTTTCTTCACAGAATCAATCACCTCACTAATTGAACACAACACTGCTATTATTTTGAACATACCCCTTTCAATTACAGATTCAATTACACAGAATGAGCAGCATGCATGTCATGACTGTTGGTTTTCTATGTGTCCTGCTTCTACAACACTTACTAGCAAATTATTTGCCATGTAGAAATATCACTTCTACCAAACAAATGTATTTATGAGGTTAGTGATGTTGGACTGCTATTATTTTGAACCCAACTATATGTCAGATAATGCTCTTGAAGTAGTATTGATTGTTTAATAAAATATGGGATCAAGGCAAAATCCCATCAATGTGGACGCAATGAATTATAGTTCTGATACTTAAACCAAGTAAAGATTCATCAAATGCATCAAGTTATAGACCCATTTCATTAACATCACGGTTAGGAAAGACTATGATCGGATGATTACGGAAAGATTACATTTTTAGAAAGTAAGTACCTTTTTTCAAATTACCTAAGTGGATTTCGAAAAGGAAGAGGAACAATGGATAATGTTTTGAGTCTGGAATCAGAAATTAGGAATGCTCAAACTAATAGAGAAATGATGATTGCTGTATTTTTCATGTTGAAAAAGCATATGACATGCTGTGGAACGAGGGACTTCTCATTAAACTAAGTCATTTGGGTATAAATGTTATGTGGGCAGCTGTTCTCTACCCATTCTGTGTCCCTTTCCTCCCTTGTTTTGTCCCCACTTTGTCGGTGGTGTGTGTGTGTGTGTGTGTGTGTGTGTGTCCACTGTGTTTGTGGTGTCTGGCGGTGTGTATGGCAGACTTGCCTGAAAGTAGGTCAAGGGGCGTGGCTGGAAGATATACCTCTCCGTACAGCTGCGGGTGCTTCCACTGATTCTTACACACATTCTGGCAACATGCCCTAAGAGACCAAAAGACAAGGCTCGCTCGTAAAGGTGGGTCTACTTGCGAGCCCTGAATTGGATCCTGAACCCACCATTCCCCGGTTACAAGTTCCAGTTACTTTACGTTTCCAGAATCAGTTCCTGCCACTCTCAGCTCTCATAGATTCAGGTGCAGAGGATAACTTCATTAGTCACCAGTTGGTTACACAAGCTGAAATCCCTGTTGAGCCACTACCAACCCCCCTTCGTGTCACAGCCCTTGATGGGCGCCTCCTTGCGGAGATACTATACTATACTATACTTACCATCGTGGACAGATTCTCTAAATCTGTCCACTATATAGCATTACCAAAATTACCGTCTGCCAGTGAGACAGCGGACCTCTTAGTCCAACATGTATTCCGTCCCCATGGAATACCTGTGGACATCGTGTCTGATAGAGGCCCACAGTTTACTTCTCGAGTGTGGAAAGTTTTTTGTACTGCATTGGGTGCTTCTGTAAGTCTGTCCTCAGGGTTTCATCCCCAGACCAATGGGCAGACGGAAAGAGCCAATCAAGACCTCGAAGCGACCCTTCGTTGTGTGGCAGCTCAGCATCCAACCTCCTGGGCCAAACATCTGCCTTGGATAGAGTATGCCCACAACTCCCTGACCACCTCTGCCACCGGCCTTTCACCTTTCGAGGCAGCCTTGTTTCAAGCCTAGGAGAAGGAATTGGCTGTTCCAAGAACCTACCTACCGGTGCTACCATACCGGTGTGTATGGCAGACTTGCATGAAAGTAGGTCAAGGGGCGTGGCTGGAAGATCTACCTCTCCGTACAGCTGCGGGCGCTTCCACTGATTCTTACCTGCGCAGCTGCATCTAATTCCACTATCAACCTGGCAGTATTTATTCCTGGGCATGGCTCTCCATCGGCGCCAGATTGTTGCACCTACCAGTGCGGTAACTAGGCTCCCAAGTTGCAGTTAGCGAACTCATTTATTTTGTCTCCTTGTTATTATCTCTTGCTCCTGCTAATGTGCTTTATTTTTGCTCCGCTCAGACCCACACCACTCAACCTGCTGCCGTGGCGTTCCGTGTCTCCAGCTCTTTCACCTCCAGTCTTCCACCACCTCGTTTGGATTCCTGCAAAAGAAACGTCCGGATATTCCACTGCCTGCCCGCCTCAGTCCCTCTCCAGTCCGGAGCCGACCTACTTAGGATTTTAATTTTTTCGTTACTTGATGAACTGAACTTTCATTAAAATCACTTTTGTTTATCTACACTCTGAGTCCGTGGTTGTTTTCTCTGTGTGCTGGGTTTGAACCATAGCCTAACAATAATGTACAACTGGGTGTTAGATTTTATGTTTGGGAGGACAATAGAAGTAAAAGTGGGTACAGAATATTCCAATAGGTATTCAGGTGAAAATGGAACTCTGCAGGGTAGTGTATGCAGTCCATTATTAATTAATATAATGATCAATGACATCTTTGAACAGGTTGGACATAATGTAGGAAAATCACTTTTTGCTGATGACGGGGCTCTTTGGGTTAGGGGTTGAAACGTAGAATATGTAAAATAACAAAATGCAAACTGCAATAGACAAAGTGGGAAAATGTACAAATAAATGGGGATTTAAACTGTCATTTAAAGAAATCACAAGTCATATGCTTTGCTAAACGCCATATATCAGTACCCATGAAATTATGTGGACAAATAATCGAGCAGGTCAGAGTGGTTAGGTTTCTTGGGGTTTTGTTGGATGAAAAGCTGACCTGCACCATGGTGTCAACATATTATTAAGGGAAAAACAATTAAGGGCTCTGTATTTTCTCTTAATGCTTATACCAGCTGACTCACCCTTGTACAGTACCGGATTACATTCTCTCAATCATTCATACTCACTCATACTTACACTTACACCATCAAAGTCTCCGCAATTCCTTACTGTGCTGACCCTCCAGACAGGGTCAGCACAGTTTCCGGTTGGCGGTTGCCTGCCAATCGGAAGGTTGGTGGTTCAATCCCTAGCCCTGCAGTCCCATATCAAAGTGTCCTTGGGCAAGACAATGAACCCCGAGTTGCTGTGCATCGGAGTGTAAATGTGTGTGAATGAGCAGGTGGCACCTTGTACGGCAGCCTTGGCCACAGTGTATGAATGTGTGTGAATGGTGAATGGTTCCTGTACTATGTAAAAGTGCTTTGAGTAGTCATTAAAACTAGAAAAGTGCTATATAAATACAGTCCATTTACAAAACATCCTGAGACTGGACATACTGGAGTTTACATTCCACAGAATAAGATATTATTAAAAAGAGAGCCACAGATCATTTATCAGTTTATATTGTTGAACTTCTAGCTAATATACTAGCATTGGAATGGTTGGAAGAAAACAAAAGAAATGCATTAATTGCTTCGGATAGTTTGGCGGCGCTTACAAGCATAAAAACAGTGTAATCATGCAGACAAGATCTCATTTTTAAACTACATAATTTATTATACAGAATGTACAATAAGAACGTAATGGTCTGTGTCATGTGGGTTCCTGCCCATGTAGGTGTAGATGGAAATGAGGATGTTGACATATTGGCCGAGCAATCAATTAAATCCCAGATTGTGGACATGAACATCCCACTTAGTAAAGCTGAGGGCAATGCAATTATTAAAGATCAAATGGAAATATGATGGCAAGAATACTGGGACATAAATGATGCAGGAAAACATTGATATAACATTCAAAGACATATTGGGTCAGAAATAGAAGGGAAGATGCAATTTTTACACCTCTCAGGACAGGACATATTGGACTAAATAAAACACCCAACTGGTAGATGTACAGGTGCTGGTCATGTAATTAGAATATCATGAAAAGGTTGATTTATTTCAGTAATTCCATTCAAAAAGTGAAACTTGTATAATGTATACATTCATCACACACAGACTGATATATTTCAAGTGTTTATTTCTTTTAATTGTGATGATTATAACTGACAACTAATGAAAACCCCAAATTCACTATTTCAGAAAATTTGAATATTACTTAAGACCAATACAAAAAAAGATTTTTAGAAATGTTGGCCAACTGAAAAGTATGAACATGAAAAGCATGAGCACGTACAGCACTCAGTACTTAGTTGGGGCTCCTTTTGCCTGAATGACTGCAGCAATGCGGGGTGGCATGGAGTGGATCAGTCTGTGGCACTGCTCAGGTGTTAGGAGAGCCCAGGTTGCTCCGATAGTGGCCTTCAGCTCTTCTGCATTGTTGGGTCTGGAGCATCGCATCTTTCTCTTCACATTACCCCATAGATTATCTATGGGGTTAAGGTCAGGCCAGTTTGCTGGCCAATTAAGAACAGGGATACCATGGTCCTTAAACCAGGTACTGGTAGCTTTGGCACTGTGTGCAGGTGCCAAGTCCTGCTGGAAAATGAAATCTGCATCGCCATAAAGTTGGTCAGCAGCAGGAAGTGCTCTAAAAACTTCCTGGTAGACGGCTGCGTTGACCCTGGACCTCAGAAAACACAGTGGACCAACACCAGCAGATGACATGGCACCCCAAACCATCACTGACTGTGGAAACCTTACACTGGACTTCAAGCAACGGGGATTCTGTGCCTCTCCTCTCTTCCTCCAGACTCTGGGACCTTGATTTCCAAAGGAAATGCTAAATGTACTTTCATCAGAGAACATAACTGTGGACCACTCAGCAGCAGTCCAGTCCTTTTTGTCTTTAGCCCAGGCGAGACGCTTCTGACGCTGTGGCTTGTTCAGGAGTGGCTTGACACAAGGAATGCGACAGCTGAAACCCATGTCTTGCATACGTCTGTGCGTGGTGGTTCTTGAAGCACTGACTCCAGCTGCAGTCCACTCTTTGTGAATCTCCCCCACATTTCTGAATGGGTTTTGTTTCACAATCCTCTCCAGGGTGCGGTTATACCTATTGCTTGTACACTTTTTTCTCCCACATCTTTTCCTTCCCTTCGCCTCTCTATTAATGTGCTTGGACACAGAGCTCTGTGAACAGCCAGCCTCTTTAGCAATGACCTTTTGTGTCTTGCCCTCCTTGTGCAAGGTGTCAATGGTCGTCTTTTGGACAACTGTCAAGTCAGCAGTCTTCCCCATGATTGTGTAGCCTACAGAACTAGACTGAGAGACCATTTAAAGGCCTTTGCAGGTGTTTTGAGTTAATTAGCTGATTAGAGTGTGTCACCAGGTGTCTTCAATATTGAACCTTGTCACAATATTCTAATTTTCTGAGATAGTGAATTTGGGGTTTTCATTAGTTGTCAGTTATAATCATCAAAATTAAAAGAAATAAACACTTAAATATATCAGTCTGTGTGGAATGAATGTATACATTATACAAGTTTCACTTTTTGAATGGAATTACTGAAATAAATCAACTTTTTCATGATATTCTAATTATATGACCAGCACCTGTATATAATGTGATCAGCATGAGTCTGTGCAGCATGTGCTGCTGGAATGTAGGGGCTATGAAAAGGAAAGGAAGAAACTGAGATTAGCATTAAAAGAAGCTAAAATAAGCTTTACAGTATTTCAATTCAATTCAATTTTATTTATATAAATATAGGCTACTGATTAAACCAACCCACAATCTTTTTAAAAACTTATCAAAGTAGTTTTGTTGCCTAAACCTAACCAAGTAGCCCTTGGCCACAGCGTTTTTGGGGCTGTGTCATGTTAAACAAAAAGGATCTTACCCTTTAACAAAAAACAACAAAACAAAACAAAAAAGTTGACATTTCCTTTCCATTATGCTGTCAGACAATTAATAATTTCAGCAAAGTGGTAAAACAAGCACTTTTGTGGATGTAAATCGAAGGTGTGCAATTGCCCAATAACTTACATTGCAGCTTGCTGCCGACTGCCGCGGTCTTGCTTAATACTGGACCAATGTCAAAGATTGTTGTTACCATCAGTCGCTTAGACACAAAAACATGGGGAAATAGGGTCCAGAATGAAAAAAACTAACTTACCCTTTAAGGATAAGTCTTGTCATCCCGTTGTCAGCGTCTGAAGAGACAAAAAAGGCGTCCTTCAGCGTGTTTGTACGTATTGGGGCAGAGCAGC
The DNA here is from genome assembly GCF_031162955.1 of Sander vitreus. NCBI lineage: Eukaryota > Metazoa > Chordata > Actinopteri > Perciformes > Percidae > Sander > Sander vitreus. Next base: position 18,151,300 of record NC_135873.1, on the reverse strand, counting down.
AGCTACACGGGGTTTAGCAAGTAGTTATGTAAGGGAGAAATTCCACACAGTGAGGTTGGTTGGGGTGGTGGTGGATGGGTCAAAACAGTTTAATCCAACAAAAAATAGTAGCTGAAAATGTTTCTCAAGATCCTAAAAAAGACTAGTCATTGCTTATACAATTATTATAACTATGAATGGAAGTTAATGCTATCTTATTCTTGCATAACTTGTCCCGCTTGTCACGTTTCCTAAAGTCGCTTTCTTCTTTAACCGTCCCATTATTCCCGCGTGTCACGGAAATTTAAGCCCACCCACAACCTTTTCCTAAACTCAACCATCCCGTAAGCCCACCCATGACCTTTTCCTTAACATAACTGCGTCAAAAGGGAGGCCAATAGTCCCGACCAAGCACGTTTAGTTAAAGCGCGTTATATGACGCTAAAGGAGACTTTTAGCATCAATAAGAACGACAAAGGCACCTGACCAAGTGTCCGTACTTTACGAGATGGGAGTGAGAACCTGTTGGGCTTGTAAACTCCTCAGCCTACAACCTCCCTTAGCTAAGCTTTCTTTCCCCAGTAAATATGTGAAATTTTAAAGTTATTATGTATGTATTATATTTTTCTTCAGATCAAATTTTATGTGCCGATCCAAACCAATGATGAATCTAACGTAGTAGCGTGTGTGTATCAAAGCCTGATATATCTTTTTATTCCTCTGTGCCATAAAGCTCTTTTGTTTTCCATCCTGCTGCCCCAAATACTCACTAGAGCATCAAGAGTGGATTGACCCGCTGCTGAAAATAGTCTCCAACAAATGCATTATCTCTTTTTGTTTGAGTGTGGTTTGCTAAAAACTACAGTGACCAGCTGTTTTAGTTAATTAGTAAATTCTTAATCTAGTACATCTACATAGTACATCTTAGAAAAACTCATTAGGACATTTTTGTCTTCCACTACAACCTTTATTCAGATTCGCAAGACATCTGTTTAAGAAAATGTTTCTAAAGATATTAACATTCATATCATGTGTTTTTGTGTTTATTTGTTTTTGTCTTCTTTATTGATAGAACAGTGCATACAACATTTGCACATCCAAAAATGGTCATACCAAACCAAAGACCAAAAATAAATTAAAATAAATTAAATCATTCCAAATTAAAGGATTCTATGAATATATAATTGACTTTACAGCACTCTTGTTTTTTTTTTGTTTTTTTTCTAAGATTATTTTTTTGCGGGCATTTTCAGCCTTTATTTTGATGGACAGCTGAAGACATAAAAGGGGAGAAAGAGGGGGGAATGACCAAGGGGGTAATTGAGCCTCTGCAAAGCGTACCTCCTGTGGAGCCATTTTGATGCAAATAAGCCATCACCTGCCGTTAGCATTCCATTGACTGCCATTCATTATGGCGTCACTTTGACAGCGAATAACTTTATCTGAAGAGTTTAAAGATTCTATTTGTCCATTTTTATTTCTAAAGAAACACAACAATCTATAAAAGGCTCCTTTTCCTTGTATCTCACGTTATGGCTCCGTAGCAGGTGCTTTTTTGTTTGTTGTAAAAATAGGCTAACAATTGTGTCATAACCACGCGACTTTCTGTCACATAGTAGACAAATTACCATATAGTCAGGAGAAATTTTACTGTCTATGGGAATGACATGCAGCAAAGGGCCGCAGGTCGGAGTTGAACCCCGGGCCCACTGCGTCGAGGAGCAAACCTCCATATATGGGTGCCGCTCCACCAAGTGAGCCATCCGGCCGCCCAGCACTCTTGTTTTTAACATCTAACAGTGGTGCCATATTCAAATCATTGGCAAAAAAGTGTCCAAATTTCAGTGTTGAGTCGATCCGTTTCCTTTATGTTCATAGAATGTCACATTCAAAAAGAAAATCAAATATTTGTTCATCTGGCTGCCTGGAATTTTTTACCGAAGTCTTTCTCTTTATAAAATGAAAAGTCTTACTCTTTTTTCTAATCCACAGAAAACCAAAGAAGATTATTTAATATGCAGCAGGTTAAATCTCCTGAACATGTTTTACTGGATATACTAGCACAAAATTCTAAATGAAACCCATTTTACATAACAGTATTTCTTACCATATATGCCCCTTTAATAATTCATCATGGGTTGCTCAAAACATCTTCATTGGGGAAGAGTTGCATTTAATAGTTAGCCTACATCTCATATTATATGTCTGATATATTTATTTGTCCATTTTCTTTAATAAGAATATACTATGGGCAATTCTGAAGCTGAAACTGTTATGAAACTTCTTAGAAACTGTAGTGCACGCTTATCATGAACCTTATTCTTGTCACGTACCTAGTAAATTTAACATAGATAACTCATTATAGGTTATTAGTAAGTGAATATGTGCATGAAAAAGTTGATCAACTAACATAACACTGTGATCAAAGCATAATGGTTTTATCTTTGTATTGAATATTCATGTTATCGAAATGACGTATTTCCACATGTGGATTGTCAATGTTTTTAGTCACATTTAAGTAAAAACTACACTGCTCCTCTGAAATAGTTTGACAGTCATAGGCGTAATTTACAGGGGGGATTGAGGGGTTACAGCCCTCCCCAATAATCAAAACTGGCCAGTGCAACCCCCCCCCCTCCCCCCCCAAAAAAGAAAAGACATTTGTACCATTACTTGATGCAGAAAAGGAACACATCGTTCCAGAATGCAGGAAATTAAATGTTTGATATATTCAAAATTTCTATTTTTTCAGAGATCTAGGAGCAGTGGGTGAAACTGTCTTTTCGCTACGATCCATTCTGAATTTGGATGACTGGACTAAATTGAAGAAGCTGATGGATTTTCTACGCAGTATAGGACTTTATAATAAAATGTGAATAAGTAAAGACAATGTTGGTAATAAACAGTAGAGGGCAGCAATACGCCACCTCAGCGTCTAGTCTGCCTTAATCCAAAGAAGAAGAACTGCGCATGCGTGTAATATGGTGGCATTGGTGGTACCAGTTGGGGAAGTTGTTACATTATTTTCTTAGGAAAGTTTTAATAGGAGAAATGGGTTGTTAACTCTGGGATTTATAAACTCTACACAGAAGAAAAACCATGACAGCTAACGAGGATCAAGAGGTATGAATGAATGATGAAGCAGTAGTAGGCTAGCTTCTGTTAGTGGCTAACAAGTTGACACTAGCGTGACTGCTAGCATAATAGTGTAGGTTAGCGAGTTTAGTTAACAGCTTTTCTGCTCGTTACCTAGGAAAACAATTAAACATGTCAGCTCTTACTAAATGTGCAAGAAACTCAGGACAGAGTGTCTAGCTTTTGAGCCCAGATAAGCGTCGTTCATGCCTGAGTAAACGTCACGCAAAACTCCATTTAAAAGTGTGCCAAATTAAGTGTGTTTTAACTCAAGGGAGGAATGCGTGCCACATAAACCTCAAGTCAAGAGCTTTTATGAATACAAAACTTCCTTTAACCCATCCGGTGTATATGTTAGCTGTTAAACAGCACATTTACCAATTAAATATTGGTGTTTCACAGAAGCCATCTGCCACCATAAAACGTAACATTACAGTAATAAGTGGTAAGTTGGTGGCTTTAGCAAGTTAAAGGTTGAATTCAAAGAGTCCATTAATGTCTGGACGATTACATGTATGCCGATTTAAAAAAAAAAAAAGTAATCATTATCTCTTAAAAAGGTATTTACTCGTCCTATCCTGCATACCCATGCCAAGTGTAAATTACCATATTTGTAAATGGTGTTTGGTGCGCGGAAGCTATCGGGACAAGCTGCTGCTGATGTAAGGAACTACTTAAATCTGTCTAACCTGCTGTCGCTTCCTCTCTTCTTCCACCACAGATGGAGTTGGAGGCTCTTCGCTCTATCTATGAGGGGGATGAGTGTTTCAAGGAAATCGGTTTAGTTTCCTTTCAGTTTAGGGTGAGTACTGTCCCCTGTACTGTCCAATCCTGCTTTAAAAAAACCCATAACCTGTGCCTCCCCAACAACATGTTTCAACAAGTTAAAGCAAGAAACTCAATATGCTTTTTCACTTGTACTTCATGACCTTTAACAAACTATTAGGATTGGTTCTGTAGCAGTACCTTCTTTTACCGTCTATTGTAATGTTATACAACAGATAGGAGACCTTGATGACACCAAAGCATTCATGCTGGACATCACATGGCCTGAGACATACCCTGAGACGGCCCCACAAATGTCCCTTGATGCCTTTTTCAACAACAGATTGTAAGTGCTAAATTATTATGCATTATCTGGAAACACTTAGCGCCTTTTGTCTTTGCAGGGTTCTAAACTGTATGACTGTACAACGATTAACAGATATAGTTGTAAGTGTTCCAATACTGTATGTGGATGTAGCCAATCTGTGGTAAATGCACTGTGTAGAATTGTTTTGTGAGTATATGTTTTCTTTCAAATTATTCCGACATGATCAATTTCTGTTTCAAAATTGTTGCCGTCCATCAGGACTGTAACCACAATTTAAGAAATAGTCCTCCCAACGTAACCCCCACCCCCTCAGAACATTCTGACTAGACACCAAAAACATTTTAAAACTCTGTTTATTATTGTTACTTAGGTATTTTACATTATAATTTTCAGTTGTTTAAACAGTTAAACCATTTGTTTGGATTCCTGTACATTGAATTTCTCAACATGAAAGAAATACTCCATGAGTTATTTATTGGCCTAAAAGCTGTGTTGTAGCTGGACACACACTTTATGTGATGGTCATATTGTTTCTTTCCTTTACAATTGTTCAATACCAGCTCTGCAGAGACGAAGCAGCTGATTCTTACAAAGCTGGAGGAGCAGGTGGAGGCTAACCTGGGCACTGCAATGATGTATACTCTTTTTGAGTGGGCCAAGGAGAACCAGGAGGCCCTCATGGAGAACCACAAGCCTGTAGCCACTGCTGTGGTCAGTATATTTCATCACTCTCAACTAAATACATCAGTACAGTTTCAAAATCCTTATTCGTGGGTCTATTTTTGGTACTAAGCCCTGATAGCGGCACAACCGCAGAGAGCTCTTGTCAGTCAACCATTGTGGGCGTTGTGTGGCTTCTTCTTCCCTGGATTGGTGCTCTTTTTGTCCTCCCCCTAGATTAGGTGAGAAGAACTTGTTGTAATTAGAGTCATCAGATGTGAACAAAATAACGGATTGTGTGTTGTTGTTGCAGACATCCAGCAGTGATGGGATCACCAGCTCAACAGCCAAGAAGAAGGAGAAGAAGGAGCAGCTGACTAAATCTCAGAAGAGGAGGATTATCAACAGAACAGGTACATTAGTCAGACTTACCACAGGAAGATAGTCTTTCATTTTAAAGGACCAAATTGGTCATTTCTTATACTGAAACCTTCCGATCAAAATCTGATCCTTTCTTTACTGAACTCTACGGTGTTATGTTGCCTCAGCTTGCTAGTGTTGCAGCTCTGCTCTCCTCAACACTGAGTATTCAAATGTGAAAAATGATTTGGTGACACTAGTGATTGACTCTGTTCTGACACTCGGGTTGGCAAAATACACAGATTCGCTAAGCTCCGAATTATCATTAGGAAAGAGCACTGGAGAAACATCCAGGCAGCAGCTTCCAGTGGTGTCACACTATTCCACTGATCAGCAGGTAGGGGTTAAGGCCAATGTATGCATCTGCATTAAATTGTGGAGCTAAGGACCCTGCGCAGTAGCCTGACATGCACTTCTCATAATTACAATTACATGTCGCGGCGATGCACGTCTGTCGGTCGTGGCTTGGTAGCATTACATTTCCCCCAACTCATTTCCTGGTTCTCCTTCTCCATAAACAACATGAAATCAAGGAGAGGGTTAACTTTTCCTGCTACAGATTTCCAACTGTGGTCAGAAAGCCCAGGGGAAACTGTTTCTCCCACTATGCCTCTGGAGCTGGTACTTGCTCACTCCCCCGACCAGACACTCCCCACACACACACACATTCCAGCCCTGCTATTCTCTTAAAAATATTGACGCGCACACCAATATATAAGTGTATAAGCTAGTAAAACCTTCAGGCCACTTACGTAGACTACAGCGAAAGCTCTGTGTGGAGCCTCCCTAGAAGCAGAAATCCTGCTTCATACACTGAAATATGCTACAATGCACCAACAAAGGCTGGGAAGAAGGAGACTTCAAGCTAGTTAACATGAATGTAAACAATGCAGGATTAAATGGAATGCAGCCCGGCATATTTGATAGCTGTGAAACATTTGGATCTCCATAATAATTTAGAGCCAGTAGCTTCAGTGTTTAAGTCAATAGACAGCAGTGCATATCTTAACGATTTCTGCTTTCAGATCACAAAGGGGAGCTGCCAAGAGGTTGGAACTGGGTTGACGTTATCAAAGTAGGTGCATTTTATCTTCTGGCCACAAGATGGTGCACTTATTCAGCTTTAAGCCTGCAGTGACATTCATCATGAACTTTTCCATGTTTGTCTTTTTCTCTCTCGTCACTCCTGCTTAATGGTCCAGCATGTGAGTAAAAAACCATTTAAGTTAAATCTTTGAAATGTATTTATATTTTATTGGTTTATTTGATATGGACCATGCATATTTATGAACACTGTTGTATAAAACTACCACCAGAATTAGTAAAAATAACAACTTTTCATCTGCAGTCCCTAGGCAGGTGACATAGGACTAACATAGAAACAGCCAGCAGTCATACAGCACTCATTCACTATAAATTAAAAGGTACACATAATGGTGACATATACATTGACAAAACAAACAAAACAAAAATACATGATGACAAAGATATTATTCATTTACCTATATACTGCATTCAATTTAAAAGTGAAAGTGTATGTATGGGTGATGAAATGTGTGACAGTTAAAAGTGATTGAAATCTCTGGTTTTCTAGGAGCCACTGTTTTGAGTTTTAAAGGTGTTAAATGTAGGACACTCTCTTATTGGGAGGTGCAAAGCTATTTCAGATCAGAATCAGATCAAATCCTTCACACAATGCCATGTCTTATTGTTTTCCTTTGTTTTCATGTTGCAGTTGAGTAAAACGGGAGGAAAAGACGATGATTTGGCCTGAGGGCAGTGATCTGGTGCTGCTTTGTACAAAGAAGTGCAGTGAAGTCTGAACTCACCTGTAGTAGCCTGTTGATGCTGCTGTCCAGATACAGTCACATCCTCCATCTTCAACATTTACTCAACATGGCTGCTTTCACCCTGAGAACCAAAGCAGGCTGGGAATGGTGGACTTCAGGACACACACACACACACACACACACACACACACACACACACACACACACACACACACACACACACTTCCAGCTAGAGTCAGACTTTGAGCTGTGAACTATATGAAGCCCTTGCTGTGTTTTATGTGTTGTGTGCAATCAGGTGAAGAGGAACACATCATCAGCTTTTGCTCCTCCTATACAGTTAGCATTCAAACATTCTGCTCAGTCATCCATCAGGGTGGAGTGTGCTTGAGATACTTGCTGTCACTGCCATGTTTTCAGTCTGTGATTAGGCCCAGCTGCCAGGCACTGGAGCTAAAAATGTTGGATAGTGGTTCTAAATGGATGTGTCAAAGTGTACATTTTTAATAACACACAAAATGTCACCAGACAAAAGTTTTTTTCCCCCCTATAAATTTAATTCTTTTTAATAATTAAACCAAATTTGGTCTACTGCTTGTCTAAAAATGTAATTTACCATTGTGTGAGATTTTAAGACTATAAGAGTGATCGCTCAAGTGATCATGGTCTAAATTGTGAAGTGTGAAGTAACAAAATTGTGCCAGTGTTACAAAGGAAGTTGAGTGATTCTGCCTACAAAATAAAACCTGAATCTGATAATTGCTGTTGATACCAATGAGGTCGTATTTCTGGTAATTTGAGAGTTTAAAGATCTGTAAATAATTAGAAATCTTAGTTACTCAAAAAGGCTTCCTCTGATATGACTTAGAAGACTTAATATCGAAACAAGAAACACTCTAGAAAGTCCTTGCACACTAGAACAAAACCTCTTGACTGTGAAAAGAACAACTCCTGCACAGGGTCAGTACTTATCATCTAATCAGGTCAAATCTATATAGACATACAGCGCTGGAACTATACACTGCACATAAGAACAGCCTGGAGCTGCTTTGATTGTGAGTCTTTCCCAATTAAGGTCTGAGGAATAACACTTGATTTACAGTGTGGGGTTTTTAATGTTACTGCACAGACTAAATATGTTAAATTCTTACTGTTTTGCAGCATAACAGAAACAGATGGACAGAATGTATTAACAAGTACAATTTAAACAATATGTGAATAAATAAAATGTGTTTTCAGTCATTTTTATAGGCTGGCCAAAAATGTGTTAACCCAATCCTGGCTACAGACCAGATTTCCCCAGTAGCTGAACATAACTGGTGAAAGACACCACGTGTAGAACATCTCATGTCACTACACCTCAAACATGTATTTTCACGAGTTTTATACAACAGCATATCTGTGCTGTCCAAAAACTTAACGTTTACTTCTTTAATTCTGCCACATTCTCAATGGACAAGCTAAATGCTGTATGTAAACTATAACAATGGCATCTGGAATAATATGAGCATATTTCATTTGGAATGAGCAGATATGACTGCAAGGCTGTACTATAAAACTGCTATATAGGGGGAAACAATGTCCACTGAAATAGTTTTCCCTTTTACACGTTTTATTTAAATGTGTGTGTGTGTGTGTGTGTGTGTATATATATATATATATATATATATATATATATATATATATATATATATATATATATATATAATTATTTTTATTTTTTATATATATTTTTTTATTTATATTGCGACCGGAAGTTGGGCCTTTTATTCCTTCCTACTTGACACTGCCGTCTCATATCGGTCGGAGGGGACGCAATGTGGACCTATAACAGGGACGGGCTTTTTCCCAAAAAGAAAAAGAAAGTAAGTGTTTTATGACAAATTATATAGTTTTAATTGTCAATAGTTCATACTGGATTTTAGTTTGTTTGAAAACTCTTAACCTTCTTGTTGTCCTCCGTTTTCAAAAAGTCTCTATCAGAAATGTGGGTTTCTTTCAACCAAATAACCGCGGTGAAGATAGTTTAATGTTTGACATTCGTCGGTTTTCGCGGATGTTACCTTCAATAGCTCCGTGTCAATACTTCGATTTCCCCCAGTTTCAGGGTATGTTGGACAGCTTATTTAGACAGACGTTTCACACTTATTTTTTAACTCAAAATCACCAAAAATAACGACACAGTTCAGAGCGCAAAGAACTGAATGTCTGTCCAACGCGCCCGTCACAATAGACGTACTTAGGGACCGTCGTAAAATTGCAACTCCACTCATTTTAATCTTTATTAACTATTTTGTTTTACAACATAGACATCTCAAACCACTTCTATTATAGAGAGGGAGAGCCATTAAACATTTCACACGTGTGAATTAGTAAAAATAAATAAAGATGTAGGCTATAGTTACCAATAATGATGGTAGTTACAACCATTTTCTGATTAATGAATATATTGACATCAAACCACCTGTAATAGGTCTCAGACATCCTCTTACAAATTTCACAGCTGTTAGTTTGTGAAAAAGTCTTTATCAAATCCCTTAGCATCCGCATCAGTGACCTATTGTCTCTAAAATGCATATTTAAAGCTTTTCAATTTAATGACTTTCTCATTTATGAAGATAATCACATCAAACCACCTGTAATATGTCTCAGACATCCTCCCAGAACTTTCACAGCTGTTAGTTTGTGAAAAAGTATTTAGCAAATCCTGTAGCATCCTCATCAGTGACCTATTGTCTCTAAAATGCATATTGTAGCGAGCTACGTGGAAGAAGTCGAAGAGCCAGAGATAGGTTATAGGCCCTTTTCTGCCGCACCCCTGAGTTGGCTTGAGCCTGACGGGTGTAGTCGTGTACCACCTGTAGGTGTTCTTTCAGCCTACGGTAGTAGTCCATTTCTTTTCCTCCAGCAATCTCAGGCTCAGGAGGGGCTCCGAACACCAAGTCCACCGGTGTACGCAGTTCACGTCCAAACATGAGGGCAGCAGGTGTGCACTGACTGGACTCCTGGACAGCAGTCCGGTAGGACCACAGGACCAGGGGCAGGTTGCGATCCCAGTCCCGCTGATGTTGGCTGGTGAGGATGGCGAGCTGAGTGGCTAGGGTACTGTAGTGGAAGTTGTCTTGTTAGCAGCACGAGTGTGGATTTAAAAGAAACACAAGAATTGAAACTAATAAAGACTTACTGAGAATAAAACCAAAGTTTGGTCTTTGAGTATTTATTTACTTTTGCAAAAGCAGAGAAAACTGTTTCACAGGTACTCTCAGCACATCTGAAAGGTTCTTCTGACCAAGCCAACAAATCCATACACTATATAGTAGAAACTCCCTTAAACCACCCCCAGTAAAGTTATCTTTAGCAGCTACACAGAGGAAAAGTCACCATAAACCGTCAAATCCTTTTACAACCTTCCCCTTTGCTCCTGTTCCCAACTTGGCCTAAACACCAGTGTGGCTTAGGAGACAGAAAATGAGACAGTTCAAATGTTATGGCCTTTCCAACCTTATCTGCTAAAAAGGAGAGACTGAGTTCTGAAAACAAAAAATAGCTTCAACTAGGCTCAAGGCTTTATGACACCAGTTGCTTCTCCTTGAAGTCCTAGAGTTTACACAAAATTAAAGAATATAAGAGAACTCTTGTAAAATATATAAGAGAATATTAACCTATTATGTTAAAATAAAATTTTGCCATTACAGTACGGTTAAACCGTTCCACCAGCCCATCACTTTGAGGGTGGAGAGATGTAGTCCTCGTCTTGCTCACCCCTATCCTCTGGCAGACCTCACAGAAAACATGGGACTCAAAGTTCCCTTGAGTGTCATGGGCCGGGCGAGGCGAACATGCAGGCGCAGCCGCTCTGGCCTGAGACCCTGCAGGAAGGCATGAAGAGCCAGTTCCTCTTGAGCTGCTGCATTGAACTGTTGGTATCCTTGTTGAGTTTGTAGCTGAATATCTGCAGCAAAGGTGCCCAGGCTCTCCCCCTCTTGGCGGCGGCGATTGGCTAGTTGCTCTCTGCTCTGCTCAGTGAAAAGTCTCTGCCCAAATCGCCTTTCCAGTGCTGTCGTCAGGGCTTGAAGGTCCCGTTGCTCTGCTGGGGCTAGGTCAAGGAGCACCTGCAGCGCCTTTCCTTCCAATGCGAGCGCCAGATGTATAGCAGCTTCCTCCTCACCCCAACCGCTGTGCCATGTTGCTAGTCTGACTTGGGAGAGGAATGGCTTTAAGGGTGTCATCCCGTTGTACTTGGGCAGCTTGGCTGGGGTCCTAGGCACAGCTGAGGGGTAATGTACTCTTTGTAAGGGGGCAGGTGGTGATGGCTCATGGGCAGCAGTGGTGGTGACAGGCAGTAGATTGGCATCTGTCATCTGCAACAGAGTATCACTGACAAGGGCACTCCCAACCTCTAGGGGGCGATGGCGCGGCGCGCTGAAACTGTCAGGGCGTGTAGTGGCAGACGGCCTCCAGGGGGCGATGTCGCAGCACGCTGGAGCCGTCAGGGAGGGTTGGAAGGAGTCTCTCCTCGTCAGCGTTGAAGTGGTCCAGGCTGCGACGGGTCAGCTTGATGGCTCTCTCCATCGACTGGATCTTGGCTTCCATTTGTTGTACCATCTCTTCAACTGTTTCTTCCATTTTTACGATCTGCTCAATCCCACTTCTGACACCAATGTAGCATGTGGAAGAAGTCAAAGAGCCAGAGATATAGAACTCTGTGGTCATTTATTCAACCGCTTTACACACTCGATACACAGAGGTCATCAATCTACCCCAGTGTTTCAGTCATGGTAACCCAACAAATGTAAATAAACATGAACACATTATCAAGACTTAAACCTAGGTAACGTAAATGCAAAAAAAAAAAAAAACACTAACAGAACATCATTTTCCCACTTAAACTAAACACTTAAACAACACTAATACCCTAGTCCCATGATGCTTTGCACTGCCATGCAGAACAGTTAACACAACGGCATCCTGCCGGTCGTTACAATATTTAAAGCTTTTCAATTTAATGGCTTTCTCATTTATGAAGACAATCACATCAAACCACCTGTAATATGTCTCAGACATCCTCCCAGAACTTTCACAGCTGTTAGTTTGTGAAAAAGTCTTTAGCAAATCCCGTAGCATCCTCATCAGTGACCTATTGTCTCTAAAATGCATATTTAAAGATTATCAATTTAATAGGTTTGTCATTTATAAATATATTGACAACCCACTTGTAATATGTCTCAGACATCTTTTCCCAACTTTCACAGCTGTTAGTTTGTGAAAACGTCTTTAGCAAATCCCGTAGCATCCTCATCAGTGACCTATTGTCTCTAAAATGCATATTTAAAGGTTAGCTGGGGAAAAGGCTGTTAAGTTGAGGTTCGGTTGGACGGTTTCAGTTCCTACCTATTATTGATTGTTAATGATGCATTGCATACTTGTATGGCTGAATGGGCTGTTTCACACAGTAAGAGTTTTGTAACTTTTTGGATTATGTCTGAGACATATTAAAAGTGATTTGATGTCCATATCTTCAGAAATGACAACCATATGGAAATAACCTCTAAATTTGCATTTGTTAAAAAATTTATTTTTCCAAGTTTTTTTTCACAAAGTTAAATATGTGAGAGGTTGTCTGAGAAATGTAAGAGGTGATTTGTTCTCAGTAAATTCATGAATGAAAAACCTATTGAAGTGATAACTTCTAAATGTGCATTCTTTACACAATAGGTCACTGAAGATGATGCAGAATTTGCTCAGTACTAACAGCTAAAAGCTGTGAAAGTTGTGAGATAACTGAGACATGTTACATATGTTTTGATGTCAATATATTCATTAAAGAGAAACCTATTAAAATTATAACCTTTAAATATGCATTTAATAGCCAACAGATCACTGATATTAATAAGGTATTTTCAACGTATTTTTACACAAACTAACAGCTGTGAAAGTTGTAAAAAGATGTCTGAGACATATTACAGGTGGTTTGATGCCAAAATATTCAGAAATGAGCAAGCCATTGAATTGAAAAGCTTTAAATATGCATTTTAGAGACAATAGGTCACTGATGAGGATGCTACGGGATTTGCTAAATACTTTTTCACAAACTAACATCTGTGAAATTTGTGAGAGGATGTCTGAGACATATTACAGGTGGTTTGATGTGATTGTCTTCATAAATGATAAAGCCATTAAATTGAAAAGCTTTAAATATGCATTTTAGAGACAATAGGTCACTGATGAGGATGCTAAGGGATTTGATAAAGACTTTTTCACAAACTAACAGCTGTGAAAGATCTGGGAGGATGCCTGAGACATATTACAGGTGGTTTGATGTCAATATATTCATTAATTAGAAAATGGTTGAAACTACCATATTTATTGGTAACTATAGCCTACATCTTTATTTATATTTATTTATTTTTACTAATTCACAAGTGTGAAATGTTTAATGGCTCTCCCTCTCTATAATGGAAGTGGTTTGAGATTTATATGCTGAACAGCAAAAAAGGTATTGAAGATTGAAATAGTTGGTATTGCAATTTCACGACGGTCCCTAAATATGTCTATTGTGACATGCGCGTTGGACAGACATTCAGTTCTTTGCGCTCTTAACTGCATCGTTATTTTTGGTGATTTTGAGTTAAAAATAACTGTGAAACGTCTGTCTATATTACCTCTCCAACATACCCTGGAACTGAGTAAAATTGAGGCTTTGACAAGGACCTATTGAAGGTAACATCCGTGAAAACCGACGAATGTCAAACATTAAACTAACTTCACCCCAGTACCAAATAACGTGGATGGTTACATACAACGCTCTTCACAAGTAAAATAAATGATTAGCTCACTACTTTCATTGAATTTGGGTGTTTTAGTCAATTTTATAGCAGTTGACAAAAAAAATTGATAAAAAAACATCAGAAAAAGTGACTAAAACGTCAAAACATTTCCAAAACATCGGAAAAACGACAAAAGTGTCAAAAAGACGACCAAAACATTGAAAAAAGTTACATTTTTTTACACAGAAAAGCAAAGTTGCACGGTCCTGCCACTAACTGCATTAACCTACTGCAGCTAAAAGCTATTTAAAAATCTGTACAGTGAAGAGCCTTTTTGTTATGCTCAGTATTGAGTTAATCCATTATTGGATGAGTTTAAAAAAGACTGTAGTATTGCAGTATTTCCTAAAGCTGAATTTCGGTCTCTAAAGTAATGTGATAATTTATATTTCCTGTGTTGCAGGAGGACAGAGAGGCTGTAACACTTCCATCTATCAACACTGGCCCAACTGCACTATGTCAGGTGAACTGTGACTTTATAGGTATATTATGTCATAGATATGTATGTAGGTCACATGGGGCTTCACATTAACTTTTATGCTCACCAGCTACTGTGGCTAGTAGTTTTGGAAAACTCAGCATTTTCACTAGCCGCTATTTTGTGGGAAATTACGTATTATTTAAATAAAGTTGACTATGATGTGCTACAATTAACTTGAAGAACCAGATTTACAACCATTTAAAATGTAAATGAGCACGTTAACACCCAGATCAAGAATACATAAAACATATAACACTGCAGTCATCAAATATTCAGCTCTGATGTGTGTAAAGCTCCTTTTTGTATAAAAACATACAAGCGAATAAGACATAAAAAGAGTAGCTTCTGATTGCATAGGCTAAATGGTGCAGGGTGTAGAAGATTAGATGAAAATGGTTTGGAGCGCGCTCACTCGCGTTTCACTTAAAGTGCTCATATTATGCTCATTTTCAGTTTCATAATTGTATTTAGAGGTTGTACCTGAATAGGTTTACGTGGTTTCATTTTCAAGAAACACCATATTTTTGCTGTACTGCACATTGCTGCAGCTCCTCTTTTCACCCTGTGTGTTGAGCTCTCTGTTTTAGCTACAGAGTGAGGCATCTCACTTCTGTTCCATCTTTGTTGGGAGTTGCACATGTGCAGTACCTAGGTAAGGTCTACTAGCCAGTCAGAAGCAGAGTATGAGGGCGTGCCCTGACAGTACCTAGGTAAGGACTACTAGCCAGTCAGAAGCAGAGTATGAGGGCGTGCCACGCTAGCAGCTAGGCGAGCATTATAACGTGTGTTACAAAGTGAAGTAAAGGCTGGACTACAGTAGAGCTGTTTGGAGCAGTTTGTGAACAGTGTTTTCTCTGTAAGATGGTAAGTCCCTTTGGGGTGGACTGTGTATGGAAGACTGTGGGCTTTTTCACTTTGTAAACCTATACGTGAACAAAATTATATATACACAATAAAGGAATGGGAAAAATCCCAAAAGCATAATAGTAGCACTTTAAGCAGCCGGCATGCTCGGTGACGGGAAGCGCACGGAGACCAAATGTTTTTACCAAGTAAATTGTCCTGCTCTCTCTGTACTTCTTCTACAAACCTATCCACTAGTTGTTTTTTTTTTTTTTTTTTTAAAAGGGGACCCTTCAAAAAAAAGTGTATTATTACTCAGAATAACAATATCCAATTTAATCTTTATGTAGAAAAGGCACCTCTTGTCCATAAATTCACCACTACTTCTGACTTTAACAAAAGACATGAAGACAAACCTGCAATGATGGAGATAAAAATATAGATATTATTTTATCAGACATATATTTATTAATCCTAAATGTATTATACATTTTTGACTGTATTATATAATTGCATGTTAAGTCTGTGTCACATGTCCAAATTCAGCAAAGTTGATGACATCATCAGGGTTTTTCTTTATAACACAAAGCCTGCATTACAAACTGGGGTCTTGGAGACGTGGGCCATTTACTAGACAGAGGGTCTAAAAGATGCTATCAAATTGCATTATGGGAAATGTAGGATCCAGTGTTTTTGGGGCTTGACCCATGGTAGGACTTAAAGTGAGGATATCTCTGCCTCTGCTGCTTTGATTTTGACCATTTACAAATTAAATGTCTCTTGCAAATCCACAAATTTAATAGAAGTTTAATACTAAATCACCGGTGTGCTATATCAATTTAAACAGACAGATTAGCACCTTAAGTAAATAGGTGAAACAGTTACCTTAACATATAACATAACATACTGTATGTACCCATTCTTATGTCTTCTTTGATGCTCTTATTTTTTAGAGGACAAACAGGAATTGGCACGAGACCAAACTGAAGCCAAAGCACCTCAGAGTAAGTGTCTCAGGCCAACATGGAAACACTAAATGTTTTATGTTTCTGTTCATTCATTTATGGCTAAAGCAATCCCAATGTTTTTACAGCGGAGTGATCCTGTCTGTCTCCACTATCAACTACAGCTGCTGCAACTAGGCAGACCCCCAAATGGTCCATATTTAGAGAACAGAATTCTGCACAAAGCCCATTTTTTCAAGGTATGTCATTTATTTATTTATTTACATATCATTTAATGTCAGTGAATGTGCCCATTTCATCTTTAAAATGAAACAAAACAGACATAAAGCTGTAAGTCTGTGGCAGTTCCTTTGTCATCTTTCTTTTAATACAGAACTCAACTCAATCATACAGACCTTTTTGTTTTTTGAACAGGTTAAGGCTACCAAGGCCTTACTAGACCTACATGAATATGGGAGAACAATTGAGGACTCAACAAAGTTACTGAGGAGCATGGAGGCACTCAGCGAAGAAGATGAGGGCAAAGAAGAAAGAGAGGGAAAAGAGAAGGGCAGAGAGACGGACAGTGGGACTTATCTGTCTGTTAGGTCAAACAAAGATGATGTGGACAACGGAAGTGACGACAAACTCCCAGTGACAAACATGATGTGTGATACAACGACCAGTAAGGTTCAGAGAAAGGAGGAGCCTCCATTTCTTGTTGAAGAGAAGAGATTCATGGTCTACATATGTGGTGCATACAAAGGTAAGAATGACCAAATCTCTGATGTTTATACTGTGGAACATATTCTTTTTTGAATGCCTGGCAGGTGTTCAGAATCACTCCGAACCATTGTTATAACTCAGTCTTTAGTTTGACATTGGAGAGTTAGATAAGAAGATTAATACCAATCTCATGTCTGTAAGTTAATATGAAGCTGGAGCCAGCAGACAGTTAGCTTAGCTTAGCATAAATGCAAGAAAAAACTGGTAACAGCTAGCCTGGTTGTGTCCAACGGTATCAAAAACGCAAACTCATGAAACAAAACTGAAAAACTGTCAAACTAGGCGGTCCAATATGAATCAAGATTCTGTTACTGTATTGCCTATCTCTTGCCTCAAATGTTTTCAGAAACACATTTTATGGTTTAGCTGTAATCTGAGAAAGTTTGTGATTTGGCTGCCATTTTTTTCCTGCTTGAAAACAGACCATGCACCGCCCCGATTTGCAGCGCTACGTCACACGTTTTGTTGCTCTCATTGGTTGTAGGTCTATTCAATTGCAGCCAGAGACATTTTGGTCTGCATGGTTGATACCACCCTTTGGAAATAGAAAATCAAAAGAGAGGTTCCAGACTAATATGAATTTGCAAGTGAGTCTGGTGCCAGGCTAGTGAACCCACTGCTGTTCAGCCTGGAGTTAAGTAACTCTTTAGGGTGCTGATATTTCAGATGCTGTTCAGTTTGCTGCCCCCAAGTTACCAAATAAAACCAATTAATGGTGCTTTAAGATTTAGGTTAAAACTGTTTCTACAACTAAAATCAAATGTCAATACACCCTGAAGAAGGCCGCTTTGTACCGATACTAGTGGGTTTTCGATAGATTTCGATATGAAATAGCCATTCAAATAAAGGCTATTTTAATTTTGAGTGCCTTGGACCTTTTTATTCATTTTTTTTCTCTTTTGAAGTTGTTAATATTTGTGGTTTTGTTCCACATATGACTTTCAGCTCCATCACCACATAATTCGGCAGCCATATTTATTAAATGCAAAGAAATGTCACAACAGTATTGATCATTCAGAATTTGTCTTTCTCTGTTTTCTAAAGCAAAATCAGTCCCAATTGACATACAGTAAAAGGAAGATGTAACAATTGTTTTCCACATGTGCATATGTGTTTGATTCAGACACAGTTGCAGAGAGAAGTGCGCTCATGGAGAATGTTTATCCCAGACTGTATCTGTACTGTAAGCAGAGAGGCTACGACTTCAGCATGGTTGACCTCCGCTTGGGGGTTGGATCACCTGTAGCTGAACTCCACAACACTGTAGAGCTGCATGTGGAGAATCTCCAGCGATGTCAGGAAACCCAGGGTCCAAACTTTATAGTGAGATATCAGCATGTTGTATTATGTAACAGTAAAAGTGCCGAGACAGCATCTTTGCATTTGAGATGATGAATTCATATATATCTCCTCTCTTCTGTTGGTCAGTTGTTTGTAGGACAGAAGAATGAGGTCCAGAGCCTTCCCTCCACCATCACCAGAGAGGCTTTTGAGGCCATAGTGAGAGTGGTGGAGAAAGACCAACAGCAGTCGTCCAAGAACAAACCAGTGGAGGACTTTCCTGCCTCGGGCTCCCAGTCCAGCATCACTACAGACAGCAGCTCTGGCAGTTTTGTCCAGGATTCCATTTATGGGAATGATCTGATTTTCGGAGAACAGGCTAAAGTCTCAGGACTGCTAAGCCAGAGTTCCTACAACTCATTTTCAGGAGGAGAGGAGGCCAGACTCAGCCCTGTGGGTGCAAGGAGCCCGGGGGATTTGGACAAAGACCTTACGT
The DNA here is from genome assembly GCF_031162955.1 of Sander vitreus. NCBI lineage: Eukaryota > Metazoa > Chordata > Actinopteri > Perciformes > Percidae > Sander > Sander vitreus. The sequence continues at coordinate 18,132,565 of NC_135873.1, read as the reverse complement.
TACTCCAGACGTGCTACAGGCTGGACAGGAATTGCCTTCCTCCTATTTACCGCTTACTTCCCATCAGGTGAAAACAATCTGCTGGTCACAGTTTATGGTGTAGCAGATCTATCCATGACATGCTCTCCCTCATAAAGATTTTTGGTTAACATTTTAAGGATTGCAATGTCAGTCGGTTGGTTTGTGTAGACTGAAATATCTCAACAACTATTATGGCGCTTACCCACTGCTAGTACTAGCTCTATTCTACTCGGCTCGGCTCAGCTCGACTCGGCTGCGGCTCCCCATCCTCCTTTTTCCATTGCAGATTTAGTACCGCCTCATGCATGAGGTCATCATAGCGACGCTGCAGGAAACTGCCGTGACCTAACGCAACAAGCACACAGAACGTCAAAGGTGTGTTGTTTTTGACTCTCGGCATGTGGCTGTTGCCACAGCCAGAAGACACATTTTGTTTCAAAAGATGCTGGAGGCAGCAAAAAAACCACCGCTGGCGAAACTATTTAAAAATAGCGGGTTTGTTCAGGTCACCCCCGTCTGTCGCTAGCAATAATGACGCAGTGATTAGTGACGATTCTCTCCAACCAATCAGTAGTCTGCAGGTTTTCACGTCACCTTTTGGTATCGCCTCAGCTCGCTCGGAACCTTGACAGAGGTGATACCGTCACCACATTTAAGAATAAACTGAAAACCCTCCTCTTTGATAAAGCTTATAGTTAGGGACGTGGCTCATAATCAGTCGCTCCCGATCTCATCGCTCCCGGCGGCCTCCCAGGATACTGCGCCATGGGACTCAGCCGCCTGCCAACGTCCATCTTCTTGCTGTAGCGGCCGATGCGGTTTGCCGGGCTCGCCCCCCTTCAACGCCGACTGACCAGCCGTCGTCACAGAAGAGAATTGCCTCCACGCGGCGAAAGCTTCTGAGGGATGCAGTAGTCAGACGGTCCGGTGGCCTACACTGCCTGGATCGGCCAAACGACAACGTTCCTCAAATACAATCTCCCCAACCGAACGCTTATAGTTAGGGAGTGAGGAGTTGCAGCGTATGCCTAGACCGGCATACACAGCACCCCAGCTTCCCTCTGCTTCTCCTCATAGTCATCAGATCTACCTATCATATAATCAATAATATAGTGAGAGTAGAGGGAGGCAGGAAGTACAGCCCGTTCCGGCAGGGGGGAGTTCAAGCCCGACCCGGCACCTCTCTTTAGCCTGCCTCTCTTAGTTATGCTATTATAATTCTAGACTGCTGGGGAATTTCCTTCCTCCCTATGACACAATGAGCTGCTCTTTCATCTCTCTTTTCATTTGTTCCTCTTATGTGCATCCTTCTCCCAGAAATGCTTGTTATTAACCCAGAATATCGCCTTGGATTAGGGTGGCACCAAGACCTGGGTCTTGGGTGCAGCAGTCGCTAGGGACCTGCTACACCCTGCTACGCTCTGCGATTCCCTGCAGTGTCCGGCTGCGTCCTGCTGCGTCCTACCGCGTCCACCCATGCTGTGCTGTCCCACATTACACCCCGTAACGCCCTGCTGTGCCCTACTATGACATGAACTACTATGACTACCATTGTAGTCACTGTTCCATTATCTTTATTGTGACTATTACTACCACTGTTCATCACACCCCCAACCGGCACCGTCAGACACCGCCTACCAAGAGTATGGGTCTATCCGAGGTTTCTTCCCGAAAGAGAGTTTTTCCTCGCCACTGTCGCAATAGCTACCGCTACTGCTTGCTCTTGAGGGAATTATTGTAATTGTTGGGGCTTTGTAAATTATAGAGTGTGGTCTAGTCCTACTCTATCTGTAAAGTGTCTTGAGATAACTCTTGTTATGATTTGATACTATAAATAAAACTGAATTGAATTGATACTAAAAAAAGTACCTGTTGGCAGGTACCGGGGACTTTTTTTCATAATGGAAAAACAAAAAAGGCGAGTAGAGGCAAGGTGAGCAGGTACCATGTAATGGGAAAACGCCATTAGATCTATTACCCCAGAGAATGAATCCTAATGACCGTGGCAATTCTCAGACATTTCCTCTGCTATCATCATTAGGGTTGAATTTTTGGTTTTGTGTGAAATATCTCAGCAACTGTTTGATTGATTGGCATGGAATGTTGTACAGATATTCACTGTCCCCAAAGTATAACTCCCAGTGACTTGTTTATTCTCCTTATAGTCAATCACATTATTCAATGATAAGAATGTCTATCAGCCCCTCTATCATCCTGTCACAACGATCAATAGGGTTCAACATCTAGAAAACATGAACATAGGTGTAACAACCCTATTCATGATCTCCTGGTGACATTCACAGCTTTCACCATCCCGACATGTTGAGCATGGACATGGAGCGCAGGAAGCAGGCCATGAAGGACTGGAGCGCTACCTGCTGCAGACTTTGGGCGATTCTACAACGCAGCGCAGATGAGGCAGTGGGGCAAGAAGAGGCATCACTGTTACTCAGAACAGGTACGGTTGAAAAACATATAGTGTTATTTTTTTCTTCTCGTATGATAGACAGTGGTGGGAGAAGTATTTAGATTATTTTCTTAAGTAAAAAGTACTAATACAACACTGTAAAAATACTCTGTCACAAGAAAAAGTCCTGCATTAAACATGTAACTTAAAGGAGAACTCCGGACAATTTTTACGTTAATCTTAATCGCTATAAATATGGGAGTACAGTCGGAAAAAAAACCGACCCCAATCAGTGTGGTCAACATGGAGTAGCTGCAGCTACATCTATGAGCTTCCACTTAGCTAAAATGCCAGTTGTCTGGGCAAGTTTTAGTGTGCCTTTGTGCTTCTTAACAGACACAAAATGCAATTAAAGCTGCAAGCAGCTTTGGATGGGCCCTCACGCCTCTGCGCGCGTCGGGGTTACTGGCGGACACCGCTCCTTGCGACCGTGCATTTGCGCGACACTTAGACACTGTAAATTGTCACCAATGAAAAGGGAACTCCCTGCTGAGTTCAATAATACCTCACACAATACTCTACGTCATACAGTTCATTAGCTGTGAAAGGGGGCGTGGCCAAAGCATAGGGGTCAGGGCAAACCTTTACCAATAAAAAAAGGAAGTCTCTGCTGAGTTAATTGATACCTCACATAAGACTCATGATACCTCACACAAGGGTCTACCTTAATAGGTTCAAATGTTATGAAAGGGGCGTGGCTTACGCATAGGGGGCGGGCCAAACCATCACCAATGAAGAAGGAACTCTCTGCTGAGTTCAATGACACCTCACACAAGACTCTACCTTTAAACGGTAAATGTTATGAAAGTGGGTGTGGCCTGAGTAAGTGGGCATGGTTAAAGTATGGGGGGCGGCTCATTATCACATGTAGCGAGCCATTTTTGTGCGCCTATTCCCGAAACAGCGTGGTGAAGTTGGCTGGACATTTGATATTCACTTGATATTCAATTTTAACTTCCTGTTCTGTCGCTAGGTTCTGTCTAAGGGACTGTCGACAAATTACCGTTTTGGTAGATTTGCAAACAATTTTCTTAGAAAAATATTCACCAAAATTCAATAAAAGGGACTTTTCTCATTCTGATTGCTGTAGTAGTTGCCAATGCTAATTGCAAATTAGCCGGAATTCTCCTTTAAAGTGGCTATATGTGACTTTCGTTTGTTGTTTTGATTCTAGCGGCCACTTTGGACAAAAGCGGTAGTGTTTTTTCTTTACGGTGCTGTATTACCCACTGTATTTCTGAGTTAGTGTTACCGGGAGGTCATATAGTCACAATGAATGTTTTGCTCAGACAGAAAATCATTCATTTACAATAAGAGAAAACGTTACAGATGCATCGTTGCATTTCAAGTGTTGCATACGGTAACTTAGCCTACTTTGGATGTATCGTGAGATAAACCGGGTATCACTGTCGCTGGGTCACGAGACAAAACATGAAGAGATTGTTGTAGCAACGAACGTAATAATAGCTTAGATTTATAAAGCACATTTCATGAAACCCACGGACACTTTACACAAGTACAGGGATACAAGGGAAAAGAAAATAGTAAGCCAACACAAACACTGAAAAGAAACAGACTGAAAATAAATAAAAACCGGGCGCTAAATGGAAGGGGGACGTAATTTGATGTTTGCTACTGACGTACAACCACATGCCCCATTGTGAAGTTATTTTATGAATGAAATAGACAAATTACATACCATTCAGGGTCGGTTTTGAATCATTTACAATCCTGTAATTGCCTCCATCTGTTGAAAGCCCAACTGAAGTGCACTCACGTTTTCGCCCGTTGTCTTTCACTTTCCCTTTTAGATTTTAGTTGTTCTTGGTTTAATTTCCTTCTTTCCTGTGATGGTCCTTCCCCAGTATCAGCCATAACTACAGCAGATAACTTCTAAAATAACATTAAAATCAGTGCTGTCAAACGATTCAAATATTTAATCGCGATTAATCGCATTAATGTCATAGTTAACTCGCAATTAATCGCACATTTTTATCTATTCTAAATGTCCCTAGATTTCTTTTTGTCCAATTATTTTTTCTCATTTTAATGCTCTTATCAACATGGAAAAGTGCATCAGCTTGCTTTGTGCTTTTGTCGCCTGGCTTTGACGAGGGGGCGGAGAATTCGCATCAGCTGTGTGCTTGGCCATCAAGTGGTATTTCAGACTGGACGTGCTGCGATGATAGCTCAGTTCACAACGACAAAACACACAAATCACTTTGGTCTTGTCAATGGAACCATTTGGCAACTTTTTAAAAGTAAACTTTCCATTCAGAATCTTATTGGCATCCATTTCGGCATCTCGCGCTCGCCATCCACTCAAAATGTAACGTTAGCCTACTACTCTTTGGCCGGCTCACATGCCCAAACAAGTGTGTGCGGCGTGCCTGTTGTTTTGTTTCCAGTCTAGCTAGATCCAGTGTGGTGTTGTAGTTTTTCTAACGTTACTAGTTGTTGCAACAGCATGTGAAAAAAAACTACAAAGTTTGCTATGCCAAAAAGAACGTTAATCTCGCGATAAAAAATGGACGCCGTTAAAATTGGTTTGTGTTAATGCCGTTAATAACGCGTTTAACTGACAGCACTAATTAAAATGCAATTAGGCCTTGCCTATATAAAGAAATATCTTGCTTCCTTTTACCTGGCTGGATACTCACTAATGCAGGCTTTTCCGGTGTTACAAAGAAATCTGTGACCCATTAGAGTGTGTTACTGTTGCGCCGTCTACCTGCCGCAAATCATTCTGTGACTGTGCGGGAAAAATCTGACCCGGGCAGCAGCACTAATAAAAACGTTTGCTGTTACAGGTCATTTATGATCATTATATGAAAAATGACAGTTTTAGAAACACTAAAAAGCTACATATAGTCACTTTAAAGCTATAGTGTGTAGTTTCTGTCTCCCCATGAGGAATTCTAAGTAATGACAACAAAACTGTAGGCGAGTCCAAATGATACAAGCCTTCCGTGACCGCGCACCGCCCCTCACCCCCTCCTCCACACAGTTGCTAGTAGCCAAGGAGGACACGGAAAGGAGAGGAAGTTACACTAAAGCTCTAAGTAAAAGTACAGTCAGGTCCATAAATATTGGGACATCGACACAATTCTAATCTTTTTGGCTCTATACACCACCACAATGGAGTTGAAATGAAACGAACAAGATGTGCTTTAACTGCAGACTTTCAGCTTTAATTTGAGGGTATTTAAATCCAAATCAGGTGAACGGTGTAGGAATTACAACAGTTTGTATATGTGCCTCCCACTTTTTAAGGGACCAAAAGTAATGGGACAGATTAACAATCATAAATCAAACTTTCACTTTTTAATACTTGGTTGCAAATCATTTGCATTCAATTCCAGCCTGAAGTCTGGAACGCATAGACATCACCAGACGCTGGGTTTCATCCCTGGTGATGCTCTGCCAGGCCTCTACTGCAACTGTCTTCAGTTCCTGCTTGTTCTTGGGGCATTTTCCCTTCAGTTTTGTCTTCAGCAAGTGAAATGCATGCTCAATCGGATTCAGGTCAGGTGATTGACTTGGCCATTGCATAACATTCCACTTCTTTCCCTTAAAAAACTCTTTGGTTACTTTCGCAGTATGCTTCGGGTCATTGTCCATCTGCACTGTGAAGTGCCGTCCAATCAGTTCTGAAGCATTTGGCTGAATATGAGCAGATAATATTGCCCGAAACACTTCAGAATTCATCCTGCTGCTTTTGTCAGCAGTCACATCATCAATAAATACAAGAGAACCAGTTCCATTGGCAGCCATACATGCCCACGCCATGACACTACCACCACCATACTTCACTGATGAGGTGGTATGCTTTGGATCATGAGCAGTTCCTTTCCTTCTCCATACTCTTCTCTTCCCATCACTCTGGTACAAGTTGATCTTTGTCTCATCTGTCCATAGGATGTTGTTCCAGAAATGTGAAGGCTTTTTTAGATGTTGTTTGGCAAACTCTAATCTGGCCTTCCTGTTTTTTGAGGCTCACCAATGGTTTACATCTTGTAGTGAACCCTCTGTATTCACTCTGGTGAAGTCTTCTCTTGATTGTTGACTTTGACACACATACACCTACCTCCTGGAGAGTGTTCTTGATCTGGCCAACTGTTGTGAAGGGTGTTTTCTTCACCAGGGAAAGTATTCTTCGGTCATCCACCACAGTTGTTTTCCGTGGTCTTCCTGGTCTTTTGGTGTTGCTGAGCTCACCGGTGCGTTCTTTCTTTTTAAGAATGTTCCAAACAGTTGATTTGGCCACACCTAATGTTTTTGCTATCTCTCTGATGGGTTTGTTTAGATTTTTCAGCCTAATGATGGCTTGCTTCACTGATAGTGACAGCTCTTTGGATCTCATATTGAGAGTTGACAGCAACAGATTCCAAATGCAAATAGCACACTTGAAATGAACTCTGGACCTTTTATCTGCTCATTGTAAATGGGATAATGAGGAAATAACACACACCTGGCCATGGAACAGCTGAGCAGCCAATTGTCCCATTACTTTTGGTCCCTTAGAAAGTGGGAGGCACATATACAAACTGTTGTAATTCCTACACCGTTCACCTGATTTGGATGTAAATACCCTCAAATTAAAGCTGAAAGTCTGCAGTTAAAGCACATCTTGTTCGTTTCATTTCAACTCCATTGTGGTGGTGTATAGGGCCAAAAAGATTAGAATTGTGTCGATGTCCCAATATTTATGGACCTGACTGTAAGTATCATCAGGAAAATGTACTTAAAGGATTAAAAGTAAAAGTACTCAATGCAGAAAAATCCTCACATTTTAGAAACTGGAAATGATCAAAACAGTTCTGTCAATCAACTTTAATCGTCTAATCAATTTAGCTGGACTTGTTATATTGGTGGGTAGTTTAATTTATAATGAAACATCGTATTTTACAAACTACATGTTTTGTGTGCAAAAATCTTTTGTAAAGTAACCAGTAACTAGGGCTGTCAAACGATTATTTTTTAATCGCGATTAATCGCTGAATTTCAATAGTTAATCGCGATTAATCGCATGTTTTTATCACATTATTAAAATTCTATCTTGCAATTTAAGTACATATTAACAATGGAAAGCAATTCTTACCATTGTGTCTTGATTGGGAATCAAATGAATGCAAGGAAAGTTACTTTATGAACTTGACTTTAAGATTTGTATTTGTTTATTATTTATTTATTGTAAACTAAATAAAAATGTTTTAATCTGTCATTATTGCTCAATTCCTCCAAGTACCTAACTAAAACCTAAAAATCGCTATCCTTACCAGAGTCAAGATAGTGTGCAGTAACTTCTAAATAATTTTGATTACTCACTGACGTCCAGTGATCACCGGTTAATGAGACAGCGTTTGCACTTTGCAGCAGTTCCAGTTGGGCTGCTTTCTCCGTGTCGTACAGGCTGTGTATGCGTGAAACTACTGTCCCCCTCGACGGCAATGTATAAGACGGGTCAGAACATGCCACCGTAGTACTTCTTTAAAGTGCCCATATTATGAAAAAAACACTTTTTCTGGGATTTGGGGTGTTCTTTTGTGTCTCTGGTGCTTACAAACTTTGAAAAAAATCCATCCATGCTGTTTTGAGTGAGATACGGTTTCTGAATGTGTCCTGCCTTCAGTGTCCGGGTGAGCTGTTCAAAATTGGCACGGCTTGTGACGTCACAAGCCGAAACGAGCTGGCTAATCGCAACCGTTAGCTCATAGCGTTAGCGTTAGCATGCTAATGCTAGCATGCTACCTCGTTCTCAATAGCAAAGCACTGCTATAACACACACACAAGTTCACCATAATCTACAAAAGAACTACTTCCATGTGCGCCCTCATTTAGAAGTCTCCCAGCTAATCCTGCCTTGTAACTGACCGAAGTTGGAGAAACAGCCTTTCTTTTATTGTCTATGGAGCTAGCTAGCTGACATGATCTACATCTGAGCTACTGCGCATGTGCAAGTGCAATCAAAGATGGTACAGAAGAAGAAGAAGAAAAGAAGTCTCACTCTGTAGCTAAAACAGAGACCAGGTGAAAAGAGGATCTGCAGCAGTGAGAGAGAGCGGTGCAGTACAACAAAAATATGGTGTTTTTTGAAAATTAAACCATGTAAACCTATTCTGGTACAACCTTAAAATACAATTATGAACCTGAAAATGAGCATAATATGGGCACTTTAAGACCCGAGACTTCTACGATGCTGACAGGTCTGCAGTTAGTTGCCACCCATTTCGCAAGAGCTGTAGTAATTGTTTTGGATTTGTTTTCATCAACAGGTCGGCAAGTAGCACTCTCCAAAATAGTGCTTTGCCTGAGCCTCCTAGCATCAACCCGGGTCACGTTAACTGTAATATGCTTACCTCGTAGGTGGTAGCTCAAGCTTGACGTGCTTCGGTGATATTTTAATTCGGCTTTACGCAATGTGCATATGGCTTTCGACTAGAGATGCACCGATAGACTGGCCGGTGACCGGAATTGGCCGGTTTTCACGTGCTCGGCCGTGACCGGCAACCGGCAGGTCAGTCTGACATATGCCGATTTCATGCCGGTCAATGCTACAATTAACTGACAACATAAGTTATACGAGTTACAGTTTTCAAGGATGCACGCACGCACGCACACACACACACACACACGCGACAGCACAGTCTCTTTTTCCTTTTTCTCAACTTTTCCGCCGTGTGTTGCGCGGTGTGAAGCGCGTCCGCGCTATTCTTGAACATGTAGGGAACCTCGTGAATTAACCTGCAACATGTCAGCTGTTTGGAAATTCCTTAGCGTGTGTGCAGAAGATAACAAGTTTGCAATATGCAACACCTGCAAGGAAAAAGTAGGGCGTGGAGGGACGACACCAAAAACCCAAATCACATTTTTTGTAGTTGGATATTGGATATGAAAAGAAGGAAATGGTTCTAACATTGCACTTTAGATGTGTGTGAATTTCCCCCACCAGGAGTAATTTATATTGTTCTATTTTATAGTGATCCATTATCTGTTCAAAAAATGTTCTGTGCAAAATGTTCTATTAAAGAAAAGATAGAAAATAAATATTTGTGTGTGCTGTAAAGTGGTTAGAAAAAATGAAATCGTAATCGGATAAAATCGGTATCGGCTGGCCTAACTCAAAGAAAATCGGAAATCGGAATCGGCCTAGAAAGTTGTAATCGGTGCATCTCTACTTTCGTCTTGTCTACGAGCCGTCCGGGAGTTTTGGAAAATAAAAAGCGGCATTCAGAATTGTGTTGCTGCTGTCTTTCTCCATCATGCCTGCAGCCTGCAGCAGCAGGATATGTTACAAAGAAGTATGGCAGCTTGATGATAAGTAAAGGTGCGGCAAAGGGTCAAAATAGTAGCCTGTTAGGCACGACGCGAAGCCGAGTGAAGTGTAAAATAAATTAATAAATGGCGGCATTTGATTAATGCGATTAAAAAAAATTAGCGCGTTATCCTCGGCCCTTAATCGCATCACGATTAATGCGTTAATGCTGACAGCCCTACTAGTAACTAAAGCTGTCAGATTAATGTAGTGGAGTAAAACGTACAATATTTCTCTCTGACATGTAGCGGAGTAGAAGTAGAAAGTGGCATGAAATGAAAAGACTACAAGTAGCTACAAGTAGCTCAAATTTGTACTTAAGTACAGTACTTGAGTACATGTACTTAGTTACATTCCACCACTGATGATAGAGGTGTCTCCTTAATCTTTCTGGCCAAAGAAATCATTCCACTGTGCTGATGGATACAGAGGAAGCATTGCAGTGAATCTCAGTATAGACGTATTATAGTTTATAGCTTTAAAAAGCTGAACAGTTCCTATGGTTTAACAGTGACAAGAACTTATTTCTCGAGGTATATGCTAACTAATGGCACAAACCGATGTCACCATGATCTTTTCCCTTTTTTTATGTGTAGTTCTTGACTGGGAGGTAGAGACGGCTCTGCAGTCTGTAAAAGACGCTCCGCCAGAGGAGCACTGCCACTGCTATAAGAGGCTTATCCCAGACCTTTACAACAACCTGAAGAATAAACATGCTGCTCAGTACACCGACCTCCAGGAGGGACGGGCTCAGCTCGATCCAGTCCTCAGCACAGCACACCAGCAATTCATGGACCGGCTCCATGAAAAGGTATTTTCACTGTTACTGGCTCTTAGTCTATATCCACGATGTTCCACTTCCTGGATTGCTCTGTTGCCGATGGAAATTCCGCCGGATTTCATTCATTTAGGCTGGATATCCGTTACCTTGGGCTTTCTTTGTGTTGGCATTTTAAACTTAGATTTATGAGGACTATGGTTGACCTTTTTTCAGATCTCTGCAAGGTAAATCCAGACAGCTAGCTAGACTATCTGTCACTATCTGTCCAATCATGTTCCACCAAAACAAGTTCCTTCCCGAGGCTGTGGAGGTATAGGTCTGGCAATGCGAGACTACTGGCTTCAACTGAAATCACATTTAGTCTTACTAAAGCTAGTTTGGGATCAATCAGAAGTGCTCATTTACTCTGTCAGCTTCTGAGAAGGCATGCTGGTCTACATGTCTGACAGTTGACAGAGGCAAAGAGACAACAACTTTTCTCTGCTAACTGTGGCTTGCAGTACTTGGACAGTCAGTGTTTTGTTAGAAGCAGTGTTGAAGAATTAAGATTCCTAGGAACCTGTAATTTAGCATCTGAAGTCACTGTAAGTTTTTAAACTGTTAAGTGTGCTTCAGCAGACAAGCGAGCTTGCAGTATGGTGTTAGCAGTGGTTTCCCAGGTGGATGTTTGTTTGGCTTGTCAAGCAAACCAAAGTGCAACACAAGACATGTCTTTGTAGATTTTCTTCTCTTGTCTTTCAGTTCCGCCTCTTAAGTATGTTTTATTAATTTCTATGTCTACATCATCAAGCTGCGCCACACCAACATTTATGAGCGTAATGTGGGATGGGGACGGAAAGGCCTGAAACACAATCGCTCACACCAGTTCTACATCGAGCGCATCTCCTCCCACTTTCAAAGGACTGTTATCAACTCCCTCAATAAGTACAACATACACACATATGGAAACATTTTATGAACTAATGACTATCTCTGTGTCATAAGGGTTACATCTATGTTATTTCACTTTTTCAGAGTAATGAAGGCCACCAAAACTCAAGGCCCCTTTGACACAGTGAGGAGAGAAGCTGTCAGAGTGCAGATACAGGCCGACATACAGCGTCACATTTACTATGGACTCCATCTGTGAGTGGCTCATTGTCTTTCTTGTCCATTACCAATCTCAAGAGCTGAAAATACACCACACTCTGGTGTGCTTAGGTTACAGTGACTCACAATTCTCTGTTGTATCCACACTTCCTCATTTACGCTGATAAGATGGCTGTATTTTCACATAAAAATCATTCCCAGTGCAGCTTGATGTTGTTGCGAATATCTCATTCAAAGCCGCTGTGTGTAGAATTGTTTAGTGATTATAGCAGATTTCAAATAATTCTGATTTCATAAGTTTTAGTTTGTAGTCAAATGATGTAATGCTGGTGAACATTGTCTTTGTTTTGCTTTCAGCCCATTTATCCCAGTGTCCCCTGGTTGGATCAGTGTAGAAGGGCTTTTTTTTTATTGTCCCCTGGTTGGATCAGTGTAGAAGGGCTTTTTTTATATTATCGCCTCTAGTTGCCAAAATCAGAAAAAAATTCAAATCCTTCACATGTTGGCTTTAAAATATATTTAACTTGAGCTCTTTTAATGGTCCTGAAAACCTTTTTTTCTCAGTCAGTTATTACTGTGAGCAGTGGGATCCACACAACACAAAACCATCTGCTAGTTAGAAGATTACCTGTTTGTTGTTGTCATTGCTTTCCTGTCTGGTTTAAAGTGGATGATGTTTAGTTGGGAAAATATGATGTCACATATTTCCATGTAGTAATCAAAGTTTGCGACATTTGACTGTTGCCTAATTACTCATGAATATTTAATGTTATAGTGAAGTACTTTTAAATTTAAACCCAACAAATGTTAACGGCCTGGTCACATCACCACATTTTTATAATACATAAAGAATAATATCTGACCTTATTTGCAGTCCGAGGTGTCCTGTCAACAGCTTTACAGACCAATCTTTTATAATAGTGGTCTCTGGGGAAAATGTTTCTTGGGCCGCATTTTTTGTTGCAGTACTTCAAGTGGCCACCAGGACAAACTGGCAGCAAGGCCGAGAGGCGTTGCTGTATCATCACTCTTGATACCTCAGTTAGCACTGTCAGTGGTGTGAATTTGAAGCCATTTCAATTGAAATGACTTGATTTTACCTAAATTATTTAAGTGCTGGTGTGACTGAGATTTTACTAACTTTTACTACTTTACGAAAAAGTACAGAGCAACCACAGAGTAATCTATAACTATCTAACTGGGCTACTCAGACTTTTTAACAGAGTACGACATATTAATAACGTATAAGTATTCTTAATTGTATTTCCACACATGCTAAAGTTCCAGTTTAACTCCAGTGCGATTTCCTTTCATCCATCAGGGGGAAGGGCTGTACTTTGAGGCGGGCTTTCCTAGCTGATGTGAAGAAGGCAGTGGAGCAGTCAAAAACCAGACCCATCCTCCTACTGGGACCACCAGGCTGGGGAAAGAGCACCACCATGGCTGGAGTAGCACAGCTAGCGCCCTCTTGGCTACCGGGGTGAGATCCTGGTAGAGCAGAGAATAGCATGTTAGCAATAACGTTTTTTGTTTTTTTTGTGGTGGGTCGTTGATTGAACCATTCCATTTTTTATGTCCCATTGGCTCAGAGCTGTGAAGATATTGGTGCACTTCATTGGCTTCACTGGAGAGAGCAGGAATATTCGACTGGTCCTGCAGAGTCTTTGTGTCCAGCTGGCTGACGCCTACTGTACCCACACGCAGCTGTCAGAGGTACTGGACCATCTCTAGTAAACACAGCTTCACTTTTAAAGAGATGCCAAGATTTATTTGTTCTTCCAGGGCCTTCATCAGCTGATCAATGAGTTCCACTCTCTGTTGGGACTAGTGGGAGCAGAGAGGCCCCTTATGGTCCTGCTGGACGGGTTAGATGAGCTGTCTGAGGAACATGGTGCAGACCTTTCCTGGATCTCAACTCCTCTACCTCCCAATGTCTACCTCATTCTCTCTGCAACCACTGACTCCCACTGTACTCACACTCTGCAGGTCAGTATGGCTCCATTGAAGTAGACAACATTATAAATTGTACTGTTACTTGAAGAAAAGGTCGATAAAGCAAATCAATTAAAATGTGATAAATATTTGTGGTTTTAGAAGGAGTTATGGGCTAGAACAATTTCCTGCGGCCAGGACAGAATTTGGGGCTGATCACACCGAGAAGATTGCGATTAGCATAAGCATTATACAGGCTAATTAAAGTCTTAATGGCATCAAAACAGGAAGGAAATGGTAAACTCTCCTCTTGCTTGATATGATTGGCTCCCTGTGCCAAGTGGGACATTGACGAGTGGTGCGACTGTGCCTTGTGCTGAAAAGATGAGAATGTTTGAACTTTTATGCATGTCTAAAAAAACGCTAGAAAAACACACCGTGGGATGCAAGAAAGAAGTGCAGCATTCAGCAGTTGTAAGCAATAACTATGGCTGTCCACATACATTTGACCTTGTTGTGCATATTGTTTGTTAAAATTATACATCTACCCTTGTTACATAAACTAATCTAGTAAATATATTTATAGATGACAGATTGTTCTCTCTTACCAACAGTCAGCCCATCCCACAGTCCTTTCCCTCCCTCCACTCAGTCCTGATGACATCACAGCAGCTTTGGAGACCAAGCTGCAGACTGACCAGAGGTGTCTGCAGGAGCAGCAGTGGCAGCTGCTAATCCAGGCTTGTCTCTCCTGTCCCTGCCCTCTGTACCTGGAAGCAGCTTACTCTGAGAGCATGCTGTGGATGTCGTACTCCCCCCAGGCCAGCATCAGCCTTCCAGCTAGCCTGGGGGGCCTCTACCTTGCCATGCTGGCTCGCCTAGAGAGAGAGCTGGGGAGGCAGCTAGTGAGACGGGCTGCATCTCTCATATCCATCTCACGTTGGGGTGTCACTGAAGAGGTGAGGAAAGCTACATTTACGTACAGGCTGCTTGGCATTGGAACAGGGATTTCTATTATTAACCTTAAAACTACATTTGTCACCATTTTCATAATAATATGCAGTTGTGCCTCAGTTCTTGGTCCTATGCTGTGACTAAGAACTGCCGCATGCATGTTGCTATTAAATTTGATCTGAGTGATCGGATCACAAGTGGACAGCTCTCAGTGCAGGTGAAAACACTATTAGGATGCATTAAGGATGCATTGAGATCCAATCATTGAGACCACATTTGGAGGTGGCCAGAGCCACATGTCTGCATTCTTATAGCAGTGAGAACGGGAATGTGTTCTGGGCCACATTAACGACCGCCTACTCAACTGTGAGCGGAACTGTGTAACGATACTCCGATAGATCCGATCACAAGTGGTCACTCAGGACGCATTTGGAGACACATTCTGCTGCTAGGTCGGAACACACATACGTAGAGCCGTCCACTTGTGAGCATATGACTTAGATCGAATTTTAATATCAGGTGAAAATGGGGCTATCGTTATGCTGATGACACAACGCTCTTTTAATTGTAGTAACTCTACGATTCAAAACTGTCTTAATGCAATAAAAGAATGGATCACTCAAAACTTTCTTCTACTTGACAAAACAGATTATCATTAGGCTCAGGTACTGTTATGCACAACTACTCAAATTTAATTTGCCCGCTTACCCAAAATGTTAAACACAATGTAAAACAAATCTTGGGATTACCTCTGATCCCAACTTAGATGTTAACCTAAAAGTTGAACTCCATGTAAAATCTCTGGTTCAGTCCTGCTTTTTCTAACTAAGTAATATCAGCCAAAAATCCGACCCCTACTTCAGCCAAAATACTGTTGATAACAAAATCTAACCTAGTGTAATCTTTTCCGCATTACAGCTACTGGTCATATATCAATTTTAGAAGTGATGCTTAAGATTTATTCAGCAATATTTAAAAAACAACCCGACATACCCAGAAATTACAATTTATTACAATTTGGGGCTGTAGTCAGTAATAACAACTTTCTACTCATCAAATGAAAAAAGAAGTTCAACAAGGCAAGGCATAAACAGTCAGATCATCTGAAAGATTTTAAAAGAATAATTAACATCTCAGGACATCTCATGTCATGTCTCTGCATTATCTACGGAGCTGAAGTCAGAATGTGGTTAGCTTAGCTTAGCATAAAGGATGTAAGCAGAGAAGGTTAGCTTGCTAGTTTTATAATATTTATACCACTACCTCTAAAACTTAATTAACACGCTGAATCTCATTCATTGTAGGGGAACTTATGTGCTGGAGCTTTTTCTTTACAAACAACAGTGTATCCACCTGCCGAGTACCTGAGTGCAGTGTCTCTGGCTGTAGTGCTGGTTGCCAGATACAGTCTTGAGTACAGGTTTTGGTTTTTGTCTGTGTATAGGCGCAATGGTACCAAACCAACCTCACTGATAACAAAGAGCGCTGAGCACAGTTCATGTGTTCACCAGGAAGTAGTTCCAGCATGTCACCATTTTTACATTCTGTTTGTGTTCAGATTAAACAAACGAGACACAAAATGTTAATCAGTGAGCTTTACAGGTTTTGTTGCCAGGTTAGCTGTTCCCCCTGCTCCCAGTGTTTATGCTAGTATGGGCTAACCCTTCCTAGCTTCAACCTACAAACAAATGATTGATATCTTCTCAGCATACAGTTATTCTGTATTTGGTCACTTTAATGTAACAAGTCATTTTATCTCAGTCACACCAGTATTAAAGTGACTTCCAGCGCAAAAGCCTGTATATGAATGGGATCAATTGGACATTTTGAACCAATAAAATGCTTGTGTCCAACATCCAGGAGTTACTGGACCTACTGGCCCAAGATGGAAAGGTCCTCCAGGAAGTGACCTCATGTCACTCCTCTTCCGGCCACCCCAGGGTGCCTTATGTCCTGTGGGCTCGACTGAAACGTGACCTCGGTCATCACCTAACTGAGGTCAGGACAGATGGGACGTGGGTGTACCGCTGGACCCATTCTGAGCTGAGGCGTGTGTGCATGAAGCATTATTTAAAAACGG
Source organism: Sander vitreus (assembly GCF_031162955.1). Taxonomy (NCBI): domain Eukaryota; kingdom Metazoa; phylum Chordata; class Actinopteri; order Perciformes; family Percidae; genus Sander; species Sander vitreus. The sequence continues at coordinate 18,115,926 of NC_135873.1, read as the reverse complement.
ATGATTCTCGCATGGCTGTGCATGCAGATTATGCCAACTACTATAGACACAAGTCACAACACACACACATATTTCAGCCACTGGCATGGACACTGGATGAGGATGGTGAAGGCATGAGTAAAAGTTACAGATTCAATCTGAGGAAGCTTCACGGGTTACCCTACCACCTGGTTCGCTCAAGCCAAATCTTGCTCTTCCTGTCCGAATGCATTTTCAACTATGAGTTCCTGCTCCATAAGTCCTGGGGTCTGTCTGTCCTGGACATCGAGGAGGACCTGAAGAAGGCTGTGCTGCCAGACAAGTAGGTCCTTTCAGAGTACAGATAGAATGCTGTCCTGTTGTCTTAAACTGCATATACCATTGATGACAAGTTGTCCAAAGCAAGAAGATCCTCACTTTGCGTCTTGGCTTTGGTTCAGTTTGATGTCCCTGATTTCAACTTTACTTTACCTTCCAGTTTCTGCTATCCAAAGACATGCATATCAAGTAATTAGAAGAAATGACATCATAGGGTGCATCAGAATAGTGAAACATTATGTCCTTTTTCTTTTATAACCATTATTCTACCTTGATGGAAAATGTCATAAAGTCAAAAGAAAGATGTAAGAGAATTGACAAAGTGTTGACAGAATTCCACTCAAACTACTTTGCACTTAAAGGTTCCCTGTAGAGTTTCTGACCACTAGTGGTACACGGTCAACTTAACTAGGGATGCACCAATCCGACTTTTTCAGTCTCGATACCGATACCTGGGCTTTGTGTATCTGTTGATACCCGATACCGATCCGATACCATTATTGAATTAATAATAAACTGTATACCTTCCACCTTATACCTTCCTTCCACCATGAGGAAGAGACTAAAGGCACCAGACTTTCCTAACTAAACATTACTTACTAAGACAAAATAACATAGATGTAATGTATTGAATTCTTATTTATTTGTTATTTAAAAAACAACTGTGCATTCAAATCGAAAATAGAATGTAATCAAACTTCTTAAAATAAATTTAAAGAAATAAAATGTAGCTGTAGAAACAAAATAGTAATATATATTGGTCAAACGTACAAAAGTAATCAAACAGTTACCAAACATTGTAAACATGTAAAAAAAAATTTGAATTCTTATTTATTTGTTGTTAAAAAAACAATTGTGCATTCACATCTAGTATTGTACTTTGCAGTACTACCACCACCCCTCGAAACATTTACTTTGCAGACATTGCAAACAGCTGACGAGCTAGTTGGCGTGGCAAGCGTGAAATATCTCCTCACAGCCGATTCTTTGGCTCGCTCCATGTTGCTTAACGGTTAACTCAACTCTTCCAGCATGCGACGTACGTGCTGCTGACGAATGACGTAGGATGTGCTGCGACGGAGGAAAAAAACTGAATCAGCTATTTTGCCAATATCGGGGCCTATATCCGATCTTAATATCGGATCGGTGCACCCCTAAACTTAACACACATTCCTGTGTTGCACACTACAACTGATTAACAGTTTTTGGTGTTTTCATCCATCCATCCATCTTCATCCGCTTATCCGGGGTCGGGTCGCGGGGGTAGCAGCTCCAGCAGGGGACCCCAAACTTCCCTTTCCCGGGCCACATTAACCAGCTCCGACTGGGGGATCCCAAGGCGTTCCCAGGCCAGGTTAGAGATATAATCCCTCCACCTAGTCCTGGGTCTTCCCCGAGGCCTCCTCCCAGCTGGACGTGCCTGGAACACCTCCCTAGGGAGGCGCCCAGGGGGCATCCTTACCAGATGCCCGAACCACCTCAACTGGCTCCTTTCAACGCGAAGGAGCAGCGGCTCTACTCCGGGCTCCTCACGGATAACTGAGCTTCTCACCCTATCTCTAAGGGAGACGCCAGAGGAAAGGTCAGGGGTCTCTGGTGAACATGAGTGTCTGTTCTACATTTCATGACAATTGATCCAATAGTTGTTTGGATTTTGGAAACCAAAAATATCAACCTCATGGTGGCTTTAGAGACACTAAGGATTTATCATGTGGGTACCATTACCAAACTGACAATCCATCCTATAGTTGAGATACTTAGAAGTGTTTGGAGAATTCTGTGCAGAGCATACACATTACTCCTTTGTTGAGAGTGTGTACAAGTGTAAAAAGAATCTTTGTTAACCATGTGAAAAGGCTAAATGTATTGGCTTGTTCTAAATGGCCACACTTGAGGCCTGTGTTCATAGCCTCTTCTTGGCTGCATCCCACTGCCTCCTCAAGCTTTCTCCAAGATTTTTGTGTCTTTGTTGTCTAGATGCATTGAATCATATGAATGGGGATAAGGGCGCACATTTTTAAGACATTTGTGACAGAAGTACGCACTTGAAATCTTTGGATCTCTTCTTTTGTTTTCCTGATAGGACTGTTTACCGAACTTTGATACTTTTTAGGCACAGAACGAAAAAAAAGTATCGAAAAATGCCTTGTCATTCAGTACCAAATTTCAATAACTGACGAGTAAATCCCATCAGTGTCAGTGAGCCAGTAAGCATGCAGCATGCTTCTACCGAGATCTAATAATGTTTGTGATTGGCTGTCTTACATTACACATCGTAGAGGCATGCAGGAAAAACTCTACGTTCCATACAGAGACAGGGCTCACGTGTTTTTGTATTTTGAGAGGCTTGACTACAATGTTCATCACATAGGTGTTTTAAAGGATCTGAAAGTGAAAAGATTTGTACCGTAGTGTTGTAATTTGTTTTTGTTAAAATTATTTCCATAAAATTTGTGTCGAAAAAAGTATCGTCCGGTACCAGTACTGGTATCGAAAGTCTTGAATCATGAACAATACCCAGGCCTATTTCCTGATACCTTTTTTTTTTTCTTAGCTATCTACTGCAGGCTGAGCAGATGTCATGTACTTCTGACCTGAGCTAAAATCTAGCTTGTGATATTTGTTGCATGTCGTTCCTTTCTTTATAGCCCAGTCTATCCTCTTGCATGCTATCATCCCTCTGTTGGAGTATGGTCTGGCTGCGCAAGTTAACATTGTGGGATAGGAATGGTAGAAAACACTCTAGCTTGTTTGTATTTCTTTAAACCAATCACAACTGTCCTAGGCGGTGCTAAATCCCAGATGCAGCGACACTGCCTTTTCAAAATAGATAGCCGAAGGAGAAGAGAATGCTGGCTGAAATAGGTAGCCAATGGCACCATCTGTGTAAATGCAGTGTGTATCCCTTTCACCTCCTAGGGAGCTGGTGGATGTGAAGGTGCTCTCAGGTGCACTGGAAATGTCCCGAGCGGTGCTGCTGCAGGACCCCTGTCAGCTGGCGTCCCAGCTTATGGGTCGACTGGGACAAATTGTAATTGAGGATCGTCCTGTTGCTAAAGGTACACTGACAGAATCTACCTTTAAATTGTGTTTGTCAGTATTTATTTACTACATTTAAATTTAAATGGGCTAACGCATGCCTAATCACTGGTATCCCCCATACGAGTGGTATTATCAGGGGAACAGGGAAACAATTAATTCATTTAAAAAAGTTAAAAAGCCTTTATTAAAATGGCTCTTTCATATCGAAATCTTTTGTAGGCCTGTATTAAAAATAGAACTGGGCAGCACCCTGAAGAAGGCTGTTTGTGCCCATTTAAATAAAAGCTTTTTAACTTTTTTTTGCAAGAAGAGGGCCTTGGACCTTTTTCTCTTTTGTGTTCCCCTTCCAAAGAGCACCCTCATGATTTGTTTGAACTTCTAAGCACACCGGACTTTTTTTCTTCTAATGAATTCATGTATTTTTGGTATTTTGAGGACATGAAAATAGTCAAGTTAAAGATAGTTAACCACTTGGAAGCAAAAAGTTATTTCTATCTGCCTTCAGTAACTCCAAAAAGTATATTGTCCTCCATTATTTGGTGAATATTTGCTGTGTGTATGACCCAGGTGACCCGCTGAAGTTCAGCTACCTCCATGCTCTACTGTCTCAGTGTCGCCAGTCCTCCCTACCTGTGTTGCTGCCCTCCTCCACCTGTTTGCTCCCCCCAGGAGACCTCCAACACACTCTGCTGGCAGGTAACACATCATACTGCCCTGCCACACAGAGTTGTCATCCTGATTGTCCATACTATAATTTTGCTATGTTGCTCTATTCTGTCCGTCCTGGAAGACGGATCCCTTCTTTGTTGCTCTTCCCGAGGTTTCTTCCATTTTTTGGCCATAACAATTTTTGGGGACAGGGGGTGTCGTATGCTGTACAGATTGTAAAGCCCCCTGAAGTACATTTGTGATTTGTGATATTTGGCTTTATAAATTAAATGTAATTGTCTCAGTACTTAAGGTACATGCTTGTCCACTCCACACCTACTGTAACTAAAGTATGTATATGTTGCTAAATGTTTTGTAATATAACTGTAATGAAATAATCAATTGAATAATGTTGTTTTGACTAACCAGGTCATTTGACCAATGTGACTGCCCTGGGAGGGGGGCAGAGAGGACCCTTGGCTGTCACCAGTGAATCAGATGGAAGGCTGAGGTTTTGGGATCTGGAGCAGAGGCGGATCATCAGGAGTCTGAACGCAGTGGGGGGAATTGTAGGAGATTCCATCACACTGGGTCTGGATGATAGGATGCTTATTGTCCGCATGGGACAAAGTCTGCAGGTTAGACTTTAGCGCTGCTTGGTTTAAATGAAGAGGAACTATCATTATTCTGCCTTATCTCAGCAAGGAATATTGTAACATGGTGTTATTCAAACTACAGTTATGATAACCACTTTGTAAAAACAACTTTTGAGGATCCAAACATGAAGACAATTTGGATATGTAGCACTCGAAGACAAGCAAGCAAAAAATATGTTTGTATTGTATAAAACACCAGGGGCCTCATGTATAAACGTTGCGTACGCACGAAAAGCTTACGTACGTTGGTTTTCCCGCACACGGTGTGATTTATAAAAATGAACTTGACCGTCACGCAAACTTTTGAGCAGACGTGAGATTGTGCAAGCCGACCGCAAAGTCTTGTCTGACTCTGTACAGTGGCGAATTACATAAAGTGAAAAGTGTCGAAACTCACCAAACATTACAAAATAAAGTTTCACCTTGAAGTTTCCACTTACTGGCATACGTCTGCGACGTTGTCTATGAAAAAACATAATTATATCCGCTGATACTCCATAAAAGTTTGATCATTTATGTGGATAATGTTTCACATCTTTCACACTATTCACTGTTTAATTAGCAGGCTCAACCTCTGTTAAACATGAGGCCGGGAAATGAATGAAAAATCCACTTAGAAAATACTTTCAGTCATCCTGTATTTTCCATAGATGAAATATCTATTCATTGTGCAACAAAAAGATCGGCACGGAAAAATGCAATACTGTCTGGGAGTCTGTAGTTGCTGAGGCTCAGACATTGCGGAGGCGGGACGCACGGATCCACCTCCCCAGGAACAGACGCAGTGTCAGGTGGACACACTCATGTGATGATTGGTAGGTTATGTAAGTGAACAAGGTGTACCTGGTCCACCAAACACTGGGCCATCTTGACTGTCTTAATTCTGCACATATTTCTGTTACTGTAGTCCTATTTACTATTTCATTATTTCATCCATGCGTGGCGCAGCGGATCCGTGCGCACTGTCACCTGCCGTGGGGACGCTGGCCTCACTAACTCTCCACTTAAATAAATGGCATTACATCAGTGAGAAACTGCTTATTGTGCGTAATAAGATAAGATAGACTTTATTAATCCCACACTGGGGAAATTCCTGTGTTACAGCAGCTCAAAAGAAAAAAGAAAAACAATGTACACACATCAGAATAACACAAATGCACATTAAGTAGACATAGGAGAAAAATATATAAATATATATACATAAAGTATATGAACAAGAAAATTGAAGCAGTTATAATAATAATAATAATAATAGTAATAATAAAAAAGACATATTTACACATAAACACCTTTATATAAACAGACGGTATATAAACACTCATTTGGACTGACACTGAGATGCATGTTCTTTAACTGGTGTGGCGCTGCCACAATTCTCTTGATTTCCACTTTAACATTAGACTTTTTTTTTTTTATTTCTGCCATGGTTCGGTGCATTCACCGCCCAGTCACCATTTGCCACTCTGGGCATTTTCTTTTATTGCTTATCCGAGATGACAAACCTCCAAACAGAAAAAAAAATTCTCGCCTCCACTGCGATCAGCACCTCAACCGGGGGCGCATTTATAGTCATTTCCATATTAATTTATGGGAGGAGGCAAGGCGGGGTCGGTGGCTCGTTCACGTGCGCTCAATTTGAAAAAAGTTGATTGGGATGTATAAAGGAAAGGTGCGCAGGACCTGGCGTACGCCCGGTTTCATACATGTGAATATTTCTATGCATAGGTACTTTCAAGTTTTGGCAGTACGCCATCTTCTGGTATGAAAGCTGCACAGTCTTTTATACATGTGGCCCCAGGAGTTCCAAACCACTGAAAAGATCATATACTGATATGTAACTGTGTTTCAGGTGAGAGAGGTTGAATCGGGGCGAGTTGTGTATTCAGAGAGTGACTCAGTGGATGTTCCCATAGTCACCACAACTTGTGAAGGACAGCTGCTGGTGGTCTTCTATGATGGAAGTCATCGAGTCAAGGTGCAGCAAACAGCAGACATACAGTTAGAGACTAGCTGGTGAACATAGTGGAGCATTTAGCAGCTGAAGAGACGGATATTTTTCTCAGGAGTTGGTGGAGACCAAACCAGAGCTAAAAGAGAGTAAATATTGGACTTGTTTGCTAGACCCTTAGCCATAATAACTTTATAAGGTGATGATGTGTCAATGTTGTGTTTTCATCTTGTTCTGCTGCCCATAAATGGTGACAAAAACAATTAATGAAGCCTGAATGTTATTTAAACTTTACAAAGAGAGTTCATTCAATTTTATAAAAGGTTTGTGTAGGTCATGTCTGAGCTAAATGTCTGTCCCTCGTGTGTTTGTTAGGTTTTCGACCTAGCCTCCAGCTGTTCTCTGCTGCACTGTGCTGACATCTCCATGGAGCGTGAGGCAATCCACAAAAAACGCTCCATTCTGCTGTCCAACAACTCCATCAGAGACTACGTCCTCTTTGCCTACAGGTCAGACAGCATGAGATTAGACCCAGGTCAGGACCAGGCTATGGCCATGCCTTTTGGGATAAATTGGACATATTAATGATGTCTTTTTATGTTATTCAGCACTTTGAAATTTGACAGACACTTATCTTAACCTAGCAAATAGCTAAAAAAATGAAATTGGTCATCCTGTCTTTGTGTTTGCATTTGAAACAATGAAGGTGGTGGCGGCAACTACTTGCTGTCTGAAAGCACTTTAAGACTGAAATATAGTCCCCTGAAAGCTGTTCTTTTCTTGGGAGCATTGTCCTGTTGCTGCCTTAGTTTTGATTAATGTTTTGTCTTTGTAGCAGCATAAAAAAACTGCACCTGAGTATAGATTAAATTATTTTCCTGGTTGCAGTAGTGTCTGCAGATCATCCAGTCAGACTGGGTTCAACCCCAATAATCTCCACCAGAGGGTTAGGATAGGCCAAGTCTCTCATTGCCAGACTTATCTCCACAGCGCTCTGTCCGCGCTGGAGTATGGTCTGGCTACGCAAGTTAACATTCTGGGATAGGGGAAGAAAACACTCTGGCTTGTTTGTATTTCTTTAAACCAATCACAATCGTCCTAGGCGGTGCTAAACCCCAGATGCAGCGATGGTGCCTTTTCAAAATAGATAGCGGAAGGGGAACAGAATGCTGGCTGAAATAGGTGGCCAATGGCAGACTTGTTATCAACAGTCTACATCTAGTGAGCCACCTGACCTAACACATCACCCTCTGAACTGCAAGGGTAAAGTAATAACTGAAGGCAACCCACGTTTATTAGTGTTTTTATCAACTTTCAAAATTCTCTCAACTGTATTATGATCACTCAAGCTGTAGTCTGGCTCAACAGATGAACATAGAGACTATCCCTTGCTGCTGCAACAGTGTGAATTTCCCCATTGTGGGATTAATTAAGGATTTGGAATCTTGAATCTAGAGCACATTGCATCATACTCTGAAGGCCACGCCCACTGGAGGGGAAAGCCATTGGCGCCACAGTATGCAACCAAGGGATTAAACGCTAACAAAGTGCCTGTAGCTAGCTAAAAACATCAGATTTAAGCACGTCAAAGGATTATTTTGGCAGACTATGTCTACCAGAGAGAACAAGTTAGCTGTTATTAAGCTAATGTTAGCTTGCAAACATAATACTGCATAGCTCACGGATTTCTCCACATTCCACTATAACACAACTTTTTGTACTGTCAAAATGCTTTAACTTACCTGACAGACATATAATAAGCCTAAATCTGACATTTGCATATTGTTGGACAAAATGCTTGCTGCACACGTACTTTGGGCATAACGTTAGGTTAGTGTCACGATCCTCTTCCCATTCTTCCTACTGATTTCTCATGTCTGTATCCACTTTTGTCTTTCTAAAAGCTCAGTTTTTCGGTTCAGCAGCTTATGAAAACTTAGTTATCGGTCTTTACCATGTTGTTAGTGCATCCCACCAAAAAGGCAGCTTTTTCTGTTGTTTGTTAGCAGACGGAATTGATGAGGAGGCACCTTAATGCAATACAATGGAGAACGATGAGTTGTTTTCCCCCTCCGGTGTGGGCTGGACTTAAATGCCCTCTTTCGCTATTGCTGAGATAAAGCAGATGTCCCTACCCTTTCGCTATCTCAGCTATGTATTTTGCAATGGCACTGTTGCTGCATCTCGAACTTAGTGCCGGCCAGGACGGTTGTGATTGATTTGAAGAATTCCAAACAAGCCAGTATTTATTTTCCCCCCTATCCCAAATTAGATGGGCTAGACCATTCTCCATTGCTAACACAGCGATCAACTCAAACTGTACTTGTGTAACTGTGAAAGTCCTGAGTGGGAATGACTACCTTAAACCCTGGTTGCACAGTAGGCTCAGGTCACTATGAATGTCAAATGATGGTGATCTCAACAGCAACATGTTCACAAGTGTCACTACGAGTGACCTTGTTCTTAAACAATATCACATATCCCTTTGTTAACAAGCTGTGAAATCAGGCCTGCATAGTATCCAGACAAATGTCACCACTAGATTTGAAAACAGTTGTGAATTATTAAGACAGGCGACTACTCATGTGCCTCCCCAGTGTAATGTAGCACCGAGAAGATCCCTTAATGCCTTCACTCATGTCACTTAGATGAATGACACTGAAGCTGATGGCCAGGTGCACTGCAAGATGATAAAAGTTTCCAAAGAGGTGTTCTTCATCCTGTTACACTCTCATTATAACTGAATTAAGACCAGTGGCATGGCTGCTTTCAGAGTAATTAGCACAGAAGCCATACGCACCTAACAGGAGGAGGTATCAGATAAACAACAAACTAGGGCACTAGTGGTTGCTGGTAATACAAGACGACAGGGATGGTAATAATATGGAACGCCTCAGAGCATCAGCACATTTACAGTTGGGTCTTAGTGTGTCAGAGTTTAATGGTAACTTTCATAAAAGCCGTAATCTACAAATAATAATAATACATTTTAGTTAATTGCGCCTTTCTCGGCACTCAAGGACACCGTACAGGGATACATAAGACATTTAAAAGCAGCAAAAAAAAGAACAACAACAACAGAAAGAGGCAGAGCAATTGACATCAAGTGGAATAGGCAGTTTTAAACAGATTTGTTTTGAGTTGCAATTTGAAATGGGGGAATGAATCGATGTTTCTGAGTTGGGGTGGTAATGAATTCCAGAGACGGGGAGCAGAGCAGCTGAATGCTCTGCTTCCCATTGTGGTGAGACGGGCGGCGGGGACAGGCAGGTTTATGGAGGAAGAGGATCTGAGGGAGCGGGATGAGTGGGAACCTGGAAGAGATTAGACAAATATGGGGGGGCGAGGTTGTGGAAGGCCTTGAATGTAAACAGGAGGGCTTTGAATTGGATACAGAACTGGACCGGGAGCCAGTGGAGCTGTTGGAGGACAGGAGTGATGTGGTGGATGGAGGAGGTTCGGGTTATGATACGGGCAGCTGAATTCTGTACCAGTTGAAGTTTATGGAGGGATTTGTGAGGGAGGCCGAAGAGGAGAGAGTTGCAGTAATCCAGATGGGAAGTGACGAGACTGTGGACAAGGATGGCGGCAGTGTGGGGGGTAAGGGAGGGGCGGAGGCGATTGATATTTTGTAGGTAGAAGTAGGCAGACCGGGTAATGTTATTGATGTGGGGTTGAAAGGATAGTGTGCTGTCAAGGATAACACCAGACTCTTAACCTTGGGGGAGGGTGAAACGGAGGAGTTATCAATAGTGAGAGAAAAACTGTTGATTTCGGATAAAGTGGATTTGGTGCCAATGAGGAGAACCTTGGTTTTATTACTGTTTAATTTGAGGAAGTTTTGGGTGAACCAGGTTTTTATTTCAGAGATGCAATCAGTAAGGGAGGTGGGCGGAAGAGTGGACGAGGGTTTGGTGGAGAGGTAGAGCTGGGTGTCATCAGCATAACAGTGGAAATGAATGTTAAATTTGCGGAAGATATTGCAGAGGGGAAGGAGGTAAATGATGAAGAGTAGGGGCCCCAGGACAGAGCCCTGGGGCACACCTGAGGTGACGGAGGAGGGAATGGATTTAAAAGACTTGAGTTGAATGAACGGAGTGCATCCAGAGATGTAAGATGTGAACCAGGCTAACGGAGCGTGGGTGATGCCGATGGAAGATAGCCTGTTGAGGAGGGTGGTGTGACAGATGGTATCAAATGCTGCACTCAGGTCGAGGAGGATGGGGATGGTGAGGAGTCCAGAATCAGCTGCCATAAGGAGGTCGTTGGTGATTTTGATAAGTGCTGTTTTAGTGCTATGGAGTGGGCGGAAACCGGACTGGAACTGTTCATACAGGTTATTGTGGGATAGGTGAGAATGAGTTGAGAGGCAACTGTTTTTTCAAGGATTCTGGAGATGAAGGGTGGATATAGGGTAGGGCAGGACGGAAGTTGTTGAAGTTGGAGGGGTCTGCACCAGGTTTCTTCAAAATAGGGGTAATGGCAGCAGTTTTGAAGGATGCAGGGACAGTTCCAGTGGTGAGAGAGGAGTGGATGATAGCAGCAATGAAGGGGACCAGGGAGGGAAGGCAGGCTTTAACAAGTTGTGTGGGGAGGGGGTCAAGTTGACAGGAGGATGGATTGGATTTGGACTTGGATTTCTGGGTGAGTTCTGTGATTTCTGAAATATCGGGGAGCTGGAAGGAGGAGAATGAGTGTTTGGATGGGTGAAAGTCGGCTGAGATGCTGAGGTGAGGGATTGATCCAAGTTGCTGGTGGATGTTCTTGATTTCTTTCTGTGAAAAAAGGACATAATGGAGTTGCAGAAGGAGGTTGTATACAAGTGAGGGGGGAGAAAGTCCTGGGGTTGGGTGATATTGTTAAGTAGGGAAAACAGTGACTTGGAGTTTCCTTTGTTGGCAGTGATTATACTGGAGTAGTAGTGGGTTTTTGCACTAGCAATGGAGTCCTTATAACGTAAGATGTGGTTATTGTACATTTCTTTGTGAATAGTGAGACCAGTTTTTCTATGAAGACGTTCAAGTTGCCGACCTTTGGCTTTCATGAGACAAAGATCGGGGGTGAACCAAGGGGCCGAGATGGAAAAAGAAACAGATCTGTTTTTTAACGGAGCCAGATAATTAAGAATATTATGGAGTCCAGTGTTGTAATGAGAGACTAGGTCATTGGGGGTGGATAGATTGTGAGTGACAGGGAGGCGGGAGGAGTGGATACTTGAAGTGAGAGTGGCGGGGTTGATATTCTTTATATCCCAAAATGAAATAAGGCGTGGTATTTTAGAGATGGAGAGAGTGAGTTTCACTGTAAATGAGAGGAGAAAGTGGTCAGTTATGGGGAGTTCAGGGTGACACCAGAGCAGCAGATTAAGTCCATAATATGTCCTTTGGCGTGTGTGGGAAAAGTGGTATGTTGCTGACATCCCAAACTCTCTAAGCAGGAGGTGAAGTCTTTGGAGGCAGATTGATATTCTCCATGTGGATATTGAAATCGCCCAGCAGTATTATGTTTGGTGAGCAAGAAGATAAGAGGGTGAGAAAAGCAGCAAAGTCATTTAAAAATTCACTGTTCGGTTTAGGGGGGCGGTAGACAGTAGCAATGATGGTTGGAGTGGAACCAGACAACTTGCAGACAGCAGATTTAAACGAGCTGGAGACAGGCACAGACACCGGCGAGACTTTCCACTTCTCGCGGTAGATTATTGCGAGACCTCCTCCCCGGCCGGAGCCAAGGGGTTAAACAAACCCACTAGGAGTGGATTCATTTAGCTGAGAAAAGTCGTTGGGCTGTTGCCATGTCTCGGTTAAACAAAGAAAGTCTAGCTTACGATCGCAGATGAAGTCCTGGATGAGATGTTCCTTGCCTGTCAATGAGCGGATGTTGAGCAGAGTGAAGTTGAGTGAGGTGTTGTCACAGCTAGTGGTGGTGCTAGCCGACCGAGCTAGGCGGGCTAACACGCTGTGGTCAACAGCCCGGTTGGTGGAGCGTGGAGGGTGACGAGAGCTGGACCAGATGGACTTTATTGCTGTTGAGCTGTTGTGGTGGAAATTCCGGCGGGACCCTCGGTGGATGTATATCCGGCGGGGCTGGAAGGCGATGTCCGGGTGAAGGTGAAGAGCCTCCGGAACAGGTCCAGGCAGGTGACAGCGCAGCTGGAGCAGGTCAATGGCCGAGTACGGCGAGCAGCGGTAGCAAGCTGTGCCAGCATTCGCTCTTCGGCCGTGACAAGCCATGACCAACTTGCATCCTCCGGTCATCATGGCATCTATATATATATATATATATATATATATATATTGGGTTTATCATTCAGGAACTGGGTTATAGTTCTTGGCACTGTGTAACTTTTGAATGAAGAAATAACAGTCTCTCTTAGAAATGAGAAGTGGAATTTATAATCAATAAAACAAAAACAAGAAAAACACAAAATGCTGACATTTTCATCTTAAAGTGCATAAATAAATATGACTAAATAGCTGATTTATAAGATTGGATGTACACTATTGTCTCATGTTACAACATACAACATAAGTGGAGAACTGCTCGCAGCTGATAAAAAGTGAAAAGATTGTACATGGTGCAACAGTTCCAGTAACATCTCAGAACACCATAATTAAACATAATTAATGATTAATTAAATAATACATTGTCTTACCTGCCAGAATAGTTCACTGGCAAGTGTTAGTCTATGTTTCAGAGTATATCATTTGGAATTGGTACACAACTTTTGACATTAATTCATATATTTTGAAGTTAAAAATACAGCCTGTCTGTGGTTGTTCACATCATGTGAATCACATGGCTGTCTAAGTTGGGCGAGCAGTAGGGCTGCACAATTAATCGCAATTTTATCGAAATCGTAATATGGATTAGTGCAATATCCAAATCGCAGGGGGGGGCAATATTTGTTAAAGGCAAAATCAAACCATTCTGAATTAAGTATTGTGGGGCTGCAGAGACGTCCCAGCCTACAAATCCTATCCTACAGACAAAAGAAAAACATCTTTCTTTGGTACAGATTCTTGCAAAAATCACACTACATGACTATAGTAAATTTTGATTTGTGTTTCAATGAAAATGAGAATGATGATCCAAAAAAATTGATTATTCCCTCCAATATCGTGAATCATATTGCAATTGCAAACATCAGTCAAAATAATCGCAATTTGACATTTTCTTCATATTGTGCAACCCTAGCGAGCAGTAAACATTTGGCACTGTGTTCTAATTTGTAAATACTATTAATGGTTTAAATGTATATATGGAAGTTACATCCTTTTAGGTATTTGATACTTGTTCTTCTCTGTGTTTGAGGTCTTGTGATGAGGCAGCAGTATTCAGTGCCAGAGGGGGCGCTGTGCTGTCGGTCCTGTCTGTTCAGCACTGCGCTTCCTCTATACAGGCTGTGGACATGACTGAAGACTACCTGCTGCTCTTCTGCAGGTACAATAACATTACAAACAATTCAATTCAATTGTATTAATAGTATCAAATCATAAAAAGAGTTATCTCAAGACACTTTACAGATTGAGTAGGTCACTCTATAGTTTACAAAGACTCAACAATTCCAACAATTCCCCCCAAGAGCAAGCATTTAGTGCGACAGTGGAGAGGAAAAACTCGGACAGACCCAGGCTCTTGGTGGGTGGACATTTGCCGGTGCCAGTTGGAGGTATGATGAACAGTGGAATTATAGTCACAATAAAGATAATGGAACTATGACTAGAAATAATAGTTGTAGCAGTTCAGGGCGCCGAGCAGGACCACGGCGGCAGCTGCAACCATGATTTAGGTGCCACCCTAATCCAAGGAAAACTGTGAGGCGAGAAAACATAAGGGCTCTGGGGAATAAGCTACCCAGAGCTAAGTTAGTAACAAGCATTTCTGGTACATGAATGCACACAGATGGAAAGAGAGAGGAGAGAGCTCACTGTGTTAAAGAAAGTCCCCCGGCAGTCTAAAACTATAACAGCATATCTATAAAGGTTGGTTTATGAATCTGACGACTATGAAGAGAAGCAGAGAAGAGAAAGGGTGCCTTCTCTTCGCTGCTGTGCTGTGCCTTGCAATTCTAATAAAATGTTGTTGGAGGAGTAAAATACTACGAAGGAAAATCATCAATATTATGATCCTGTGTATAAAGTAAGGATAATTAAGTAATAATATGGGTATTAAATCTAAATTTAAATCCTGCAGCAGGTCCTGTGGTACTTCCTTTGAGATGTGTTGAAGCCCCTGTAGTTCAGCAGATTAATGGCATATTTCAAGAGAATCGTTCAAATTGGCATACAAGCATGAAATTTGGCACAGATACTCTCTAAGGGTCACTTTTTGGGAAAAAGGCATTGGCCACCCAAAAATTCAACATGGCGGCCATCTTGAAAAAATGGCCACCATTTCTGTCAGAGCTCAATTTAATGTGTTAAGGAAGGTTTTGTTTAATAGAGTGAACGTCATTACACAACCAGGGCACACTGGTGACTTCACTGCTGTGGAACTCAGCATGGGGTTCAGTGTCAGCTGATCTAGTTTTACTTACACTGTAGTTCTTGACTAGTAGTAATAGTATAGCTACGTTTAGTGTCCCAAATGCTGTCTAACAGCCCCTCATCGATTAGCTAGTAATAGATGTAGTTAGATAGCCGCACCTGAATTGACAGGTTGTGCCAGCGCGGGAGAGCCGAGCCAAGGGTAAGCGGGGCAATACATGACTTGTTCATGTATGCTTACCTGGAAGGTGTACAGATCACACGGGACTCAAATGGCACTGGATGAATGATCGGGCTAGGTGTAGGTGACCCGAACCTAGTTGTATCGCATACCTGAATGTGTACTATTTCTATGACTGAGGTGGTAAAAGGATAACCCCTCGGCCTTAATCAGACAACAAACCCCCAAAATGGCAAATGAAAATCCCATGTCAGCCAAGAGGCCAACTGATTGGATGAAATGTTGTCTTTGTCAGACAGACACAACGGAACCCCTCCAATCACCACCTACCCATCATGTTTCTCAACATGATGGCTATAAAATGATTGCCACCAACATTCCACTCTTTCACAAGATCAACAAAATGCCAATGACCCTGGACCTGGAACGACTGGATGAAGGTGGTGGTATAGAAGCTACTTTGAGAAGGAACCAAGTGAAGTATCACTACAATTGTCGACTTCGGTTCAACAACACAAAGTTACTTCGTGCCCAGAAGCAACAATCCGATGCTCAATGTAGTGAGACAGATGAAGGCCAAACAAAGCGTCACAGAACCATGATGCAGAAAAGTCTAGATGATCAGGTTTGCTTTCTTTGTGATAACATATCTCCTGAATCTGACCTACGTCAGGTAATGACAATGCACCTGAATGACAGACTACATGAATGTGCACAAACACTGAATGATGGTAAAGTATTGGCTCAACTAAGTGGTGCTGATGCCATTGCACAGGAGCTGAAATACCATAATGTGTGTCTCATTCATCTTTACAACAGAGAGAAACTCCACCTCAGAAGGCTTGACAAAGAGTCACAGAGTGAAACGGTTCAACCAGCCATCTTTCCTATGGCTCTTTCTGAACTGGTCACCTATATTGTCTCAATTCTGATGGTCCTTCCGCCTTCCGTCTCACAGATATGTGCAACCTGTACCGGCAGCGTCTACATCAACTGGGTGTACATTCCCCTACAGTTAACTCTACTAGACTAATGGAAAAGCTGTTGGCTGAGATCCCTGAACTCACGGCTCACAAACAGGGCAGAGATGTGCTCCTGGCTTTCCAGAAAGATGTTGGCTTGGCTCTCTTTCAAGCGTCTGAAGACTCAGAGGCACTTATTATGGCCAAGGCTGCAAAAATCCTGAGAAGGCATATTCTGGATCATCAGTCCAGATTTGATGGAACATTCCATGAGGGATGTATCAAAGAAGCCATCCCCCCATCTCTCCTGCAATTTGTTGGTGTGGTAGAACATGGAGCCAACATCAAATCGCAGCTGAGATTTGGCACTTCACAGACTGCCCAGGCTATTGCGCAACTGTTGTAGTACAACTGCTTCTCCCGGTACAAAGAGGGAGCAGCTGCACACAGACATTCCAAAGATAGAGAAACTCCATTCCCAGTATACATTGGTATGTCTGTGTTCGCCAAAACTAGGAAGAGAAGCCTGGTTGAAATGTTGCATGAACATGGTATGAGTAGCTCATATGACCGGGTGCTGGAGATATCAGCTCAACTGGGAGATGCCACAGTAAGCAAGTATGTTGAGGAGGGTGTGGTCTGCCCACTGGTGCTACGGAAGGGCTGTTCACCACTTCTGTCATGGACAACATTGACCACAATCCTTCTGCAACAACTGCTACAACATCATTCTATGGCACCAGTGTCTCTGTATTTCAGCATCCAACAAAGGAAAGCAGTGGTGAGGAACGTCGGCAGCTTAGGTTTGGTCCAGAGAGTCAAGTCTGTTGCAGAACTTCCTGACTTTCACCAACATCCACCCTGCTTTTTTCAAGAAAAATAATCCTTTACAACCAAATACCCCAATGCCAAACCCTGACACCAATGTCTTCAGGCCACAACTTGCCCTTGAGTATGAGTGGCTAGAGAAAGTAACAGTTGTGGAAGAAATCGATGATGCAGTGAACCTTACATGGTCAGCACATAATGCTTCATTAAAGAGGAGCCCAGAATTTAAAGTTAGCGTCACATCACTGTTGCCACTCCTCAGAGACTAAGCCCACTCTGTTGCTACCGTCAAGCACGTGATGGAGACAGTGCAGGATATAGTGGCATACCTTAACCCAGGTCAAGTACCCGTCATCACAGCTGACCAGCCAATATATGCTCTTGCAAAGCAAGTGCAGTGGCACTGGCCAGAGCAATATGGAGAAGACAAGTATCTTGTCATGTTTGGGGGTCTCCATATTGAAATGGCAGCACTCAAGTCCATTGGCACTCTTCTTCAGGGTAGTGGATGGACAGGGGCCTTAGTTGAAGCTGGAATGGCTTCGTCTGGCACTGCAGATTCATTTCTGTCAGTTGCCAGTGTCACCAGAGCACGTCAAATGCATCAGGTAACAGCATGTAGTCTCTACAAGCTCTTGAAGGCAGCATACACTGATTACTGCCAAGAGAGGGCAGATAACAGTGAAGAAAGGTTGGGCTTTGAAGAGTGGTGTGAAAGACGCAAAGAAGAAAGTCCACAGTTTTAATACTGGCACTTGATTCTTTCCATGGAACTGGTGATCTTCTTGCTCATTAGGTCATTCCGTGAGGCTAATTTTAGTCTTTACTGTGAGGCACTGAGTGAGCTGATTCCATACTTCTTTGCCAACAACAACACCATCTATGCTCGCTGGCTTCCCATCCACCTCAGGGACATGTTATCTCTGGACAAAAAACACCCAGAACTGGCTCAGGAGTTCAGGCGTGGCAACTTTGTTGTCCACAAAACACATCGCAATTTCTCTGCACTTGCCCTTGATCAAGCCCATGAGCAAGCAAATGCCATCATCAAGGCCGACGGTGGAGCTATTGGTCTCACAGAGAATCCATCTGCCCTGAGGAGATGGATGGTCGCTGGCCCTGAGGTTAGCCATCTGGTGTCACTATATGAAACTGAAGTACAAACCAAAGAAGCATAAGAGCAAACAGTCCACCATGAGCAAACTCCTCAAGCTCAAAAGACATTCCTGGAGAGGGTCAAGAAACTGTCTGTCTGCAAGACCTAGGCAATCCATTTGAAGAAGTTGTGATCTGTATTCTATAGACACAAGAGATATTGTGAATCCCAGCTCTGCTGAACTCCTACAGACACACCTTAAGAAGGGACAGACAAAAGCCCAGGACTTTGCACAAGGTCTGCAAGAGAACCCAACCACTTTCTATGATCCAATCAAGAGAAATAGTCAACTTCTTCAGCCAAGAAACCTACATCACATCCCCAGAAAGAGAACCAGACACTGAAGTCATCATCATAGATGGTTCAGCTTTGGTCCATACACTACCACCAAAAAGATTGAAGACATTTGAGGACTATGCAGCACTGGATGTTCTACCCAGTATACATGCTTATGTCATGAAGTACAAGAGCACACATATTGTGTTTGATGTGTACAATCCATCGAGCCTCAAAATGGAAACAAGATCTAAACGAGGCCAGGGAGGTCGACGCCAAGTGACAAACAAGAATAAAGTTCCATCAAATTGGCGCAATTTCCTGAGACAAAATGATAACAAAACAGACCTCTTCCACTTTCTGGCTGACAAGATTGCTCAAATGACTGTGCCAAACATAGTTGTTGTAACCAAGGGACCCAATGTCTTGAGTACATCTGAAACCTGTCTCATTCGTCTAGACAAATGTTTCCATGAGGAAGCTGAACATGCCACAGAGGAGGGCAGCAAATCCATAATGATCAAAGCCAATGACACTGATATTCTTGTTATAGCATTGAGCATCTTCCCATCCCTCCAGGATCTTGGTCTCCAGCAGCTGTGGGTTGCCTTTGGGCATGGTGTGAGCCTACGGTGGATTGGTGTTCATGACCTGTACCATGTTATTAGGCCGGTTAAGACCAAAGGCATTCTATTCTTTCACGCCTTTACAGGTTGTGATACTGTATCAGCCTTTTGCAACAAAGGCAAAAAGACTGCCTGGCAAACCTGGGACATTTTCCCTGAGGCCTCTCTCATCTTCAGCAAACTAAGTCAATACTCTCCTGTTCTGACTGATAGTGACCTGGAGATCCTTGAGAAGTTTGTGGTCCTGCTGTATGATCGATCAAGCACAGCTGTTAGTGTAGATGAGGCTAGACTTGACATGTTTGCCCGAAAGCAGAGGCCATATGAAGCCATTCCTCTAACAAGAGCAGCTCTGCTTCAACACACTAAACGTGCTGCATATCAGGCAGGCTGAATATCAGGCAGGCTGCATATGGGGTCAAGCAACCCAGTGTCAGCCAGAAGTAGAGATTCCTGCTGACTGGTGATGGAAAAAGCTTGGTGAACAATGGGGGGTCTTCTGGACAGCAAATGCACCAGTTACACAAAGTTGTGAACAACTAGCCAAGTGTGGCTGCAAATCAGAGTGCCGTGGAAGATGCAAACGTTTTAGATTGGGTTTCACTTGCACAGAACTGTGCAATTGCAAATAAAAAAAAGTAAGTAGCCTTACGGTGGGCCAAGAGCCGATTTCCTGATTCTGGACCATGATGTATATGTACATCTTCCTGGATATGTTGCCCCCAATACAACACTTGCTGACTGCCAAGCAGGGAGGCATTGGCTACCATTTTTAAAATTCTTTATTATGAATCGGCAGGGCACAACCTCTCAATCTCAGGTTGAACACTCTAACCACAAGGCCTTTGAGCTGGTAAAAATGTGAATAGAACTTATGTTTATTTTTTTCAATCCTTCCTTTTAACTCAGTCCCAACAGAGTACACTATTAAAGCAATACCCACCTTGAAAAATGAATCTTGAATTTTTGCGATTGACTTTTTCTAAAAGTGTGGCTGTTACAGTATTTTTGCTAACATGCATGTGTGAAATGATGGCTATTTTGGAAAAGGTCTCCATCTTGAATTTTTTATTGGCCATCCAATTTTTCCAAAAAGTGGCCTTAACAGAGTATTTGTGGCATATTTTCTGTATCACTATTTGTAAACAGTGGCCATGAACATAGGACAGGAATGGCAGCCATCTTGAAAAATGGTTTCCATCCTGAATATTTACTGGCCACTTCCTTTTTCTAACAGTGGCCCTTCCTCTCTGTGGACTGCACCTTGCCGTGGTGGAGAGGCTTGTGTACTCTAATGAACCTGAGAGCTATGCCGGCAGGGATTTTATATCCTTGGCAAGTTTAACTAAGCTGGACAGGTCAAAGGAGAGGAGGCAGACAAAGCAGACATTGTGACTTTTTGACAGAAATGGTGGCCATCTTGAAAATGGTCGCCATCCTGAATTTTTGAGTGGCACATACCTTTTTCCAAAAGGGTGTTCCTTGAAGAGTATTTCTGCCTAATTTTATGCTTGCATCACCATTTGAACAATTGAAATAATTAATATTCAACAGGAACGGTGGCCATCTTTAAAAATGGTGGCCATCTTGAATTTTTGAGGGACAAGCATCTTTTTCCATTAACATGTCCTTTAGAGAGTATTTGTATCACATTTTATGCTTGGATCACTGTTTGAATAATTTATATAATAAGCATTGAATAGCAATGGTGGCCATCTTGAAAAACAGCTGCCATATTGAACGCCTTTTTCCAAAATAGTGGCCCTTAGAGAGTATCTGTGCCAAATGTCATGCTTGTATACCAAAGTGAACAATTTACTAATCTGCTGCACTACTGGACTTAGTGAAACACTGTAGTGAAACATTCCCTACTTTGTTTGTGTCAGATTCCCATACAAGTGGGGCAGTGAAATCATCCAGATCAAACTCTTCAGCACTGTGTCCTTCCTCTACCTGCGCTCTATACTGGGCTGCAGCCAGGACTGCATTTCGCAGGTCACTGTCAACCGGGCGGGGACTCATGTTGTGGCCTTTTGCCCCTCCCCCCATACTGGCATCACGGAGCTGGTCACCTGGAACCTGGAGACAGAGGACCACAAACACATCACTCACTGCCCCGCAGTACTGACCAAAGGTTTGTTTTTACAGTGGTGCTCAAAGTGAGGTGGTGCAGATACCCAGAGGGGGTTTAGGGGTTTCCAGGAATACTGACCAGATTGACTAATAACCCAACTAGGGATGCAGATATGAGAAAATTATGCATTAACGTTGTTGAATACCGCCATAACAATATTACTTGGGATAAATAAACAGATATTAAAGTGTTCTCAGTTCTTCATTTCTGCTGCTTTCAGTATTCTGCTAAAATACAACAATTTGCTTGTTGAATTTAAACCAAATGAAAGATAATCCTTTCCAACATTCTTTTATTCAAATTGAATATAAAATGCATCACTAAAAAAAATGTTACATTTTAAAGTGCAGTTTTCTACTGTGTTTTTCACCATATATCGCAGCCTTTTGCAATGTGTGCGATGACGATAAAAAAAAAAGATGTATTGTGCAGCTCTAAACCAAAAAGCATTTGTCCAGTTATAGCTTAGTGAGCAACAGTGACTAGGCATGGCACACGCACAGCTGTCAAGGATTGGCTTTTTCAACTTGCTGAAATGTCCACATGGAGCCCTAGTAAGGGCAATACTCAATATTCAAAGAGTTGTGTGTTTTTTATTGTCTGTCCAAAACCAAAAGCACAAGAGCAGAAATGTAAAGAATGAATTTAGAGGTTGGTTTTGGCTTCATGCTCCACTGAGCAACTCCCCTAGGAAAGAACGGGGCTCCGCCTCAAACTCTGTATCCAGTTGTTGTTATACATCCGTGGTTTAAATAGGTACAGTAATCCAGGAAGTCATTTTAGGGGGCGTGTCTTGTAATAAAGTTGGTGTGTTGCCGTGTTAGCTCTGACATTTTCTTTCAGGCCTTTGTTTTGATCTGCGCTTCTGCCTGGGGGTCTGCAGCGGAGAGAAGTACCTTTGCCTGTGGGATCTGACCTCCAGGATCAGTGACCGGGCTCTTATCTATAACATCTATAAGCCCAGGAGCGAAGGCACAGAGGAGGTCGTCCCTATGGGGAAAACCCTGAGGTAGGTACTGATATGTAGCACTGACGGTAGTCGCTTTGTATTTTCATCTCATGGTGCTTCTGATCCAGAAGAGGCAGATATTAGTCAATATCATTAACTTTTGTTATGGTGGTTGTTTGATTCAGTTTGTATCCATAAGATGAACAGATTTATTCAACACACCAGTAAGGTCACATTCCCTAAAACCACTAAAATATTGCTTTCCCTGACTAGGTTAATGCTAATAAATAACTTTTTTAACGAACCTAGGTCATTCTACGTGGACAGCAACTAGCGGTTACAATCTAATATCATGTTACAAATTACATTTAAATACAATACGTACGCAAGTCTTTGTGTGTCTTTCAGACTTCTTGTTCCCAATTTTAAGGGGCATTCATGTGAATTTTTAGCCTGGATGCCAGCCGAACTTAGCCCCGCCCACAACATTCAAGGTTGGGAATTTCGGTCTGGACTTGATCCATTGTGGAGCAATTATGCTCGAACAAGAGCTGTTCGGACTAATCAAATTGTGAGGGCGGGCTTTATACGATGATGGACAGATACAGTAACGAACAGTAACGTCTCACTCACATACACACACACACACACACACAGTGGTTAAATTGGGCCGGGGCCCTCCGGGGCTCAGCCCCGGCACATAAGCCTGCTTGTTTGTGTCCGGATGTGCCTGCTTGCAGTCAGTTGCCTACTGGAAATATGTCACATAAAATTTGATGAAAGTGATGCTTTTGAAAACATGATATTTCTGACAATAAATGAAAGATTTTTGAAATGGCATGTCAATTTTGTCTCGGCGGAGCTGAGATGAGAACAATCAGAACACGGCAACAACCCGCGCAGCACTGCAGACAATTCACCACTGCGGGTCAACTACATAAAGCCTAGTGTCTACATCGGTAGGATTAACAGATAAAATGCCTTCTCCTAAAGCTAAAAACCTATTCGCAGCGGTGGAAACCCGGTGCTCGGAAGCTCCAATGGCCGCTACAAGTTCATGTCGCTGACCAAGCCATTGAACCGGTCCTCGCCGTCAGATCTCCTCCAGCGGCAGGGCTCCGAGCCGTCCACGGCTGGCTTCTGAGCATCGGAGAGTACCACTCGGCGCTGGGGGTGTGTGTGTTGTGTGTTGTGTGTGTGTGTGTGTGTGTGTGTGTGGGTGTGGGTGTGGTAGTAGTAAAGAGAGAGAATGGGAGAAGGAAGTTTGTGTGAGGTGGACCTGGTCACCACAGACCCAAATCTTCTCAGCTGTTGCTACTGTCATATGCTGCACTGTCTCTCCATGTGGCACATTATGTTTGGCACATTGTATGGGTCACTTCTTATATCATAACAAGGTAATACAATGTGTAATCAAGTGATGACTGATTAACAGTAATGTGAATGCTAAATGCCCTAATACCTGTTGATACTACAACAATGCAAAGTGTGCTCTTTCTCCATTTCTTTGCACAAAATTCTCCAGAAAGTGCCATTTAATGGTTTATTTTTCAAAAAATAATTCTGGGGGGGGGGGCATACCCGCGGACCCCCCTAGGGATAGCCCTCCGACATAACAAATCCCAATTTAACCCGTGCACACACACACACACACACACACACACACACACACACACACACACACGTGACTCAAGTCACAGAGGCTGGTTTTAGAACGTAAGAGACATCGTCTGTTTCAACGGCCAATAGAGAAGTCAGCTGTTAAAGTCAGCTAAAAACTATAGAAATAAAAATGATTTTAGACGGAGCAGAGCCTTAACAACCGCCCGAAAGCATGGTAGCGTTAGCTATATAGTGGAGAGAGATAGAGAGAGACTGAAGAGAGGGAGCGCCCAGCGGCGTTAGAACAAAGTTTTCGCCAATTGATCTCTAGAAATGCAACTGCAGCAATCATCTCACTATCACTAACGCTATCCACATTCATATTTACACGAAACAAATGATATATCCAGTTTCAAAAAAGTCGGGAGTTAGGACGGAAGTGCATTGTGCAACGAGTGGTTGCTATGGAGACGAAACACCATCTCGTCTGTTGACAGTTGAGTTGAGTTCCGTTGCTCTGATTGGTTCTAGGTCTATCCATTGAGTGCAGAGAAATTTTCTTTCCTGGTTCGGTTGAAATACGCCCCATAATCACAGCCCAATGGAGCAGTATCAGACTCATATTCTGACTAGAATCTGAGTATGACAATGTCAGGCTAGTGAATTTTCCCAGTCAGGAACTCATTTTTCGATTATTCTGACACCAAGTGAATGCAACAATAAAACTTTGCTGGGATTGGCTGGCCCTAAAGCTAAACATAGCACCAAAGCCGGGCTATAGAAAGCCATTTCACTCCCTATTAAGCCCCATTGTACCGAATTTGGTTGCAGTTCCACCAGAGTTCCACTGGGGGTGATCACGGTCTAGTGCAAAATGAATGGGACTCTATGGAGCTAGACGGCTAAATTTGTCTCTTTCGCCTGATTGTCGTTGAAAAATCTCAGATTTGATTTTAGTTTTTGCAAGTTCAACATGGATTATAGGTCGAAAGTTGAATGAACGAGTACTTGTGTCCTTTCGATTTCTTACAGGTTGAGTCGTTGTTGCCCATAACACGCTAGCATTCTGCTAATGAATGCTGATTGGTCAGTGAAGGACTGATTACAATCTGAGATCCCGCTTGACGGCATCCGAAGCAGAACCAGAATGTCAGTACGACAAAAATATGGTGTTTTTTGAAAATGAAACTATGTAAACCTATTCTGATATAACCTCTATATACAATTATGAACCTGAAAAGGAGCATAATATGAGTACTTAAACAAAATAAACTCCAATAACAGGTGATTATAACCGCATATTAATTGCACTCTGTTGTGCACACTGTTAATTAACTCACAAAATCATGAATGCAACATCTCAGTCTGGTAGACTTGGTCAGGTATTCATTTATTTGGACTATCTGTACTTTTTTTATGCTATGACAGCAGTAGAGCTGGTTAATATATCGGTATTATATCGACATTGATATGAGGCTAGATATTGTCTTAAATTTTGGATATCGTAATATCTAGAGATGCACCGATAGACTGGCCGGTGACTGGAATTGGCCGGTTTTCACGTGCTCGGCCATGACCGGCGACCGGCAGGTCAATCTGACATATGCCGATTTCATGCCGGTCAATGCTACAATTAACTGACAACATAAGTTATACGTGTTTCCAAGGACGCACGCACACACGGACGCGACAGCACAGTCTCTTTTTCCTTTCTCTCAACTTTTCCGCCGTGTGTCGCGCGTGTCCGCGCTATTCTCACACATGTAGGGAACCTCGTGAATTAACCTGCAACATGTCAGCTGTTTGTGTGTGCAGAAGATAACAAGTTTGCAATATGCAACACCTGCAAGGAAAAAGTAGGGCGTGGAGGGACGACACCAAAAACCAAAATCCCATCTTTTTAGTTGGATATTGGATGTGAAAAGAAGGAAATGGTTCTAACATTGCACTTTAGATGTGTGTGAATTTCCCACACCAGGAGTAATGTATATAGTTCTATTTTATAGTGATCCATTATCTGTTCAAAAAATGTTCTATTAAAGAAAAGATAGAAAATAAATATTTGTGTGTGCCGTAAAGAGGTTAGAAAAAAATGAAATCGGAATCAGCTAAAATCGGTATCGGCTGGCCTAACTCAAAGAAAATCGGAATCGGCCTAGAAAGTTGTAATCGGTGCATCTCTAGTAATATCCCATTAGTGTTGTCTTATTCTGGTTTTAAAGGCTGTATTACAGTAAAGTGATGGCATTTTCTGAACTTACTAGCTGTTCTATTATTTGCCTTTACCCACTTAGTCATTTTATCCACATTATTGGTTATTGTTAATATTTTGTGAAAGCACCAATAGTCAATCCTACAATATCGGTGCAATATCGACATCAATGTCTTTGGTCAAAAATATCGTGATATTTGATTTTCTCCATATCGCTCAGTTCGAGACAGCAGTTTTTAACTGTATATAAGTGTATCACTTGTTCATAGGTCAATTGTTTGTTCATCACGAGACAAAAAGCAACAATATATGACATTGTATAATATTATGATATTAGTCAATATTCCTGTAACTTCTATCTCCACTCTAGGTGTGTGATTTTTTAAAATATATTTTACTTCATTATATCACCTTTTCCTATCTTAATAACCCAGCTTCCTTGTTTCTGGTATTACCATTGTGATACAGGCAGGGACCTGCCAGAAAGTGACTCTACTGACTGTATTAAAACAAAAATCTAAATATAAAATGCCTCCATTTAGTTTTACAGTTTGCAGTGTGTCCCACAATATATTTCAAAATGCCACTAGAATTGAGAATACATACTATTGTAACTGTTGTTATTTCAAAGAGATGCAGGCCATATTTCAATATTATTCCAGGACCCAAGACTAAATCATTTGTTCATTAATTAAATGAATTGTGTCTGTCCCAAAACTGACACCAAACTTACTGTGTGTGCTTGGTTTCAGTGGGGAATTAGAATTGTGTGTCATCTTATTGACATTTGGCAGTCCTGTCCACCCTGAGGAGAATAGATTATGGGGCAAACACTGAGCACTAACCATCAAAACTGACACTTCATCATCCTCCTTTGATGGAGTCTGACTCCCTCTGCTGGCAGGTATGCTGTGTGCCGTTCCATCAGAGCTGGGACGGTATATGTGTGGAACTTGACCAGACGGCGTTTCGCCTGCCGACCAGTCAGAGTGGAGCACAGCCTCTACAGCAGCACTGATGTGGTGCTCGCCCATGACTTCAAACTTTACATCTTTACAGACAGAAGCAGAAACAGCAGCATGGACGCCGCTTCATGTCCATTCCAGGTCAGACTCTCTATGATGTCATTTTGATATTTTCATCTGCTCATTTTGAGTTTAGTTTTTGGTCTACACTTTATACTTATGTACTCAGATTCATTCTCAACTATGTCTAGACTGCACTCCTTTAAGTTCACGTTTTCTCTTAGCTAAGATGTGGACTACTTAGTATAGTAACTTACTTACTATATCCACGACGTTCCACTCCCGGTATTGCTCCGTTGCCACCGGAAATTTCGCCGGATTTTCGGCATTTTAAACTCCGGTGGATTTATGAGGACTATGGTTAACTGATTCTCAGATCTCTGCAGGGTAAATCCAGACAGCATAGCTAGACTATCTGTCCAATCCAAGAGTTTTCTGTTGCACGACTAAAACTACTTTTGAAGTATGTGTTCCATCAACAAGTTCCTTCCTGAGGCTATTTTGCAGCGGCACCGTGGCTCTGCCCAGTGCTTAGCGCTGCCCAAAGACGATTGTGATTGGTTTAAAGAAATGCCAATAAACCAGAGCATGTTTTTCTCCCATCCCGGGAATGCTGTGTAGACTAGCCAGACCCTCCTCCGCAGCGCTGTTTAGGAAGGTCTGGCAAAGCGAGACTATGAACTACTGAACTAACCATACCCCCTGTCAAAATAACCTTTCTGTCATGTCTGACCTCCCAGACTCTTTTGGTGTATGATTTGATAAAGCGGAGCTATGTGAGGAGACAGACTGGGATCACAGTTAATTCCTGTCCTCAGCACGAGTACCGTGTTCTGGGGGATGGACGGACTCTTCTGGGCCTATCAGAGACCAGGTGAGAGTGAATATGTGAAATACAGGGAGTATGAGAAGTCTGCAATGATAGGGATACTTCACATCACATAAGATTAAGAAAATTAGGAAAAAGAAACTGAGCTTCAAATGAATTGATGGGTTCCATGTATGACATGCAGTTATTTAATTTGAGGCTACCCTATGATCCAGACACCCTACATGTCTGTATTCCTTGTAATGCATATCATGTTCACATGAACTGAACTGAATTAAAAATGAAAGTATCAAACAAGGTAATAAAGTTGTTCTTACTTTGCATCTTGATAGATGATTATGACCTGCAAAAAGCCATTTCACTTCAGAACCCCAGTTTATTTCCTGTCTGATGTGTGTCGTTGCAGAGACCGTCTGATCCTTTGGGATCTAAACTCTGGCTCTATCAAACATGAGATCAAACCCTCCCACTACGAGTCGCTCCTGTGCAGCTGCCCTGCCCAAGACCTGCAGCCCAATGTGACCCCACGCAGAGAGACAACATGTGAGCTGTCTGATCCTCCAGCTGTAAACACATATTTGTCATCATCATCTTTTCCATGATGATCTGACTTTTTAAGATTTACATTTTACTGTGTGTGTGTGTGTGTGTGTGTGTGTGTGTGTGTGTGTGTGTGTGTGTGTGTGTGTGGCTGATGCACAAATCCAAACCAATTTACAGAGTGTAATATCAGTATTAACATCAGTTCCTAGATCACTTCAATAGCAAGCAATTAGGGCGGTAATAATTTTCCTTCCACTTGTAAGTTGGAGCCAGCTGAGGAGACTAAAATATTTGTTGGAGAGTATACAGTAGGTGTAATCTTTTCCAGAAAATGGTTTATTTACATGACACTTTGTGGTAAAGGTAGATTTTAGTTTAGTTTTAGTGCTCGTATAACTCCCCGTCCTCTTCACTCTAATCTTTACACTAACCTAATCTTAATTCTTTTCTTACCTATAAATCCAAATTCCATCCTTGACTGTCTTCTTAAAGCCATTTTGTGTAGGATTTTATGCTACATTTCAAAGTATTTTGATGGCCTGAGTATTAGGAGAAACGCATGACCATCCTGATAAATAATGGTGCCCTGGTAAAATATACCTGCTTCAATGATACCACATGTCTGGATAGGCCTGTAGTTACCTCCACCAAGGAGGTCATGTTTTTGGCTCTGTTTTCTTTTTGTTTGCTGGGAAAAACTACTGGCTCAAATTTTTGACTTGGTGGAAGGGTGTAACATGGGCCAAGGAAGTACACCTTACATTTTCGAGCGGGTCTAAATCACAGGGCGGATCCAAAAATTATATTTCACTTTCGTTAGCATTTGTGAGATAGGGCATTTGTGCTGCTTTCATGTGATGTTGAAATAATCTGAAAAATGTGTTCCCGAGAGTCGCAACGTTAGCTGCAAATAGGGCATGCCTTGAAGGAGGTCGCCAATCTCTGAGTGTCCTTCTTGTTTAAGTTTTCTTGCATTGCTACAGTGATGCCATGGGACATTCGAACAGAGAGCCAGTCTGCAAAGAAAAAGAGGCTGGAGAGAGAGGCACAGAGGGAGAGAGAGGCGAAAAGGAGGCTGGACAGAGAGAAATACAACTTGATAGACCAGTACCTCCTCAGTGGAAATGAACAGGTACACAGCAAAAGAGCAATGCACTGTACAAGGGCAGGATAAGCCATCCAAATCTACATTTTTATCTGCAATGTTTAAGGCACTGCATTTTGTACACAAGGAGTTTTAAATAGTTTCAGGTCTTTTTTATTTTATATAATATCAGCATTGTGGGCAAAACAATGTTACTGTTAAGGCCCGGACACACAGAGCCGATAATCAGCCGTTGGACAGTCTGGCGAGGTCAGTGACTGGAGTCTATTCGGTGTGTTCCGTGCCGTCGTCCGTCCGAGGGGCTGTCGGCTTTCATTTTGGCCGATTTGACATGTATAATCGGCGGGACGGGCACTGCTGGCAGTCGGACTCAAATGACCCATCTGATTGGTAGAGTGCTAACCCGGAAACGGGGAGCGGAATGAGTCTCTCAAAATCTGACGAAAATCTTTTAAACTGACCTTTGTCGATCTGAAATGAAGACAGATTCAGTAACTGCATGACCTATTTCTCGCTTAAAATGTTTTCAGTAACACGTTTCGTCTTTGAATTTCCGGAGAAACCAGAACCACGTGACGCGTTCGTCCTATCAACTGCCGGTTTATATTTTTGGGCGACAATACAGATTAGCGCCACCTGGTGTTATGGATACGTAACGTCGCTTTGGTGTGTTCCAAGGCACTTTTTTGACCAACTCTGGGACACTGATCAGTCCAACTGTCTTTTCTGCCGAGGTTCGGCCGTCTGGTCAGTGTGTCTGCAGCTTTACACTACATTGTCAGTAGTTGTTGCATCACTGACCTCTACGTTCCACATCTTTATTTTGTAGGTGGTGGTGTGCTCTTATTTTGCTCACCACCTCAATGTCTTCAGCGTGGTTTCGCAGAAACACCTGCACAGCCTGGGGGAGAAAACATCACTGTTGAGCCTCCATACTGCAGCTATTACGTACACTGGCAGTCACCTGGTGCTGACCAGCTACAACCATGAGCACAGGATGCCCCATATCACCCTGTGGGACCTGCACAAAGGAGTGGTGGGTTCCCACTGTTTGTTACAGTTTCCGTTTTAAGTTTATTTAACACTTTTAAACAATTTGTGATTGCTTTGTGGCAGGGCGAAGCAAGACATAAACATTCAGGGCTCAACACAAACGTAGTGGGCGTCCATTTACGGCCGCTACTTGCACTATTTTTCAAGCCTTTGATAATAGAATAGAATGCCTAAAAATCTGTACATCATTTGGGAAAAACATGATAGACGACATCCTGTTTGGTATCGAATTGTTCTCCAACTGTATTCATCATTCTGAAACCAGAACACAAAAAATGTTGAGGATGACTCATTTTCACTCCAGCCACCTAAAAAGAGGCAAAAACTGTCTGATGTTACTAATTTAAAGTTACATAACGTACAGTACCAGTCAAACCAGACGCACTTTCCGATTCACTTGAATGAGAAAGTGTGTCCAAACTTTGGACTGGTACTGTAGGTAGGGTAGGAATTTGGTGTAAACAGCATTACTTATCTTGAAATGAAGGCGATATTACCGAAGTAACAGAACTTTTGCTCTATTGACTTTGCGGTCCAGTCAGAGAGACTGAGTGAAATGACACAAGGTTGAAGTTATTTTAAAAACCTAAAACATTCGGGGCTGGAGCCCCAGACCCCCTCGCTCATCCCCTTCTCTGTGGTTGATTTGATTTTATATTGCCCTCATGTTATGCTTTGTATATATTCTTTTAGGTGAGGAAAAGACTGTGGAATGAAGCTGGAGTTTGCTGCGTAGCTATCACAGACAACGCAGACAGAGTTGTCTTTGGGGTCAGAGGAAGCAACAGGTAAATGTTTTCAGATTTCTTGAGTGACATGACCATGTTACTACTGTATATTCACTGCTTTAACACTGTGTCGTACCATTGTTATGCAGATGACACCCAGTCGTGTCTCGTTTAGTCCTGAAATTCCCTGCAATGCCGCTGAACACCGATAAGACTAAACCTCGGACCACTGACATCTAACTTAAAACACTCAGCCAGACATTTATGAGTTGTTTTTGCTTAAATCAGTGCCTCAAACATGTAATAAGTGTAATAAATGTAAATAACGCTGGGAACGGTCTTGCTTGCCTATTTAATATCTGAACAAACGTCAAAACTGTAGGAGTTGAGCGTGAAATTTCATTCCCACCATGAAAATATTTTAAAAAGTAAAAGCCATTCAAGTAAAAGCCACTCATGGTCCACTTACTAGCTTTTTCTGGAGCATTTGACTGCATCTTACAGTCTTTTTCTGCTTTTATGCTTCCATGAGTTTATGCCATACACATATACTAAGCTGTAGTAATTTGGTTAACTGATTAATATTATATATATTCTTACATTTTAAATCTTGACGGTGTGTTTATGAGGGGTCCTGTGTCAAAAACTATTTTTTTACTATAGTTATGTAGTGCATATTCATTAATACATTTGCATTTGATCAACCTATGACCTACTCTTTTGGAGAACAGGAGCGGGGTGAGGGCTCTCTACTGGGTTTATTCAGCCCTGCTGTCAGCCTTCACTTTCTGTAACCTTTCGCAGTCAAAACACCTACTGTTGTCTGACATGCTAATGACGCTAACCATGCTGCCATTGGGTTCCACTAGCATTTTGCTGACAAGACAAATCCCATAGTGAATTCTGTACTGAGTTTTAAATGTGTGGATGAAAACATGCTATCACATTTTAAATGATTAGTGTTGTGCATGTTTGCTCTGACAGACTGAAGGTGTGGGACCCCTTCAAGAGAATTTATAGGAGCATCTGTGGCTATGGGAACCTCGTGATAGAATACTCCAGTAAGCTTCACGTGACAGAGGGAGGAACCAGAGCCATCCTGCTATCAGGTAGGTAGTCTCGCATTGCCAGACCTATCTCCACAGCGCTGTGCAGTAAGGTCTGGCTGCACCACAGATACATTCTGGGATAGGAAGAAAAAAACGCTCTGGGTTGTTTGCATTTCTTTAAACCAATCACAATCGTCTTGGGCGGTGCTAAGCTCTGGACGCAGCGACGGTGGCTCTCCAAAATAGTCTCAGGAAGGAACTTGTTTTAGTAAAACATTTGCATCCCATAAAAGAAAACACCACATAAAATATTAAATGAAGTTAACTGTTCACACAATACTGTGACATGAGCTATTTAAATTAGCTGGATACATGGTTAAACATCATTTGCTCTTCCCAGCGTATCGCCGTGTGTACTTCGTCCACAGCAATCCCACCAATTGGTCCCAAAACATATAAACATATTCTTTGTAAATCTTTATAATCATTCCCCGAAAGAACCAAGCAGGTTCTTCAAAACTTGCCATTTTCAGCAGCTTAAAGTAGAGATAAAGCAGATTTTTAGAACGGCCACACACAGAGAGCGGAAGGTGGCGGCCGATGTCAGGCAATTATCCTGGAAATCTCAGGACACATTTCATATAGAGCAGGTCTAGATCCGACATTCCCCCATGAGCAACGGGGGCAAGAAAAAAAACTCCCCTTTAAAAGCTCCTATAAAGCAATGGAAAGATTTTTTAGGCTTCAGTCTCATGACTGTGTGTGTGTGTGTGTGTGTGTGTGTGTGTGTGTGTGTGTGTGTGTGTGTGTGTGTGTGTGTGTGTGTGTGCGTGTGTGTTTTCACACTCTGGTGCTAAAAACCAACTGTTTTCTCAAGACTCTTTCACCTTAAGGTGCCATATTACAGCATGTTTTCACACTTTCAAGCAAGTGAAATCAGTGCAGTCCCAGGTAGAAAAGGGTTGGATTAAAGGAGGCTGACTTACATTTTGATTTAAGCTGCCTACAGTCTATTTATGTGCTATGATGATTTATTATTTTTGACAGTGTTTAACATGCCAAGAGCTAAAGCGACTTCTAAGTTTATTGCAATTTGGGTGAAAATACATTTAAAATCAGACTCTTTAAAGCTAAAACAATTCCGATATGTATTCAGCGATTTCTCTCTGATTATTATTAAGAGGCCTTTGAATCAAAATAAACATTTATCCCCACTCCTGATCTGATCATGTCACTAGAATCTGTTCAATTCAATTCATTCTTAATTGCCTCTCTATAAAGTTATTTTCATAGTTGCTGGCAGAGTCCGCCTCTCCCACACGGGATTCAAATTGTGATTATTTGCTCTCTTTTTTTCTTTCTTTTTTACCAATATTGCAGTTACATATATATATATATATATATATACAGTGAAATTATGATTATCTTCCATTAGGTTCAAATCCAGGCCTGTATTTGTGGTCGTAATAGTTTTAAACAAGATACAAATGTACCAAGCATAATTAAAAATGAATCAACCAGACAGTCAGATTTCAATCATTCAATCAATTCATTTAGGTATATATACCTAATATCACTAATCACAAATTGTGATACATTAGTGGTATACTTATACTAATAATTACATAATAACATAATTACAAACTGCTCCAGCTCTACTGTAGCTGGTTAAGCTAACCTTAGTGTCAGCTTCACAGATAGCAACTGCTTCACAGCTCTGAATCTAGGAGGTCCCAATTCAAAAATCATAATTTTAAGCTAATTACCTGGACTGAACAAAACCGCGGTACAGCCGGAACGCAGCGCAGTCGCACCTGGTGGAAATTAGGGGTTAGCGTCACAGCGACGTCTCTGATTGGTTGAGCTCTCTGTTACCATGGAAATGTTTACCAAACCCACGAACAGCTATAGCAAGCTGCTACCATTGAAGTCTATAATCACTTCACAGTACACAGTTAGAACCCACCTACCTTTTTTACTGTCATATCATACACAGCAGAGTGTCTCCATGTGCAACAGGGACTTTTTAATGTTGCTATGATATTCCAGGACAGCTGAGCCTGTGGGACCTGGAAGCGGGTAGCGTCCTGTCTGTGCTCTCCCTGGATGCACATGTCCGCTGTATGAAGCTGCTTCTTGGGTGCCAGACTTCTGTCCTGCTCGGCCTCAGCCACAGCCCTGCCCTCATCAGCGTCAGGTTAACATCCAGGACTGTCAACTCAGCACCTCAAGTCTCCCAACACGGAGACCTGTTTGGAGAGTCCAGCAGCAGCGAGGAAGAGGAGGTGAACTCGTGAAAATCAGGGTTGTACAGCTCTTTCTTCGTAGTGATTGTGTATAGGAAAAGGTTTTTTTACGCCAGTGGATGTCACATGACTTGCAGCCATGCCCTTCCCAACTTTCTATCTCATCTAAAACACTGCTATTCAGGCACCATAAATACATTAGCGGGACTTGACTGTTGTAAATACGTTTAAGATGGGGAGAGCCGGAATGGTTGTTGTAATATGTATGATGAGGGGGGAGGCAGTCTAAGGCAGTGTCCACATTTAGGATCCACATTTAGGAGCCTGAGAGTAGAAGCTCCTTTCTGAGCCTCTCAGTGCTGGCCTGGTGTAACCGGTACCTTTTTCCTAACCTCAACAGGTAGAAAAGACTGTTACCCAGGTCATTTGGAACTTTAATAATTCTCTTAGCATTATTATTGTAGCGCCTGGTGTAAGTATCCATTAGGCAGGGTAGGGCACTGCCTATTGCATGTTCAGCCGAACAAATCACTGTTTGCAGGGTTTCAGTACCAGGAGTAGAAATTCCTCAGAATTTGAGGGGATACCTGGAATTTCCTCAGGCGTTTAAGGTGAAGCCGTCTCCATGTGAAAAGGCTGCCTTTCTCCCTTTTCACTAGGCCCTGTTCCGAACTTTAACCGTGTTTTGTGTCTGCTTGATTCTTAATTACAGTATAATGTTTCAGTTTATTCAATAAATTATCATTTGATGTGTGTAAATGACACAGGTCCGTTTAGTTGGTTTATGAGTTCATAGTATTTTTGTTCTGGTTCTGTGTGTGATGTGGGGGGGTGATCTGCTGCTCCCCAGCTCAATCAAGGAGAGTGCATGCATGTTTGTCTGATTAGATCAGGCTCGTTAGAGATGAGCTGCACCTCGCCTGTAGAGTGGACGAGAGCAGGTGGCAGCAGCAGGGGGAGGTGACGAAAATCCGCGGTCAAGTTGGACAGTCTACAGCCGTTTCCAGCAGCCTTCAGGCTGAACAGGAAGTCACAGAAACACTCACATCCTGTTAGGTCTGATTCCGATTTAATAAAATGTTATCAGACCCATAATCAGCTTGTACCCAGTCTCCAGTTGTTTTTACTATTGATGACAGAGTAGCTGTCAAAATGCTCTACATGCGATCTGTTGCTAATGTTAATAAACAACAGACTAGACGATCCGTAAACTGAACAGATTTAGTCTCTCTGATTTCTAAACGTAACTATCAGCCACACAACATGTGTTCTGTACAGAATAAGCCTTTAAATCAGACAAATGGCAATTAGAATCCCTCCAATTCAAAAACAATAAAAGGTTTATATAAAACGTCATCACGTTGAATTCTGAACCAATCAGCTGAGAGCCAGGTGTTTCCCAGCATGCCCTGGGTCCGCCTGGGTCTTGCAGTCGGTGAAAAGCAACTGCGCTGCCTGTGTCTCAAACCTGCGGCTGCCTTGATCACGTGTTGACCACGTGTGCATGACGTCAGAGCATGTCGGGATCAAGTCGGACACAAATCTAACCGGCATGCATTGGGTGGCGATCGCCGGTGATCGACTCTGCGCAGGCCTGGCTCATCTCGAACGAGCCTACCCTCTCAGCAGGGAGGGGTGGGGCACTCTGAGGGTGTAGGAGAAAAGGTAAAATAGTTATGCAGTAAATTACATTTTGATAATATTTGCGGTGCTTATTGTTATGGGTGCTAATATATATATATATATATATATATATATATATATATATATATATGTATATATATATATATATATATATATATATATATATGTATATATATATATATATATATATATATATATATATATATATATAAATGGTAATGTCAGCAGTAACAGTAAATGTGAATCTAATGGTATTTTCTGGATCCAGAGTGTTAAATGTTGCTTCTTTTTTTTTAGTATAGCTCACCCTATAGTTAATCTGTGCAGGTGGTAGGTTCCAGGTGGGTGAGGCTGAGATGTGAAAGTGCCTTCACTAGAAGGTAGAAAGAAAAAGGAGTTGGCAGCCTGCTGTGAGTTTGTTTTGTTTGATGTTATTTTGCCTCAGTTTAATTCAGTTTCATTGTAATTCCCGGGTTTCATTTTGTACCCTTTGTTTGAATATGTTTTTTTGTTTGTTAATAAATGCCACAATGGACTTCAGTGACATCATTGTCAGGGAATGTTCTGTTGCTTAAAAAAAAAAGGAAAAATAAACAGTTAAAAAGAATTTTTATATATATATATATATATATATATATATATATATATATATATATATATATATATATATATATATATATACACACACATACATACATAGTGGAATTTGTTCTGTATGTCTGAATGATAAATGGTGCTAATAACAATAAAAGATTGATCTAAAAAATAATTGTGAAAATGCTGCAAATAAACCAGACTAATTTCATCCTGTGATTTGCACATCACAGGATGAAAGATGTCACTTTTTCAAATCCCGGTGAAATATGGTCTAAATGTGAATGTTTAAACAACTGTTACAAAGGCTAAGCTAACCTGGACTTGTGTTGTCCTTCCGTCGACCATGCAACTTTGTGTTTTTCTTTTTTTTTAAGATAATTTTTTGGCCATTTTAGGCCTTTATCTATACAGGACAGCTGAAGACATGAAAGGGAAGAGAGAAAGGGGGGATGACATGCAGCAAAGAGCCGCAGGGCAGGGCCGAACCTGCGGCTGCTGTGCTGAGGAGTCGACCCCTATACATGGGCGCCCGCTCCACCAGGTGAGCACCCTCAACTTTTTTTTTTTTCTGGGTCATAAAATTAAAATCTTCTCCGGGAACCATCACCTTATCGTGGTGGAGAGGTTTGTGTGTCCCTATGAACCTGAGGGCTGTGTTGTCTGGAGCTTTGTGCTCCTGGTAGGGTCTCCCAAGGCAAAGTGGTCTCAGGTGAGGGGCCAGACAAAGAATGGTTCAAAAATCCTATGAAAAATCGAGGAAGGGATGAAGTGACCCTGCCCGGAGGAAGCCCGGGGCCCCCTGTCTGGAGCCAGGCCCAGATGGAGGGCTCGTCAGCGAGCGTCTGGTGGCCGAGTTTGCCATGGAGCCCGGCCGGGCACAGCCCGAAAAAGCTACGTGGCGGACATCCCTCCATCCCATGGGCCCACCACCTGTAGGAGGAACCGCTGGGGTCGGGTGCGCTGCCACATGGGTGGCAGTGAAGGTCAGGGGCCTCGACGGACCAGACCCGGGCAGCAGAGGCTGGCTCTGGGGGACGTGGAATGTCACCTCTCTGTGGGGGAAGGAGCCAGAACTTGTGCGGGAGGTGGAGCGCTACCGGTTAGATCTGGTGGGGCTTACCTCTACGCACAGTCTTGGTTCTGGAACCATACACCTGGATAGGGGTTGGACTCTTTTCTTCTCCAGAGTTGCCCAGGGTGTGAGGCGCCGGGCGGGTGTGGGGATACTCACAAGCGCCGCTACGTTGGAGTTTAACCCGGTGGACGAGAGGATCGCCTCCCTACGCCTGCGGGTTGTGGGGGGGAAAACTCTGACTGTTGTTTGTGCATATGCACCAAACAAGAGTTCAGAGTATTCGGCCTTCTTGGAGACCTTGAGTGGAGTCCTGCATGGGGCTCCAGTCAGGGACTCCATAGTTCTGCTGGGGGACTTCAACGCGCACGTGGGTAATGATGGAGACACATGGAGAGGCGTGATTGGGAGGAACGGCCTCCCTGATCTAAACCAGAGTGGTTGTTTGTTGTTGGACTTCTGTGCTAGTCATGGATTGTCTATAACGAACACCATGTTCGAACATAGGGATGCTCAAAAGTGTACTTGGTACCAGAGCACCCTAGGCCAAAGGTCAATGATCGATTTTATAATCGTTTCATCTGATCTGAGGCCATATGTTTTGGACACTCGGGTGAAGAGAGGGGCGGAGCTGTCAACCGATCACCATCTGGTGGTGAGTTGGGTCAGGGGGTGGGGGAAGACTCTGGACAGACCTGGTAAGCCCAAACGGGTAGTGCGGGTAAATTGGGAACGTCTGGAGGAGGCCCCTGTCCGACAGACTTTCAACTCACACCTCCGAGCGGAGCTTTTCGTGCATCCCTGTGGAGGCTGGGGGCATTGAACCGGAGTGGACAATGTTCAAAGTTTCCATTGCTGAAGCTGCGGTGAGGAGCTGTGGTCTTAGGGTCTTAGGTGCCTCAAGGGGCGGTAACCCACGAACACCGTGGTGGACACCGGTGGTCAGGGAAGCCGTCCGACTGAAGAAGGAGTCTTTCCGGGATATGTTATCCCAGCCGACTCCGGAGGCAGTTGCAAGGTACCGAAGGGCCCGACGGGCTGCAACCTCTGCCGTGAAAGAGGCAAAGCAGCGTGTGTGGGAGAAGTTCGGAGAAGACATGGAGAAGGACTTTCGGTCGGCACCAAGGTACTTCTGGAAAACCGTTCGCCACCTCAGGAGGGGGAAGCGGGGAAACATCCAAGCTGTGTACAGTAAGGATGGAACGCTGTTGACCTCAACTGAGGAGGTAATAGGGCGGTGGAAGGAGCACTTTGAGGAACTCCTAAATCCGACTAATACGCCCTCTATGGTAGAGGCAGAGCTGGAGGATGAGGGGGGATTGGCATTTCCCTGGTGGAGGTTGCTGAGGTAGTTAAACAACTCCACAGTGGCAAAGCCCCAGGAATTGATGAGATCCGTCCAGAAATGCTTAAAGCTCTGGGTGTGGAGGGGTTGTCTTGGTTGACACGCCTCTTCAACATTGCGTGGAAGTCTGGGACGGTGCCTAAGGAGTGGCAGACCGGGGTGGTGGTTCCCCCTTTTTTAAAAAGGGGGGACCAGAGGGTGTGTGCCAATTACAGGGGTATCACACTTCTCAGCCTTCCCCGGTAAAGTCTACTCCAAGGTGCTGGAAAGGTGGGTTCAGTCGATAGTCGAATCTCAGGTTGAAGAGGAACAATGCGGATTCCGTCCTGGTCGTGGAACAACGGACCAGATCTTTACTCTCGCAAGGATCCTGGAGGGAGCCTGGGAGTATGCCCAACCAGTCTACATGTGTTTTGTGGATCTGGAGAAGGCGTATGACCGGGTGCCCCGGGAGATACTGTGGGAGGTGCTGCGGGAGTACGGGGTGAGGGGGTCCCTTCTCAGGGCCATCCAATCTCTGTACGACCAAAGCGAGAGCTGTGTCCGGGTTCTTGGCAGTAAGTCGGACTCGTTTCAGGTGAGAGTTGGCTTCCACCAGGGCTGCGCTTTGTCACCAATCCTGTTTGTAGTATTTATGGACAGGATATCGAGCGTAGTCGGGGTGGAGAGGGGTTGCAGTTCGGTGGGCTGGGGATCTCATCGCTGCTTTTTGCAGATGATGTGGTCCTGATGGCATCATCGGCCTGTGACCTTCAGCATTCACTGGATCGGTTCGCAGCCGAGTGTGAAGCGGCTGGGATGAGGATCAGCACCTCTAAATCGGAGGTCATGGTTCTCAGCAGGAAACCGATGGAGTGCCTTCTCCAGGTAGGGAATGAGTCCTTACCCCAAGTGAAGGAGTTCAAGTACCTTGGGGTCTTGTTCGCGAGTGAGGGGACAATGGAGCGGGAGATTGGTCGGAGAATCGGCACAGCACCGTTGTGACGAAAAGAGAGCTGAGCCAGAAGGCAAAGCTCTCAATCTACCGGTCAGTTTTTGTTCCTACCCTCACCTATGGTCATGAAGGCTGGGTCATGACCGAAAGAACAAGATCCAGGGTACAAGCGGCCGAAATGGGTTTCCTCAGGAGGGTAGCTGGCGTCTCCCTTAGAGATAGGGTGAGAAGCTCAGTTATCCGTGAGGAGCTCGGAGTAGAGCCGCTGCTCCTTTGCGTCGAAAGGAGCCAGTTGAGGTGGTTCGGGCATCTGGTAAGGATGCCCCCTGGGCGCCTCCCTAGGGAGGTGTTCCAGGCACGTCCAGCTGGGAGGAGGCCTCGGGGGAGACCCAGGACTAGGTGGAGGGATTATATCTCTAACCTGGCCTGGGAACGCCTCGGGATCCCCCAGTCGGAGCTGGTTAATGTGGCCCGGGAAAGGGAAGTTTGGGGTCCCCTGCTGGAGCTGCTACCCCCGCGACCCGACCCCGGATAAGCGGATGAAGATGGATGGATAAAATTAAAATTAAAACCTTTTCGACACTTGTCACTTTTCCTGACATTTTTGTCACTTTTTTCAAGTTTTTGTTGCTGTTTTGCGCTTTTTTAAACATTTTTTGTTGTTTTTTTTGACGTTTTTTGAAGCATTTTTAGACATTTTTCTCACTATTTTCAACATTCCTTTACCATGTTTTGTTTTCAAATGCAATAAAATTGAATGAAACACCCAAATCCAGTGAAAATAGTGAACTGAGCATTTATTTTACTTGTGAAGAGCGTTGTATGGAACCACCCACGTTATTATTTGGACAATTTGGTTGAAAGAAACCCAAATTTCTGATATAGAAACTTTTAAAATGGGTCAAATTTGACCTGAGGACAACAGGAGGGTTAACCAAGAAACACAGCTACTAAAGGCTAACCTAGCGTGTAACATTCATGGTATTGTCTCCTCTCCCTGTGTGATGCATTTAATGTGAGAGTGAGTCCTAAACTTGCCTGGATGAGTGCAGGTCTTTCCTACTTCTAGAGGGGTTTGTGCTGTGTTAAACTGATTCACCCAGACACTGCATGTGTTCGCGTCTGTAGCCGGGCCTGCTGGCAGGTGGCCGCCGTTCTGCATTCACTGCGTCGCGTCCTCTCCTTTATCAACGTCCTCCCCCAGCCAGCCCTGCTCTTCCTTGTTGTAGTTCAGGTTTTAAACGGTGTATTTACAAAAGTTTGTGTTGTGGGAAAACAAGAATACTCTTTTAGTGTCTTTGTCTTCAGTAGTGTTCTCTGTGTAGAAAATGTGTGGTTTGCAGCCGTCCGCTTGAGGCTCTTCACGACTGCTTCCAGCCGGAAACAATCGCCTCCATGAATCTCCTTCACACACATATCTGGGTTATCAGAGCCACACAAACATGCCCTCTCATGTCACGTGTCAGCATTTTCCTTATCAAAAGGCTACTCCAAAAAAAACGTCTTCAAATAGTCAGTCAGTGAAAAAGAATTTCACTTTTGCACAAGTTTTGAACGTCTTTTCACTGGTGGCCATAGTCATTTTGCTTACTGGGTAACATATGAAACATATTGTGGTTTTAGCTGGTTAATGTTAGCTTGCTTATTGCTAAAAGAATCTGATTATGTGGGAAACACTACAGCTATTTTATTAGAATGACATGACAAACGTTACTGGGTGTAAAGTGACTTTAATACATTATATATATATAGATATATATCTATATATCTATATATATATATATATATATCTATATATATAAACAGAGAGCGCCATCTATTGGACTCAAAAACTAAAGAAAATGCTTCAGAGAGCTAGGGGTTTGATCCTGCACGGCATGGAGGATGTTCAGGTGAGTCAATGGGACAGTAATGAAATATTTTCTAGTTCCATATTGTGATTTTCTTTTAAGGATTTTGGAATCAGCTTACTAGATAAGAGTTTTAAATCAAGGGAGTATGCCAATATTATCTCAACAGACAAGGAATTTATGAATTGTAATCACAGATTTAACCCTCCATAGACTGACAATCAACCAAAACAAACATATGATTCAGGTATAACATGCATACAAATGCTTGTATGCCAAAATATAACAACTTATTGGCAACCATTTCTTAGTTTGGAGAGCAGTTAGAAAATGCTGCAAATAAACCAGACTAAATAAAATGTTAAAAATTGAAATTAAAGAAATAGATTGGTAATTGTGTTGACATTTCACCGATTAGACTTCTTCTGATCTTACCAGAGCCACAGAAGACAGCCAGCCTTTACTTTTCTCTTGCTCTTGGCAGACTGGATGCACTAACAGGCCTGGAACAGGCAGAAAAACTCATTACACACTTTCACTACAATTTCTTTTAAGAATTCCAGATTGCCATGGTTTTTGTTTTTTCCTTTTTAAATCAGAGGGTGTTGTGTAAAATCCCCACTGTACCATACAGGGTGCTGCGTCACCCCCTCGTTGTCTGACAGGCTTCTAGTGGCACATCACACAGAAACACACAAGGTTCATTCCTATCCAGAGCACCCAGTGATTGTTTTTTGGAAATCTTGTAAGCCATTTCTTGTCAATGTACCAAACCATCCATCCATCCATCCATCTTCGTCCGCTTATCCAGTATCGGGTCGCGGGGGGAGCAGCTCCAGCAGGGGACCCCAAACTTCCCTTTCCCGAGCCACATTAACCAGCTCCGACTGGGGGATCCCGAGGCGTTCCCAGGCCAGGTTGGAGATATAATCCCTCCACCTAGTCCTGGGTCTTCCCCGAGGCCTCCTCCCAGCTGGACGTGAATGTATGTACCAAACACCAAAGCAAATTTCTTGTATGCGAAAACCTACTTTGCAATAAACTGGATTCAGATTTTTTTTACTGCTAAACATAACATTTAGCACATTTACACGCTAATGCTAGCATGTCAACATGAGGGTAAGTGTAACATGCTTTACAATTAGCATGTGGCATGCTATTATGGGCGGCTGTGGCTCAGATGGTAAGGGCTGTCGCCTACCATGTCGAAGTGTCCTTGGGAAAGACGCTGAACCCCAAATTGCTCCCGATGCTGTGCCATCGGTGTGTAAATGTGTGAATGTTTATCTGATGAGCAGGTGGCACCTTGTACGGCAGCTTCGGCCACAGTGTGTGAATGGTTCCTGTACCATGTAAAAGCGATTTGAGTAGTCGGTAAGACTAGAAAGGCGCTATATGAATACAGTCCATTTACATTTAGGGTAGCATTAATAAAGTACAGTAGTGTACTGTGTTTAGGATTAGTGTCCTGTCAAACTTATTGATGGACAGGTGAAAACTTCAGCCTGATAAATATGCAATGTGAAAAGTCAGAGGATCCCCAAAGTCATTGGAGATCATCCTCTTTGAAATTTAAGAGCAAGTAAACACTTAATATTTTGGTGTTTCTGGTGACTAACATTGCCAGCTGCTAATGTGGCAAAAAAAAAAAAAAGAATATTAATGTGTACTGTGAAAACAATCTTGGCTAATATCTCAGCAGACTGTACTGGCTGGATTCAGGCTGCAAGAAACCTTGTTGCATACTCCATGATAATGGTGAAAGGAGAACTGAATGGTAACTGAATGATTATACTTTGTTTTAATGAATATAAAAAGACATTTACACAATAGTGATAGTGAACCAGTGAAAACATGAAGTCCACAAACATAACGTCCTATTCCAGTGTCCCATCAACAACCATCTCCTCAATTAAATATCATCTCTTGTAAACATAACATGTGTAGGTTATTCTCTACAAGCCATTATTGTATAGACAAAACGCTGATTTCAAATAAATGCGTACAATTCAGAAAGTTAAAATAAAGGAAAAAAAAGTTTGTTTCGCCAAAACTGAAGAAAATAATCATCATTAGCAGGTACACCTTTTTTTTTTTTTTTTTAATTAGGACCTTGTCCAGAATGAAAAGGGATAGCAAACCAAAAGATGCTTTTTCATTTTTTCCCTCAAAAGTCAAAATAAAAAGTCTCACAAAAAGCAAAAACACTTGGGGAAGATGGCAGCTTCAAGCTGATGACTTTTGCAGCAGCTGGACTCCCTACAGTACACTTATAGCCAGTGAGAACAATCAGTGATGTTACAGCACAAGTTCAATCACAACTTGTCCTTGATTAATAATAAGCGCTGCTACCAATGGTGTTGGACTGTGCTCTTCACAACATCACAAGTACTGTTTTCAACTACGGCTGATAGTCCTAACCCTTTAGGCTGAAGACATCATCCAGATGAATAAAGGGCGAATGAAGATGGGTCACTACCTGGACCTGCGGTCTTTTCTGTTTTTGTCTAGGCTTTTGTCCATGGTC
Source organism: Sander vitreus (assembly GCF_031162955.1). Classification (NCBI taxonomy): domain Eukaryota; kingdom Metazoa; phylum Chordata; class Actinopteri; order Perciformes; family Percidae; genus Sander; species Sander vitreus. The sequence goes on along the minus strand of NC_135873.1, from coordinate 18,071,376 downwards.
TTTTCGTTGTCCCCTCTGCATTTGGGGCAGTACCACTTGCCTTTGGGCTTGTAGGTCAGCCCCACACATGAGAAGTGGAACCACTCGATGGGGCACTGGTCATTGTCGCAGCCGATCATCTCACCGTATGACACCTGCTCGCACAGGCAGTAGGTGGGCTCGTTGGGGTCGATGGCGAAGTCGACCGGCGAGGCATCTCGCTCCTGTTTGGCCTTGCGCTTTTTCTTCTTCGCAGACTTGGACTTCTTCTCTCGGGGCGTAGGAATGGACAGCTCCTCCACTGGGTCGTCCACCAGAGAGCCGTTGGCTGATGGGTGGCTCGAGTCGCGGCTCTCGCTGTTGCGCTGGCGTCGTGGGCGGCGGGCCGAGGTGCGCTCCGGGGCCGGCAAGTCTTGGACACTGGAGCGCCGCTCCGTAGTGACTCGCTCTGCCTCGCTGGGCTCCTGGAGGCAAAGGGAGTGGGAGTCCATCTGGCGGGAGCGGTTCTCCACCAGCTCCGTCATCTGGGTCACTACATGGATCTTCTCGTCGCCCAGCTCCTGGCTGATGATGAGAGCTCTCTGCAGCTGGACCTGAAGGCGCTTTCTTTGAGCTGCATCCTGCTCACCTTTGTACTTCTCAAACACTTCATCCACCTCCTTCAGCACCTCTGAAAAGCAGGATACAAGGACAAGGATTTTTACTCATAAGGACACTGAGAATCATAAGAGAGAGGAGATATAATAATAATAATAATAATAATAATAATAATAATAATAATAATTAAGTAAGTCCCCCTCCACTGTTTTTCGTATTGTTTCTTGACTGTGATGTTTGAGCATCCTTATACAGAATGATGTGTGCGCAGTGTTTTTACATCCATCTGCTGAAGAAGGAAGGTTTCTCTGTGCTCACCTAAATCTCACTGCGGATGTACCAGCAGGATTTTGTGACCAATCATGGTCCAGTATGCAATTTACACGTGTGATGTGTGAAATATGAAGCTTCCAGTTCACAAACACTCTGAGAACAGACTTTTCAGTCAAATAGAGGACAGCTTGTGCGCGCAGTAAAACATTTAAAATAAAAATAAAACATTTGCATTTAAGTGATGAGCACGCAACTATGTAAAAAGGCTAATCTAGTTCAGTGAATAACGGCAAAGTAATTAAGGATGCCAAGCGCTTTAAAACCTCAAAGTAGAAGGAGGAGGGCAGCGCCGCAGTGAGTTCCTGCCTACAGGAAATGACGACAGTTAGATGTTGAAAGGGGTTGCCTAGAGGAGCAGCTATCCGGCTCTGCGTCTCACACTCGACGGAGTAGAGTGGAGGAGCAAACATCGTATATAAGCCATCAAAAATGTGTAATCTCGCTTAAAACAATCCAAATTTAATGTGCCCCTGATTATATAGGTATATTTAATTATCTATCGACGGGGTAGTGGAACTGTATGGAGACTGGGTTTTAGCCGCTGCTATCCCTGCGTCAACATAAAGCATCGGTGTGGGTTGTTTTTAGATTTTTAAAAAACGGCAGTATTTGTTCACCATGGTTATCGGGCAAGGGTTCACACCTCAATGAACACAGTTTAATGTCTTCTACACGTCTGTATTCTGCGTGCTGGACTTCGGCATACATTAAACACACCAAGCATTGTTTAATTATATTAAATGCTTAGGTTTATGCATTGTTTTCCCTGCTATTCGCACAATAATCCGCGGAAACACCGTGGTGGGCGGCAGTGTGTAACGTTAACGTTACCTATTGAAAAAGTTGAGATTTTAATATTACAAGGTGCTAATTTTTGGATTATATTGATGCCGAATTTGCCATCGGACACCAAGTATTTAATGCAGATCTCTTATCTGGCTATAATGTATGTGGACATTTGCCGAGAGACCGAAATATCGAATCAAAGAATTTTCTCATTGAGTTTGGTGTCACACACAATACAGGACGGAGTGTATCAGGGCTATGCTAACTGAATGTTGGCTGACTTGTTTATATAACAATTGGCTCGTCAATGTATTTAACCATATTTCAGCTAGTCACATTACTGTTTATCGAAGTAACGTTACATATGAACAAGGGGCGTTCGGTTTTTGCAAAATGGGAACACAAGGCTCGCGCCTGCTCCACCATTTCAGGACACCCTAGGTTGCAGTTCATGTTTGACAATTGTATACACACAGTTGTAATGAATGGTAAAAACAAATAGACACAATACCTTGATACTTTGCATCAATTTCTCGAAGCAGAGAAACATTTCTTTGTATGTCCAAAGGCAGAGACTCCACACATTCCAGATAATCCTCCACATAGTTGACCAGTTGTTGCGACTTGTCGGCATTTGTATAATGGTGGCCTAACATCGTCTCTACGATGCATAGAGGCACTAAAAGAATATGGAGGAAATGTGAAAAATATACTGTTAAAATCAAATGCTTGGCGACTTTGCAGCTTGTAGGGCAGTCCCAGGCAGCAGTTCACTTCAAACAAAACTCAAGCCTCTGCGCATGCGGGAGTATTTTCCTTTTATGGTATTGTACAGTTTCCTCTCATTTGTCGTCACCGAAGGCGGGCTCAATTGGGTTTGCAGCATCGGGATTGGCAGAGAGTCACCTCATTATCATAACATTTTCCCGGGAAATTAAACCAATGGGGAAATTAAACACAGAGTTTAGACGGAGACCAAATTGAACCTCTTTGTTTTATATAAGAGCAGAGCAGCAGCAAAATTAAAGGCACAATTAGTCATTATTTTTTGTTTGTGTTTTGTAGCCTGTCAGAATTCAAATTATAAACCTGTTTTACTGCAGTGTTAACACAGTATTAATGTAGGCTACTCAAACTTTTAAAGGGATACTTCACCGATTTAGCATTAAGCTTTGTCTCAGTAGAAACACGGTAGTATTTTTGAATGACTGTGCTTCCCTCCCTCATGTCCCCCTGAGAGGGGAGATGTCTGTATTGTGGGTCTGGAAAAATGTATACCGATGACGCAAAAATCGTCATTTTACGTCATCGGTATACGTTTTTCCAGAGGCAAAGGACTACAGCCAGTACTTCTGCATAGCCCATAGGGGGTTGGACTCCGGGCTTTTTCAGACTATATACTCGACACAGCTTCGCCCGCCTGCTATCGAGACCAGCGCTGTTGCTCGAAGCCTCTGGCCGATAAAGGGACATCATCAGCGGGGGACGTTGAACGAGTTTGCGGGTGGAAAACTAACGTTAGCCAGCTACCTGTTCCATCAATCCTGCTTGCAAGTGTCCGCTCATTAGACAACAAACTGGACTACATCCAACTTCAATGAAACTCCCAACGCAAGTTCAGAGACTGCTGTGTTTTTGTTGTTGTGGAAACAATTGCTGTGGTGTCTTTCATCCACATGAGCCAAAAACACATTTTATGGCTTTTCTCGGCCTAGAAGCCACCAATTTCAAATTTTTTTTTCACATTTCTACTACATAAGTGACCCAATTTAAAGATATATTCATCTTTCCAATGGTGAAATATCCCTTTAACAGCAGAACTTAGATTTATTGTTAGGAGCAACAGCAGGTATGAATCTTAACTTTTTAATTTTTGATTGTGCTTTTCTATATTATGTACACAAATTGGGCATTAAACAAAAAAATAGCAGAACAATACATTTTCTACATGTATTAAATGAGTCAAGTCAAATCCATTTTATTTATATAGCGCCACATCACAAGACAAGTTATCTCATGACACTTTTCATATAGAGCAGCTCTTGACCATACTTACATAGTTAGTGATTCCAGACAGTGCTCATGTTTGGGTCTTCTTATATACTGTCTATGGTTTGGGTACATTCAAAGCACTTCAAAAGCACAAAAGCATCTGCTATACACACGGTCACAAGGCTGAGGTGAAAATAGGCCTGACTATGACAATACACAGGTCCTTCCTTTAGGCTGCACAAGCTCATATTCAAACTGTCACTGTGAACCACCTTGTGTGTGTGTGTGTGTGTGTGTGTGTGTGTGTGTGTGTGTGTGTGTGTGTGTGTGTGTGTGTGTGCGTGCATGCGTGTGTGTTGGTCTGGGAAAATACTTATTTCCTCTTTCTGTGTCACATGATGTCAGGGCACTTCACGACATCATGTGACACAGAAATAACTAACTAGGCTACTACCACCACTATTACCAGTTCTATACTACTAATTACAACTATTACTACTACTACTATAACTTGTATTACACTACTAATACTATAACCAATAGTGTCACTAGCTAATAATAGTGCTGTGAGTCCAGACTCGAGATGTTTTTCTATTGTCTCTGACTTGTCTCCCACTTGTTGGTACTTGCACTTAGACTTCACCACTGATCTCACCAAAATTCTAGTTGGTCTTGTCAGTGTCCAGCACTTTATGCTTTTTTCTAAAATATCTTCCTCCTTCACCACAAAACCATTAATGAAGTGCACTTGTTCAGAAAACAAGTAAGTCGTAATTCAAAATCCATCTAGAACAGGCATTGACGTTTCGTCACATGGTATTTGTCGGGTTGTGCCATATGTCTCTGCTCAGCCTTGCAGATGCAGGAGCATTAATCTTTGTTTTAGTGACACCTATGGTACCTTTTTGTTACATTTTCCATTGGCAGTCCAGAATGTTATCGTTACACTATAATTAAAAGACTCAACATCTAAAATGTCAAGTTGCACTTCATCTTTATGGGAAATTGCTATAGGCTTAAAGTAATGGCCTAATTTGATCCTACAGGGTCGTTACTCTGCACATGCTTTTTGATAATTACAAATAATAATGCAAAATGTTAATCTGAAAATAGAAGATATCTTTCGCATCACATACATTATGAACAGGTAAGTATGTGGTCTTGAAGAGGATTTTTTCTTTTTCGGTCTCGGTCTTGACTCAATCTCGACTGGTCCTGGTCTTGGACTTGTCTTGGACTCGAGGTGGTCTTGACTACAGCACTGGCTAATACTAAAAGCAGTACTGCTTACATCACTACTGCTAATAGTCTACAGGGGTCTTCAATGTTTTTAGGCCAAGGACCCCTCAGCTGAAAAAAGACAGAGCAGGGACCCTTTAATTCAATTAAATTCAATTAAATTCAATTTTAATTATAGTATCAAATCATAACAGGAATTATCTCAAGACACTTTACAGATAGAGTAGGTCTAGACCACACTCTATAGTTTACAAAGCCCCAACAATTCCAGTAATTCCCCCAAGAGCAAGCATTTAGTGTGACAGTGGCGAGGAAAAACTCCCTTTTAGAGAGAAACCTGGGACAGACCCAGGCTCTTGGTAGGCGGTGTCTGACGGTGCCGGTTGGGGAATATAATGAATAAAATTGAGTTGCATATTAAACTGGGACTACGATAACGTGTAGGGTGGCCTAGAGCCTTTAGATATACTTTTTTATGGTGCATACAATACTAAGCTATTAACATAATTGTCAATTATTCATATATTTATACATCATGTTTTAATGTTAAAATGTGGAACAGTATATATAGTGCATATATAACTATCAAACAATAATTTGGTGGCCCCCCTGCAGCAACTCTGAGGACTCCCTAGGGATCCCGGACCCCCTGTTGAAGATCTCTGCTGTACTATAACTACTACTACTATTACGTCATATACTCAGTAGTCAGATGTAACTAAGTAGATTAACTTAAGCGTTAACTGTTCTACAGTACAATTTTGATCTACTTGTACTTTACTTGAGTATTTCCATTTTGTGCTACTACAGTTTTGAGGCAAAAATTTTACTTTTTACGCCGCTGCATTTATGTGATAGCTTTAGTTATAACTAAATGCAATTACTAATTGCAAATCTGCAAGGTAACTGATAACTTATTAGTTACCTTGCAGATTTAGATTCTTAACATGAAATATAAATCAACAAAATAACATTCTGATATATTATTGTAGGTAAAACTACTCAGCAGTAGCCTACATAAAGTCATTGAAATGAGCTCTACCTTTACCTGCTGCAAGTGATGCACACATTAATGCATCCATTATTATAATCTAGTAATATAACATATATATATATGTATATATATATATATATATATATATAAATATATATATATATATATGATTCTGAAATGGAGCATACTGTATAATGGGTACTTTTACTTTTGGTACTTTAACTATATTTTTTAAATAAAGTATTTTTAATTGGTAAGCCTTTGCTGAGGGACCTTCTTTGCGGCCAGAACGGGTAGCTAAAGTAAGATTTTTAATTTTTTAATTTTTTACTTGTAACAGAGTATTTTTACACTGAAGTATTGCTACTTTAGGTAAAAAGATTACTTCTTCTTCTACAGCTATTATTAGTGTAGAAGTAGTAGGCATGTATAATTACTGCCTTAACTACTACATTACTACAACTATCATACTGTAAATGTTTGTGTGTTCATATATGCATTGTACAAGGAAGCCCAAAGCCACTGTCTTGCTTCAGTAAAATGTCAGATATGTTAGTTGAGACGGTGCCATGATAAGTGTTGTCCTAAATGACACGGAGCAGAAATCACATGAACAAAGTAGCGAAGCAGGTCTGGTGTGGGGGGTGCAGCCAGTCACTACTTAGGTTTCGTTTCATTCTGGTGGAAAATAACTTGCGACCTTTCGCTCCATTTTTAGGCAACGAGTTCCCTCCCTGCTGTCACATTACTTTCGTTTCCTGCATATTATCAGATGACAAGTTTAAAAGAACCATTAGCACTTCGGAATCAACAATAGCTTTTCCGGTTACTGCTTTCAAAATAAAACCGCTAGTGCCTCTTTCAAATAAATGACTCGTAACACCTTACTCCAGATTGTGGTAAAGTAATAATTTGATTATTCACATTCATCCCCTCTATTTATTATAGGTTGACCTATTCTTATCCTCATACTCATGTAACACCACTAACTGGTTAGAATTCCCACTTGGTTTTCATTAAAAAGGCATTATATTATATGTTAATATATATGGAAAAATATATATTGTAAATCATTAAAATCATGAATAACGTCAGATTTGTTGTGAACCCCATCAATTTGCACTTTAAATAAAACATTAAGGTACAAGCCTTTATAACACCTTAATCCACTCAGAAAACCTTTAGTGTACAGATCTGCTCGAAATTTCTCGAAATACAGATCTGCTCGAAATTTCTCAGGTTTGACAAGGGTCCAGGCCTGAGGACATCTACATGCCAAAATTGACTTTTGGTCATAGCGCCCTCCGCTGGCAACAGGAAATCCGCCTTATATGACAAACATCATCCGATTTACATGAAACTTATAATGTGTGGTCTACATGTGATACCGCCCCCTATACTTTAACCACGCCCATGTACTTAGGCCTTTAATACTATCTTATATGGATAGCATTCATTTGAATATATGGCAACATGTATTAAGAATACTATATTTTCCAGGTAATTTGGCTCCCTTTTCTACCATCCATCAGAATAGTGCAGAGATCCTTAACAGGGGGTCCGGGACCCCTAGGGGGTCCTCAGAGTTGCTGCAGAGGGGCCACCAAATTATTGTTTGATAGTTATATATATATATATATATATATATATATATATATATATATATATATATATATATATATATATATATATATGTCTGAAAATATACATAACAGGAATCCAACATATTGTTTGTAGAGCTAAACATTTTTTTAATTTACACAACATTGATGATAGGCTTACTGGCCACTTACAGGTAAGGTAGCCATACACAGATAGAGTTAAGCTTAAGGATTCACTGTTCCACATTTTAACATTAAAACGTGATGTATATATATATATATGAATATGTCAACAATTATGTTAATAGCTTAGTATTGTATCCACCATAAAAAGGTATATCTAAAGGTTCTAGGCCACCCTACACGTTATTGTAGGCCCAGTTTAATATGCAACTCAATTTTTAACATTATAGTTTTTAGCTGAGGGGTCCTTGGCCTAAAAACGTTGATTAAAGACCCCTGGACTGTTTTTCTTTCACAATTAGAGATACTCTTACTTTTTAAATAAATCATTTCCGGTTATGAGCTGTGCCTCTACTAGCTTGACGCGGCTGTTTATGTATCAGTGGAGACGCAGCGCTGTTGTTGCACTCTGAGCTCGTGTCAGCAAAAGTGCAGCAGTAAACTAACGTTACCTACAGTCTGTCAGCCTCCACTGTCACCATGAAAACGGCTGTTGTGTTCGCTTTTTTAGCCTGCCTGGCTGTCTCAGGTAAGACACTTTGTCTAAACTAAAAGTAAAAAATAGGAGCTGTCTTTTCAGCAGTTTAGGGAAAGACTTTTTATGGAGAAAAAAATAATAAATAAATAAATAAATAAATAAATTGTAGGCCTACATGCTCAAGGACAAATACGTGTTTTATTATACAATTGTGTTGCTTCACGTTGGTGACTTAAATGTCCAGACTAAGTTGATTTAAGTGTATTGTATACAGCCTTTATATTGGAGTAGGATTGTGTTTTTCTGGTTATTAGGAAGTCTTAATTTTTACTTTTTTTCGATGTAGAAATGAGACATGATGTGTTTTCATGAGACCTGACTGTGACTTCCTGGATTGTTTAGAGAACAGAAATCTTCCGACAGTGTTGATCTGACTGAGTCAACATGTTTGCTGGCAGAAGAGTCAGGGTGAATCTGCAACTTGTTTTGAAGCCCAAACTCCAGTGGATATTTTGCATTTGGTGGCTGTTTTTATGGGTGTAAAAGTAAATATTATACTTAAGTGCAATTATGTCAAATTAGGCCTAATTACTCTACAGCGCGGTGGAGATAGGCCTGACACTGCTAAACTACTCCAAAATAAATATTAAACAGCCTAAAATTGGTGAACACTTTATACAAGTCAGTCATCTAGTGAATAAAGCCCTGTCACCTCTTCTATCTGAGTCCTCAAATGGGGCATGGGACAACCAGTTCCTTATCAGAAAAAGACGATGTAGGCTAGAGAGCACATCCACGTAGTTGCTGGTGCAGGACAAACAAGTAAATGTAGAAATGTTGCACTATTAAAGTATTTTTCGGAGCATTGAGCTGTTGTGTGGACTTTACCTTTTTTCTATAACCAGTGCCTGAACCTGAAGCTGTGGACTGAAAACTCATCACAGTGTCATAAATATAAATGTGCTGCGGTCTTGTGTGGCCTACTGAAATGTGGCGATTCCAGTTGACCTATCAGCTGTGTGTTTGTTTAAACGAATAAGCTACTCACAGTTCAAAGATCAGCTGTAGTCATCAAACATCAAAGCTGCACTAATCAGTATTTTATTTTATTTCAAATTGTTGTATTAATGAGACCCCAGAACATGATCCCCTAACTCCTCAGTTCCACTCCACTCAAGGCTGTTTTTAGCCTGTTTCAGCTCATTGTTTTGGTTTTAAAGCCCAAAAGTGAGTGTAGAGGCTAAGCTCAAGCTTTAAGCCCCTGAGGTGCTGTTCCACGGGTAGAGTAATTGATGCACTTTTTACCTTTTTGAGCAATGAAAGTCCAAGTTATATTTGCAGTTAAAACCTTTGGTTCCATTTATTTCCATGATATCTTAGTTGGGTTTCCAGACAAATCACTGCTTGTATGTATGCCTGTGTGGTGTTGTGGTGTTGGTGTGCGTGTGTGCGTGTGGTCAAAAACTGTATGTGCTTCTGGGTTGCACCTGAGGAACCAAAGATTGGTTCCTATTTATACCAAGGGCCCTAAGTGGCTCTTACAGTGAGGCTATCATCCCTTACATTTCCAGCAGCAGCAGACAGCTGTTTTCGTTGAATTTAAATAACTCACTGTATACTATCTGCTCATAGAGCTGCAACGATTAGTCTACTAATCAATTACGCGATCAATAGGATAAAAATGTGATCATCAATTAATCGTTAATGTGTCATGCAAAAATGGTTGTTTCAGCCTCTCAGATATGAAAATCCTGCTCTTTTCTGTTTTATATTATATTAAACTGAATATCTTTGGGGTTTGGACATTGGACTTTGAGAAACTGCGATGGACATTGTTCCCTATTTTCCCTATTGGATTAATCGATAATGAAAATAATCGTTATTTGCTGCTCAGCACCAAACAGCAGAAAGGCAAAGTTAGTGACTAGCTGGTGAGAAACATCTAGCAGCTAAAGAGGCAAGTTTTTTTCTCAGGACATGGTAAAGACCAAAACAAAGCTAAAAAGAGAATATTATTTTCATTACATTCATCAGATGGCACAACTCCAAACGAGTGATAATGTTGCTCTGATGCATGTCAATTGCTTGCTGTCCTGTAGGACATCAACAGTTTTTAAGTTGATGATAGGGCTGCTCGATTATGGAAAAAATCATGATCACAATTATTTTGGTAAATATTATTATCACAGTTATTTAACACAGTGAATCATTGACTTTTGGAAAGATGTATTTATTGAATTTAAAAAAACATAAATAGTTCAACAAATCAACAGTGAAAACGCCTTGAACTGTGAAGTTTCTCTTAATACTTTTCCCGTTTGAACTTTTTTTTTCATTCAGAACCCAACACAAAATAAGAGTTTACTTGCAAAATATAATGTGCAAAATAATTGTTTTTCTCCATTACATTGTTTTTTTTAATTTTTTTTATCATTAGGAGCCAAAACCCGAATCACGATTAAAATTATATTAATTGTACAGCCCTTGTCAATAATATGTTAGATGTTTTGTTTTCAGATGGTTCTTCTGAAGTGGTATAGCAGTGAACATTGAAATCGATTTATTTCTCCCTCTCTGTCTTTTTGATTTAAGCACTGTCATTGACTGAAGATGAAAAAAAGGCCAGACCTCCTGCAACCGTGTCCCCTGCCATTGAGTTCAGCCTCCAAACCACCATGCCAGCCAACACCACAACTACGACCACCAAACCTACAACTACGACTCCCAAACCTACAACTACGACCACCAAACCTACAACTACAACCACCAAACCTACAACAACCACCAAACCTACAACTACGACTCCCAAACCTACAACTACGACCACCAAACCTACAACTACGACCACCAAACCTACAACTACGACCACCAAACCTACAACTACAACTACGACTCCCAAACCTACAACTACGACTCTCAAACCTACAACTCCTCCTCAACCTACTCCTCCCACCAACTTGACTGTAGGAAACTACACCCTGATGGCAGACAAAACAGTTGTGTGTGTGATGGCTCTTATGGCACTGCAGATCCGACTGGCAACACCAAAGGTACATTTCATCAGTCACAATAGACACAACAAGAGCCACAGCAAAGTCAAAGGCAGAGCTATTTTTTGAGTAGGCTCTGATCTTAAACATGCATGTAGTAGTGATGTCCAAAAGAAGCTTGGTGAAACTTTGTGTTTATTCTCTGAGCCCACTGCTAAGGCACACTGAATTGCCATTCCTTGAGCCTTTTTTCTAGTAGGGTCAAAGAATACAACTGATGGTTCATGAAGCTTCATTTGAACCTCTATAGCATTTAGGGATTTATTAAACCATTTAGAAATTTGCCAACAGTAGGGATTCGAATATTTTGACCAGTTATGCATGTCAGGCTATAGGTTAATTTGCATAAACAGGCTTGCAATACACTGGCGAAAACCCTGTAGCTCTGACCACTGACTGCTGTACATCTTTTACAAACGGAAGCTACAACACCATCACAACTAGGTGTATTAGGTGTCATTTTGCTTTTTTTTTCTTAAAGATTAGCCAGTTACTTACCGGTAGTGGGCGTGGTAATGGGCTATCGAAGGCAAAATGAACCAAAACAGACATTTCTAATCCAAATAGTTACAACTTTCTGCACAAGCCTCTGACTCAGCTTTCAGCAATTCATTTGTCAACATCCTGGTTTCAGGAATTGAGGAAAAAGGTTTTCGTTGCGAGTTTTGATTTCCTCATTGTGGCACATTTGATTGACTGACTGTGAGATTAGATGTGTGTCATGTGTCATATGACAGTTTGCTCAGTCTACATGACAAGGTTATATTTGTTTCTTTACAGAAACACTGGACCATACTGATTTCTCTTTGTCTATCTTTCAGGCTAATGGAACCTTCATTGTTCAACCAAAGTCTACACATACAGGAGGAGGTTGTCAGGCAACCAAGGCCAACCTTACCATTGAATTTAAAGAGGGCTTCATCACCTTCATGTTCAACAAGGTATGACATATGTCCTAGATTTGTCACAAATATGGAAGTATAATACTGGTAGCTACACTGAGGTCAGTAACTCATCTTTGGCACTGATTTGGCATTTTACTTAAAGTCTTCAGCAATTAAATACTGTGACAAAACCTATTCAGTCTTTTTTTGATGAATAACAAATTGTTTGAGCGGTACCTTCATATGCAGTACAGACTGGAGTCAGAGAAGAGTTGTTAAAAAAGGGAAGTTTAGTTGACAAGCCTGTTCTAAGAGCATGTGACAGGGAGTGGCCCACACTGCCTCACGCCACAGCGCTTGTGTGATTCACTTTGTGATTTTCTAAATGAAGAATAAAAACACCATCACAGTTTCTCAGAGTCCAAGGTGGCGTCTTAAAATATCTCATTTTGGCCGACCAACAGTCCGAAACCCAAGATGTGCAGTGTATCATGATATAAAACAGATCAAAGCAGGAACTCATCTCAATGGAAGAGTGGGAAATAGTGAATGTTTGGCAATTTTGCTTAAAAAAATGACTGAACCAATGAACCAATCAGTCGACTAATCGAATAATTAACTAATCGCTTTGGCTCAATGAGTTTGAATCCTTGCGAAACCGAATCTCGTGCCGAATCTCGAAGCTATTTAGGTTAAGCTCTAAAAATTGCAAGAAATAAAAGTTAAATTTTAAAGTTAAATGTAAACTCAAAAGACTGACGTTCAAAAAAAGAACAAGAAGATGCTGTGTCAGACAGTAGTTTAATGACTACCATTGCTTTTTGCTGATGAGAAAGTGAGAGAGAAAATGATAAGAGATTTGTTAGCTTTGGTTTGGTTACATTTTGATTTAGACTTACTGATTTACCTGACCGACAACGTTGCAGATTCAGAATGTAATCACAAAAAATCACAATGAAAATGTGGAGCAATATGGCCGGGTTGGTTCAGTGGGTAGAGCAGGCGCACATATAATTAGAGGTTTATGCCTCAACGCAGTGGTCCAGGGTTCAAATCCAACCTGTGACTATTTCCTGCATGTCTTCCCTTTCTCACCTATTTTATTTGTTGTTTATTTGAATAGGGACAGATACAAAAAACATAGATTATTACACAAAGAACAATCCGATGCCTGTATCACAGTGTTCGCAACACCTGTCCCTAGAATAAAGGCGGAAAAGCCCAAAACATAATCTTTAAAAAAAGAAAATGGGGAGTAATCAGACATTAGCCTCATGGACTCATGGCAGTGCGCTACCCACCCGGCCCCTCATGAGAGCTAAACAGCACCTATCTGCATTAATCAACCACCAGAACCGGACTGTGTGTGTGTGTGTGTGTGTGTGTGTGTGTGTGTGTGTGTGTGTGTGCGCGCAGAGAGAGAGAGAGAGAGACACGGTGTTGTCTCGTGTTGTATGATTGTTAATGAATTTAACGCTTCAGCAGAGGTGTTAATTTCCATACAGGTTTAGTGGCTTGACAGTTAACAGTGAAGTAGGGGATTTGATTCGCAGGGGTATTTTGGCGACGGTAATGTTATTAGTTAGCAGTAGGCTTAATTAACCCGGGACACTGATGAAAAGTGCTGTGTCTGCCCGGTTCAGCTCTGAGATTTTCTGAAATTAGTGTATAGTTTTTGCAGGAATGTTTCATTTTGCAAAGGGTCTGAGGTGTTCTGCTAATTGGGTGTGTGGTTGTGCTAATTGTGTGTAGTGCTCTGAAAAACCGGTCCCTGTTTTCAAAATAATGCTTAAGCAATAGAAAAAAACTGAAAAGTAGCGAGCTGCAACAACAGCTTGGTCTCTGTTTGTGCTGTAAATAAATCCAGCAAATTTTCCAACACATTTAACACCCTGAAACTCAATATAGTCGTGCAACAGAAAACTCCGATTGGACAGATAGTCTAGCTAGCTGTCTGGATTTACCCTGCAGAGATCTGAGGAGCAGTTAACCATAGTCCTCACAAATCCACCGGAGGTTAGAACGCCAACACAAAGAAAGAGGATGGTTGCGGAACTCCGGCTGAAAAGAGTGAAATCCGGCGGAATTTCCGATGGCAACGGAGCAAACCATGAGTTACAGGATTGTGAAACAAAGGTTTATGTCGGTTCCAGGCTTAAAACTCTTCATATAAGCATTTTCTAAAAAGTCAATGGAGATATTGAATAGGGAAAGACACTACTTGAACCAGAGCCGTTCAAGTGGGCAGTCACTGTTGAGCTCTATAAAATGATGCACAGTAGAGCCTGCCAATATTCTTAATGAATCACATTGTTTGTTCATGTAAATTAAAACCAATATCTCACATTTGATTACAGTAAGGATTTAAAATGCTCCATGTAGCACCTTGAATACTCACTGCCATTGGAAAACAACTTTGGTAAAAAAGACGTGTCCTATTTTCTTTCCTCAGAGCATTGAGAAAAATACCGTCTACGTTGATGCTTTGTCTTTCACCCTCAACTACCCCTTAGACAAAAAAGGTAAGTTGGGAATACGCACATTTTATTCCTCTCTCTACGTATGATATACTGTCATGTTAACGACATGACTATCTGGGTCCACTGCAGGTGCACTGATAATTCAGCTGCAGGTAGGTGTTGTGCAAGACAAGAGGCAACTTCCCTGTTTGTGTTTAACTATACATAGACCGTGGAATTGCTGTTAAGCATGCACTGCCAACCAACCTGTTTTCAGTGCAGTCAAACATGTTTGGCTCCATATCTGATCATCAGCATATGTTTTGACGGGAATCGTCATTCTGCCCTGAAAGCATCTGCTTTGTTTTACAGTTGCAAACGGACCCCCGTACACTGCCAGCAACAAGTCAATGAATCTCTTCGCTGCAAAGATCGGACACGCCTACTCCTGCAAGAGTGAATCACTCTACATGGGGAACGGACTGTATCTGGATGTCAATCAAGACCAGATGCAAGCCTTCAATCTGACCAAGAGCAACAAGTTTGGCACTTGTAAGTGTCTTTATGGCTCAATGAGAGCTTATTATCAGTACATGTAGCTGTCTATTAAATGCATTGTTAGATCCATTAATGAAAGTAAGAAGTTATCCTTATACGATGTTCTGCAATACCACAATGTCAAGTACTGAATTACAAGTAAAAGTCCAGCATTCAAAATGTAATTTAAGTAAAAGTTCCAGCAAAATGTATTCAAAGTATCAAAAAAGTAAAAGTAGTCATTACGCAGAAGGGCTCCTTTCATAATATCATTAGTATATAAAGTACAGTATTGTAAGGTAGCTGTATTGTGCAGTTTAAATGATAAAAATGGATCTTTTTACAAACTGATCATAAGTTTTGGCTGTAAAAGGTAAATCTAAGTAAGTAAGTAACCAGTACAGCTCTAAAACCAACCTAATTGTGTAAAATGCACAATATTTTTTTTTAAAAGGACAATTTATGTAGTGGAGAAGTATAAAGTAGCATAAAATAGATGTACTCAACTAAAGTGCACGTAACTCTAAAATGAATTGCAGAGTACAGCACTTTAATAAAGGTATTTAGTTACTTCCACTAATGAATAGCCATCATCACAGTTTAATCTCTATGCGTCAGTTGGGTAAAACAGTTGTGCATGTACTGTTGAGCAGTGTATTAACACACTCAGTAATTATAACCAGTCGCCTGCAGGCCAGGAATAACAGGTTTAACTACAGTCTAACTGTACCAGCGGACTGTACATTATATTTTCATCGTAATCATAATTGTTATATTCACATTAGCAGGCAAAACAAATGGTGCATGTTTAGCCGTGAGATTTCTTTTCATACTGCGAAAGCACCACTTTACAGTGTGTGCATGTATAGTGTGTTAATATTTGCTCATTGATATTTGTTGTATAGCTGTTAGACAACTGTAGAATTGTTTCTTTGTTTTATCAGTTGTCAGAAGTAAGTCTGATGTGTGTGTGTGTGTGTGTGTGTGTGTGTGTGTGTGTGTGTGTGTGTGTGTGTGTGTGTGTGTGTGTGTGTGTGTGTGTGTGTGTGTTTTCCAGATGACTTGTGTGCGGCTGACAAGCCTGACTACCGCGTTGCCATTGCGGTGGGAGTGACATTGTTGGTGCTCATCATCATCGTGGTGGTGGCCTACCTGCTGGGCCGCAGGAAGAGGGCCGATGGCTACCAGTCTCTGTGAGGGAGGCCGGGCACACTTCAATCAGAGGTTTCTCCTATTATAATCAGTGAGGCTGTGATCTCAGGGGCATTCCCACTAAAACGTGCCATTTCTCTGTTCTTTCATGATTTGGTTTACCCACTTTACTGTTATTAACAGTGTTTAAACTAGGGGTCCCGAGTATGGAGGCCAGAGTGTGCCAATGGAATAAGTGTAGACCTTAAAAGTGTTTGATTGTAGTGAAACTGATGAACTTAAATTGAGCCATTTAAATGCTATTATATAAATTGATTAACACTTGCATTGATAAAGTCAAAGTGAAAAATAAATAGATATTTAAACTTGCCAATTAATTCATCTATTTTGTCTTTAAATGCTCAATCAATCATTGAATTTTAAGATAGAGTCACAAAATACGTTTTAAAGGGCATTTAGACTTATCTTTTAGTTATCTCATTTACTGACTTGTCTGTCTATCAAGTTTAATTGTGTGTTGGACTGTGATGCAAACATGTATGTAAATATAATAACAGTTTAAATTTAAAAACTTCAATCAAATTAAAAATCAATTAAGAAAACAAGAAAATATAATAAGTAATTGCCAAATTTAATGATATATAAATAACTTTGAGTTTAATAATTCATTACCTAAATGCAAATGAATGAAAAATGAATCAATTTGCTTTGTATTATTATTCCAGTAGCACGCTCTAGACTCTATACACTTTTTTTAGATTTTCCATGCCAATAGCCACTCCTTATATGTGAGGAGAGTTTTATTCAAAGAGTTTGACTCCTGAATTGTATTCTCATCAAACTGGACAAGCCTCTGAAAAACCATTTGTATATTGGGACACTAAAAATAACGATGTTAATAACGACACATCTATAAAGACTGACATCTTCATAACTACTTAAAGTAAAAAACTGACGAAAATGTCTTGTAAGAATCAGTTTGGGTTATTTTTTCCATAGAGAACTAGTGCGTTAGTGGTCAGTACTTCATATGATAATTATGTCATTCTATATTAAATTCTTGGCTCCTTTTTTCAGTCTAGTCCCACATTATACTCTCCCTTAACAGTGGAAGCGGGAAGTAAACCAGATTTTATCATGTGCTTTTTGATCTAAATTGTATTCAGCTTGTCTCAGCAAATACACGACAAAGTACATTTTAATGTTTTTTCATTGTTTTAAGATTATGTGTACATGTTTTGTTATTCCTTTTTTTTTTTAAGAATCAAATATTGTGTCTTCTGTCTAATAGGGATTTTATTTTTTAAAAAGAAGGGAAGTTATCCAATCAGTAACGTTACAGATGATTGTACTGTGTATGTTTGCATTATTAATATGCACAAAGGGAAAATTGTAGGGGTGTGTGTCGGAGATTGTTAAAAACCAATAGTCAACAATAAGTGCACTGATTTCTGTCCCAACTTGATTGCCTTTGTCTTTTTCATACAATATGTAGATGATGCTGTGTTTAAATGTAGGGATGGCCCGTCCATGTTGGTCAGTAAGGAGTCTGGTCGGATCCTGATTAGATTTTTTTAAATGAGTCACGCATTAATCACATCTCAGGAGTCCATCTCTCCTCACTCGCCAAGTCAACTCTCACATACTATGTTGCCTTTAAGGAGTAGTTTCACATTTTGGGAAATACGCTTATAGATTGTATAGCAGAAAGGAAATAAGCATATAAGCACATATTTTATCCCATATCTCTAGTGGTATTTAGTTGTGCAGGTGGTTTCAATTTTATATTTAGGTTTTGATTTACTAATTTTTCAAAACTTCTGCCGCCACTTTAATAAAATGATGGTGAATAGGCTTTTCAAAGCATTGAAAAATAACATTTGGAAAATAAACAGTGGCAGATATCTCAAAACCTGGACAAAAACAAAAAATCTGCATGGTCAGATACCACTAGAGGTAAATGTGATTTATGTCTTGTTTGTTTGTGTGAACTGAACCTTTAAGCGTTTTAAGAAGTAGGCTAGACTTACTTTAAATAATACTCAGTGTGCTTGTGTTATATTGAAAAGTGGCATGGCGGGTGAGGTCGGATGTCTGGATGTGATGTTACTGATTCAGTTTGTCCCTGTATAAATGTTCCTCAGTGAGTGTCAGCTTTTGCAGTATTTGCAGTAGAATTGAAGAGTTAGACTTAGACCTGCTGCTCACAGCTGTACTTCCAGATTTTATCCTCAGGTGATGCTCTGTTAGGAAGTGAACAGAAATAAGGGACCTTGCTGTATGTACAGTTATCCCAATGTGTGAGCACTTTTACCTGTTGTAGACTTCCTGTGCCAATAAAGACATATTTCTGTGTGTGTGTGTGTGTGTGTGTGTGTGTGTGTGTGTGTGTGTGTGTGTGTGTGTGTGTGTGTGTGATATGCAGCTTCAACAGCAGATGTGTGGTCAATCTTAATCACTAAATATTTTTCTCAAGTAATGTAAGGTACTTCACCGTCATAAATAGCAAAAATCAAGTCATTTGACATTTATGAAGCATTTTCAAAAACATGATTACCAAGTGCATCCCAGCTTAAAATAAATACAAAAAAGATAAGATAATAAAAGCATTTTAATAAATATTTAAAGCTATAGTGCATAGTTTCTGTCGCCTCCATGAGGAATTCTAAGTAATGACAACAAAACTGTCGGTGCCCAACATTTTCTAAACATAGCCATACTGAGAAATACAGAGAGAGTTGTGTGGAGCTGATAGTCTTAATTAGCTTTGTAGCAACTCATTTGGCAATGGCTTAAATGTAACAGGCGTTCATTATTATAAAAAAAAGTCACACACTAAAGCATTAAATCAAAGAGAGCAAACATTGTTAGAGGATAAGATCAAATTAGAGCAAGGGTGCATCAATACAATGTGTTTGAGAATGCAGTCAGTAGGTCTGAGATGATTGCTGATCTGAGCTGCTCGCAGCCCGTATCACAAAAGACAGAAATTCTAACAGAAAAACAGTCAAACTTAAAGTGCTCATATTATGCTTTTTGGCTTTTTCCCTTTCCTTTATTGTGTTATATATCTATTTTTGTGCACGTTATATGTTTACAAAGTAAAAAAGCCCAAAGTCCCCCCCAAAGGGACTTACCATCTCCAACAGAAAACACTGTTCACAAACTGCTCCAAACAGCTCTATTGTAGTCCAGCCTTTACTTCAGAGACAAACGTGGTCACTTTGTAACACAGGTTATAATGCTCGCCTAGCTGCTAGCTGCTTCTGACTGGCTAGTAGACCTCAGTTCTCCTGCTGCATTTATAAAATATCTGATCAGATAAGTCCTTTATATCAGCTGTGTTTCTGCTAAATCATTGACAGATTTTGGTAGAAACAAGGAGTTAATTAGCCATGGCAAATGCAAATTCACAAACAAAAAACCAACATTCTCTATATTTGTAAAAGAAATGGAACTCTATATATATCAACAATTTCTGACTTGCAGAACAGAAGAAAAATGAAAACATTGGTTGTCTGTAATACATTTAATGTTTTTTCAACAGTGCTGTGTACTTTTGTTTCTGTATTTCTTTTTATCTTATCTTTTTTTCCTTTTAATCTTTCTTTGCCTGTTGCTTTTCTTCTATCTTGTTGATGTATCAATATGTTTGTACTTTTGATATTTTCTATCGATACTGTATGTCATGCTTAAAATTTGAATTAAAGTACAACAAAACAAAAAAAAGTGAATTAAGATAATATAAGATAAGATAGACTTTATTAATCCCACACTGGGGAAATTCATGTGCTACAGCAGCTCACAAGAAAACATTTTTTTTACACACATCAGAATAACACAAATACACATTAAGTAGACATAAATAGTAGACAAAAAGTCTACATAAAGTATAAGAAATATAGAAAAAATAGAATTAGTTATAATAATAATAGTAATAAAACAAACATATTTACACAATAAACACCCTTATATGAACAGACAGTATATAAACAGATATACAGATGACTAGAAATGACATATTGCACAGTTGGAGGTAACGAGTGATAAATAAATATAATATAAATAATTAGCCACATGATCATCGTTTATACAGCTGATGATGGTGTCTGAGAGGAAACATGCAGCCGGAGGCATGTTGCAACACTTTGGAGGAGGGTCTGGCAAGGCGAGATTATGTTGCATTGACCATAGGCATTGACAGACAGACGCGGGGCGGGACTCGATCACCCAAATCCACAGAGTTGTTGCAAAACTTCCGATCTGCAGCCTCGGAGTCTCGGACCGCTGCAAAACAAGTTTAAAAAAGGGAAGTTGTCGCTGATATCGTGACCATGGAAGGTAAAAACACGCTTTGTTAATATATTATTGTATTTAATAACTTTGAGTTAACAGTGAGGAAAGAAGGGCATGACGATCTGTTGTTTGTGCAGAGTGATGAAATCCAGATGTTTACTGCTTGAGATACTGAAGTCGATTTCCGCTGCATGCCTGCAATGCATGCCCAACTCTTTTCCACCATAGGCTACAACTGTTCCTGCTAAATGTTCATATAGAAGACATGGAAGTAAGAGTAGCTTTGGCTGTTTCAGATGAAGGAGCAGTTGTGGAGGAAGGCATCAGCCCAGCCCAGAGCCCTCTGGTCGCTGTCAGCTTCCAGAGAAACGTCCATAGGAATAAGAAGTACCTGGAGGCTGAACCCAAAACTCTGGGGGTACAGTGTGTGTGTGTGTGTGTGTGTGTGTGTGTGTGTGTGTGTGTGTGTGTGTGTGATCTGCAGCTTCAACAGCAGATGTGTGGTCAATCTTAATATCACTAAATATTTTACTCAAGTAATGTACGGAACTTAAGTTGTGAGAAAATTGTAATTTACTTCAGTGTGCCACTTTTACCTGCTTCATACTTATCCTGCACTACTTTTCAGAGGAAATATTAATGTGTCAGTTTCACAGCTGTTACAGTTACTAGGAGAGTGTGTTTAAACAGTATCTATATTTACAGCATAATAAAAAATAAAACATTATAATACAATACGGTAATATATTTCATATATTACCAGGGGCATTGGTTTGGTTTAAGAAGTGTAATTACATGATTACTTAGAATCCTTTTTACTTCCTTAATAGATACTTTATGATAGATACTGTATTTTCCATATTACACAGAGTTTTGTGCTTTATGCCTTATCTTTGACTGGTGTGTCTGTGTGTGTGTGTGTGTGTGTGTGTGTGTGTGTGTGTGTGTGTGTGTGTGTGTGTGTGTGTGTGTGTGTGTGTGTGTGTGTGTGTGGTATGTGTGGTTACACATACCACAAGTTTTGCAATCTTAATAGAAAGTCTTCTCTCTGCTGTCCCAGATCACTCAGATTGGTCTGAGTTTGTTTCAGATCATCTGTGTGGGTGTGTTTCTGTCCAAAGGCTTGAGCCATGTGGACGCTGACATACCTCTCTTCATTTCATCTATACTGGTAAGCATGTGGCTATATCAAATATTATACCATAATTCAAAAGAAGGTGATCTGAATCTGAATATATATGAGATGCTAACAGGGTGTCAAGCTTTTATGCCCAGGTGGTGGTAATGGTAATGGTGTCCTGTCTCTCGTTACCACCCTCATTGCCTTGTGTATTTAGTCTGTGTGCTCCCTTTATCTGGTGTCAGTTTTCCAGCTTTTTCCCTAGCGTGGGTCCGTGTTTTTAGTGTTCCTGGGTTTTTTCCCTGTTGTCTTGGATTTTCAACAGGGTACCTTTGTGAGTTTTTGTTTGTTTCCTGCCTGTTTTTGGACTCTGTAAGCTTTTGGTTATTTAAAGGACAATTCTGGCGCAAAATTAACCTAGGAGTTAATAACACATGGGTACCGAGTCAACCGTTCTCTGGGATATGTTTTCATGCTAATCGAATGTGACCAGTTTTAGCGCAAACCGCTAATTAGCTTATAAGTAAGTAAGTGTACAGTTTATTAAAAAGATAGTTTATAAAGACAGTACCGTTCTCGTATACAGGCAGGCGCCATCTTGGGAAAAACAGTCATGACCAGTTGAATGCCATGCAACCAGTAACCAGTAACATAGCTCAAGCACGGCGTTATTTTGAGCCTTGTTATTGATATAGAAATAGCGATTTCGTTTTACTTTCGCATGCCCCGACGACTAGCTTTATAAGCTAATTAGCGGTTTGCGATAAAACTGGTCACATTCGATTAGCATGAAAACTCCCAGAGTTTCCAAAAATCCCAGAGAACGGTCGACTCGGTACCCATGTGTTATTAACCCCTAGGTTCATTTTAATTAATAGTAATTGTCCTTTAATAATTTTATTGCATCAGTCCTTTGTGTGCATTTGGGTTCTTCTCCTGCTGCCTATTCCGAAATCGTAACTAGTTAGAGACATGTCAGAGACAGATTCACGATAGAATGATCAAAGCGACGTGTAGTCTCAAATTCTAAAAATGTTCTATAAAAAGACCCATAATGCAACCAGTGACAACTCCTCAGATCTGAAAAGCCTACATCTTTCAAATGTCACACTTCCAGTTTATAATGCAGTGTTTCAATTATAAAGTGTTATCTCCAAGCACGAGCTCAGATGACCCTGATGATGTTGTTGTTACATACGTGCAGCTCACAAGGACTTCAGTGCCCACATAGAGCAACACGGTGCATGGCTCGGTATTGTCTTTTAAAAAAAAATCCTAACTAAGGCTGCAGAGGTACGTTAAAGCAGTATCCTTGCACTGCTATAGTTTTTATATTACTATGTCTTGCACTACCACCATGACACACACTCTCATAGAGCACCTTACTTTTTATTTAGTAAATACTTAGTAATTTTTAAGTAATTTTGTGACTGTGCTGTTAACTGGCGAAACTCTGGTTGGCAGCTGCAACTTTTGGTTGTGTAATTTGTGTTCTCTTCATTCACAGGTGATAATAGCTGGGAGTGTAGCTATAGCAGCACAAAACCTCCATCTGCCGACGGTAAGTCACCTGGCTGGAGTGGAGACCCCACATGATTGCCAATTCTGTATAGGCAATATATTATACCAACGAGCAGATCCACAGGCCTACTGCCTTCAGAAAGTACCAGAATATATTGAAATGTCTTGTCATGAGAAATGTTGACGATATTGCACATTTGTGAACTGCCACAGAAAAACTACTGCTCTGTCACTTTCTCTAAGATGAGGAAGTTGGTGTTAAGTTGTCCACTGACCCCGTCACATCTGTCCATCTGTGGCCACATTCAGCCATGTTGCTCAATTACATGTTAGCAAGCAGTGGAGAGAGCGCCGTTTAGTAAAGGAACAGGGAGTAGAGCAGCCAGGTGAAAATGTCTTGTTGAATCTTACAGTAAAAGACTTAATGTTAAGGTCTGAATGGAACCCATTTAGGCTACCCATGAGCATTAAAGTGCCCATATTATGCTCATTTTCAGGTTCATAATTGTATTTAGAGGTTATATCAGAATAGGTTTACATGGTTTAATTTTTTAAAAGAAAAACATATATTTGTTCTACTGCACATTGCTGCAGCTCCTCTTTTCACCCTGTGTGTTGAGCTCTCTGTTTCAGCATCACACTTCTATCCCATCTTTTTTGGCAGTCGCACATGCTCAGTAGCTAGGTAAGGCCTACTAGCTAGAAGCTAGCGCTGCTAGCGGTTAGCCACCTAGTTCTCAATGGCAAAACACTGCTACAACACACACAGGTTCACCCTAATCTACAAAATAAATTGTATAGAACTACTTACATGTCCCTCGTCTGCAGGTATTCCACGCAAAGTTGGAAGAAGAAGTCTCCTGGCTAATCCTGCCTTGTACTGACCGAAGTTAAGCTAACTGATGTGGTGTTAGCTAAAGTGGTTAGCAGCCACCAAATGTTTCGGCCGATGATTTAGAAAGCCCTGCAGATTTTGACCAGCTCACCCGGAGACTGAAGGCAGGATACATTCAGAAACTCGTATCTCACTCAAAACAGCATGGATGTTTTTTTTTCCAAGTTTGTATGCGTGTGGAAGCACCAGAGACACAAAATAACATCCCAAATCCCAGAAAAAGTGATTTTTTTTCATAATATGGGCACTTTAATACATAGAGGCAGGAGATGATGGTGTAATACACTGCAGAAAAGAGGGAAGCTGGTTAATCCAGCTGTGACGATTCAAAATAGTTGCAAATTTACCAAGTACAACTGTTGTACATGATTTGCCTTTGCAATGTTAATTTCAGGATTTAAATATCAAGTCCTTTTTCTCTTACATTGTATCCAGCCTGTGAACGACTAGCTAAGCAAATCAAGCATCATTCTAAAGAATAATAAAATCTCCTGTCTTTCAGCTGAGGGCCTGTTTTGGGATGCAGGTGGTGGCCAGTGGTGCCTCACTCTTCAACATGATCTGTATGCTGGTTAAAATGGATCACACGCCCTCTTTCTGCTGGCATTATTACTATGACCTCGACCACAACGCCACAGCACATTGGGGCGAAATCTGCCATCAAATTGAGGTGAGCTATAACTGTTTGCTCTTTTTAAGAACAATATTTTCATGGTTCAGAGTTTGATAAGATAAATAATGAAACTAGAGTAGTCTGGAGATTCAAAGTTACCTTTTAAAATCTGGCACATAAAGAGCAAGCAACAGGGGTTTCCTGTTATCATTTTTACAATGATGTGTTCATCTCAACAAAAACAAATACACAAAACAAAGCATGTCTGTCCTTCAATTTTCTCAACAACTGTTCATCCGATCGACGTCACACTTGGCAGGTGAAGACCCAAGGAAGTGCAGTGTTAAGTGCGAGCTCTGGAGATCTACGGGACAAATGTATTTGTAGTGCGTTGTGTACACACTGTGTAGTGTTTTGAGTGGGACCCCTATTAACTGTCACTTTTTTTATTTTATTTAATTTTTACTTTATTGTATGAACCATCACATAAAATGTGTGACAAATACATACATAACAAAATTTAAATAGCTCCACTCTAAATAAGGCGATACATTGATATTGTATCAGGACATTGGATAAATGTACTACATTAACAAATTAGAGAAAAAAGAATAAAGAAATAAGGAAAAAGCAACAGATGAAAGCAGTTGAAATGTCAATTGACATTTAATTGGCATATGAAAGCAGATGCAGTGTCAAAAAAATTTAATCTTGTTCAGCTGCTGTTTTGAGCAGCCTTGTAATGCCGCACATCACATTTGTTTTTATTTTATCTTTCTTTCTTCTTTTGTCCAATTTGTTATCATTTCTGCCAATCTTATCCCTATACCAGAGCATCCACTCACACTTTCATGCGGAGGGTATAGTTATTGAGGCTGCTCTGTTGGCTATCTCCATCACTCTGGCCGCCTACAGCTGCAAGGTGATCAACTGCTGCTCACCAGCTTCCAAAATGGTGAGTAAACGCTGACAATAGCTGTAGCAAATAGCAATACAGCTGCAAAGATTTTCTCATTGTGTCACAAATCTTGCAACCACATCTGGTTCTATCGTAGAGGTCCTATCTGGATAACAAGGTTTACTCTTAATGCTGAAATATATACCAACCATACAAGAAACAGAAAGATGCAGGGCAAGCACGACTTTGGGACCTTTAGCAGATTTTGATTACAATAACTTTTAATCAACCATTCCATGGCTTAAAATTTAATCTTTTTCTTGTTTATGTCCCTCCCAGCCGGTGATCACTGTACAAGCGCCCCCTGTCCAACACTGAGGAGACAAAGTGGACGAGCGTGGAAGACAGATGTTTAGCTACATACAAATGCTACACAAATTTAAAGCTGCACTAAGCAATATTTTTCAACAATCAATGGATCAACAATGGATCAAATGACTATGTGTAATGTGAAAGTTGTAGTGGAAAAACCCAAAGAGTTAAGCGTGGTTTATACTTTTGCTTTAAATCTACGCCGTGGCTATGTACGTAGCTACGTAGAGACACAGACCCCACACCGGACCCTACGCCGTAGCCTGACATGCACCTCTCAAAAGTGAAGTTACATCTTCACATCGCGGTGACGCGAGTTGCTCAGCCGTGGCTTGGTAGCATTGCCCTGACTCATTTCCTGGTTCTCCTTTTCCATAAACAACATGAAATCAAGGAGATGACTTTTCCTGCTACAGATTTCACATCAGAAAGCACAGGGGAGACACTTTGTTTCTCCCATTATGACTCTAAATTTGCTACTAGCTCAAAAACTAATCACCGTCACTCTCTCAATCGCTCTACCACACACTCCCCACACATGCCAGCTCTGCTATCCTCTTAAAGAGATAGACACACACACCAACGCACAAGTATAAACTTCCGGCTACTTACATGGGCTACGGCGAAAGCTCTGCGTGGAGCCTCCGCAGAACCATAAATCACGCTTTATCATCAACTCTGCAGTTCCCCCTCAGCTCATTGTTTTGGTTCTCCAGAATGCAATGTTATTCTTAACCTCATTATCAACCACTGTACACGACCTGCTCATTGCCAAACAGCAGACAGACACAGTTAGAGACTAACTGGTGAACACAGTAGCATCTAAAGTGACAGATACCTTTCTCAGGAGGTGGTGGAGACCAAACCAGAGCTGAAAGGAGAGGGAATATTGGACTTCATTCACGTGTACACAAACACGACTGAATGCTAATGTTGCTCTGTGTCTGCTGGCTGTAGAAATATACAAATATTTCCTAACATAAGGAACTTAATAAGGTGATAATATGTCAATACGTTTTGTTAATGGTTTGTTCCAATGCAGCAACGTCGTAAAAAAGAAGAAAGAAAAATCAATGAATGCAGCTAAAGAAAGGACTTCAGTATTTTTTGTATAATTACAATGGTCTTTGCATATTACCATATTTTTTCATTAGATGTGTTTTTATATGTATTCCTTCTCATATGTTTACTTTAATCATAGTCTATTTTGTCAATTAAAATGCTTCAGTAGGCACAAGGGACAAATACCTAAAATATGTACAGAAAGACATTGTCTCTACAGTATGCGACTGTAGTATTAGTTTGGCTAAACTGTGGCCACAAGAGTCAATTACATGGTGATGGAAAATGTAATGTGACAGTAAGTAGAGACAAGTCCTAAAGTCAGTGAACAGGTCAGGGCTGTCAGTTTTAAGTTTGCTAACATTAGCCACTATAAGCTACTGGTCATAACAGACTGTAGCAACAAAGAAAAGTGTTTTGAGTTGATTAAAGGTGCGTTATATTGCTTATGAATTCAACTTTTCTTTCATCAGAGGAAGATAGTGTTATTTCTTCTTTCAAAGGTACATGGTCTTACTTTAACATCCACTTAGAAACATACATAACACAAATAATACAACTGCATAGAGACAACACATACAATTATAATTGATGCACATTAATGCTTTTCTGAAAACATTGTATCCAGATTGTTGATTACTTTATGATGATCACTACCTATATAAGGTTTTCCTGTTGTTTCCTTTGTCACTGCAACTAACAACTACTGTATGGATAATAAAAAGCTAACAAATGTAACCAAGTTTCCCAGTTTCTTTGTTAAAGAGACAGTTGCGTTTAGAGGTGTGGCACCAACATACTGGACTGTAAAGAAAAGACCGTCACACACATATACCTTACAGTACATGCTCAAGGTCCGTGGGCAAAATCTGGCCCCTCGCAAATTCTGATCTGGCCCATGTATCAATTTAGGTTCACAGTAACTTTTGGCCTGCCTAGTTGTGCACCAAACCAAAAAGACAGAAAACTGTTTTCAAACTGTAATTACGTGACACTCAAAGCAGAATTTGACACATTTGCCAACGTTGGGACTCAGAAATTCCCCCAGAAGCAGAGGGTTTTAATATTGAGGCTGTGAAACAGGTTGCTGTGTGGTAGCTGCTTTTAAAAATTGTAATATTTGTTTTGCTTGATTTGCTAAACTTTATGATGGCTAAGGAAGTTTTTTTCCTGACTTTTTAAGGGCTTTATGTCAGACAAACTGTAGAGGGAGAAAGCGATATGAGACATGCAATAATAAAGTCAAAGATATTTGACTTTTTCAAAATAAAAGCATGTCAATAAAGTATAAATGTCTGGTTCTTAATGTGATTCTTATTTTCCAGTGTGGCCCTTTGTGGAATTGAGTTTGACACCCCTGCCTTACAGAGAAACGTCCCTGTTATTATTCAACCTTCTTTACATAAACTGGTCCACTGGCACTGTTTGTACCTGCACTGTGTCTCAAAGGCAGGTCCACAATGTATATCAGGTCTGTAGATACATGTATTATTTACAAGAGGTCCCGTCCTTAGCTTCATTTATCAGACCAGTATATAGATCTATCACTACTGTCCAGTCATTTTATGAAAAAAGGTTGAACAAATTGCAACAGAAGCAAACTCAACTGATTTTGTATCCTCAATATGTCCTGAGTAAGGAAAAAAAATCCCCGACATTAAGTCTTTTACTGTTATATGTCAACAAGATTCAACAAGACATTTCACCTGGCTATACCCAATGTTTAGATCTGTTGTGGTATTTATGCAAATTACCACATACGTAATTAGATTATGTACCCATGTTTGCCCATGTTAACAAACAATTTCAAAAAACTGGTAATATATTTTTTGTTTGTTTTGATGTAAGTAATCAACTCAGTAATTTTCATGGTGATATCTAAAGGTTAAAATCCATCCATCCATCCATCCATCTTCATCCGCTTATCCGTGGTCGGGTCGCGGGGGTAGCAGCTCCAGCAGGGGACCCCAAACTTCCCTTTCCCGGGCCACATTAACCAGCTCCGACTGGGGGATCCCGAGGCGTTCCCAGGCCAGGTTAGAGATATAATCCCTCCACCTAGTCCTGGGTCTCCCCCGAGGCCTCCTCCCAGCTGGACGTGCCTGGAACACCTCCCTAGGGAGGCGCCCAGGGGGCATCCTTACCAGATGCCCGAACCACCTCAACTGGCTCCTTTCGACGCAAAGGAGCAGCGGCTCTACTCCGAGCTCCTCACGGATAACTGAGCTTCTCACCCTATCTCTAAGGGAGACGCCAGCTACCCTCCTGAGGAAACCCATTTCGGCCGCTTGTACCCTGGATCTTGTTCTTTCGGTCATGACCCAGCCTTCATGACCATAGGTGAGGGTAGGAACAAAAACTGACCGATAGATTGAGAGCTTTGCCTTCTGGCTCAGCTCTCTTTTCGTCACAACGGTGCGATAAATTGAATGTAATACCGCACCTGCTGTGCCGATTCTCCGACCAATCTCCCGCTCCATTGTCCCCTCACTCGCGAACAAGACCCCAAGGTACTTGAACTCCTTCACTTGGGGTAAGGACTCATTCCCTACCTGGAGAAGGCACTCCATCGGTTTCCTGCTGAGAACCATGGCCTCCGATTTAGAGGTGCTGATCCTCATCCCAGCCGCTTCACACTCGGCTGCGAACCGATCCAGTGAGTGCTGAAGGTCACAGGCCGATGATGCCATCAGGACCACATCATCTGCAAAAAGCAGCGATGAGATCCCCAGCCCACCGAACTGCAACCCCTCTCCACCCCGACTACGCCTCGATATCCTGTCCATAAATACTACAAACAGGATTGGTGACAAAGCGCAGCTCTGGCGGAGGCCAACTCTCACCTGAAACGAGTCCGACTTACTGCCGAGAACCCGGACACAGCTCTCGCTTTGGTCGTACAGAGATTGGATGGCCCTGAGAAGGGACCCCCTCACCCCGTACTCCCGCAGAACCTCCCACAGTATTTCCCGGGGCACCCGGTCATACGCCTTCTCCAGATCCACAAAACACATGTAGACTGGTTGGGCATACTCCCAGGCTCCCTCCAGGATCCTTGCAAGAGTAAAGATCTGGTCCGTTGTTCCACGACCAGGGACGGAATCCGCATTGTTCCTCTTCAACCTGAGATTCGACTATCGACCGAACCCCTCCTTTCCAGCACCTTGGAGTAGACTTTACCGGGAGGCTGAGAAGTGTGATACCCCTGTAATTGGCACACACCCTCTGGTCCCCCCTTTTTAAAAAAGGGGAACCACCACCCCGGTCTGCCACTCCTTAGGCACCGTCCCAGACTTCCACGCAATGTTGAAGAGGCGTGTCAACCAAGACAACCCCCTCCACACCCAGAGCTTTAAGCATTTCTGGGACGGATCTCATCAATTCCTGGGGCTTTGCCACTGTGGAGTTGTTTAACTACCTCAGCAACCTCCACCAGGGAAATTGATGCCAATCCCCCCTCATCCTCCAGCTCTGCCTCTACCATAGAGGGCGTATTAGTCGGATTTAGGAGTTCCTCAAAGTGCTCCTTCCACCGCCCTATTACCTCCTCAGTTGAGGTCAACAGCGTCCCCATCCTTACTGTACACAGCTTGGATGGTTCCCCGCTCCCCCCTCCTGAGGTGGCGAACGGTTTTCCAGAAGCACCTTGGTGCCGACCGAAAGTCCTTCTCCATGTCTTCTCCGAACTTCTCCCACACACGCTGCTTTGCCTCTTTCACGGCAGAGGCTGCAGCCCTTCGGGCCCCTTCGGTACCTTGCAACTGCCTCCGGAGTCGTCTGGGATAACATATCCCGGAAAGACTCCTTCTTCAGTCGGACGGCTTCCCTGACCACCGGTGTCCACCACGGTGTTCGTGGGTTACCGCCCCTTGAGGCACCTAAGACCCTAAGACCACAGCTCCTCACCGCAGCTTCAGCAATGGAAACTTTGAACATTGTCCACTCGGGTTCAATGCCCCCAGCCTCCACAGGGATGCACGAAAAGCTCTGCCGGAGGTGTGAGTTGAAAGTCTGTCGGACAGGGGCCTCCTCCAGACGTTCCCAATTTACCCGCACTACCCGTTTGGGCTTACCAGGTCTGTCCAGAGTCTTCCCCCACCCCCTGACCCAACTCTCCACCAGATGGTGATCGGTTGACAGCTCCGCCCCTCTCTTCACCCGAGTGTCCAAAACATATGGCCTCAGATCAGATGAAACGATTATAAAATCGATCATTGACCTTTGGCCTAGGGTGCTCTGGTACCAAGTACACTTATGAGCATCCCTATGTTCGAACATGGTGTTCGTTATAGACAATCCATGACTAGCACAGAAGTCCAACAACAAACAACCACTCTGGTTTAGATCAGGGAGGCCGTTCCTCCCAATCACGCCTCTCCATGTGTCTCCATCATTACCCACGTGCGCGTTGAAGGTTAAAATGTTTACCCTATTCATGTGAGAAAAAGAATGAATAGGCTGAATGGGTCTTTTTTTAAACTTTCCCCTAATGGGATTCTTCTGGGCTTTTTTTTTTTCCTTACACAGGACATATTGAGGATACAAAATCAGTTGAGTTTGCTTCTGTTGCAATTTGTTCAACCTTTTTTCATAAAATGACTGGACAGTAGTGATTTGTTCAAGGTTGACCCCCATTTTGGCTTAAAATGACTATTTCTGTGACAGAAAACAATGTTTCACGTACACTACAAAACAATCTTGTTTTATTTGTTACACAATGCACAAATATTAAACATACATGATGATTAATGATTTCGGATTTTATTCCTGGAGAGATGTTGGACCTGTGCACATTTCTGCTGAACAGCTTTAATAAAGTTAATGTACATTCCTGTTCAGTTTGAAAAAGGCATTTCTATCGCACATTATCTACATGACTGTTATGTGGCACCACAGTTAATTAAGAAGGAAATAAAAGTTGAGTTTTGCAGGCTCCACTCCCTCATATCTTCAGCTCATCTGCCCAGTGGCTCTGTGGGAGATCAGAGAACAAATCAGTACAGCACAAACTAAGTTCACTTGTAATACATCAGTTCTTAAAATCAATATTTAGTTATGGTCTTTAGTACAGAAGGAAACTGTGCATGTAATTTCCTTTGAATTCCTAAACAGGCTTTTTAATTTTAAAAAGTAATAAAAGCTTTAGGACACAGACAGAAGACATTCCAATATCCAACGTACAGAGCATTAAAGCAGACATATTTGTACATCTTCTAACCTGTGATGCAGACGGTGTGATCTCCTCCAGGTCTCCGAAGCAACAGTGTTTATGGCGGACGAGACTCCCCCACAGCACAGAGCGACGACAGGCCGGACAATCCCCCTCCACTGGCAGGAGGTGGGATGGCTGTGACTTCAGGAAATGTTTAGCGAGGCAGATCACATGAGAGCTCATTCCACAGGATGGGTGGAAACAGCTCAGCTTTTCTGACACCTGAGGAAAAGACGGCCTGTTAGGTCTCGTTACTGCCTACAACCAGAAAGTCAGTTTACAAGGATTTTTCCAGGTGAAAGATACTGGGAGTACAATGGTTTAACCGTGAGGCAAAAGTCAAATGAAATGTGTAATTATTGGTAATGCTGCATTCATGTGGTGTACATACTCAAAATGTGTCGCAGATTGGGAAAAATCACATGAATGTCGCCTCAAGTTGAAACAAAAACTCAGAAAGTCTGCAAATGTTTGGCTACACATCTTGCCAAGTTGGTGTCACATTACGCAATAAGATGGCCAACAAAAGTAATTTTATTTTAACTAATTTAATTTTTAGGTTAATGGTAAGAAATTTGTTCAACTCGTGAAATAGAAACAAAAGCTGTTAGGGAGCTTCGATGTTGTATTTTGTGCTATTTGACCGCAAACATTGGCATGCTAACATGCTACATTTGATCAACTTTTAGTATTGTTAAAATAACGGCTCTACATGATGGGAAAATCCTTATTTGCTTTCTTTCTGAGATGTTACGTTCAGATGGCTATTAACCTCATTTATGTGTATTAAGTACAGAGCTGGAATCAGAATGGGGTTAGCCTACCTTAGCATAAAGACTGGAAGCAAGGGGAAACAGCTAGCCTGGCTCTGTCCAAAGTGAAAAAGTACACCTAACAACGCCTAACAATCTGATTTATTCACGTCTTATGTAATATGTTTAATATGTAGGCTACACAAACAAATGTATGTAATGTGTAATCATAACAATTTGTGGTTTTAGGTGGAGTTATGTGTTGGAACTATTTATGTAGCAACAGTTAGGTGCAGTGACTGTGTGCAGCTCCCTGGTGTCTTGCTGTCACACTGAGGTTGCCAGGTTTGGTGCCATCATACCAGTATTGAGACCAAAAACAAATCCTGTGCTCACCAACTGTATCTGGCAACCCACATTATAGCCGGACACACTGCACAGAAGTACTGTGTGGATGGATACACTGTTGTTCATAGCTTATTTTACACTAGGAGTTCTCCTTATACTTTTTATTAAGGGAATAGTTCAACATTTTGGGAAATATCCTCAACCTGTACATAAACAGAGTATAACATTTTAAAACAGAACGGAACAAAATCCCCTTTAATATCTAAAGAGTATCTACCTTGACCAGCCCTTTACAGAGAAAACACCTGGATGTCTCCTCCTCCTCATCCTCTTCCTCCTCCTCCTTCTCCTCCTTCTCCTCCTCTCCTTCAGACTGCAGCGGCAGCTTCTTCTTCTTGGCTCGCACACTCCCAAAAGCGATGGGGATGTGCAGCGGAGGCTGCAGATGGGGCTCAAAGTCCATCCTGTACTCCTGTTTGAGCCAGCGGGCCGTCAGCGGAAGTCTGTTCCAAGGCGCCACCCGCAGCATGTTGGAGACGACGCGCCAGTGGAACTGCAGGCTCGACTCTTTCTTGGAGCGCCGAGAGACGTGGGAGAGACGCCTGGAGGAGTGAGGGTGCTGCCACGCCCACTCAAACTGACAAATATAATGATGATGCTTAGATTATTCACAGATGAAAGCATACTGGAAAAATCAGGTCCAATAGGACTATAGGGATATTTAATACTACATGGAACTGTATTAAAGAAAAACAGTATTAAAATAATAAGAATTGCCAGTTAAGTCAAATAAATATTATTGAAACTGATGTTCTTTAAGACAATACAGTACTAGTAATCTGCTTGGAATTAATATTTGTATAGATTTATTGAACATATGTCAGTACTTTTTATGTTTTAAAATAAAAAATGTAATTGTCCACAATTACATTTTTAGCAGCCTGACATCTCCAGGTGAGTTGAAGTCTGGAGAGCAACAAGAAACCCTAATGAGTCACTGAATCATTGTTTGTAGCGTAGACTGCAGAATAACCAATTAAAACCTTGTCTTTTAATTCTCTGTGCCAAAGAGCTAGTGAAACCAAAACTAACTTAATAATGTTGTTTATTTGGTGGTTCTGTAGAATCTGAGTGGGAAGATGCTACAATTGAGGTTATCTGGTCTTGCTATTTTGCATCAGTAACAAATAACCTGCTTCATGTAGAAGCTAAAGTTGGGAATAGTGTCCGGCGGCTGAGGCAGGAGTACAATCCCAATAACAGTAATCAAGCAATGAATTGCCTCTTTTATGATAAATAATTGCTGTACAAATGTATCATTGAGTGGGTGGGTATGGAGGTTTGGACCTAGCCTGGCTCTGCCCTCCTACGTACTTCCGCTCAATTTTCATTTACCTTCAGTACTCCGTCTGGGTTCGCAGTATATTCTTGGTTTTCTCTGGCCACATATTTGGCGGTCCAATCAGCGAACAGAGGGAGTGGCTGAGAACGATGACGGTAGGACGTGCACGAGAAAGATGCGAGCTAAGCCATTCGGTCCGTTGTGGCAACGCTGCAGAATATCCAGAAGTTAAAGCCCGAGCAAGAACAATATTTGATGAGTTGTGTTGGTGGCCATGATGTTGTGGCCCTCCTCCCCACGGGGTTCGGGAAAAGTTAGATTTCCCAGCTCGCTCAGTTAGTGGTGAAGGAGTTGGCTAAGGCTAACGCTAGCGATGCTAATGCTAAATATAAGCCGATAGTTGTCGGTCTCCCTTCTTGTTTCACATGCGCATGACATACGTCACGACCAAACGTTAGTGATTGGTTATGGCAGATCCAGAGTGGCTCTGGGCAGATCCAGTAGTTTTAAACTTCAACAGAGTACCCGCCTTCAAGGAAGTTAACACTTGTCAATGGAGAGAGGCCAGACTCTCTGTACAAATGAAATGTACCAGAGTCTGGTAGGACCAGGCTAGTTTAGAGCGTCAAACTCTGAAAGAATTTCAGAGCGAAGAGATGAGTTAACTCCTTTTTGAGCAAATATTTCCAGGAACCGTCGAGCCACAGATCTAAACTTAAGACCGAACCTTGGAACTAAAGTCCCTTTGTCCATTCCTGTTTGCTCCTGAAGAACCATCAAGATCAGGAAATAAGACAACAACTAACCAAATGGCAGCGTTCGAGGAGGATTTTAACACATGAGAAACCAACAACACAGACCAGTTGTTTGTAATTTAAAGTGAAGTGACTGATGTTTTCAGAGAATGTAATGAATGGATACAAAAGGTGACCAAAAACTCCCCAGTGTCTGTTTCTATGCTAGACAATCTGCTGAGTGTTGCTTCAGAATCAGAACATAATGAAACAATCAGCTAATAAAGTTGTTTCTCACATTCACTTAACGTTAGTCCTCACAACCGCCAATGACTGTCTCTAGTAGTAGACTATTAGGGAAACCAACAACACAACTTTGTTTATACATAAACGTTACAATAACCAGTGGTGGAATGTAACAAAGTAAATTTACTCAAGTACTGTACTTAAGTACAAATTAGAAGTACTTTACTTGAGTCTTTTCACGCCACTTTCTACTTCTACTCCGCTACATGTCAGAAAGAAATATTGTACTTTTTACTCCACTACATTCATCTGTTACAGCTTTAGATACTAGTTATTTTACAAAATTAAGATTTTTGAAAACAAAACACATGTAGTTTATACAATACAATGTTTTGTTATAAATTAAACTACCCAACAATATAACGGCCTACAAGTCCGCAGAAATAATTAGACCATTAAACACTTAGTTGATTGACAGAACTGTTTTGATCATTTCCAGTTTCTAAAATGTGAGTTTTTTTCTGCATTAGGGTTGCACGATTAATTTAGACATTTTTAAACATATGTAAAGTTACAAAAGTTATGGGAAAACGCATCAAAATAGATTCATAACAAATAAAACAAGTTTTCTTACAACACAAGGTTCATTTCAAATGACATATTGGACTGGTACAACATGAATAAATAAATAATGACCATGTCTACAGAACAGGACATGTTTTACTGGTTGGACAGTATAAAATAAATAAATAAATAAAGAATACAGGACATGTTTTACTGGTTGGACAGTATAAAAACAATAAATAAAGAGCATATCTACTGAACAGGACATATTAGAAACAATGAAAAATAAATATATAAAAATATTGCATACTTAGCGACACTTTCAATATAATATTGCACCACGTGATATCGCCATAACGATATTGAGTCGATATATCATGCACCCCTATTCTGCATCGAGTACTTCTAATACTTTAAGTACATTTTCCTGATGATACTTACATACTTTTACTCAAGTAACACTTTCAATGCAGGACAACAATTTTTTTTTTTTTTTTTACAGTGTGGTATTAGTATTTTTACTTAAGTTAAGATCTGAAAACTTCTTCCACCACTGCTGTCCACCCATGTCCTATTATTAATTCTGTAACCAGTTGTGGCAGCTGTTTGGCCAGGAAGCAACATGCAGCACTCTAAACTCTGCCCTGATAGTTCCTGTTTAATTGGCTTTGGAAAATGACCAAATTTAGAGCACTTACCCGAAGGGCAGCAATATCAGAGGGAAAGCCATGTATGATGAGGACCATCTCCCTGAACAAAACAAGGAATATATGCAGAATGTCACTGATTATGTAATTACACAATGTCCATCATGTTGTATTGCACAGTAACGTTGGTCGTACCACGGTCCTCTTCCACTGGTTCTCTTGGCTCCCCCTCTGTGCCGTCCAGCGTTGTGCTGTCCGATCCTGCGCTCAGGGTTCACAGTGAAACCGATGTAAATACGGCCTTTAAATTTAGGATTCGTGCAGTACAGCATGTACACGCCAAAGAAGCTTTCTACCTCAACAACCATTGTAAAAGAAATAAGCAGTGTGTTATCATTTAGCTCCTTGATTAAACAATTCTTTAACGTTAGAGCATGAATGTAATTAGCTAACGTTAAGCAACTACAAGCATGACATTAGCTGAGTTGTGGTAATGCTGCCACTCGAAGGCAGATATCTTAAACATTTTCACGCAAAGTTACCTAGCAAATAGCATCTAAGCGTTAGCATGTAAACCATGTAAACAACTGTCTTAGTAGCCTATAGAAGTGCCCGATAAAATGTGTTTCAAAAGGACTCAATGTTTCACGCCGCGAGGCAAATAAATCGCTCACATCATAAATAACAACTTATTGATATGGCTACATCTCAAACTGAGTCGTTTCGAAACATATATGTTCGTTTATATGAATCACTATTAACATGTAGTTCGTCTTTCTGTAAGGACCCCTAAAAATGTGATTCGCTGCTTTAAAAATGATGTCCCGCCTATAATGTGAATATACGGCAGCTGATTGGCCATAGTTGCATATTAGTGACGCTCACCCCATCACGGACGGTGACTGGAATTAGCAAAAAACGAACACCGTTTAGCGTCTATTACACAGCCTTTGGTAATGATAACATTCTAAATCAAAGCTTCATTTTAAAACTGTGCTGCAACAGTGTTTTTAAGAGATATAGACATTTAAATAAAACCTACGTAAATAAAGCCATAGTACTTCCGGTGTCAGCATGTCTAACCCCTCTGATAGACTCAATTAGATATCTATACAAATTTAGCCCCACTGCAACTGATATACTAACGTTACAGTATATGTTTTGTTCACGCAGACATGGCTATTACAGCTGGTCACATCAGGGATAAACTTATAAAGGAGCTCGCGGCAGTGCACGTGGTAGGTTTCTGGTTATTTGTATTACATGTTCCTAGCTTGTGTGCTGTAACTTAGTGGGCAGAAACACTCGGCAAACTCCATTTAAATACCTTTCAATTATTAACATTACGTTACTTATCTGCAAAATTATAAACCTGGTAGAAAATAACTGAGAGGTTTTAGATATATTTATTATAATTATAACTATTTATAGCACATTCACCAGGCTACAATTTTCCTCATGCGACCGCACTCCACTGTGCAGATTTATGTTAGCCAGAGTGTTTGAAGAGGAGCGACTGACCTATTTATACAGGCTTTATACCTATTTAAATAGACACTGTTTCATTGAGTGCAGGCTGATATTTGATGTGAATGCCACGCAGCTGTACATCAGTTATGGCCAACAAATAAAGCACCACTACATTGAATGATTTTTGATTGGAGTTTGGTTCAGCTGTGCGATGCGTGGTGCTAAGCAGGCCCCCAGCTAATAAAACAACTAAACAAGGTACAATATTAACAGTCCCTGGTCTTGTTGGTTTAGAGGACTCACTCAGACTAGAATAAGGCAGATATAGTATAGAAAACGAGCCTGGTAGCAAGATAAAGCACACCATGATCATACATACAGTAATTCATTATCAGCAGCATGACATGACTGTTGGCTGTAACTTGTATCTTGTCTACTACAGGATGTGGAGGATACATCACCCAACCGATGTGCTGCCAGCTACAAAGTCCTGGTGGTGTCATCCCAGTTTGAGGGCAAACCACTGTTACAGAGACACAGGTATTACACTGTACTACTATCACATATTGCATGTCTGCAGTATGGGTTGTTCTCAGATCTTTGGTAGTGGTTTAGTTCAAAAGACATTCCAAGTCGGGGCAGGCCAGAATATTTTAAGAAATGTTCATTTGCAAATAGAGTGATTTCTGATAGAAAGTCACACAGTAAATTATCAAACTGATAAGGTTTTATTTATGGTTTTATTAACTTAACTAACCACATAATTGTATCAATATAGCTTATTATAAAATAATAATTTATGATATAGCAGCTATGCTACATGATGACATCCCCTAAGATCTGCAAGATCTAAGAACACTGCACATCATACCATGAGATCCTGTAGCTCCAGTACAGCACATTGCATAGTAAATACTATTGTATAACATCTTAATATCACAGGAAAGCGCTGTGTGAGTTGAGCCAATTTGTAAGTTGTCTTGTGAAAATTTTCTGAGAATAACTGTGTATTCTGTGCCATAAAATCAATCTGATCTGTTGCAACTACTAGTTGGATTTTTAACTGCTGCCCCAGCAAGAGGTAACTTTTAATGGCACGTCCCTAAGGGATATTTTGGCATCAGTAATCTCCAGACTTTGTGGAATATGTACGGAATTAAACGACCAAAAAAAGAAGTTTTGGCATTTTAATAATTGCAAATGACAAAAAAAGAAGTTTGCAATTATTAAAATGCCAAAATTTGTTTTATTTATTTAGGGAAATTACAATTTACACTCTGTTGTTATTACACACAGGCCTGAAATACACACACACATCCTTTTACATGCACTAATGGAGAGATGTTAGAGTGGGCGGGCTGTGACTGCAGAACTGAGCAGCTCGGTGCCTTGCTCAACCAGGAGGTGAATTGGCACCTTGGTCCATACGGGGACTTGAATTAGTGACCCTCTGGTTCCCAACCCAAAGCCCTATGGACTGAGCTACTGCCACCCCTAAAGGTGTATTAGGTCCCACATGCTGTGCTTTCTTTAAATGTTGAAGGATGTGTACGTCTATTGGTAGAATGCTTGTATAAATGTGTCTGGGAAAAACTAAATTCATTGAGTGTGCAGAAGATCGGTTCTCATATGGCAGTTACTGCTGATAACACCATGGGACATCGTGGGTCAGGACAGCACCAAAGCCAAAGTTTGATTTAAAGGACAATTCCGGCACAAAATGAACCTAGGGGTTATAACATATGTGTACTGAGTCAACTGTTCTCTGATATGTTTTCATGCTAATCGAATGCGTCTCTAGCTTGAAACAAGCTAGCGCAAACCAGTGGTCAGTGTTGGGGAAGTTACTTTTAAAAAGTAGTGTTTGCTCGTTACTCGTTACTTCTTAAAAAAGTAATCCGTTACTTTACTTAGTTACCCCCTATGGAAAGTAACTTTTTACGTTACTCGTTACTTTTACGTTACTTTTTAAAACTCTGTCAGAGACTGAAGTTAATCATACAAAAACTATCTTTGGGGTGTTTGGATAGCTCAGTTGGTAGAGCGGGCACCCATATATAGAGATTTACTCCACAACGCAGCGGGCAGGGATCGAATCTGACCTGCGGCCCTTTGCTGCATGTAATTCCCCCCTTTCATGACTTCTGCTGTCCTATCCAAATAAAGGCTGAAAATGGCCAAAAAAATGATCTTTAAAAAAAACAAAAACCTATCTTTGACCATGAAGCCAATCTATGGTTTATCAGTGTCTGAACTACACTGCAGACTGGATTCTCTACTCACAGAGTGACGGCTGATTCATTATGAACGAGTCCAACGTGAGTTGAATGCACATCAGCTGGTCATTGGCGTTACACGGTGTTAAGGCCGTTACGGACCAACCAGAAGGCCGACCGTTGGCAGAAAAGGCAGTTGGGCTGACTGAGCATGTCAGGTCGGCCAAAATGAAGGCCGACACTCCTCCAACGGACGACGGCACGGAACACACCGAACAGACTCAAGTCACTGTGACCTCGCCCGACTGTCCAACGACCGATTATCGGTCCGGTGTGTAGCTGCCTTTAGTGTATGTAATGTCTGTATCGACTTGTACCGGTCGCGCAGCCTCAATGGTCGTCAATGTCGTAGACACATGCAGCCTATTTTCTGGAAATCCTTGCATGTCCGTGAGACCGACACAAGTCCACAGCGGTCGGCTGCGTGTAGCCTATGTATGAGCCCATATCCACGGCATCCATCTGTGAGGTTGCCAGCTTTGTGTCTGCATGACATGCTCTGTTTGTAGGATGGCCGATTTAACCGCCAGTCCTCAGCGATGTATTGGCATGTGTCACGTAGCTGTCTGCTCAGAGCGCCGTCCAGTAAAAAGCCATGAAGCTTAAAACACTCTCAAATGTTAGCGTTGGCTGCAGCATTGCTCTGCTACCAGCCTCTGTCACGTACCGTGTGGAGCTTGTGAGCGCGGAGCTTAGAAGGCAATGTCACTGTCAAATCTGTCCCTGGGAAAAGTAACGTTGCCCCGAATTGAAAAAGGAACTATGTTTCGTTACCAAATTTTTTAGTAGTAGTGCTACTAGTAGCTAGCTAGTAGTTACACTACTTTTACCTGAAAAAGTAGTTACCCCTAACCCTGCCGGTGGTTAGCTGCTAACGCTAGCTTTCGGGGCAGAGGGTAAATCGCTATTTCTATACCACTAACGAGGGTCAAAATAGCACCACACTTCAACGGTAGCATAATGAGGGTCCATACATGTAAACCGAAGCATTGAGAACTTTGTAAGTGTACAGACTGTTTAAACAGTCATGACCAGTCGAACGACGAATGTCATGCAACCAGTAACCAGTAACATAGCTAGCTCAAATACAGCATTTGTCGTTCGACTGATCGTGACCCAAAATGGCGCCCGCATGTAAACATGACTGCTACTTTCTTTATAAACTATCTTTTTAATAAACTGTCTGTACACTTATAAAGCTAGAGACGCATTCGTAGCATGAAAACAGATTCCAGAGAACGGTCGACTTGGTACACATATGTTATTAACTCCTAGGTTCATTTTGCGCCGGAATTGTCCTTTAACAAGTAAAGATCTGTCACAAATGCACATTATCAACATGAGAACTACACGGCTCCTGGATGTAAAGGGTTCCTTTGGCTGTTGTACATACAACTGTACAATCCTAACTTGTGGTTGTGTGTTAACAGGATGGTGAATACGTGCCTAGCCGAGGAGCTGAAAGAGATCCACGCTTTTGAACAGAAGACCCTCACACCAGAACAGTGGGAGAAACAGAAATCACAATGACACACACACACACACACACACACACACACACACGTTATATCACACTCACATCAGTTTCAAATTTCTACTATAAAACAGGCCTTATGCTCTGATATATAGAAAGAATACAAGTGCTCTCTGTAAATCAGCAGTATTGATATGAAGCAATGGAATGTTCTGGTGGCAATAAAACACTTTGATGATGTATTTTGTCATTGTTTCCTGTAAGTCATTTTTTTTTTAATCAAGAGAAAGTCAGTGAATATTGGATACATATTTTATATATTTGCCACTTTGAAACAGTATTGTTGCAAATTGCATTCTCCACTCTGATAAATTCATATTTCATAGTGACTTAAGCATCAAAACTAAAAGCCAGAATGACAAGCAATATAGCCAAAAGTTTATTGAGAATTTTTTACAAATTGAGGGCCTAAACCCTTTGGTTTCCTATGCTGTAAAAAGCCCCACATTTGTGATTTTTGATATTGGGCTATATTAAATAAAGATATAAAAATGACTACTAAATGGACCTTGAGGTAAGCTTTATTATTATTATTATTATTATTATTATTATTATTATATTTTTACATATACAACAACTGTAGCCTCTAGAAATCCCTATCAGGGCTATGTGTACAGTCTGGATCAACGAAAACGTTGGTTTGTTCCACCAGATGTCCCTCGCCCTTGTTTCTTTCGGGGAAAAAACAGCAACCCTAGCTACACGCTGAATTTTGCAGTATTTTTATTTTTTTCTAAGATTTTTTGGGGGGGCATTTTTAGGCCTTTATTGACAGGAAAGCTGAAGACATGAAAGGGGAGAGAGAGGGGGAATGACATGCAGCAAAGGGCAGGTCGGAGTCGTATCCGGGTCCGCTGCGTCAACGAGTAAATCTCTATATATAGGTGCCCGCTCTACCAATTGAGCTATCTGGGTGCCCAATATTGCAGGTTTTGAAGAAAATTTGGAAGGTGCAACAAGGCAGGCTTGCTTGGTTCCTTCTGTGAATGATTGAAAAGATTTACAAATAATATTTTTAACGTTACGGCATCTACTATTTAACTGGGACATTTTGGGACCGATTGTGGTAAGATTACTGTGGACAAAGTAACATCCCATGTTACACAGGGCAATACACTAGTAAGGGCAAATTACGTTTAACCATGTATGGGGCAAATTTAAATAGCTCAACTGTATTGTGTGAACAGTTAACTTTTTTTCAAATGTTCCACCAAAACAAGTTCCTTCCCGAGACTATTTTGCAGAGCTACTGTTGCTGCGTCGCCCAAGACAATTGTGAGTGGTCTGGCAATGCAAGACTACTATGTGTATAACAGATGAACAGGTCTGTAATCAAGTGAACATGTAAAGAATGGGCATTGAATAGAAATGAGATGAATACATTTAAAATACAAAACACTGTAGAGCACAATATG
This sequence comes from Sander vitreus, assembly GCF_031162955.1. Classification (NCBI taxonomy): domain Eukaryota; kingdom Metazoa; phylum Chordata; class Actinopteri; order Perciformes; family Percidae; genus Sander; species Sander vitreus. The sequence continues at coordinate 18,027,795 of NC_135873.1, read as the reverse complement.
TCTATTCCCGAGTGCACATGCATATTTTGTGTGTGTGTGTGTGTGTGTGTGTGTGTGTGTGTGTGTGTGTGTGTGTTGAAGTCTAAATGAAGTCTCACAAAGCTCAAAGGGCTCATGAGGTGTTAATAAGACCAGGCAGACCCCCTGCCTGTTTTTCAGGCTCACACATTACAGCCATGTGCTTTGATCAGTCAATGTGTTGTTTTTGTTAGGGCAAACGCACATTAGCCATGTGTGATGCAGCATGTAGAGCAGAATAGTGGGAAAATATAAATATCAAATGATAACATTTAGTGGAAGTGAAATGTTTTTATACAATTATATAATCCTAAAAATGTCTTTTGTTTAAGAACATTCCATGCATAGCTTTTTACATAACAGTACATAATAACATACAATGTGTGTGTGTGTGTGTGTGTGTGTGTGTGTGTGTGTGTGTGTGTGTGTGTTTCATGACATCTACATTTTACAGAGCATTGGGCATCCATCTAAGCAAGAGTGTGTTTAGAGTGTTGACCAGCTGAAATCCATTTGACTTGTATTTGTGACTAAACCATTAATAAGCATGTATTCCAACTAAAATGGACTATGAAAGTGGAGACGTTTTTCATGGTATGTCATGCTAGGTATTCTTTTGACAAGAAAATATTAATTCAGGGTCCACTGGCAAGCTTTTTCAGGAGTTTTCAACCACAGCTCACAGTCTTCATCAGTTAAAGGAGTTTGCTCAGTAGTATGGAGAGTATGGAACTTTGGTCATCACTAGTGATTTGCCCATAGAAAACATGCCTTTTTGGAATGGCCCAATTGCTTGGTATTGCTGCTTGCAGCTTTCTTGAGAACTGCTCATCCAAACAACTTGAAACTTGACACTGCGCTTTCTTGGGTCCTGAAATAATATACCTGCCATGACATAGTTGGATCCCCTAGCAATGCTAGACAATGTACTTCAATTCCAGCCATTGGTCCCCCCACTTTCCGCCCCTGGCCTGATTTGGCGTATTTGGGACCAGGCTATTAATGGGAACAAAAGCGTTCATTCCGAAAGTTACATTGCTGATTCTTGAAATGGTGGAGTTTGCTACAATGTAACATCTCGGGTCTCTCTTTCTTCATCTGTAGCGAGCAGAGAAAGCTGTACCCAGCATGCTGTTCTGCGGTGAAACAGTAATAGGGTTCCCGCTCAATACACTACACAGTGTGTACACAACGCACTACTAATAAATGTCCCGTAGAGCTCCAGAGCTCTCATTCAGATTCAGATTTTCGAAAGACAGATGCACAGACAGATATTTCTTCCTTTAGAGTTAGATGTGATAAGAGGTGGGTGTTTCTGTGGAGATTATAACCCTGTCTGTCTGTTCAAGAATGGCCTGTCAGGATTTGCAAGGTGTGGACCCAAAAATGCAGAGACGAGGAGGTAATGGAAGATATAGAAGATGTATTAAAGTAACGGCTTACAAACAAAGGGAGTCCTGAGGCAGGCAAAAGGTGTAGACGCATGTAGGCAAAAGAGTTCCAAAAACACTCTGCGAACTGCGAGACATCAGAAGCAACAAACACAATGATCTGATAACAGACAAAGGCAAGAAAAAGCACAGAGACTAAATACATGAGGTAACGAGGATAGTAATGAGGGACAGGTGACATGAGGGCTGAGCAGGTGAGACACATCACAAAGGCAGGAAAATACAAGGCAAGAAGTAAAACAAGACATGACACAGGAGAAACAGACACTACAAAGTAAAACAGGACACTGAAGCATGAAAACACACAAGAATGGAACTAGGAAACCAAAACACAGAACAAACACGGGTAAAACATAACCATGAACAAATAACAGGGAAATAGTAACACACAGGAAATTAATTGACAAAATAAAACAGGGAAAACCACAAACATGACATGGCCTCCCTGATCTGGAGTAAGTAATGGTGGTCTTGGTGGAATTATGTTTTACTGTAGGAGAAAACATGTTTCACTTGTTATACCTTTGAGTGAGTCACGTTGTACATAAAGAAGTACCTTCTTGTGTATGACACGTTCAGGTGTCAACATATCATTTACATCCCCAGATTTATAGCGTGGCTGAATGCTGGTTCAACTGAATGCTAATTTGATTTTATCCTTCGGTGAACCGGAGACAGAAACAGAGTGAAAGCATCAAGTGTGTAAAGATTACTTCCACCACTTACCCTCCACAGGCCCGATAATGGAAGAGCCGACATGGGGGAGAGTGTATGTCTTTGTCTGGGTGTGATGGGAATGAGTTTATTCCCTGATCAGGACAGCTTGTCTCTTTTTTAGGGTAAGAGAATATGACATTAGCCTTGTAATTTATACCATAGCAGTTTCTCCTTGAGAGCTGTGAGTAACAAAAGGAGAAACAAAACAGAATCATGCCCCCAGAAATGAGCTTTTCCAAAATGGCCTCCGGAGTGTGATGACGTTTATAAAATAAAGCTTGTATCACTGTAGCGCATCATCATTTCCATCATTCATTTATTGAACAAATTGAACATTGAATTGAATATAAAAGTTACACTTTAAAGGGTGGTTTTCAGCTGCTATTTTCTTTCAACAAACACAAAAAATGTCTGAGTGTCTTTCGCAATGTCTTTATTGTGCAAGTTGATAAAAAAAATTATAAATTGTGCAGTCCTAGTAGACGTAGTCTATAATGGTCTTCTCCAGGAAGAACTGTTTGCCTCTGTTTTGTTTCTAGGCTTTTTGCCAAGCTAGGCTAAACAAGGGCTAGCCCTTATCCAGAATAGGCCTATTTCATAGAAGTACTAATAGAAGGCACAGACTTTTTCAGTCGCCTCTTCGTCAGGAAATCTTTATAGCAACCTCTGTGGTTGGAGAAAACGACAATAGATGGGTGCAAAGTAGTCTCGCATTGCCAATCCTATCTCCAACCACTTTATAATAATTACATTTCACTATCTTTATCTTTAGTTTTCTGTACTGTTTGATTTTGCCTTACATTTGCATAAATAACTTATCTTTCTTTATCTTATTTGTATATATTTCTTATCTTTTTTTATATTATACTTGTTGTACATGTCCTTATTGCACCGAGGGCAGGAGAGAAACGTATTTTCAATTGTTGTTGTTGTCTGCACATATTGCAGAATTGACAATAAAGTTGACTTGACTTGAACACATACTGTATTTGCACTGAATTGGAAGTGATGATATTTTACACAATACACTGAATTACAAGGCTGTAGAGAACAGTGCGCTATTGCAGACTTATGTATATAAACTAAAACGTTAGTATTAAAGTTAATTAAATTAAATTAAAGTTAAGTTTTAATCTGCTGAAAATGAGTACCACTCTGGCTCTGTCCACTGCACTGCGGAGTAAGGTAGTGGCTACACTACAGATACATTCTGGGATAGGAGAAAAAAACGCTCTGGGTTGTTTGCATTTCTTTAAACCAATCACAATCGTGATCACAATGCTCCGGATGCAGCAATGGTGTATCTGCAAAATAGTCTCTGGAAGGAACTTGTTTTGGTGGAACATTTTCACCCTACAAAAGTAAACTCCACATACAATATAAAATGTAGTTAAAGCTACAGTGCGTAGTTTCTGTCTCCCCCATGAGGAATTCTAAGTAATGCCAACAAAACTGTCGGCGAGTCCACATGATAAAGCCTTCCGTGACCGCGTACAGAAAAAACACTTTGAAAAATGTATTGTTCACTGCAGCTTTCTGAAATTCAGTTATGACATTATTTTTTGTTTATTTATTCTTGTCTTTAAATTTACTGGCTTAATTTAATAATTTTAATGTCTATACTTGATTTTAATATCTATTTTATTATAATGTTTCCAAATTTTAACTATACTTGTCTTTGTTGTGATTGTGCTTTGTTTCTTGAATGTCTTTATATTGTTTATGTTTACCATGTATTTCTATGCCTCTGTAAAGCCCTTTGAGTTGCCTTGTGTATGAATTGTGCTATACAAATCAACTTGCCTTGCCTTAAACATAATTTGCTCTTACCAGTGTATCTCCGTGTATACTTTGTCCAAAGCAATCCCACCAATCAGTCCCAAAACGTCCCAGTTAGAGAGGAAATGCCGTAAACATATTACTTGTAAATCTTTACAATCATTTCCCCAAAAGAACAAAGCAAAAATTGTTAAAATTGATACACTTTTTCTTTTGAGTATTAACGCGCTTGCTGACATCGTTTTGCCCAAATATGGCTAAATCTGCCCCTCCTCAGTGTAATTGTGTGGCTCTGTATTAATTCTTGAATGGCACCACTTAGTCGACTCAAACGCAATGGGATACATTTGGCCTTAAAAAAAAGTCATAATTTAATGAATAGAAAACTTGCCAACATGTTATGCCAGGTTCATTAAGAGGAGGATGACTCTGGACCCAAAGCTGTACCATAAAACCTAATTTTTTTCACAATAACTAGGACTCCTTTATCCAAAAACCAACCATAGTATAAGAAGATTAGTCACACTAAATTCTATCTTGGCATAACCTCAATAAACACATTTCTTAAACACTTGTGTGTACTATTTACGTATTGTAAACCAGCTGTGCTGGGTCAGTTATTCTTAAATCCACCGGAGCAGAAATGATCCCCTGCTGCATTAGGAATTAGAGGGCAATAAATCAATAAACAAGCCTTGTGTGGTCGGAGATGTAAAATTAGACAGCTTGATTTCTCTGCAGGAGCTGACCCAAACACATATGTAGTAAAGTGAAACTCAGAAGGAGTTGACTGAGCAAGCGTGAATACATCAATTAGGTTCCATTAGTCCAAGCACCAGCTGATCTCTGTTAAAACACTTCCTGGCAGGGATTCTTTCAGGCTGGATTTCTGTGTTCATCACCTCAGACTGGTAGACAAATATTTATCCTGTCTGCGTAGTGTCTCCCTGGAAGGAATTATTTGGACGAAGATCAGTGTAGTGCAGAGGCCCAAGAGAGCAAAGCCACTCTCATTGGAAATAATGGCCTTGCTGTGTGCAATGTTGAATTTGTGCTTTTGCTATAAAAGCCCATGACAATGCTTGATGCTTAACATGTTGATGTTTATCAGGTAATGTTTACCATGGACACCTTCTTAAGGCTCTGACACATCAACCCAACGGCCGACCTTCGGCAGAAAAGGCAGTCAGTCTTGACCAACTCCCCGAGTTGGTCAAAAAAGTGCCTCGGAACACATCGAAGCGACGCTGACTTGAGCGTAGGTTCTGCACGTGCGCAAGACGTAATATGTCTCCATAACAGCAGGCAGCACTAATCTGTATTGTCGCCCAAAAAATGAAAACCGGCAGCTGTTTGGACGAATGTGTCACGTGGGTCTGGCTTCTCCCGAATTTCAAAGCCAGACCATAATGGCGGCTCGTTCGGAATACGATCTCATATTTTACGAAAATAGTTCACCAAAATGTGTTTCTGAAAACATTTTAAGCGAGAAATAGGCCATGCAGTTGCTGAATCTGTCTTCATTTCAGATCGACAAAGGTCAGTTTAAAAGATTTTTGTCAGATTTTGAGAGCCGTTAGTCACGCTAATCCCGCTCGTCATTTCCGGGCTAGCACTCCACCAATCAGATTGGTCATTGAGTCCGACTGCCCGCCTTCCAATTCAACATGTAAAACCGGCCCAAATGAAGGCCGACTGCTCCTCCGACTGACGACGGCACAGAACAGAATAGACTTGAGTCACTGACCTCGCCAGACGGCCGATAATCGGGTTGGTGTGTCAGCGCCTTTAGTCAATGATCCCCTCAACTCAAAAATGTGTGTTTCTTATGTTTATGACAGGTTATGTTGTCTTAACACAAACATCTCAAACAACACCAAAAGTGTCATAATTTACCCAATTACACTTAAAGTAACTATGAAGAATTTTGAAATGTTTCTGAAACTTTCTGAAATTTTCCATCTGATGATCTTAAATGACCTGTAACAGCAAACGAGACTAACAGTGAAAAGAACGCTATTTTTATATAGTTTTTATTAATGCCTTTGTCTGGGTCCGATTTTTCACTCAAAGTCACAAAATGATTTACGGCAGGTAGACCGGCTCTACACAACTAGGTTGCTACAACAAACTGTTGCTTTGCGTGATCAGGTGTGGTAAAAACACTACCACTTTTGTCCAAAGGGGCCAGAAACTGAAAAGTTTGTCGTACAACAGTCATAAACATTCATAAGGACTTCTGACAGTGGCATGTCAGTCTTATGCACACCCATCCAAATAAAGCCCAAAAAACTAACACGTCTACATTCAGTTCACAGTAGATGGGCCAAAACATAAAAAGAGCACCCATACATACGTTTATTGTTGAATTCTACGGGTAATCAATGACAACATGGTTGATTTAAAAAATAAATAAAAGATCAACATTATGTGGCATACAGTATGTTAAAACAACAGCAGCATCCACACACACACACACACACACACACACACACACACACACACACACACACACACACACACACTGTGTGTATCACCCTCTGAGCCTCATATGGTCAGTTATCATAAATAACATACTTCATCATCAATCATAAAGTTATAATAATTACTGATAAAAGGTTATAAACTGAAGTATCCCATATAAAAAATTTAACTGCTCCTTGTTGCGAATGTTTGTTGAGGTCATTACTGGTTCTTGTTACTGATGTCCAACATGGCGTGCAGCTCCTCAGGCTCATATCCCAGCAGGCCTTGCAGGTTGCAGACAAAGCGGTAGACGTAGCGTTTGCCAGCTGTCTTGCGGATGATGTTCTTGTCGTAGTAGTATCTTAGGCCTCGACTGAGCTTCTCATAGTTCATCTTGGGTTTGTTCTTCTTCTTACCCCACAGCAGGGCCACCTGGACACAGAACTACAGCTTAACTCCAGACCTCATAGAGTTGCAGAACTGTCATTACTTTGACAGCAATATAATAATGATCAATAGTATTAATGTTGCAAATGTAATGGTTGAGCATTGTTAAGTGGTAACTGCAGTCACTGGAGTCACATAGAATTAGACTGATCTATTGATTTTAACAATCCCTCTCCGGGGACCATCACCTTATCATGGTGGAGAGGTTTGTGTGTCCCTATGAACCTGAGGGCTGTGTTGTCTGGAGCTTTGTGCTCCTGGTAGGGTCTCCCAAGGCAAAGTGGTCTCAGGTGAGGGGCCAGACAAAGAATGGTTCAAAAACCCTATGAGTGACCGAGGTAGAGATGGAGTGACCCTGCCCGGAGGAAGCCCGGGGCCCCCGTCTGGAACCAGGCCCAGATGGAGGGCTCGTCAGCGAGCGTCTGGTGGCCGGGTTTGCCACCTATCTCTCCATCCCATGGGCCCACCACCTGTGGGAGGAACCGCTGGGGTTGGGTGCGCTGCCATATGGGTGGCAGTGAAGGTCAGGGGCCTCGACGGACCAGACCTGGGCAGCAGACGCTGGCTCTGGGGACGTGGAATGTCACCTCTCTGTGGGGGAAGGAGCCGGAACTTGTGTGGGAGGTGGAGCGCTACCGGTTAGATCTGGTGGGGCTTACCTCTACGCACAGTCTCGGTTCTGGAACCATACTCCTGGATAGGGGTTGGACTCTTTTCTTCTCCGGAGTTGCACAGGGTGTGAGGCGCCGGACGGGTGTGGGGATACTCACAAGCCCCCGGCTGAGCGCCGCTACGTTGGAGTTTAACCCGGTGGACGAGAGGGTCGCCTCCCTACGCCTGAGGGTTGTGGGGAGGAAAACTCTGACTGTTGTTTGTGCATATGCACCAAACAAGAGTTCAGAGTATTCGGCCTTCTTGGAGACCTTGAGTGGAGTCTTGCATGGGGCTCCAGTCGGGGACTCCATAGTTCTGCTGGGGGACTTCAACGCGCACTTGGGCAATGATGGAGACACATGGAAAGACATGATTGGGAGGAACGGCCTCCCTGATCTAAACCAGAGTGGTTGTTTGTTGTTGGACTTCTGTGCTAGTCATGGATTGTCTATAACGAACACCATGTTCGAACATAGGGATGCTCATAAGTGTACTTGGTACCAGAGCACCCTAGGCCAAAGGTCAATGATCGATTTTATAATCGTTTCATCTGATCTGAGGCCGTATGTTTTGGACACTCGGGTGAAGAGAGGGGCGGAGCTGTCAACCGATCACCATCTGGTGGTGAGTTGGGTCAAGGGTTGGGGGAAGACTCTGGACAGACCTGGTAAGCCCAAACGGGTAGTGCGGGTAAATTGGGAACGTCTGGAGGAGGCCCCTGTCCGACAGACTTTCAACTCACATCTCCGGCGGAGTTTTTCGTGCATCCCTGTGGAGGCTGGGGGCATTGAACCCGAGTGGACAATGTTCAAAGTTTCCATTGCTGAAGCTGCGGTGAGGAGCTGTGGTCTTAGGGTCTACAGCTGCAGTCTCTACCGTGAAAGAGGCAAAGCAGCGGGTGTGGGAGAAGTTCGGAAAAGACATGGAGAAGGACTTTCGGTCGGCACCAAGGTGCTTCTGGAAAACCGTTCGCCACCTCAGGAGGGGGAAGCGGGGAACCATCCAAGCTGTGTACAGTAAGGATGGGACGCTGTTGACCTCAACTGAGGAGGTAATAGGGCGGTGGAAGGAGCACTTTGAGGAACTCCTAAATCCGACTAATACGCCCTCTATGGTAGAGGCAGAGCTGGAGGATGAGGGGGGATTGTCGTCAATTTCCCTGGTGGAGGTTGCTGAGGTAGTTAAACAACTCCACAGTGGCAAAGCCCCAGGAATTGATGAGATCCGTCCAGAAATGCTTAAGGCTCTGGGTGTGGAGGGGTTGTCTTGGTTGACACGCCTCTTCAACATTGCGTGGAAGTCTGGGACGGTGCCTAAGGAGTGGCAGACCGGGGTGATGGTTCCCCTTTTTAAAAAGGGGGACCAGAGGGCGTGTGCCAATTACAGGGGTATCACACTTCTCAGCCTCCCCGGTAAAGTCTACTCCAAGGTGCTGGAAAGGAGGGTTTGGTCGATAGTCGAACCTCAGGTTGAAGAGGAACAATGCGGATTCCGTCCTGGTCGTGGAACAACGGACCAGATCTTTACTCTCGCAAGGATCCTGGAGGGAGCCTGGGAGTATGCCCAACCGGTCTACATGTGTTTTGTGGATCTGGAGAAGGCATATGACCGGGTGGCCCGGGAGATACTGTGGGAGGTACTGCGGGAGTACGGGGTGAGGGGGTCCCTTCTCAGGGCCATCCAATCTCTGTACGACCAAAGCGAGAGCTGTGTCCGGGTTCTCGGCAGTAAGTCGGACTCGTTTCAGGTGAGAGTTGGCTTCCACCAGGGCTGCGCTTTGTCACCAATCCTGTTGGTAGTATTTATGGGCTGGGGATCTCATCGCTGCTTTTTGCAGATGATGTGGTCCTGATGGCATCATTGGCCTGTGACCTTCAGCACTCGCAGCCGAGTGTGAAGCAGCTGGGATGAGGATCAGCACCTCTAAATCGGAGGCCATGGTTCTCAGCAGGAAACCGATGGAGTGCCTTCTCCAGGTAGGGAATGAGTCCTTACCCCAAGTGAAGGAGTTCAAGCACCTTGGGGTCTTGTTCGCGAGTGAGGGGACAATGGAGCGGGAGATTGGTCGGAGAATCGGCACAGCGGGTGCGGTATTACATTCAATTTATCGCACCGTTGTGACGAAAAGAGAGCTGAGCCAGAAGGCTCAATCTACCGGTTAGTTTTTGTTCCTACCCTCACCTATGGTCATGAAGGCTGGGTCATGACCGAAAGAACAAGATCCAGGGTACAAGCGGCCGAAATGGGTTTCCTCAGGAGGGTAGCTGGCGTCTCCCTTAGAGATAGGGTGAGAAGCTCAGTTATCCGTGAGGAGCTCGGAGTAGAGCCGCTGCTCCTTCGCGTCGAAAGGAGCCAGTTGAGGTGGTTCGGGCATCTGGTAAGGATGCCCCCTGGGCGTCTCCCTAGGGAGGTGTTCCAGGCACGTCCAGCTGGGAGGAGGCCCCGGGGAAGACCCAGGACTAGGTGGAGGGATTATATCTCCAACCTGGCCTGGGAACGCCTCGGGATCCCCCAGTCGGAGCTGGTTAATGTGGCTCGGGAAAGGGAAGTTTGGGGTCTCCTGCTGGAGCTGCTACCCCCGCGACCCGACCCCGGATAAGCGGACGAAGATGGATGGACGGAAAATTAAAAACACAAACTTGTAGAGCTAGACCGTTAAAAGGCCTAAACATTAATTACATTTGATCAAAAATAATTAATAATAATATTAATGATAAATAAAAATTATCATCATTAGCAGTAGTACTGGGTATGGTATGATTAAAATTATTATCATAAGGATATATTCCACTCGATAAATATGTCAGTAAAGGTTTGGAATATTAGTTATTGTGTCAAGCTGTTGGTGAAAAATAGCTAACTACTGCCACAAAACCAGCAGCTTATATTTCCATGTGTTAAATAAACTCAATATAATGTGGGGTGGAGTTGTGACAGAGCTGGGCGAGCAGTTTCCCCCTGCTTCTAGTATCATTGTTAAAGGTCCTTTGTGCTCATGTTCAGGTTCATACTTGTATTTTGGGTTTCTACTAGAACATGTTTACATGCTTTAATGTTCAAAAAACACATTATTTTTCTCATACTGTCTGTCTGAATATACCTGTATTAAATTTTTGGGCATTTTTAGGCCTTTATTCGACAGGACAGCTGAAGACATGAAAGGGAAGAGAGAGAGAGGGGGGAATGACATGCAGCAAAGGGGCGCCCCGTCACTGTCTCTTTAACCCTCCCCTGTTGAATAAGCCCAGTCTGCTCTGATTGGTCAGCATTTCTGGGTCATCTGCATCTGCGCTCTCTGAGTCTCTGCACCGTCTTGCAGCCGGGGAATAACTGTAACGGCACTGTAGCGACACTTTGTAACCACATATAGTATAGTTGTGACATCACAACCGTACAAAGGTCCTGATGGCTCGTTTAAAGGCTTGTTCTAAATACGGGCTTTGTGCATTTCTCTGTGGATTGAGCGTTTTGATACTTTAACAGTATTTATATTGTACAATTGAACTGTCTGTCAATATTTAGGTTAGTTTGGTCAGCAATCATAATACTACTAGTGTAGGCTACAATTACTTGGAGAGAAGCTGAATGTTTCCACTATTTATTCATTACTTTCAGCTACCTGTTTAAACTTCTGTGCTCCCTTGCTAACTCGTTTTACACACTCTTACATAACTGCAACACAAATTGTTCAGGTGTTACAGTTGACTTAATATGTGAATATATTCTTTCATCAAATCCCAATTTCTATTTTTTTCAAATTAGTCAAACAACTCTACAATCTTTCCACGCACCCCCTGGCAACTGAAAAAGTAAGTATCCAAGTATCCCTGGTTGGGACTCACCAGTGGTGGAAGAAGTATTCAGAACCTTTATTGTAGAAATACTTAAAAGTAAATGTCCTGCATTGAAAATGTTACTTAAGTAAAAGTATGTAAGTATCATCAGGAAAATGTACTTAAAGTATTAAAAGTAAAAGTACTCACTGCAGAAAACCCCTCACATTTTAGAAACTGGATCAAAACAGTTCTGTCAATCAACTAAGTGTTTAATCGGCTCAGCTATACTTGTAGGCCTTTATATTGTTGGGTAGTTTAATTTATAATAAAACACTGTATTTTTATAAACTACATGTGTATTCAATCTTAATTTGTAAAGTAGCTAAACTAAATTGTACTTTTTACTCCACTACATTAATCTTAATGTAGTGGAGTAAAAAGTACAGTTTAGTTTTAGTAAAAAGTACAATATTTCTCTTTGAAATATAGCAGAGTAGAAGTAGAAAGTGGCATGAACCTCAAGTACAGTACTTGAGTAAATGTACTTAGTTACATTCCATCACTGGGAATCACTGCTTTAAGCTATAGCTAAACATGGCCTATGGTGTTTTACATCCCATTTTGCTAAAACCTACAGGCATTATGTACCTCATCAGGGTCCGTCAGCTTGAACTCCCACCCATCTCCTGTCCAGCTGATACATGACTGACAGCTGCAGTCTGTGAGAAGCTCCAACAGAAACTGCCACAGCTGGATGGGACCACTTCCTATGGTAGGAAGACTAGATTGAAGAACTGCTGCATAGATTTACAACTGATATGAATCCATATGAGATATAAAAACTGAATCTCCTTCAGCCACCACTCACCAGTGAAACCGGCAAGGATCACTGTGGGTATCACGGCCGTGCCCACATCTGTTTTGTTGACTACATATTCTTTGAAGCTTCTGTGTGAGTGTGGTAAAGTGAAGATATCTTCAGACGTGGTCTGTTCCATCGATGGCTTTATATCCTGGAGAGGAGCAGTCCAAGATAGAGAGCCCACAAAGTCAGTCTCGTCACTGTGAGCAATCTCCACTTCTGAGTCTGTCTCTGCGAGTACACCATAGGAGAAACAGAGAAAAGGCAGGTTAATAAAGATGGAAGGCACTCAAGTGATGATGTATCACTGGTGGCCATATTGGATTACAAACCACAGTGGTTTACAGTCTTCTGGAACTAGCTAACTAAATTATTTTTTTTGAGCTTTTCCACCTTTAATTGATAGGACAGTTTGGGTGGGAAAGGGGAGAGAGAGGGGGAAGACATGCAGGATATAGTCACAGGTTGGACTCAAACCCTGGACCTCTGCATCGCAGCATAAGCCTCTCAGTATATGTGCGACTGCTCTACCCACTCAACCAACCCGGCCACTTCTGGAACAATTTTTTGAAGACTCCCATCATAAACCAAATTTGAGGATTCATACAATATTCAGAAGCTAAAAGAATCAGAGTAGATTTTCTGTTGCTTAATGGACACAGGTCCAGTTAATAATGCTATCCTTTGAACACATCTGAAAAGTGAAAACAAATGCAGCCAATGTCAGTCGTTTTGTTTTTGTTGTTACTTGGACAGAGATACCCTGCAACATCCTAAAATGCAACATCTGACATAAAAATCCCCTTATAAAGCAAACATGCCTATTTACACATCCAGCAGGCACACTGTCATGTTTTTCAATGTAAGTCTAATATTCACTTTTCTTCTCAGTCTCCACCAACTCCTGAGAAAAATTATCTGTCTCCCTAAATGCTCCACTATGTTCAGCAGCTACTCTCTAACTGTGTCTGTCTGCTGTCCCCCCTAAAAAAGCTCCATAGATGTGAGGAGAACTGCATATTTGATGATGATTCTCTGTAGGTTGGTTACCTTCAATTGTTAGATAAAGGTCTAGATGCTTTATGTAACCCTTAGGGTAATGGTGATGTATGAATGTGTTAATCCTAGATATGTTGATTAAACATATATGTACTTGAATGCCATTGATATGGTTAATATAGATGTATGGTGTAAATACATATATGTACTTTGTGCTATCAAATGTTTGTAAGTGCTTGTTAAATGCCTGCTAAACGCCTACTAAATGCTTGTTAAATGTTTGTTAAATGTTTGTTAAATGACTATTAAGTGACTACTAAATGCTTGTTAAATGTTTGTTAAATGTTTGTTAAATGACTATTAAGTGACTACTAAATGCTTGTTAAATGCTGTTAAATGCTTGTTAAATGACTATTAAATGACTACTAAATGATTGGCGAAAATTTGTGAAATATTTGCGAAATATTTCGCAAATATTTCGCAAATTTTCGCAATCATTTAGTACTCATTTAATAGTCATTTAACAAGCATTTAACAGCATTTAACAAACGTTTAGTAGTCATTTAATAGTCATTTAACAAACATTTAACAAGCCACTTCTTCACATTACACATAGACATTTGATCCATTGTTGAAATGATTGATTAATGCAGCTTCACACATTTAAATACAACCAATAACTTGACTCATTTCTAATTTGAAATGTGTTACTGTTAACCCCCATTCCCCGATCCCCCTTAACACACACTCCCAAAGTAAATGTAGGTGACAGGGGAAGAAGCTCTAGCTGTCTGGGAGATGTCAGCCAAATCAAACCAAAACATTTTATTTATTACATTTTATTTATTATATTTTTTTTAAAGTTTATTTGCAAAACAACATCTAAAAGAAAACACACAGCAGTGTTGGGACCATCTAACATTTTTATCTGCACTAAGTAAGGAAGCATAAAGAAAGGTAAGTGCAAGTGACGCCATCGAAGCTAGCTAGCTAAAGTGATCAATCTTCCTCTGTACCAAAACTCTCCAGAAATCTCTTCACCCCTCACCCAAAGGGATTTTATTGCACCGTGGGTTGGAGACAAACATATTTTCAATTGCTCTGTATGTCTGGCACATATGGCAGAATTGATTGTAAAGTTGACTTCACTTGATTTGATTTAGCGAATATTAGCTATAGCCTACATATTAGCTAGTTGTGTATATACTGTATGTTTCAGTTGTTTGGTCTGGTCTTGGTCTTGGTCTCGATACACTCTGGTCTTGGTGATGACGTGGTCTAGGTGGTCTTGACTACAACACTGTAGGAAGTAGTTCCAATAAAAACTGCTGCTGATGAGATACATTCAAACAGGGAGGAACATCTCAAAACTATCTGCATGGCTTAATACCACAGGAGGTAAGTGATTCAGGTGAGCCTTTAAAGAACATTTTTAGAATCTCATCCTGAAGCATGACAAACACTAACTCAGGACCAAAGTAGAATGTAATTGCAAGCAACACAACATCTTATTTGCACCATATATAATGTGTAAGTGTGTTTTCACCTCCAGCCCCTCGTGTTTCATGCAGCAGAGAAACAGCGGTCATGCTCCTGCTGGGATCTTCTGTTTTGATCAGATAGTAGTCTACACGTTGTACAGGGACAGGGTGCAGAGTGTGGAGCTCTGTCCTCTCATTTGGATGGTACTGAACATGATAATTGTGTTTGTCTGAATGCTCCTGAACATAGTCAGAGTAGTTTTCTGAGGAAACACAGACAAGGGAATTGTAAAACAGTATCAACAAGTAACAATGTAGTAATTATGTAATTATAGAGGGGGTAATTATGGTAATAACAACGGTTAAAGGTTGAAGAAGACATTATTACCGTTGTTGATTTGAAGCTGGCAGTAAGATGGTATCGTGCATGTGGGTAATGAAGAACTGCAGTCATATTCATTCTCTGGACAATGAAATTCAAACATTGTGTTATTATTCCATGATCATTGACAATGACTAAGAGGAATATAATAAAGAACATATGTTTACCTGTGTGCATGCATACTTTTTACATATACTGTATATACAATATAAAGCAGAAACTTTAGATGAATGTAAAGCCATTATTACGGAGCCCCTAAAGGACATGTTTTTTTTTCTTGTGCGCACGAGAAACTTTCTTGTAAGCACGAGATACTTTTCTCATGAGTACACGAAAAGTATCTTGTGCTCCAGAGAAACCAATTGGAGTACCAGTCTGAATGGCTGCCGAGAAGGAGGTATTCATCCTTCTGAAAACGCAAAATGTACCTTATAGTGTCATCAACAAACTTAAAGATGATAAGGTAACTGTTTACCGAATTTATGCTCTGAATGTGAAATAGCCACATAACCAGGGGCAGGGCTAGAAGGGGGGCCAGGGGTGGCACCGGCCCCCGCTGAAATATGATTGGGCTTGGGCTAGACTGCTGTCAATCTGACAATTAGGATTTCCATTGGATCAGAGTTCTGTCACTTGGCTGCCTGCACTGGCAATCTTCACAGCCCTTGTCACATGACTAATTAACGTTTCCATGGTGACTATCCAAAATTCTGATACCATGGAACCAGCACTGGAATTGGTTTTTTTAAAAGTGGAAGACTGAGCCTTAGAAAATGTGTATTGTATTCGGATATACAATTTGTTTAAAATGAAAACAAGTGAAATTATTAATGAATGTGGTTTTATGTAGCAGAATTTCATTGTGTTGTTCTCCAATATTCTCTATATTTCTAAGCAGATTTTCTAACCCTAACCCTAACCTTTAGCCACTGAGTGTTAGCAGTACTTTGTTAGCATAAAATTCCCCATGTCCCTTTAGGTCCCAAATATTAGCATAGCCTAGATCATCTGAGTATGACACATACTAAATGTTGGTTGAAAAAAGGTTGTAAAAATGAAATGTCATAAACATCAGCAGAGATATATTGGCCTGCCATAACATTTTATGTTTGTGGAAATTCACAGAAATAGAAATGTGTAAATATTTCAAATGTTTTAAGGTTTTAAAATAAGCCCCAAAATTAGAAAGATGTAAAGTTCAAAAGCATGAAGGGAGCTCCAGATGGATCGCACTGTGTATAGATGACAAATGTATAAAACTTAAACCTAAAAAAAAAACTATGTTAAATCTTCTGACACTTTGTGGGGTCATGACGTCAGGGTTGAGAAAGTTTAAATGCACAGAGTAAACTCTGTTGACTTAAACTGAACTTGAATATGGTTATTTTTAACTAATAGAAATAAAAAGAAGAGAGAAAAGATAACTATGAGCAAAGTTTTTAGTATCCAACTTGGAAAAACAGCATCCTGATGAAAGTCCAGTCGCCAAAAATGTTGATCATGAGCAGCAAGCAGCAAGGCACGTTTCAAGGAAAATGTGAGTTTGTAAGAATCGTTTTTTGTTTGAAAAATCCCGTTACCTCTCCTCATGGTCTCCAGATGCTCCCACAGGATCTCTCCTGCGATGCAGTCAGACATCAGGCCCAGGAAAGCCTCTCGTTCCAGGCCACACAGCTCGCTTCCCTGCAGGCCTCTCAGATCTGACCCTAGGCAATGGAGGCCGAACTCAGCCTGGCACCAGTCCAGCCAGTAGTTCACCTCCCATTCAGACCACAAGGTAGGATCTGGACAAAATAAATAGGAGTAAATCTACATCTCTGAATGTACTGTAATGGGAGCTTTCACTCCTGTATTGATGAATGCAATATCCTGTATGTGGCTCAGGCAGTACCCTGTGGGAAGAGAAGGTTGATTCTCTCCTGGGCAAATCCAGTGAAACTTGCCTTCACCGCCTGGTTGAGGACCTCCTTACTGGTTGGGGTGAGAGGAGGGACCTCCAGGGTGTCCAGCTCTGGGAGACAATATAAAGACCCTCATGTGAAGCTTCATCTCACCATAAGATCATTAGACATTAAATTATAAAATAATATTTTGCATTTGTCAACAACTATAACTCCTCCTTTCAACAAGCGGCAAGGGCGTAGTGGACACGGGGTATGCGGGGGACCCGCACTTTCCATGTCGGTGCCCTCTGTCCCCCACACTTAGAAAACGTCTGAGTTGATTTGAACACACCATAAGTAGGCGAATGTGCACCTTACTCAGGTTGCATCAGTTGATTGATAGACTCATATAGATATATATAGGCAATAATAAAATACTATATATTTAAAATATATACAAAAGAATATAGTGAGGAAAACTCATTAAAATATGCAATAATTAAGACCAGTGTATATGATGAAATAGTGGCATTAGAATGTGCAAGGCCACCAAATTTGGGTTACTACAGCCAGAATTTACACTAAGATACAGCAGTAAAACTGAATGGAAAGGTTTATGGACATTTCAGTTTTTCTATCAATTATAAATGAATGTAGGCTACTTGGAATCCGTGATTTGGAGAGACTAATGGGAGAGGATCTTTTCAATAAAAGTCCTCCTCCTGAAAAGTCTGTCCCCCTCACTTTTGAAATTACAGCTACACTCCTGACAAGCGGTATTCTTTTTAGTTATTAAGGTTTAAAAACAATCCCATAGATATACATTGTATATACAGTACACCATTGATATTTCAAAATACTCAGTACACCTCACTGATTAATTGATCATCATAAGTCCACATTGAATGGCCTGAACAGTTTATGAGTTATGTTATCTTTATACAGTACAAACTCCATTCAAGTATTGAAATGTTCACAATTGCACACTGATCAACTTTGCATACGCTCATTATGATGGGATGATGATACAGTTTATGAGTTATGTACCATAATGCATTAGAGCCTAATGTTGGAATGCTTTAAAGCTCCCACTGCATCTTTAACTCAGCCAATACATTAAGGTCAATGAGTTTAAAACATTTTTATTTTTATTTTTTAGAAAGACTTCTTCACTCTCCAGGACAACTGAGCCAATTACACACAACGATGAAGGCCATGAGATGCGGCTGAAAGGACATTGGGTTAAAAACCTTCCATTTCCGCAGTCAAGAATGATCCAACATGATGAGTTTCAATCTATAAAGAGCTTTTAACTGCCTGTGGATGACCTGTACATGTGTATAGACAGGTAATGATGTGTTTATTCACATATAAATAACATAAATATGATTTAAGCTAAGTATAAATCATTCATTACCTGTTTAAACACCAAATGCTTCAGTGGTGAAGCTATTGTTGACTAATCCATTATTAAACATTTAAAAATGTCTGCTCACAACTACATTATAGTATATCATAAACCATTCATCACAAATAATCAATAGGGTGGTTAAAGTAAGTTGTTGCATAACGTTCAAATTACGTTAAAAATTTACCAGCGAATGATCAGATTGAAACAAACAAGAAATGCGTCAGAATCACTTTGAACTCCTCCGATGTTGACTGAAGAATGGGATGAAAATCCTTGTCTTACCGTAAGTATTGCAGTCCATCCCAGTGTGTATGGAGTTGGGGATCAGTGGGAGGAAACTGAGACCACAAAGGGGGGAATGGGGCTTTAATATGATAGATAGGAGGGGAGGAGGGGACCGGTTGTGATGGACAACTGTCAATCATGTGGATGTGGGAGGGGCAGGAGGAACAGGTTTGAGGCCAAGTGTGGAATCACTTAATCAATGATTTTACACACAGTAGGCACAGAAGAAAAAGAATATGATAGGACATTGGAAGCACTGATTTAAGAAAACATCACCAACTAGTTTTCATCTGGAGCTTTCAGCCACATCTCATGACCTTCATCAGCGGGTTTGTAAATTGTCATTCTGACTGATCTATTCCACGACAGCTGAACAAACGGCATCCAACAATAAAGGCCCCAAGATGAGGCCTAAAGCTCTTGGGGAAATGTAGCAAGTGGCCCTTGAGTTAAGAATTCTTTGTCAAAGCAGTAATGTGGTATATGACCAAACATACAGTGTAAGGTGGTGGTCCATCACGAGCCTCCAGAACAGCATCACTGCTTCTTCTCATTGGTGTTCATTTGACATCTGATGCTTGTGAAGGCCATAGCAAAAGATTTACACTATTTTATACTGATCGAAGCATTTAGTGACCTGCTTGGATAAATGGAGATTAGGCTGCATTGTTTATATCACATTTGGATTTTCAATTTACATTTGAATAATGGCCCCCGTAGAGCAGGTTAAGTCTAATGAAACATTAGGCTGCATTGTTTAAATTACATTTACATTGCATGTTTTCATTTACATTGCATATTGTCCACTTTAGAGTATGTTAAGTCTTTAAAAATGTAATGTAAAATGGAAATTTCATTTAAATTGTTCAATTGTTATAAAATTGCACTATAATATAGCCATAGAATGCCCATACAAGTATGTGAAAATGAAAATGTAAATGGGATTATTGCATTTTTACTCAGAAAACACACATTTGTGGAAAATTAGAATGTATTGTGGAATTTCATTTTTCAATTTTCAAATTGACATACTCATGTGGAGTGACAGAGGCATTTATACTGTAAACCAGTTATTCAATGAGAAAGGTATGTTGAGTTTTGAAGACCTAAGAGCTAATTTTGAGGTCCCCAGGACATCCTTCTTCTTGTATCTGCACTTAAGATCAGCCCTAAAATATTATGGAGTACCATTAGGAAACAGTCTTGAGGTGCACCCAGTCATTAAATGGTTTGTTGATTTTCCTGTGAGAGGATTAGTGTCCAAGATCTATGCTAAACTGTTGCATTAGGAGAACTCCCAATAGCAAGGAAATGGGAGCGAGAGCTGAGCCTTGAGGGGAACACAATTGATTGGGAGACAGTTTGGGACAACATTTTCCACTGCTCCAAGAACCCAAATCACCAGCAGAGCCACTTCAACAAATGTCATAGGACATACTGGACTCCTCAGAAGAGATACGTCTCTAAAGTCAGTCCCACTCCCTATTGCACGTTCTGTCAACCTGAACAAACTGGAACTTTCCTGCATATGGTCTGGGAGTGTGAACAGGTGCACGAGTTCTGGAATAAAACAACATCAATAATATCTGATGTGATAGAATGTCGAATTCCTACTGACCCGATTGTTTTGTTACTTAATGACGACTCTAAATTACATCTGCTTGGGAGACAGAGGAAAGTTTGGCTAGCCGGCTCAACTGCAACCAAGAAAATGATAGCTCAACGCTGGCTCCCCCCTGCCCCCACTCGCTTTGTATAAAACAGTGGTTGGCATATTTTCTGGACATAGTTATACTTGAGCTCTCTACAGCAAGGATTAACAAAGCCAAATCAACGACTATAGACCTATGGAAAAACGCAGCAGCACAAGCATCAGTCCTAATGACCTCAGCATCACAAGAATTAGAGGAAAGCGACTAGGCAAGGTGTGATTTCTGTTTTTGTTTGTTTGTTTTTGTTTTCCTTGAGACCGCAGAGGGTGGGGGGTGGGAGAGGGTTTTTGTTCTTGTTCAATTATATTTGTATGTTCTGTATGTTCTAAATATTAAAATATAATATAAAAAAAGTTGTATACAAAACAATACAAAAAACACAAAAAAGGGCCAAAAAGAGATAAAAGAGAATACAGACAATTACCAATGGAGTTATATAATTTACAATAGTTTTATGTTTTACCAGATTTATCAGCTTCAATGTATTGTCTTTCCCCCAAGTGGCTAAAGCAGACACATACAAGCTTTTTTTGCCATCTCTGTTCTGGCATTTGAGATTAGTGATGTTCAAATGAAGCTTCATGAACCATTAGTTGTATTTGTTGATCCAACTAGATGTGGCTCTAGGTTTAAAGAAAAAGGCTCAAGGAATGGCAATTCAGTGTGCTTTCAACCTTTTGTTGACCAGAGATCACCATCTGTTGGGCTCAAAAAATAAAGAAAATGCTTTACAAGACTTCATTTGGACGTCACTAGTAATGATTGCAAAATGGACTCCTTATGTTTCCATTTTAAAGAAACAATGCAGGACATATAGCACCCTCTGCTGGCAGTCAGTTGAAAGTGTCTGATATCATATTTACTTTAACCTCCTTAAACTGTACAGTTTATGCTTGTTCACTGCTCTCAGGTTTGTAATCCTAGACCTCATCTATCAGCCAACGATGACATTTACCGCAGCATGTGCTTCATGGGCCAGCACCATCATTCTCAGAGTCTCCTTGTCATCTTCCCTGATGGGGAGAGCGTGAAGAAGCTTTGAAAAGTCCAGAGTTGACATTCCATGAAAGTTGAGGCAAAATAATCCGGTTAATTTATCATCCAAAACCACAGTGCAGGCACAGTTTGAAAATAGATCCTAGTGGCCCACATCGTCTCTGATCCGCCTCTTGTCAGATCCTAAATGTTATCATTTAATCACTCAATAAGTCAATAAATGTTGAAAACAAAATGACAAACCTGTAGCGTGACTTTAAATGAGGTGGACCACCAATATACTGTATCTATATCATGCATTTGTGTTATTCATATACCTAAGCAGATATAAGGAAACACAAATGTTAATTAATGTACAGTATTTGGCAACAATTATAACTTACCATTAAACATTTATGGCCTTCATATTCTCTGATCCTTTATTTTTGGATGTTAAACAAACTTGTGTTATGCGTCACTACAGGTGCAAAAAAGTACTGAAACGTCTGAGTTGCTGAGTTTTATCATTTATTGATTAAAAAAGGAAAAGCGCTGGCTGAGAGGGAAATGAAAAGTTCTTTTTGCAGCCTCTGTCATATGCTAGAGCTGAAGCAGAACATGTTGTTACAGTACATCATGGACTCACATATGTTATATATACACACACACACACACACACACACAACTATAACACAGAATACATACGTCTTCCAAAGATTAATTCAGTCACTTAGGTTTTAGGCAGAGAAGGCTTTGTTTTTTTCTAATACAGGTCACTTTTAGGAAGAGAGTACAGCAGAATGAGATGGACACAAACATGCAGGCAAACTGATCACACACATAAATGGATATATTCAACACTGAGCGGGCAGCCAGGGAGTCCTTTAAACATTAATATGAATGTTAATCTGCGGGGAATATGGAGAAAATGGTTCCAGTCACAGTGCTGCTATGAGGCTGTGGTTCACAGTAACCACCGAGTGGCCCTTCCCTCTTCCATGGAAGACATGGGCTGGTTTGGAACCATAACAATGCTGAGGTTTATCGGCATGTTTGCTGGGTTTTGGTAGCCATATTGGCTCAGAAGTAGAAGGGGAATGTTTGGGGTTTCGAATCAGATATAGTCCCTCATTTTGTTATAGCACTCAAAAGGTTTGCCACTCAGCTCCTGGTTGATGTTATGACCTAGAATTTCAAACATCAGTGTGTAAACTTTGAAAAAAATCGGAGAACTATTGGGCACTATTACAAAATAAGGAGGTATATCTTTAATGTTTTTACTCCAACTAAAAAAATCCCATGATTCCAAGTTGAAATCTAGGCTGTTTCCTAACTGCTGAAAGGCCGATGTGGAGATACAAGGTTTTTACTCAACAGTGAGACTATGCGTTGCTGGTGCACAGAGGGAAAATACAGAATGTAGTTTCTGAATAAGCCCACTTCAATACATTTTACTGTGATAGAGGCAGATGTGGGGATCAGTAATGTGTGAAAAGAAATAATGCCACAGTACACGGTGAAAAGCTACAGGGTTCTTCTGCAGTGGTCGGACCACACAGTGAGCTACGGTAAGGTGTAGGAGGCAGATGTGGTTTAGCGAGGATCATCAGGAGCAGGGATCTTCTCCAAACTGGGCTCCATGCCCCAGATCTCCCTGGCATACTGGGAAATGGTGCGATCACTGGAGAATTTACCACAGCCGGCGATGTTATGGATCACCATCTTGGTCCACTCTTTAGGGTCCTGGGGGGGGGGGTAGTAGTATGGTATAGTACAACCCGACTCTTACTTGAATATTTAGATAAACCTAGGCTACAGCATAATACAGTGTAGTATAGTAATATATTGTAGAGTACATTATGTTATAATACAATACAGTGCAGTAGCATATGATAGAGTAAGTAAGGGATAATGTAGAGCGAGCCGGTCGTTATTGTTGCCAATTAGAACCCCGACAAGCTGAAGCAGGACGGACGCTCTCTGGCGGAAGCCAGGTCACCCCAGTGAGTGAGCTAACTAACGCTCTGTTTAAACTGTTGCCATTAAGCTCTGTGAGCGATACCCTCTCTCTCTACCTTTGTGATCCACTGATCAGCGGTAATAACTCCGTATGAGCACATATACGGATTTAAAAACAATTTTATGGACCATTGACTGACCAGAGTCTATGATCAGAACTCCGTCCATGGCAACGGTCTGTTATACTTGGCAACGGTCTGTTTTACAGAAATAACAGACCATATAATTCCTTGATTGGCCAATCAGAATCAAGTATTCAACAAGGCCATCCAATAAAGTAGTGTAATAAACATATAGAATATTGAATCATATAGTAAAGTACAATATACTGCAGTATATCATTGCATATCAAATATAGAATATGGAAGTAAAGCAGAATTCAACCACAGAAACTCATCATGCTATGTTAGAGCATACATACAGGATACATAAATTGAGATTTGAGCTCTTCTTAATTCCCTCCGACTGACATACTGACCTTATAGAGCGCGCTGACTTTCTCTTGACACTGGATGTAGTCTTCATAGTCTGCAAACACCTTGAACCTGCAGCGCAGACGGACAGATCAGATGGATTATTAATCCATTAATACTATATTAATCAATACTAATTCATCTATTATCTTTGTTACTATAATTGCCACTGTTCAGTTAATCATACCAACTGCCAAGCAAACAAGACCATTTTGAATCAGTTTTATATGCATTTACTGAGTGCCACCAGTTTGACTTTAGATGATGATGATGACTTGCTTTACAGTCTCATTTGGAGTAGGTTCATTCACATTCATTTGACAGTGGATGACAGTGGTACACTGATGACACTGCATGACTGTGGACGCAAAGGCAGGCTGTGTGTCAGCACAGACAAAGGGCTGATTCCTGAGCGTCAGCAGTGTGCTCTAACCTGTCGTGGTTCATCAGCATGTTGACGAGGTCTTTGAAAAGGTCGGGCTGGCTGGGGCTGAAGAAGCCTCCAGATATCTGGTCCATCGCCTGCTTCAGCTCGGGGATACGGCGGTAGTACGATGCAGCGTCATAACTGAGGGCGAAAGACATTCAACAAACATTAGAACAGGCATCAGGTAACAACACGGGTGAGTTTGACCCAAACACCTCCATGTACACCTGGCCAAGTGCAGCTTAAATCATTTCTTAATTATATTTTTCTGTTATATAAGGCTTACCCCTTCTTGTCCAGAGCCTCCACATCGGGCACCCTCATACCGAAGATGAAGAGGTTCTCCTCCCCAGCTTCCTCTGCCATTTCCACGTTGGCTCCATCCATGGTGCCGATGGTGAGGGCCCCGTTCAGCATGAACTTCATGTTGCCGGTGCCAGAGGCCTCAGTACCGGCAGTGGAGATCTGCTCCGACAGGTCAGATGCAGGGATAACTGCAGACAGGCGATTCAGAAGTTTTTCTCTCTATCCAAGTTCTAATGCAAGTACGAGTACATGGCTTGTGAAGTCAAAGCCCTTAAAGGTCCCATAAGGTAAAAAGTTTGATTTTTTTTTGTTTTTTTATTATAAAGCAGGTCGAGGTGCAATATAAATACTCTGACTGTATCAAAATACTCAATCCCCAGAGAATTGCACACAGCCTGTATTTAAAAACTGGGCCTTTAAACGAGCCGTCAGGACTTCCGTATGGTTGTTGATGTCACAACTATACTATTTATAGATAGAAAGTGCCGCTATAGTGCCGTTACAGTCATTGCCCGGCTGCAATGATGCTGCAGAGACACCAAGAGAGCAGACGCGGAGGACCCGGAAACACTGACCAATCAGAGCAGACTGGGCGTTTTCGGGAGGGGGGCTTAAAGAGACAGGATCTAAAATGGAGCGTATTAGACAGAGAGTGACTACAGGTATATTTAGACAGACAATGTGCAAACCTTTTTTTTTTTTTTTTTTTAACATTAAAGCATGTAAACTTGTACTAGTAGAAAAGAGAATGAACCTCAAAAAAAGCATGATATGGGATCATTAATGTTAAAAAAAAGCCAACATTTTCAAATGCTAAATGACTCATTATTGAAAAAGGTTATATTTTCACAGTATCTGTTACCCTTTTCAGCCAGAGTGACCCGATAGTTCTCCAGGTAGAGGACTTTGAGGCGATCGCCCACCACAGGGTCATTATTGACGATGTCTCCAATTGATGTGATCAGCTTGATGATCATCTTGGCAGTGTGATAACCTGGAGCCGCCTGAAAACACACAGGACATCATCCTGAGGAAAACTAAAGAAAAACCAGACTAGAGTACAGCCCATGTACAGTACAAACCATGTTTTCAGGATGTGGGAGGAGATATAAAGAGTTATCTGTGTGGAATTACATTTCTGTTGTTTTGTAGTAGGATAAACTCTCATCAGTCCAAAATGATAGCTTACCGTCCAAAACACATTTGACAGGTTGGAGTTTAAATTTGAATTCAAACACCTATCTATAATAATCAGTCCACATAAAACTACCTTTATGATCACAAAACAAACTCATTTTAGGAGGGTGTTTGATGAACGTGCACATTGTAAAATTATTATTATTGATGCAAAATTGGTACAATAACTATCAATATGGAAAGAGGCGATTAAAGGAATATGCACTACAACTTCCTGTTTAAACTATGGGTTACATAAATATGTGCATGTTATAGGTTTTGTGTGAAATTGTTCTGGGTTGAAAGGAGAATATTCAGGGGGGCAATGAGAGAGAAGGGGGGAGAACACATATTTGAGGAATTGCTCTTTATGTATAAATATCTTTCAGTAAAAATGTATTGTAAAACAATGTTGAACGGCATGTTTTTTTCTCTTTTGATGGAGCTATGCTCGCAGTTTCCTCCTGCTTCCAGTTTACTATACTGCTAAACATATACAAAAGTCATCTTTGCTCTGTAATGGACGCACAAAATGTTCTCTAGGAGATACATTCTACAGTGTTCTGTCTCAACATAGAAAAACACGTCCAACACCTTCAATGCCACTCACCTTTCCTCCAATCATGATGGTCCTGGGGGTCCATGACTTGTTGGGTTCCTTCTTGATTCCTGATTAAAAACAAAACAACTCTGAATCCATACTTATTTTCTAAAAAGCTGCCGGTAAAAGACAAAGCACCCACGGTTGTACAGCGTGATGATGTGCAGGCAGTTGAGCAGCTGTCTCTTGTACTCGTGGATCCTCTTCACATGGACATCAAACATGGAGTTGGGGTTGATCTTCATCTTGTATTGCTCTTCAAGGTAGGCAGCAAACTTCATCTTGTTCTCCTAGAAGTTCATACAGAGGAATGTGATTAGAAACAAACAGAAGCAGAGGGAAATAATCACCTTTCTTTTGGCATTTTAATGTAAGCTCTCACTTGTTTGACTTTGGCAACATCCTGAATGAAGGAGTCATCGTCCACAAAGTCCAGAAGCTTCTTCAGCTGGTCCAGGTCACGGATGTAGTCCTCACCAATCCTCTTAAATAAAAAACGAGAACCATGTCACGTAGCATGTATCATGAGCTGAGAAGTGGATCTGCAGTAAGAATCATTTCATTCCGAGCTTTGGATATGCTCCAGCTGTCAGTCAGCTAATACTGTATGTAGAAAATGAACAGGGTTTTGTGACGATACCTGAAATAGCTCCTCTCACTTGTCTGTATTCAGTCTGTATGAACAAGAACAAACACACCTCTGCAATGACCTCAGCCAGGCCAGGGTTGCACATGACCAGCCAGCGCCTGGGCGTAATGCCGTTGGTCTTGTTCTGAAACTTTTCAGGGTCTGTTTCGTAGAAATCCTTGAACCTGAGGAGGAGAGGAGCAACAATTAGAGACAGTTAGAATGATGTTTTAATATGTGATGTTTTGATATTCTTCAACCTTTTCTTTGTTTTTGAGTCATCATGTCACACACACACACACACACACACACACACACACACACACACACACACACACACACACACACACACACACACACACACACACACACACACACACACACACACACACACACACACACACACACACACACACACACACACACACACACACACACACACACGAGAAGAGATGAGGGGAACTGGTTTCATTACACAGTGTCTTTGATGATTTCAGAGTGGATGCGGGCCACTCCGTTGACAGCATGAGATCCCACAATGCACAGGTGAGCCATGTTGATTTTCTTGACGTCCCCTTCCTCAATCAGGGACATTCGGCGCAGACGGTCAAGATCTCCAGGGTAAAGCTTGGTGATGCGCTAGAGGGGTGAAGGAAAGAGACATCTCAGTAGCGGTCTGTGTGTGCATGCAGCCAATTATGATTTCAATTTTAGGACTTTGGCTTTCCTAAAGTGTTTTGTCTATCATGACTCAAGCCTGCGTGCCACTCCATCTAAACCCATCGTACTGTTAATAACAAATTACCTTTTCTGTTGTGTGTTTGGGTCATTGGTTCAGTTGTGCGCATTCAGCCCCGCTATCATCAAGGACAGCACTCTACAATGTCTCTAAATCTTAGAGCACTTAATTAATTATTTGTACAGATAATGGTATCATCTAAATACCAAAAGAGCTCATCGATCTATGTTCAGCTCCCCTCGTACCTCCAGGTGCCTCCTGTTGATCTCGTAGATGATCTCCAGGTGCCGCGGCAGCAGGTTATGGAAAAGGTCGACAGGCCAGCGCTCCAGGGCTTCAGGCAGGACGGTGTGGTTGGTGTAGGCACAGGTACGAACCACGATGTCCCAGGCCTGGACACAGAGAGGACAGGACCAGAGACATGGGACATCATCACACAGACTCACATGTTAAGGCCACAGTTTCAGTGGTTGTGAAATTAGAATATGTGTATTGCCTTTTGACAAATACAGTTAAAACTGTAAATGTGTTGTTTTTAAGAGGATACTTATTAGCAAGATTATTTGCTTACATCCTGTCACAGTGTATGACTTCAGCTGCTGTGTCATTATGCTGCTGTGTCATTGTTACTGCAGTGTTGAAGGATGCAAAGAGACAGAATTGCTACACAAGTGACCACAGGACACATCAGTTAAACTGCAGTAGTTACAGTTTTTGCAGGGTGGGTCTGAGTTCACCGGAGTGTGCGGTCTCTTAGACTCGCTGTTTGAAGCGTTTTGACGCCTGTGTGTTACTGCGCTAAAAAGGTATATGCCATATACCTTCTCCCAGGTGAGTTTCTCGACGTCCACCAGGATCCTCATCAGCTCAGGGATGGCCATAGCAGGATGGGTGTCATTCAGCTGGATGGCCACCTGCAGACCACAGACAGAGATTGTGCACACTTTAAAGAGTGAACCTGCAGACATTCAGCAGAGCACAAACCTCTGCATCCAAGTTGCAATACTGCAGTCTGATTAAAAGTAAATAATATGGGCGCCCGGATAGCTCGGTTGGTGGAGCGGGCGCCCATGTATGTAGGGGCGGTACGGTTCACAAAATCCACGGTTCGGTTCGTATCACGGTTTTAGGGTCACGGTTTTCGGTTCTGTACGGTTCTTGTTATTTTTTCTTTTAATCTTTAACACTCCAGAAATATACTTCAGCATATGATATATAGCTAAAATTAGCATATTTAATGCATGTTGCACAATACATGCACACAGTGGCAGTTCTATCTATTGTTTTATTTCCGCTGTCATCATAGGCAACATGAAATCCAAAATGTTCCCACACACCAGACTATATACGACGCTGGTGCATCCTCCAACTCCGGGCAGTCTTCCTCATCTCTCCCACTTGATGTGACCTGCAGCAGCAGCAGCACTCCACACTCCACCTGAGGAGCGGTCGGCTCGGCGCCTCTCAAAATCTGACGAAAATCTTTTAAATTGACCTTTGTCGATCAAAAAAGCAGACAGATTCAGCAACTGCACGGCCTATTTCTCACTTAAAATGTTTTCAGAAACACTTTTCGGTGAACTATTTTCGTAAAATACGAGATCGTATTCAGAACGAGACGCCATTAGAGTCTGTAAGTGTTTTAACATAGGTGTATAAAGTGATTAGTGCACATTAACAGTGTACTGACGAACCGTGCGACACACGCTCCGAACCGAGTGGTTCGGATGTTTTTTCATGAACCGTCCCACCCCTAATGTATAGAGGTTTGCTCCTCTGCGCAGAGGGCCTGGGTTCGGCTCCGGCCTGCGGCCCTTTGCTGCATGTCATTCCCCCCTCTTATTTCTTCAGCTGTCCTGTCAATAAAGGCCTAGAAATGCACACAAAATAATCATAAAAAAAGAAAGAAAATAATATGAATGTTTGGCAGTGAACATGGAAACCAGTTGACCCATAACACATTCCCAGATTAACAGTTATGGTAAAGAACTTCCCTCATCATCTTTGATATGATAAAGATAGTGGCCGATCCCTGCCACCCCGGACCCAAAACCTTTTGAAACGCTCTCCTCTGGCAGGAGGCTGCAGTCCATCAGGACCAAAACCTCATGCCACAAAAACAGTTTCTTCCTGACTGCAGTCTCATAAAGGCCCAGCACCCCCACTGACAGTCTCTTAAATCGCTTCTAAATCTGATTTCTGATGGCATGATGGAGGCCTCACCTTGTCTGGCAGCGTAGAAAGGTCTAGTCGCACAAACTCTGTGGAGCCAAACTTGGAGGCTTTGAATCGACGGACGATGTCTTGAAGAGTTGCTGCTACAACAAAGTACTCCTGCTTCAGACGCAGCTCCTTCCCTTCAAAGAACTGAAGAACAAAGACTATTACAGCTACCTACTCATCTTTTATAATACCTGTGTTACTGACATTGCTGCACATTTGCAATTTTTATTCTACAAACGCTATGCTGGAGAAATCAATTAACTGATTGGTAGAGTTAAAGCTGAATTCTTTATGGCCACTTTGGGGCAATGGGACTCCACAACAAACCAAAGACACAACATCCAAAATATTTCCATGTTTCCATTCACGTTGCCAGATGTCAGCATTTAAAGTGTTAAAGGTGCAGTAGGTAAGACTTATAAAACTAACTTTCTGTCATATTTTTACTGACCCTATGTTCCAGTAGAAATACATGAAACAGATAATTAAAAAAAAAAAATCTGGCTCCTCTGGCACCACCTACAGCCTGTAGTGAGATTTGCAAAAATCCACCGATCCCTGTTCAGATGCACCAATCAGGGCCGTGGGGTGTCAATCACTGCTCATGCACACACATTCATTCTCTCTTGTGGGGAGAAGGGTTTAGGAGACCGTTTTGGGCTTTAGCAGAAAGGGGGGAGGAACTGAGAAGTTGTTGATGTTCAAATTTTTTGGCTAAGTCCTGGACCTTCCCAATCCTACCTATAGCACCTTTAAGTACAATATTATAATAGCTGATAGTTATAAAAATCCACTCACATTGTCGTTGGGGTAGAGAACCCTCGAGATGTTCTCAGCCAGATTTCTGTCCAGCACGGCTTGAATGTAGCCACCAACATTAACTGTGGGACATCATTTAGATTGGTATTTAGTAGCTGTGATGTATATACAGTATGTCAATGGTGATTATTTACCAGTACAGATGACAATACTCACAGTCTTTGAGGTTAAAGTCACATGGGGCCTTAGCAGACCACAGTCTCATGGTGTTGACGATGTTGTTCCTGTAGCCGGGGACTGGGGTGTCATAGGGAAGAGCCAGAACCACCTGAATTAAAAAATAAATATTAAGTACACTGATTATTGTTCCTTTATTCTCTGTGTGAAGTGTCATCGGTGAGATTAGACCATTACAGTTTGTCCACTGGAGAGCCCTGTAAAATGTCCTGCTCACTACATATCTTGGTCACTATTCATTAACAACCAAATTTAAAAAAGGATTATTTTTTTCTTTTGTTTGTTAAAAAATAAAATATCGGTCAGACTTAAATGAAAACCCAGTAAAACTTCTGATGATAATTATAAAACAATTATCATCATCATTATACTAATTAAAAAGGTCCCATAACATGCTTATTTCCAGGTTCATACTTGTATTTTGGGTTTCTACTAGAACATGTTACGTGCTTTAATGTTCAAAAAACAAAACAAAATTCTCATACTGTCTGTCTGAATATACCTAACAGAGGATGGATACCCAACCCGAGCCCGACGGGCCGGGGCGGGTTCAGACAGATATTTAGAAATGATGTTCGGGTTCAGGTCGGGCTCGGTCACATCATAAAGCATTTGTTGTAAAATGGTGCTGCGGCTCCTTTAAGAGAGCTCAGTGCGTGTAGGTGGGAGAAGAGAGATAGAGAAAGAGGAAGCAAACGTGTAAATGCGACCGGAGCAGAGTTGGTGGAATAAGTTTCAGTTTTGTGTGCGGTGTCTGAAATAAAACTGAAAGTTAATTTGCCCTGGAGGTAACGAGTCTCCCCTGGTTTTCTGACCACGGTTGGAAACAAAGCAATCAGGAAAGGTTAACATTAAAACATTAAACAGCTTATTAACATGCGCTTGTTGCCCCGTGTGCGCTGATGCGCTCATCTGTTGACATTTCCGAATGCCTTCCTACAGTTGCTTAATAAAAGCGGGCTTTCCATACAAACAAACGTACATGTGTAATTAGTATGAGAGAAAAAATTTGATTTTAACTGTGTCGGGCTCGGACATAAATATCTTAATGCCTGTCGGGCTCGGGTCGGGTTCGGTTACTGCTCTGTCGGACGCAGGCCGGGCTCGGACAGAAAAACGCGGCCCGATCCGCACTCTAGTATTCCCCCTCTGTCTGAAACGCTTTGTTTTAGCGCCTGTCTCTTTAAGCCGTCCTCCCAAAAAGCCCAGCCTGCTCCGATTGGTCGGCGTTTCTGAGTCTTCTGCATCTGCCCTCTCTGCGTCTCTGCACAGTCATTGCAGCTGGGGAATGACTGTAACGGCACTGTAGCGGCACTTTCGACCTATATATAGTATAGATGTGACATCACAACCGTACAGAAATCCTGACGGCTCGTTTAAAAGGCACAGTTTCTGAATACAGGCTGGACATGGAAATCTCACTTTTTACAATATGAGACCTTTAATACTTGTATTAAATATGGCTAAACTATCTATATCTATCTATACTATCTCATTAGTATCAATTCCAACAGTGTTGTTTATTCATCAGTTCTAAAGTAAATACGTAATCATTATATGAGAGCTGAATAGCATTGACTGAACACTTTACATACAAAAAACATACTTTTGGTGTCTGTTCCTACTAACCTGTGTGTCGACCCACTTCACTCCGTCAGCTGTGTGTTCAACTCGTCCGTAGAAGTGGACTGGGCGCATGTACTCAGGGCGAGCCTTCTCCCAGGGGTTACCATAACGCAGCCAGTCGTCAGCTTCTTCCACCTGTGGAAACATGACGCCGTGTCATTTGCTATGGTACATTATTACAAAACAATTTCTTAGGGTCCTTCCTTCCAACAAAACGCCTCTGGTGAACAGGATCAAAGACTTGACAATACCCAAACTCTACCATGCACTTTTGGTCACTTGTTCTCACTTTAGTAACTACGTTTTGTTCATTAATAGGCTGATAATCAGACTGAACTGTAAGCTGATTGTATTATGCCCTAACCAATCAGTAGTGACTAATGGCCTGTATCCTTCCTGTCAACATCTATTTCAGCCAATATGGAAGCTGTGGTTGTGGTTATTATCATTCAAAGAAATGTGCTAGGAGTTGTTATTTCTGTATGTCAAGTTACAACAACCTTTTCAGTTTTGTCCATCTCATCCATAAAATAAGGTCTTATTGCTGTTTTTAATAACACAAGTGGCTGACAGCGTACAGGATTCTAGTCCTTTTACAGTCAACATTTTAGCCTTCACTTTAGTTTGAAGGTCTGGAAATGGAAACCACCATCACCAATATGTGTCGGTTTAATTAAATCCAGCCATTTCTTGCAATCAATCCTTGGGTAAAGAGTGTAGCTACATGACTCTATGGTGGGGTCATGTTTGGTTTACCTAACTGTCACTGCAATGACACAGCCAACTCAGATTTCAGGGATGTAACAAGGACTTTAAATGCGCTTGTTTTCATTAAATCAACCTACCTGCCAGCCGTCGACAATTTTCTGATTGAAGATGCCGAACTCGTAGCGGATGCCGTATCCATAAGCTGCCAGACCCAGAGAGGCCATGGAGTCCAGGAAACAAGCTGAGGGAACAGCAGGGAGGGGACTCTGCTTTAGACTGTCCGCTGTACTAAACATCACTGTCTGTCAGCAGCCAATCAGGAGGAAGCAGGAACTCACCAGCCAGACGACCCAGCCCACCGTTGCCTAGACCGGCATCTTCCTCGATGTCCTGCAGCTCCTCCATGTCCAGGCCCAGCTGAAGGACACATCAACTTATTCTTACAATGGAACATTGTTATCTCAGGGACCAAGCTGTAAATACAGGCATGAGTCCTCCACATCACCTGAAGTGAACTGAAGGCCAATCCTTGTCTTTTCTTTATGCGTTATAATGAATCCCACTTAGTTTATTGGCAAGACTCGCCCTACGAAGCAGCCCGATTGGTTGGTTTTAGGCATCGACCTCGAGTAGTTAATGTCCGGATAGCCAATTGATGGGACCTGAATAAATCAGGTTCCGTTACCTCGTGCAAGCATAGATGCCTGGCCAACTGTAGCGCGCAAATGCTATTGAAAGGCAGGTCTTGCCGGGAACTGCAGTGGGTTCCATAATAATGCTTCCTTTATGCATCCAGAAACCATTGCTGCTACTCCTAGCCATTAAAAGGAACAATATCACTCTTACTGATGAAGAGCAGTTCATTTATTTATTTCATTGATGACATCAAGGTTATTTATTTCTGGTTGGGCTTCAACAAATTTATTACAGAGAGTCTGAGTGCAATACTAATTCACCAGAGTACCCTTTAATGCGCTTGACTAGCAGGACTTTGGCTCAGTCCCAATCCAGTCCCTCCACCCTCCCCATGTCCTCTCCACCTCCACAGAGCTCAACAGTGGTAGACAAGTTTTTGAACGGCTCCGGTTCCATCAGTGATTTTCCCCATTCAATATCTTGATTGAATTTTCAGAAAATGCTTATATAAAGAGTTTTAAGCCTGAAACCAAGCCAACCAGCTAGGAAATGAGTACACAAAAGAACATTTTTGAAATGGTTAAAAAGGCAAAGGGACAAGACTGTGTACATAAACTATCATGGACTTAAATGGTAGCAGCTCGCTATATAGCCGTTTGCGGGTCCTGTTAACATTTCCATGGTAACAGCGAGTTCCATGAATCAGAGACGTCGCTGTTACACTTAGGATTGTGGGTAGTGTTGTACTTCTCCATGACATTGCAAATAAAATGCAACGTTTTTCTTAAAACTAGGTTGATTTTATACAGACTTATGGCTTCTACAGAGTCATAAACCTTAGTTTTACATCTCGTGGCTCTCTGTAAGTCTACCCTGGATGGTTCAGACATTATGGCTTATAATCAAAATCCTTATGGAGAAAAGGATTGGATTTTCACTTATGGAACCACACTGTTGATCTTTATTTGCCCTGTTGCATGAAGTTTACCATATTAAGGACTGTTCAAAGTCTGTTCGTGTGGAGTGGAAGATGCATTCAACCCATCCAACAAGTCTACACCAGTGCTGACTTGTCGTTCTGCACTACCCCTAACTGGAAGCACACTGATTTTGATCTTACACATGAACCTTCCATTTCCTAATTCCCTGTTCAAGATGGTTTACAAATGACAGAAAGTAAAGCACAATAAAGGAACCATCACTTTGTCCCTGACTAAATGTAGCTGTCTTATACCCATGGATCAGCCAATATAACGAAAAATCTGTAATCTGATTTTATATCACATGTTGATTGTTTCTGGAATGTTCTGCATTTACATACACTGTATATCCAAAAGTATGTGGACCCCCCCCCCCTGTGCAGATGCTGGTGCTCTTAGTTTCAGTTAAGATAAATAATGCTACAGGATACAATATTGTATAAACCGTGTTCTTCCAACTTTGTGTCAACAGTGTGGAGCTGAGTGTGTGAACTCATACAGAGTGACACTCATAGTCAAGGGCTACTGGTTTGGGTAAAGGCCTGCACTCCTCACCTGGTATGTGGCTTCATCGCAGGCATTCTCCAAGGCAAGGTTAACCATGGTGTTCTGCAAAGTCCGGCCCATGTAAAACTCCAGGGAGAGGTAGTAGACACGCTGGCGAAAAACAGAGAGAAACAACCTGTGAATGCTGGCCTTCATTACATTTTCAATTGATATAAAGCTGACTTTATTTAAATATTCTTTCAATGATCTATATTATTACATCTCCATGCAAATAATTTGCAAAAATCTGACAAATATGTTTCATCTACAATTTGACAGGATGAAAAATTCACAAAATACTGCACTATTTTTTTCTAATATTATTTTTTGGCCATTTTAGGCCTTTATTTGGATAAGACAGCTTAGACTTGAAAGGGGAGAGAGAAGGGGGATGACATCCAGCAAAGGGCCGCAGGTCGGAGTCGAACCCGCGGCCGCTGCGTCAAGGAGTAAATAAAATAAAATTTTCAGGAGGATACTAATAATAAAACATACGTGCCCTATTTGGTGACCCTAATGGCCCTGCAACATTTTCTCTGGTAGAAGGCAACAGCTGCTGTCAGAGCCAACAACAGCCGGGCTATTATTACTGCAGCTCTGCGAGAGTGTGAAAGTTAACAGACTTCAAAAAAATTAACATACATACTGATGACCAAAATAAATAGAGATAAGGCTCCAAACTGTATAAGGACATGTGAAACATGACTGGCAGCCTCTCTGACATTTCTGATCCTGCTGCTAACTGATAGTGGGGGTCGTATAAAGGAAGCAGACATGGAAAAAAAAGGTATGTGCCAAAGTGCCAAAGGCATACAGGGTCAGTATATATATATATATAGCTATAGGAGAGGAGGGTATGTGCATCTTTTCCAAAGCTTACCCTGACAACCTCTTTGTATTTAGCAGTATGCACGTCAGTTCGTCTGGTGTGACTATTAAGCTTTGGATGTCACCGACACAGTATGTACCCGTTAAAGAAAACAGAGAGTCAAACAGTTTACATTCACTGACAGAGAGAAAAATAGATTGTCCAAATTCCAAGTCAGCTTTTTCTTCTGGCTGTGAAACTATGACAGTACTAGCGGAAATGTTTAACCTCTTATAGAATCATGCTGCATTATTCACATTTTTCTCGACAATAACCAGATGACAATAAAGATCTCTCAATGCTTTCTGACTTCCCTACCCTGTCTGTGTCTCTCAGCTTGGTTCCTATTGAAGATGAACATTTATAAAATCAGGTCACAAACATATGGTTTCATTTGTCTCCTTCTCAACTCAGTGATTTCCTAAAACAGCTGGCCACTGTAGTTTTTAGAACACACTGAAGCCACTGAAGCTTTATTATTTCAAACCCAAGAATCAATGTTTTTATAAAAATATGCAAGATGTCTTGTGCATCATTTTTAAACACGTTCCTCCCATATTGGGACTCTTGTCCACTGGAATTTAAAATACAGTTCTGTGCAGCTGAACCAAGCCTGGCTGCACAACCTGAAGTTGGAACAATGGACCAGCCAGAAGGATTCAGTCATCACAAGTAAGAAGTTTCAAGTGGGATGCATTGTGAATTTTAAGCCAGACAGAGGTAGCTTGTAACTTCAGGGGTCACACACACACACACACAAAATGTGTGTCCCGCTCAGACTTTGTGAAACCTCACTGTTGAACATATTCCTCCACAAATTTTAATTACACATGCACAAAATAATTATACAGCTACAAAACTCTTTTTATTTTTTTACATATGTGCAAATTATATCTGTGCAAAAACCTTGTTTACACATGCACAAAATAATTATACAGCTGAGCATCATTTCACAAGCTTAAAATATTAATGACGCGTATTTGATTCCACAGACCCTCCCCTCTGTCAGACCACTGTGCAGCAGACTGGGCGGACAAGGCCTAATGCAGCCTTACATAATTCATGATACAGGTGATGGCCCTTTAAATTCTCCATTCAACCTCCTGTTTCAGTAAAACAAGGAAGCTGAGTGCAGGGCATTTTGTAGATGGTTTGAAACAAGGTAGTTTTTGGAAAATGTATGCTAGCTTCGTGTGCATCTTTTAACATGTGTGTGGCCATTTTGCGATGCGCAGTGTGTGGTGGGGGGTTGTGGTGAGGATGGATGGAGGGAGTTATGCAATACTACATGGTTCAACAACCAGTTGAGTCTCCTAATTTCACACAGTGCCAGTGCAGGATGATACCAGTATGTGCTGTACACATTTGAAGCACCGAGGCCGGGCATCGTCCTGAATTGCGCGCAGTCGATCAGATCAAGGTTACTGAGGTAGATTACGTAACAGACAGCTCTGATACAGAGACATGTCAGTGTGCACAGGACTCTCCACACTCTGCCTTTCAATGAACTATATGCGTCAAGACAAAGCAGCCGGAACATTACTATAAATGGATATAAAAAGCAAAGCAGCAAACCACACACACACACACACACACACACACACACACACACACACACACACACACACTCTGCAGCAGAGAGCATCCCCCTCCCACTGCTCCTCGGTCAGCTGTGTGTACGTGCATGACTGCGGCATCAGATCGCTGCTTACTTTGGGGTCTTTCTCATAATAGTGCTGCTGCGTCCGGATCCAGCGGCCCACTAGGTAGTCCCGGACTGTGTTGGCCAGGGCAAAGTAGTAGTCCCGTTTGGTGGCCACATTTCGGTCTTTAACCAGGGTGAAGTGGAGGTGCCTGTTAAAATTAGTTTTCAGGTCAGTAACGTTTTCCACCCCGGCCAGCCCTCGGACCGAGATCTGCTTCCTCTTGTCCTGGTCTGTCAGCGGCTTGGCCATTCTTACTCCAGTTTATGTTTAGTTTTTTACTGAATGTCAAGTTCAATTTCACCCGGCAGCCTGCCCACTCTTCTTCTGACTCTCCTCTGAACACAGACAGCAGTTGGGATGTGACGGCCCAGCCTATTATATGGCAAACAAGTTTTTCCGGTCAGCAGTTTCAAAATAAAACCCGGATCTTAGGTCCGCTAACAAGGCCATGTACGATTTGTAAGTGCGTCACAAGCCGAATTGTAACATATTTGCCATCATAAACAGCAGCAATATGAGTAACGTGTATTTATGTCCAAGCTGTTTCTATTTTCAGCAACAACAAAATCTAGAAGAGCTGAGGACTGCCGTTTTTCTCGGAAGGTCAAGTCTAGTGTGCAGAGAAAACCGATAATGTTTCTTTTATTTTGACGTCAAAATACATTTAGTTCCGGTCTTAATGTAGTTAATTTCCCGTAATTTAGCATCCTTGAAACATGCACAAAAATACAGCCAACTGTTATGGCGGTAGTTCGGAAGGACTTTTTGTGTCGTCCAATCAAAGGATTTGTAATATAGGAACTGTACCAAAAGTGTTTTTGATAACGTTAGTTCTTGACATACAGAGCTAGAGCTATAAAAGCAAAAGGAGGAAGGAAATACTAGATGGACATGTAATATGTGTTTTAATCTAATGTGACAAGTTAAACAAGTGTAAGTAGAAAAATACCAATTTGAAAAAGAGAACCAAACTAGCTTTCAACCTTATGTCAAAGTTTTGCGAATAGTTTTCTCAGTTGTCATCACATTAAGTATGGAACTAAAAGTCTGACACATAACGTTACACACACAAATGGTAACTCAAGGCCCACTCACTACATTCTGGGGCTTTCAAGTACATCTCACAGACTTATTGGAGGGGTTTCTCGGGTTGTCATCAAGTGCCCTAAATATATAACTGTCCTGCGGCCCTTCGCTGCATGTCGTTCCCCCTCTCATGTCTTCAATGACGGTCTAAAATGCCCAAAAACATAGAAGATCGTATACGTGGAAGATTATAAACCACGAGGTACATCTGAAAGTTTAGTGGGAAAAAGCTAGTAAGTGGACCTGCAGTTAGATTTGCCAAATCCCATGATGTCCCCAAGCTGCTGACATGAATTTTATATCTTAGAATAGAAAATTTTTCCAGTTTTTACTTGTTGCCTCACATGCCTGCAGACTTAAGTATTTAACCATTGAAGACAGCACGACAATAAACTAAGACAGAAATAGTCCATCAAGTGGTATGTTGCCAAAATAAACTATAAAATAACTGTATTTACACTAAACATAAATAGGGAGTTTGTTGCTTCTGTGCTTTAGTGATGAAGAGACTACTGTTCTCTTCACATCTATAATTCCCATATCAAATTGAGCAGTGAATGTTAGTAGTAGGGGCCATTAGCAGAAATCCCATATAACTGTATAGACTTTTTAAATCATGTTTTTAAAAAACCATGTGTCTAAGTGCAGACTTCCTTTAGAATTTGTGAAGCAGTGTACAGCCGGACACCCATGACAAAACCAGGTTATGTAACATTTGAATGAGGCAGCCAACAGGGCCTGGCCTGCACCCGGCAAGCATTCTGACTCTCGCAACAATGAAAGGAGAAAACAGTCTGCACTCAACAAAAAGGTGAAATGGATCAGTTTAATGCTAAACCAAGCAAAATGTCAACAGCTTTTCATTTAGGCTAGCGCCATGACACAACCGACTGATTCCAGAAACAGAGCAAAACTAACATTTTTCTTCTCTAATAACTCAGGGGACAAAACTGATATTTTCGTCCATACAGAAGCAACACAAACACTGCACACAGCGTCTTAGCAGAGCAGAAAGAGATGCAGAAAAACACGGATATATCAGATTCTCAGCATTCACGTAGTGCAAGTGGTCAGAAGCTGGCAGATCGCAGCATCACATCCCCCTTTTTCAAACTCTGTCACAACTGAGACGCAGGCAAGTAACAAAAGAAAAAAAACACTTAAAACCCTGGGAATTTCTGGAAACCAATCTGAGACAGTCCTACAAAAAGGATTTCTGACAGAACTAAGATACAATTCACATCTCATTGTTACAAAAATATTAATCTTATTTAACTCAAAGCAAACATAGGGAACATGACAGGAGTATAAATGTGAGTGAGCGTTTTACAATTGATCATGCAAGTGAAAAATGTGTATATATATATATATATATATATATATATATATATATATATATATATATATATAATTTTCAATATATTGAATCCAATTCTAGTTAGGTCTGGATCGAACATTTGAAGCGATGAGACTGTTGAGCAAAAATTAAACTTACTGGCTATTTGAGTCGTTTATTTGGTATACAAGTAACGTAACAAACTACAAGAGCAATACAGAACGTGCCTGAGAGCAACAGTGTTTGTATGCACACAAGGAGCTTTGAGTTAACACAAATTTTAAAAACAGGAAAAATAACTCATTTACTAAAGTTACGCAACTTTACAAATTTAACTAACACAACCTTTTCATTGTTTCAGAGATGTCTTCACAATATCAAGGATCAATAAAAAATAAAGCACTGGTTATATTTTTTTTTTTCTGTGAGCACACATCCACAATGTGCTGCTGGGTGGAAACTCTTAT
This sequence comes from Sander vitreus, assembly GCF_031162955.1. Lineage (NCBI taxonomy): Eukaryota > Metazoa > Chordata > Actinopteri > Perciformes > Percidae > Sander > Sander vitreus. The sequence continues at coordinate 17,986,950 of NC_135873.1, read as the reverse complement.
GGGAGGACGATTCTTCTGTGGTAGGGTTAATTCTGGGGTGGGGGAGGTGGGGGGGCAGGAGGCATGCCGAAGGGGGGCATGCCTGGTACCCCCATCCCCATCATGGTGACAAAGTTGGAAGGGTCCATGGGTGGCGGGGGCGGCGGAGGGGCATACATCATGCCAGTTGAGCCTGGAGGTGGTGGAGGGGGAGGAGGAGGGGCACCTGGGGGCAATGGGGGCTGGACGCCGGGGGGAGGAGGCACCATGGATGGGGTACCCATGGGTGGTGGGGGCTGGGCTCCTGAGGCTGCAGGCTGCTGGGGCTGCTGCCATGGAGGCAGGGTGCCGGTGCCAGGGCTGGAGGTGGTGGTGGTATCTAAAGGAGGGGGGGCAGTTTGAAATTAACTCTTTACGGTCATCTCAAGCTATACACACACACATACATACATACATATTCCTTAACTAATAATCACTATTGTGATATGTGGCTCTAGGGGTTATCAGCTAACATACATATTGATGTCTGCAAACATGGCACATTCAAGTTTCCACAGAAACAGTGATAACATTGTAGGTCAATGTGATTTATTGCAAAATGCTTGTCTCAATATCAAAACATTTGCCTACATAACTGCATTACTGGACAAATGCCGAAAAGACCATGTGAACTCCAACTCCATTTGAGCAGAGGATTGTGGGAGTTTTAATGTATGCAACAACACATAAGTAAGGATTTGTAGTTACCATAACCAGATATAGGAAAGCCATCTGACCTGGCCTGACTTGAATGTAACTTTTGTGATGACCAAGCTGCAGTTTATTAGGAAAGAACAACAAATAACAGCCTATTATTCTCCTGACTGAAAAACCGTTTAGTATTTGAGTCAGGGCCTTAAACTAATAATTATGGGCAGCACTTCATACATACACATGTCTGTACTACATAGTGCAAAGCACAAACCCTATTTCAGGCGTTTCATAGGGTTGTCACAATGTTAGAAAAAAGTATTATTGCCTATATAGTGGATTTGTAAGTAAAAGTTAAAATGACCTGAGTGGTATCTTAATTGTTTCCCCCCCCCCCCCTATCTGACACTCCCTCTCCTCTTCACAGAACTGAAGCCTAAGACTAAGTTCAGATCAAAGATTCGCGACGACACAAGTTGAAACTTGACCCTGCGAGTTTCTACCAACGAGACGAGACGGCGTATCTCCATAGCAACAACTCTCTGTACTGCAACTAGAGACGGAATAATTTCAAATGCAGTTTTTGTGTGGTCTTACTCTGTTGCCAGGGTAGCGGTGTACTGGTTGCCATGCTGCTGGTTGGAGGGGGAGGTGGAGCTTGCTGTTGCCATGGTGGCAGGGGTCCAGAAGGGGGAGGAGGCGGCTGGTTGCTGGGGGGAGGAGGTGGAGGTGGCATCATGCCCATTGGAGGTGGCAGCAGACCTACAGGGAAACCAAACATCAACCACAGTTAAGTTTTGTGGCCACAGTTTATTCTCCTTGGTACACAGCACATTGACATTATTTTGTTGCAGATTTGAATTTGGTTATCATTTATTGTGCTAAACTGATGAGCTTGTAAATGCAACATGGATCTAAAAAAAAAAAAAAGGAGATTGTGCAACAGAGTTCATTACAAGGTTGCTCTTCTCAGTGGAATTTCAACTGGAACCAGAAAACCGCACTCACGCGGGTCCCGTGAAATATGACGGCTACAGTTTATTGAAAAATAGCGTTGGGCACACTGACCTTGATGAATTTACTGTTTATCAGACCCCAGATGAGACAAGAAGCTAACGTTAGCGAATGCTGTGGTCCCTCTGCCTCCGATGCCCCGCTGGCCGCTGTAGGAGACGCTGTATTACCGTTACTGTTTAAAACGCTTTCCAGGTTAGTGGGGATGCATAGCGCTCAAAACCAACATGAAAAACGTAGTAATCTTCCCTCAGCATTTAGCTTTGTTGCTAAACTGTGTGTAAAATGAGCGGTGACGTTAAATCATCCGTTTCAGGTAACGGAACACTAGGGTAGCGTCTATTTGCTGGATTGTTCCGAGGTAACGGCTGGTAGCTAACGTTAGCAGATAAGCCCGTTGACAGCAACGGTAGTGTTCATATTTATGCACAATGACACATAAAGCAAACTTGCTAAAAAAGGAACTACACGCTGTTTTCAGGTAACGTTACTGTTGACATTCAAACAGGCCTGTGTGTGCCTTTTGAGAAATATTTCTTTATACTGCAAGGCTATATTTATTTTATTTGTTATTTATATATTATTTTGTTGCCATTACCTGTTTTCCCTGATTTCATACATAAGTTTAGTTTGCTAAATATATAAAAAAAAAATTGTTGGATATTGGATGTGAAAAGAAGGAAATGGTTCTTCCATAACATTGCACTTTAGATGTGTGAATTTCCCACACCAGGAGTCATTTATATAGTTCTATTATATAGTGATCAATTATCTATTCAAAAACTGTTCTATGCAAACTAACATTTTCTATTAGAGAAGATATAAAATAAATGTGTGTGCTGTAAAGAGGTTCGAAAAAATGAAATCGGAATCGGCTAAAATCCGTATCGGCTGGCCTAACTCAAAGAAAATCGGAAATCGGCCTCAATCAGTGCATCTCTAGTAAAACTCAGTCCTTGAAATCTCTTCCAAGTATCCGTCAGCTCTCTTAAGACTGGACTTACTTCTCTAGAGGAGATGGGGTAATTTTAACATTACCTGTGCTGCTCAGTGATTTGAGTCACATTTGGAGCACACACGGGTAATTTTAACCCCCACCCCAGGAATTAATTACCTGCTGTTCTGTTTACTGGCTGGGCCTCCAGTAATTAAAATCTTGTCAGGAGAAACATCCTTGTATATTAAAAGGGGATCTCTTGAGTTTCCATTTTTTTCTTAAATCAACTCAATGTGAAAATTGAGTGAAAGTGAAAATGGAGCAAGTCAAAAGCGCATTTGCTAATGTGATGAATGGAAACATGCCAACACCAACATATTGGCAGATTTGGAAACCAACATGACCGCAAAAATGAAAAGCTGGCAGGAGAGCAAGACGCCATAAAAGCTAATCCATTGGTCTGTTGTGATGTAATGTCTGGTACAGGTTGGCACCATCAAAAGTCTGCCAAATTTCCTGACTGCAATGTACAGAAATCTAAGACTGGATGACTTTGATACATCAGGAAACTTAAACCTTTTGATTCTCACAAAAGTATTTAAGCATTTTTTTCTTTGATTTATAAGTGAGTTTCTGAACAATTGTTTGCTATGGACATCAGAGACAATGATATCCTCTACAAGTGTGAAGTCACACTGAATATATACCTGTATGTTTCATGTCTGTGAGTTCATATTGGACTGATTTATGACTCAGAAAATACCTGTTTTATTTTAATATTAATTCATATTTTAGCAATGTCTCTCTCTCTCTCTGTGCCTCTCCGTGACCCATGGAGAAGCTTTTGCATTTCATTTTTGGTTCCTGACAATCTTCCTGGCAATATCCATGTCTATTACAGACCAGATCTTAGAACATCCCTGATTTCACCAATTACTGAGGTGCACAGGGATTAGTAAAAACTCCCCAAACCCATGAATGTCAGCCCTTATTACCCATAGGGTGTCCGTGAGGTCCTGGACCCTGGCCAATAGGAGGAGGAGGAGGCTGCATCCAGGGGGGAGGCAGGCCGTTGGGGTTTGGGGGCATAGGGGGGCCTCCCATGTTGGGCATGGGGGGAGGATAGTTGTGGGGTCCTCCATGACCACCATGCCCTCCGTGCATGCCATGGTAGTTCCTGTTCTCAGTCGGACCAGAGCTCATCCAAGGAGGCCGGTTCTGCTGTACACAAACAGTTACCAGTTTAAGACACTTTTCTACACCAACGGGAGGATGGAATCATGTGTGTTGCCAACTAACCTGTGGTGGCTGGTTATTGTTGGGTCCTGAGGACCGATGCCCTCCGCCTTGGGTGTTGGAGTGTCCTCCACCAGATGTGGGGACAGGAGCCTCCCCTAGCTCCGCCATCAGGGACAGATACTCCTTGTCCATACGAGCCTTGTCCTGGGCTGACTGAGGAGGCTCGCCACCTGTTGCTCTGTGGGCGGCGAATGAGCTACACAAAACAAAACAGCAAACATTGTTACAAAAAGACTCATCACTACATAAACAAATACATTTAGTGAATTGATCAACTGTTTGTCACCTGGTGTACTTGCAGTCAGAGGAGATGTGGCCTGCTCCACCACACTTTGTACAGAGGGTGGTGTTGGTGATGCTGCGTGGCTCAGAGTTCTGCCAAGGACGAAGGATCCTACAGAGACAAACCGGAACATTCTGTCGTCAGTGGTGCTCTCTAGCTTAGTCTGAACATAATACTTTCCCCTAAATTTGCCCTTCTCCAGCCCATACATTCATCACCAATGGTCCCCCAACATTGGACTGTGCATTTAGGCTCAACCACTGTCAAACTTGTTACACTGACCTGTTGTCATCTTCCCTCAGGGTGCCATTGAGTCTGGCCAGCTCCCTCAGCTGCATCTTTCGTAGGTCATTCTGATCCTCAGGCGTCTCAATACCTTGCTTCAGAATGTTGCGAATCTGTGGACACACTTTTCAGCATTTATATACTGTGCATGCAAATGTATCAAATAATGCGTTTTTCTTTAACATCAGGAAACACTGACTATCAACTTTGATTAAGTATCACTGGTGTTAACATTTTTCCATTAAACATATAGAGGACACAAGCTATGTGTGTAGTACATCATGTAACGCCCTGCTACGCCATGAACTAGTACGACTACTATTTCTAGTCACTGTTCCATTATCGCCAATGTTCATCACACCCCCAACCGGCACCGTCAGACACCGCCTACCAAGAGCCTGGGTCTGTCCCAGGTTTTTCCTCACCACTGTCACACTAAATGCTTGCTCTTGGGGGATTTACTGGAATTGTTGGGTCTTTGTAAATTATAGAGTGTGGTCTAGACCTACTATATCTGTAAAGTGTCTAGAGATAACTCGTTATGATTTGATACTATAAATAAAATTGAATACACAAGTATTTGGGATTGGAAAGAGAATTTGCTTGGTTTTTATCATATATAATGTATTAGTCCATTATTAACTTCCTTGTGATGTAAACTATCACAGCACAAAATTACTGAGTCAGCAGGGTTACTTACATAAAAAGGTAACTGCTTTTACTGTTGGGGTAGTGATACTTGTAGCTACTCTGTTCAATAGGATGTGTGATTTGGTTGTAGCTCTTAATTATAAAACAGATCTGGTAACTTGAGCTTGCTCTAAAATGTGGATGTTTTGAGCCTTTTTTAATTAATGTAATGCTTAGATATGTTCTACAGAGCAAATGTATTCAGTGTGTTTTCAGTTCATGAAACATCTGGTTGCCTAAAGTGTTTGGTTGTACCAAGACACTCAAGGCATGGTTTCTCAAAGGCCATACATCATCACATCATAGTGTGAAATACAGTTTTACTGCTGCTGTTACGTGAACGGAGCGCAGCAGTGATTCGGTGGTAATGAAATGAGACCACGCCGGCTCTGCAGCTTGTTCAAGTCCCAGTGAGTCAGGGCAATTATCTGCTAATGTAAGCTACCGACCGTTACCTTGAAACCATCCAGAAAACAGACGGTACCGTTGGGTGATTTAAGGAAGAGAGCGGATGACCGTTCGCTTGAGTTCAGTAGAGCAGACGGTGCTACGACTTCATGACTTTTCATAAACAGCTGAAGGAGCGGTGGTGAGCAGTGTACATAGCGGAAACCCTGTTGTGCGTCTGCCCTATTTCTGATACCGTGGCGCTGGAAATTTTACCATGGTAGCCCGCCACTATGCTATCAACATAGAGAAAACACTACAATAGGAGTATGATGCATCAGAACAGCTGAGGTGATCTGACCTGCTCCACAGCTTTCTTGACATTCTCCATTGTGTTGGCAGTGACCAGGGCATGCAGAGGCTCATCTTCCCCCGGCAGCATCTGTCCATCCTTTCGGCCTACCTTCCCCTCCTTCACAGAACCTTTACCCCGGATCATGATTTTGGCACAGCACTCCTTCTCAATATTCTTCAGCGTGTTACCACTGGTGAAACAGAAAAGGGGAAAAGCGAGAAGCCAAGCTCAATTTCAACTGTACTGGCTGTTAACTTACCTGCTTCTGAAAGTATAAGATAATGCAACAAGACAGTAATATTAAGTCCAACTTACCGTGGTCCGATTAGCAGACCAACAAAGTTGATTTCAGGGTACTCATCTTGGGGAATCATAACTTTGTCGTTGACTCTGGTGGCTGGAGGTCTGCAGGAAAGAAACAAGATAAACATTTACAAGGAGCAATGAACAGCTTTCTCCTTATGTTCTACCAGAACAGCTGAGCAACATCCTGGTCCATCTTTTGGTTCGTTTTCGCGGGCTGCAGCTCCCCCTGAATAGCCTGTAGTCCCCGAGTACTAACAAGGACCTGGACATCGTTGTCTAACGTTCTCTGCGGTTCTTCTCTAAGAACTGGTTGTCTTGCTCCATACAGATGCACTAGTAAAATTGTGATTATTGATGTGAGTGTTTGTTGTAGTGGGCAGAGAACAATGGCAACAGAAAGCAGAACTCATAACAATGCCTACACGTCACATTTTGTTAAGTTTCGACTTCTTGTTAAAAATCCCATCCCCGACAAACGTGCAGAATTTGAGGTTATTACTATCATCAGTTTACAGTTGCAGAGTTAACAATATTAGCCTCTGGTCACAAACAATGGGCCTTTATTATCATATATATTAGTTAATTATTAGCTTCCTTGTGATGCAAACTATCGCAGCACAAAAATACTGAGGTGTTTTAGAGAAAGTTTTTCAAGTGTCCCACTGAATCCAGAAAGACTCAATCCAGTCAGCAGGGTTACTTACATAAAAGGTAACCGTTTTTACTGTTGGAGTAGTGATACTTGTAGCTAATCTGTTCAATAGGATGCGTGATTTGCTTGTAGCTCTTAATTATAAAATAGATCTGGTAACTTGAGCTTGCTCTAAAATGTGGATGTTTTGAGCCTTTTCTAATTAATGTAATGCTTAGATATGCTCGAGAGATAATGGTTCTTAACAGACTGTCTATAGCCCTAAAAACAGTGATTTGGTGAAAAATCTAATTTAAAAATCATACTTATAGTCAGCAGGAGGCTTGAAGTCAGGGTTGAGTCCAACCATCTCTGTGATGAGGGAGTGACGCTCCTCCTCAATCTTCTTTCGCGTCCGATACTCTCGGGTGTTTAACCTCTTGCCCTCGCTGTTGTAGATGGGCTCTGGAGAGGGAGACCTGAAAATGGCAGAAAAAAAGACAAGAAAAATATCATCAATACATTTCTAAAAGTGTAGCTCTGCAGTCAACAATCACACATGCTCCCTACAGCTAACTAAGACTTTAAGAATTTCAGATCATTAAGAATTTTGAATCAGTGGGTACTGAAATGTCTTAGAAACAATGTTAAATCTAACAAATAGTTTTGGAAATTTGGATCTACTGAGAGAATTCTCAGATAGACTATATGACTCACGGCCAGTGCAAGAGCAAACTCAAAATGAAAAGAAAATAATGTAGGAACTCTGCACTGACATTTTAAAGGCTAGAGTCCATTCTTTTAAACAATTAAGGGTAAAAGGGGGCAACCAAAGCTGTATAGTGGTAATTAACCCAATACACTGGAGGGGCATCAACCACAAAGCAAAAAAAAAAAAAAAAAAAAACTATTACATGGCCATAACTAAACCTGCATACAGGATTGTTGGCCTACAAGAAAGGAAAGTTGGGAGGTAAGAAAAAGAAACCAAAGCAAAATTCGCAATCCTAAGCAGAAACGCTGGCTTTGAGAGTTGCTTGGTGTTGGCGTGGCGGAAGAGGTCCGTACCTCCCCTTGGATGCTGAAAACCTGTGTTGCTGCGTTAAGGAGGCTCTGTGCTTGAAAAAGGGTTAGGTTGATGTGGGGTAATTTGGGTTAGAGAAAAGGAATTAAGATTAGATATCCACCTTTTCCTATGCTCTCCCATCAGAGAGCCACATGTGTGTCCATGTGATGTGAAGAGTGAGAAAAAAATAATTGGGTTTTTCCTTTTATGCTTCAAACTTCCAACGGTGACAACCTGAAACACCCCCAGTTGGTTCTGTCACGTTAGATTGGGGAGTGATTTATAAGAGTGCTGCAATCAACTTTTTGGTTGCTGTGGAAATGTCCGATTATGAAGAGAAACTATATACAGTGTACAGGCGACAGGGACTCTAGCTAACAAAAGGTCAGCTTCACACACTCTGGGAGCAAGCCACGTCCTGCGGGAACAGATCCTTACTAAGTTACAAGCTGGCCACTGCTTTTCCAGAACACATACAATTCTGGCAATTTTCTTCCAGACCTCAAGAGTCCAGAGGGAAAACTGGAACATGCCCCCCCCCTTCCCTCTGGGTGGAAATGTTTAAAGCCACATTACGGGATAACCAGAGATGACCAGCAACAAATCATTTGTTAAGTCTGGACCAGAACCTATTGATCACTGGTATGCTATCACGTAGGCTACAGGCCATGAGCTCAATCTCCACTGGCAAAAAAAATTATATATTATCCAGTAAAAAAAAAAAAGTCTGACTGGACTTGTGAGAAATCAACTAACTTTTCCAAAAGAGCCAATTCATCTGGACAATTGTAACTTTACGGCTAACAAGATATGAAATAATCAATGCTAAAAAATAATTTATGTAAAGTAAGGTGTTTTGACCCGAACCTGTTTCAGAGGAAAATCTTTATACATTATGAATCATATATGTATTTATATATTCACACAGGACTCTACATCACACACATAAAACAAGCAGTGGGTGAAACCATGATGCAGAAATACTAGAAGGCTAAACGATTTCACTTAACTGTCAAGTAAAATGAGAAATAACCCAATAAAAGAGGTGAAAATATTCTAGAAAAGCTTTGTTCTGGTAGTGGTTTGCTTAGCTCAGCTGAAATACATCTCATCTTACACTGACCTATATACAGTGGCATTCATACTCCCCTGCTCCCTTCCACTTCGGACACTATTTCTTACAAAACGATTTTCAATTGTTTTTTTAATCCAAGATTGAAACACTGCTTTTCATTACATCATAATGAAACTGAGATCCTATAATAGATTGAGATGAATAATGTGTTTGATTAAAAAAGAAAGAGAACACACTTATATCAAGAATGGTTGTTTGGTTCAGAGCAAACTTCCTCCTCTGTGGGCAACCATGAGATTTGAATAAAAGCTCGGGAGGGGAAAAAAACGGTGAGTTAAGGTTTTTAAGTCAAACTACTGTCTTCACAGTCAAGGAATTGGAACATTCAATTGTATACATTTGTTATTTTACTGACAACTATTTTGATTTGTTCAAAATTTCAGTTTATATAAGTTTGCACTTTGGCCGCTTTCATGAAATATTTCTTTAAATTCAATTTCATAAAATGAACAGTATTTCAATCTCAAATTGAAAAAACTAATGTTTTATTTCGATGTAATTGCAAACACTGTCTCATAAGTCTTGGAGAAAAAAATAGGCATATATCCGATTTTTCAAAGTACTACAGATTGTATTAAAAAAAAAAAAAAGCAAAAAAAAAAAAGCAATAGCTTCTTTGTTTTTTTAAATCGATGGAGTGGAATTTTTGCACTCCACTGTACCGTTTTAAATTAATGTGTCCAATTTTTTTTAAGTCATAACTATGTAGGTAGCCATAAATTGTTTTATAGACCTATGTATAAATTTACCATTAACAATTCAAAACAAGCTACACAAATATAAAAAGAGTGCTAAAGCTACCAGTAAATACACAAGAATGTATGCTTACTGGTGGTGGAATTGTGAGCAGTCTGAGAGCATTATAAATATATGAATGTAGCTCAAGTTCCCTCTAGCACTAGATTTTGACACTACGAAAAACTCAAACATTTTGCCCTTTACTTAGGAGATAGCTAACTAAAAGCTACATCTGCCAGCTAACACTACTATGAAATCTGAGATTAAAGCTAGCAACCACATATAAACTGAAAATCAACATTTGTCTTCCAAAAAGTCAAGAAGGTAGAGAAAATGTTACTGTTCATGGGTTTAATCTTTTTCCGACCTGTCCTCAGGGTTAACAGGGATTCCCAGGTCTCCTGTACGCAGTTTACGAGTCTGGTCTTCAATCTGCAGTTGGACTGGAAGAATTCAGGTTAGGAAAGAAAAACAAGGATGGAGAGAAATGTGGTTACCACAACAACATCAGAGAGACAACGCTCTGCACATTAGAGCACCGTCTCATACATTACTGAGGTAAAGACAAATGATGAGTCTGTTAAATAAAAAGTAAAGGGAGATCAAATTAACATGTGGTAAGACTCTAAAGAATGAAACCACTTACTAATATCTTAGGACATCAGAGGAAAACATTACCCAATAGGAATATGTTCTAGAGATCATTACATTAGCATAAACCGGACTAACCTGTACTCAGACAATGAATAAACATGGCAACATATCAGTAAATGTCTAGACCTTGATTCCTAAAAATGCCTGCCAGACCATTAATATTTCAAACCTATGATGTGTTTTTCTTCCCCAAAGAAGACAGGGCTTCACATACTGCAGCATATTGTTTAACGGCTTTGGCATTTTAAGGACACATCGGGTCTAAAAAAAATAAATTGATTGGACGATTTGTTTTGCACGTTTCAATAACAAAAAAAGGTGATCGTAGTCACTCTTTGCACTCCACAGATCTAACACTGAGGGGCAGCTGTGACAGAGACAATTTAGAAGGCAATGAAAAAATAAATCAGTCATCCCATGCACATTATGAAAGCTGTAATGAAATACCCCCCAAACACAGAGATTCACTGGTCACTGAAACAATTAACTCTGGATTAAAGAGATAAATACAGGCCCCGTAAATTGTGGTTTACAGCAATTTCATCTTAAAACACTTCCCTTGGATTGTTTAAGGGGATTTTCTGAATGAGCAAAGGAAACAATAAGTGTGACCAACAGAAGGTGGGCACAAATGGACGTTTACATACCAAGGAAGAACAACCATTACCAATGAGTGAACAGAATCAATAACAATGTCAGTTATTGACAAAAAGGACTTCGCTGCTTCAAAACACCCCGTTGAGGGCCTGTGAAGGCAGTATGTTGGTGCTACACTGCTGCTGGAAGGCATTCATGGTTGAAAATGATTTGTTTCATATATGTTTGTTTTTACAGGTCAAACTAAGAACACAATAACAGTGATCAAGTGTTTCCCAATTTGCAACGGCCACTTAATCAACTGGTAGAGTAATTTAAATATGTTGGATGGATTTGCCATTAAAGCAGCATTGCTCACACTTATCCCAATATAAACAGAAGCACACTTTGGCATGTTAGGACATTATGAGTAACGCCTTCATGCACAGGAACAATACTGATGATGTGTAGGGGATCAAGCAAGACAAGTGAGTAGTGACCTGCAGCTCAGGACAGATATCAGCAAGCAGTGGAGTTTAACCATCTATCTCAAACTCTTCTTGCTAATGGGTGCCCAAAGGTATGCAAACCATAAGACCACAGAAACACTTGCCACAGCAGAACATCTTTACTTCCATTAAAGAGAAATAACCTTAATTAACACTTTACATCAAGTTATAATCTTTGCTCATTAGCAATTATTGCTTTGTCTCAACAGTTGGAGCAAAATTAGACAATTCCCATTTTGTAATGTCACTGTCAAATACATTGAAAATATGATTGAAAGTTTATAGTAAACGCATCATGTGTGGGTGCCTTTTGAGAGCTCTAACTGTTGGGAACTCCGCAAACAGGACATAAATATAACATTAATAATGGTATGCAGCATTTAAGAAACTAGAACCTCAAACAGATGTAATTGATGAGACATATTGAAACAAAATTGCATTTAGAATTACAATAATATAGCAACCTTAATTATTAAGAGATGCGGTTTATTTATTTTAATTAAACATTTACCTATATAGGCTCTCTCTTGATCCCGGGTCAGTCCAGGGGGAATAACAGTGGGCATGCCCGGTATGACTGTCTTCTGATCAGGAGTCTCACTGCTCCAACGACTCCTCTTTCGTGATTTCTTCTGGCTGAAATCTACAGAGAGAAACGGGGGGGGGGTGTCGTTACGGGATGTACATACATTCAAGCGCCACTCAACATGACCTTGCTTATCGAAAGAGGCAACAACAGGAAGAGAAAACGTGAACGACTCACAGGTAACTTAGCCACAAGAAGCCGGACTGAATATAGGAATACCCGATTTAAGATTAGGCAATGGTGCCCTTTTGGTCAACTAAGCCTATGACATGATTTAGCTAACGTTACGTAGTACATCATTAAAGTTAGCGTTGTTTCACGTTAAATGAGTTCGGCATGCCATTGAGCCAGTAACAAGGAACGTTAACATTAACCTTGCACTGGTTGATGTCCAACATTAGCTAACGTTACAGGACCACCTTACCCTAACGTTAGCGTTTACGACGTTCATAATCAGTTCAACACTAAATTAGCCGTTTTACGAGCAAATTCTAACACTGAAAGAGAATAACCCAGGTTGATGCAAATTAGTGAGCTAACGTTACTAACATGTGTTTGCTAACTCATGTTAGCGGGGCTGTCCCCATTTTGCACCAGGCCGGGGCTTGATGTGGGGCCTTTGTACCAATGTTAGCCTAGCCACATTACCTGGCCAGCGTCAACTCATGCCGCAATAAGGGCCTCTAACGTTAGCGGACGTTCGGTTAACATACCTGGTTTGGCCAGTCCGACCCCCGCAGTTGGTTGTTGTGGGACCTGGGGCGAAAAACTTGTCCCAGGAATGAACGGATGTGGCTGCGGAAAAGATGCGCTTGGCATCGCGGGCTGGAAAGCTTGTAGAGAAGGAAAGGATGCGGGCGGCACTGGTGTTGGCATCAACCCGTTCCCTGCACCAGGCCCAGCGTCAAATCCTCGTTTAGCGCCAATACTAGGGTGCAACTTCCCTAAGGGAGTTGCGTTTGCGCCCGTGGCCATTTTCGGTGTACTCAAATGGCTTAATGTCCGTCAAACGTCAGTCGACTCGATTATAAATTTGTTTAAATTGAGAAAATATCTGACAATCTTGCCCACATACCACCCTCACATTACTTTAATCAAAATGGCGCCCAACGGAAAACCATCCCCCATGGACGTGGGATGATCCGCTGTAGTATAAAGCATTCCTATTGGCCCGACCAAGCCCCTCCCCATAGGCCGTATTCTATTGGGCAAAGTTTTTTTTCAATTAACCTGATTCTGAAAACTGTTTGGCTCTTATGGCTATCAATCCGCTTACAGTTCTAACAAGCCCAATAAGCTCACCCATTACTGAAATGTAATGGCACTGAATATGAACTTTAAATTAATAAATATTCCCACTCGTATGAAAAACATTATTTTAATATATTCTCTGCCTTTACAGATTCCATTTCAAAAGTACTTGTATATACCACTGGTACAAATAGAATTCAAACATGAGAATACTTGTATTTATAATGGTGTGGAACTTTCAGTACAGCTTATCGTCAATGATCAAAATCAAAGAATTGGAACTTGGTGTCCTGTGACAAAACATCAACAGCATCACTGACAGAGTATCTTCGCTACAGACTTCTAAAGGTGTCATTCCCACCTAAAATTTTGAATTTGAATATATTGGTCAATATTCATGCTGTAGTGGCTATTCAGATTATTGTGACTAGTGATACCCAAATGAGTAAGACATGTACACTACCGGTCAAAAGTTTGGGGTCACTTAGAAATTTCTATTCCACTCCATTATAGACAGAATAAAATCAGTTGCGTTGTTTTTTTAACCAGGGCAGCAGTTTGCAGATTACATTATGTGCTTACATAAAATGCAAAAGGATTCTCTGTTGTATGTTTTTTCAGTTAGCCTTTTAAATGATATCAGATTAGTAAACAGAATGTGCCTTTGGAACATTGGATGAATGGTTGATGATAATGGGTAATGTAGATATTGCATTAATGATCAGCCACTTCTTTCTACAACAGTCGAGAACCCTTCTGCAATTATGTAAGCACATAATGTAATCTGAAAACTGCTGCCCTGATTAAAAAAACAATGCAACTGATCTCAGCTGGTATTCTGTCTGGAATGGAAATTTCTAAGTGACCCCAAACTTTTGACCGGTAGTGTACATGTCAATGTTATTGTATCTGCACACTAACCCACTGTACTGCATGTGTCACCTTATTTTATCATGTCATGATGTTCTATGTTTCAGAGTGGATATGGTCCAGGACTAATATCAGCAAACAAGTTGCAGTTATGTGGGATTATGCGTTCATCAAGGTGGTTAACTTCCAACTTGACTGACTGTTGCACTTTGCTGTGAATGCCATTTGACAATATAGCAGACGACTCAGCACAAAAAACACAGGTCATAGTTTTCAGACTTTAGACAAACAGATTTTAATTTGAACCGCATTGATAGAAATCAAGACAGACAGCATAGGCAATTAAGGTGATTTTCATTCTGAAACTCCAACATATGTTCAAGATGTGAGGCCATATCTTTATCACAGCAATGAAAATCATTTTAATCTAGGTAATGTGCCTATACTGACAAAAAAAACATGATGCAGCTTGATAAAATGTTCAATTTAACTGCAGGTCCATATTTGGTACAGGTGGGACATCCCACAGGTTAAACAATGTAGGTGATGAAGTATACAGTATTCAAATGTATTTTGTCATTGCCTCACATATGCAGTAAAGTAACAATTAGAATTTACACAAACACAAATACACTAAAATGCACATAGTTTGAGATGCTGCTAAAAAAAAGGATTAAAATCAATTAATGTGACTAAGACTCCCCTTTAATAAAACATGCACCAATTTAATATGTTTCTATTAACTGAGTCTAAATAGTGTATTTAACATATAGCTACTTTCAGGGGAGCAATAATTCAGGTCTTATAGTTTCGTGAATAGACATCAACCACGTTGTAGATAGACCAAGTATCGGCACCTAGGCTAAGCCATCTCAGAACTGCACTTATACCACAACAGGTAAATAGGACAATGAAAGTGGTCGACTGATCATTAGTTGTACTGCATTTTGAAGTACCTGGAATGAGATCATAGCATGTGAGGGTATTCAACCATTCAAATTGAAATCTACTTATTGGCTATTATGGTTGGTAAGCTTTATTGTAACCTTATTCTTACTACCCAAACACCTCAAGCACACTGAGGGCTGACTTTTGCTTTTGATATTACCAATAAGATATGATTGTTTAGTTTTCAGTGATTCCACTGGCACGTAGGCTATCTTATCCACTAAATGTCAGACAACTCTAACCTGGCTGTATGTTACAAGGATTAGTATGCATATCGTGCCCGATCAGCGCCGGGATCCCGCGGATGGTCATAGGTAGAACCTCTTGGGGGGGCGGGCACAGGGGAAATGCGCGAATGCTCATATGCGTATCCATCTGCCTCGACAGGGACTCTCCGAATCGGACTCCGGTCACGTGCGTAGTATGAGGAGACTGGGGCTGGTGGAGGAGGAAGGGGAGGGCACTCGTATGGGTCGTGGCTAGAGGGGGGCAGACGTTCCCTCATTAAAGCTGTGGAGGATGTTGATGGAGCCGGCAAGTGGACAGCGCGACGTTCCTCAAAATAACTGCCTCCGTAAGTATTGGCCCTGTACTTCCCGTAGTAGTCCACGACACCGTACGGATCCCTTTCCTCGTAAGACGACCGTCGCATCGGGTAGGCTGGTACCGCGCCATAGAGTGAGCCGTTGCTCATGTATGCCGCCTCACTGCCATACATCCGAGCCATGCTATGTTCAGCATCAGCGCTAATGCCTTGACCTGGAACCGGCCCGTATCTCATTGCGCTCTCGTAGCCTGAACCCCTTCTGTACCCTGCCATGCCGCTGCTGTGACCAGAACCACGGGAAAAACCATGTACAGGAGCATAGCCGCCACCGTAATCTGGATCGCCACTGAAGTCCGGATGATAACCCCTGTTGCAAGCACGCCCGTCAAATCTCGAGGCATCGTATCCATCAGACTTTGGCTCTGAGCCGTTTCTGTGGTAGCCATTTTGGTCTAGAGGGCATTCTTTGGACCAGTGGCCTTCCTGCCCGCAACGATAACAACCCGATCTGTCTCCCATTCCCGGCGCAGTACGCAGGCGGCTAGTCGAAAGCTTCACGCTCATCAGTTTGCCTTAAAAAGAAAAGACTCAATAAGGACTTATGTCTGCATATTTTCTTAATAACATATTTTACATTTCCTGCCAGGCATACAAAAGTCATCCATCAGTCTGGTAAAACTCTGCGTTATACTCAAATAATAGCAATAAGACATAGCTTATGATTTGAGCATTAAAAAAATAGTTATTAAAGCTGAAATCCGTAACTTTTCACACATTCTTACCCCCCTGCATTGGCAAAGGAGAACTCAAACAATGTTCATACTATAGCAACGTCATGGAAGGTTGCACGCAAGATTGCTATTTAAATTAGTTAGTGCTAAAATAAGTCGGCAAAGGCTGACAGCTCAAATTATTCTTTTCATGTCTGTGTAGCTACGAGGGTCCGCGTGATGAAGATTTCATCATATGCCCATGTTTCAAAGGTTGCATATGTAGACTCACAATCGATGCGCAGGCAAACGTGTGAACACATCTGTGTGCATAAACAAAATTAAGTATAAACAGGACCGTCACTGTTTGGGTGTTTATCCAGCTCTTAATGGGCCTATATGCAGTTGAGTTTGATTTGTAAAAATACAGATATGGTATGTTATTCATTACTTGCAGTATTTAAATGACTGCACTTGCATTGATAACCAGAACAAGTGTGACCTGACAACTCAATCATAAATTGCAGTAGGTGCCTATTTGTGTTTTACAAGAATCCACCATACCAATGACTATTACCAACAACATTACGGATACCAGCTTTAAAATAATAAGGGCTGCTTTACTTTCTTCAGCTTACCATGATCCCTTCAGCTTTCTCGTTTTACTTACCTGCAGTGCGTTCATAACTTACCTATCAATTCACAATAACAGAATTAAATAATAATAATGTAATAATTAATCCCAGCCCGAGAGTTCACCTTTAAAAGCCGTGTTGTCTAACTGATTAATGGCCTCCATGGCATCCTCTATTCGATCCATGTGAACAAAAGCATAGTTTTTTACTATGTCACACTCCAACACAGAGCCAAACTCTTCAAACTTGGCCCTCAGCTCCTGGTTAGTGCAGGCAATGTTGCCAACATGTAGTTTAGTGGATCCTCTTGACTTGCCACGGCTCAATTCTACATTCATAGGCTGGCCGTTTAGCTCATAATGGTGGAGGTTTCTGATGGCTTCTTCCGCCTCCGCTTTGTCATCCATGTGCACAAAGCCAAAGTTCTTGACAATACTGCATTCTCCAATCTTGCCATATTGGGAGAAGAGAGAGCGAAGTTCGTCCGATGTAGTGTCTGGTGACAAGTTCCCGATGAATATTTTCACCATTGTGGAGCTTCCACGTTACTAAGGGAGGATAAGAAATCAAGAATATTACCACGATTTGATTGAGTCCATTGAAACCTTGACCATTTGATTTAACATGAATCCAAATGACCATTATTGTCATTTTGGAAACATGAACCTCGATTTGCATGCATTCACAAGGCTTTCCTGCAACTTCTATTGAGATAATCACACATGATGATGAACTCTGCCAACAATGAATTATCAATGGATAATCACTAAACAGTGACAATATACAGATTAACTGATGATTTTGTGGTACATGCATACTGGCTAAGAATGTTTAGGGAAAATGTGATACATACTTAAAAACAAACAGCACAAAGTCTAACCTTGGGCAGAATGTGATATTCTGTAAAAGTATACATTTATGAAATGTGCAATCAATGTCTGTTTGTTTGTAACTCTCAAATACCAATATTGGTATCTGCCTCAAGTCCAGTATTGTTTGGGCTCTAGTAATGAGGATTGTACCATTTATCAAAGTATGTCACTTTGTAAACGAAAAATCTAAGTGCATACTTGTAGATGCTATAAAATACATTTGGCTCATGCTGCAATAACATTTCCTCTATATTAACACAGTTTTGGGTTCTGTGCCAACTCAGAGAGAACATACAAAATAGATTCAGAGTAGATAGATTTAGGGTCATAACTCTTTCAAGTTCACACTGTGTTTTTACCACACATTAAGTTCTACTAGGGCACTTCAAAGATAAATAACGTCACATTCTTTCCATTTCTCCCACTGCTGAACCTAGATTAGCCTCTAAAAACATGTACCAACTCACCAGACAAAATATGCCAATGGCAAACAATATGTAACGATCAAAGGATTATGTAAATTAAATAGATGACATCCTGCTATTGATTGTGCCTTAAAATCTCCACAATCTTTTCACCAGTCCAAACGAGGAACACATTAAAACATATTTCCCAATAAAAGACATTGGCGGGACAGGGGAATTACAAGTCTCCAAATAATGCTGTAAATTGGGTAACGTAATAAATTATTACAAAATGATGTGGCTGAAAATCTGCGATAGAGCTGACTGTTTGCAGAAAACCAGTGGAATGTTTTACAAACGAGTGTAACCTAAGGTTGTAATGGGTATAAATCGATGAACATTTTTTGTCACCATGCTCTTTTGTCAATTGTGTTAATGTAGTTAAACTAACATTATGACATTCACCAACAGTTGGTGGCGATGGTGCGGAGGTGGGCTCGTAATAGCAGTTAATGAAACAAAAATACGAAGAATATTTTGTGCAAAACACGATACTAATAATTGTTTATGTAACGTAAGTTAGCAAGTATCGTTCGTAAAACACATTGTTCATCTTTGTTAGTAACAAACCAACAAACTATGAAATTAACCTTACGTTACTTCACAAAGAGACAAAAATGTCGCACACCAGTCGCTATTTTTTCTTTTCAAAGCATAACCAGGAGCACATCGTGGCTCTGCAGCTTAGCTATTGTGCGTTAACGTTAGCCCACGTATCAAAATTGTGACATAAAGGTTAACGTTATAACTACATAATTGGACCAGTGTTGGATTAACATCGGTCTCCATGTTTTTAGGCAATTGCCTTAACCAAATATGTTGCGCACGTAATGTTAACATTATAGCTAACGTTAGTCTGCAAATTAGCTTAGCTAAGCAGCTAGCGTATCCATACATTTGACAAAATCCCCATTTGTTATAGGCCTGGGTAGCGTTAATAACTGTAGTGCACTGGCTAATTTTGATAGCAAATATACCTTTTAGTTTATAATTTTTGTGTGGCAACGTTACATTAATTACCTTTTAAAGATGCAATGTGCGTCTAGTCCCTCGGAGGATGAGATGATCACCGTCTACCGACTGGCGTTACCAGCTCGTGACACCATGGCAAAGACATACATCTAAGCTACCCGGTTAGCATCTTTTGGGTGGGACTAACGTTACAGCGCCAAGTGCTAGCTACATCCATGGTGCTATGCAATCATGTTGGGATGAGAGCGAAAAAGGGAAACCACGGAGAGAAAATAAGCAAAATGCTATAGTATCCCATATCAATAATAGTTGGACAAACCATTCAAAAGAATTTAAGAGTATATTTTGTGATACCTGACAAAATACTGTATTAGAACAGCCACTTGTTTTAATAAAAGTAGCTTACGATCATGGCAACTCTTCATAATAAATATGCATTATCTATGTTAACCCGTCTAAAAGTTTACAGAAACGTCTGAAAATGAAACGTGTGTAGAGTAACGTTAGTACATTTTGTATTCTTTCCTGTACGAATATTTTTGTGACCCCTTGAAGGACTCCCAACCCCCAGGCTGACAACCACAGATCCAGACAAATGTTGCATAGACACTACTGTAGAATTAATAAAGATTCAAACTACCCTGCTGAGGTTGGGAAGGAGGCTGAGGAGGAGCTTCTACCTTCAGGCCACTAGAATCCTAAATAAGGACAACCCTTCAGTATTAGCCCAAATGGTTACTTAAAAACACGCCAAATCAATGAGCAGAACTGTTTAATGGCAATATTTAGATTTTTGCATCATCGAGAGCAACTATGTGAATTTTGGTCTCTCAACTGATATATATATATATATATATATATATAAAAAAAGAATAAGGGGAAGAAAAAAAGAAAGAAAAAAAGACTTCTTCGCTATATATATATATAAATAATGCATACACTGACATTATCCATATTGCTCACTTCTAATACACTGTTGTTGGGAAAAATAAATTCAATGCCCTTACAAAGTTCTAAACAATGATTTTTTTTTTTATATATAGTGAATAGTTCCACTGCAACCACAATACACCATCAAATTGGGTTTCAAACAAAGAACTGAAAAATGTCAAATGTCACCAAAGTAAGTTTGGTTTTTATTAAAAATCATATTCATTTTAGATTTTTAACGTATGCTGGTACTTTTACAGCTAGTATGAAAAATACAAACTTCAAATCCACCTTTATGCAAAACGAACAAAGGCACCTTTGAAAGTGCCTCATGACTTATACAGCCCAAGCCCTGAGTCCTGTCTCACGTTTCTTTATCTGCTTATGCTGTGTTGTATAGATACCATGAACATCCATCCCACACTAAAATTCAAGTGATGGGAGGTTATTTTCTGTTGGCAGCTGTGGGCTAAGTGTGCAACATCACCATTGGGAAGAACACAGTCAAGATGTTACTTAAGTTGCACAGTGCATGTCATGTGACATTTTTGTTTTGGTGTCACTTAATGTTACTTTTATTTTAACTATTTCAGACCAGCAGACACCTCATTACGTGTCATAAAATGTATCAATTTTATATTTTGTAGACACACATTCAAATTACAAACAATGAGGCTGGAATGTGAGATTATTTGTTTTACCATAGATACTAACTCAAAGTAGGATTCTGTGCCCCAACTGAAAACTCAGCCAGGTCCGTAGCATGGATATGGATAATTTCTCTATTGTCTTCTTCAGTGTGAATCACTGAGTCCATTCATGTACTTCAGAGGGTGAAGAGTGCAGGTTCTTTCGCACCCACAACTAGACCACTGCCCGAGTCTTTCACCCTTTCAAACTTAAAAAACTTCTGTGAAAATTACTGGTTTAAGCTGTAAGAAAACATATTTCACGGCACAATGATAAACCCCAACGATCATTTTTGAAAAAAAACAAAAACAAAACATTTCTCTTTATCCATATAACTGATTCAGATCAAGACGTTTCTGCACGACACGCAACTGATGCAGCATGGGTTAAACCTCATTCCTTTAAAAAAAAAAAAGAAAAAAAAAAAGGAGGGTACATTTTCATATATTTAAGGACACAAGAACACTTTCTAAATGACAAACCGAAGCCAAACAATTAACATTTGCTTCATTTGAGGAAGTAACAGGTAAGAAAAAAAGACATGGCTAAAAACTGAGCTGAAGACCTGCAGAGCATGGGAGCAAATTATTGTTTTATACATCATAAATGGTAAAACTGTGCAGTTTGCTAATCATCCTTAGTCTTATTGAAAACCGGTTATGTGAATATGATTGAAAGGACGATTCATCTGCAGACAACTGGCATGTCAGGTGTCTGGAAGATGCCGACTTAATTTCCACAACTCAAATGCTTTGCCGCACATCCCGCAGACTGATGGAATCATGTAACTTGAAGAAATGACAGCAAAAGTCCTGCAGTTCACAGACCTAGAAAGAGAGCACATTCCCTTCTCAGAAACGGGGTTTAAACCCTCATTATCAGCAGCAGCTTCAAAGGATTTAGTACCTTATATCAAAGTTGATTAAAAATGGATTACAAGATCCCAGTGCCCAATGACCAGTAACGTTTTACAGTAAAGTGTAATAAACTCATACATTGAGTAGTACGTTGCTCACCTTGGCACCATGGCTTTAGTATGGCGCATAGCGATCCTTGGGTCGTGGAGGAGCGTGGGAGCTCCTGGAGCCTGACAACGGGGACAGCCGTGTTGACTCATAGGCGTAGCCAGCCGAGGAGACTGGTACTCGTCTGATTGGGCTGCGGTCTCGTGCATAGTATGCGGCAGCCGATGAAGATGGAGGAAGTGGCCGACGATCATATGGATCTATACTGGAGAACTTTGAGAGGGAGGAAGGGGGAGGTGGGGGAGGGGGGAGATAGGACATGCGACGATCCTCGAAATAGCTTGAGCCATAAGGGCGAGCTCTGTACTTCTCATAATAGTCAACACTGCTATAGAGACGTTCACGGTCATAGGCTGATGACCTCTCAGCAAAGGAGCCTGGCGCTCTGCTGGCGTACCTATCCCCCAGCTCAGAGCTGTAGCCGCTAAGCCTACGAGGGGGAGGCGGCATCCCACCTCCGTAACTAGACCGACTATACGCAGAGCTACCCATGTAATCAGCTTCTGGAGGTGAGTCCATCCTGTAGTTGCCCCTGCCATAACCTGGGGGACCACGTGGGGGGCCCCGGCCGCTGCGACCTCTTGCGCCGTCACCGTGGCTACCGTTCCGACTGACTCGACAATCTTTCGACCAGTGACCATGTTTCCCGCAGACATAGCAGCCGGTATGATCTCCCATTCCGGGGGCAGTGCGCAGCCGACTGGTGGACAGCTGTACGCTCATCAGCTTGCCTTATAGGGAGAAAGAACACACGCATGAGACGGTGGAGTTTTGACACGAAAAGGTTCTTACCGACTATAAAACACGTTAAATGCATTTGACCGACAATCACTGGGCAAAGCGGAATAACCTGCCGCGCCAGGTGCGGGAAATTGAATACCAGTGCCTGTTCACCAGTTATACTGCCACTGGTTTTACAAGAAACATTGCCAAACTTACAGTGATTACTTTCAGTCCATCTGGTCAATTAATGTGGAAAAAAGCCAGTGGATTTTACTTGTCATGAGGTCGACTGCGACAGAACAAAATCCAAATTTGTATCTATAGACAGCAAAGACAACCAACTCTCCCCTGCCAAAGAGTTCACCTTTGTAGGCGGTGTTGTCCAGCTTATTGATGGCATCCATGGCATCCTCCATTCGCTCCATGTGAATAAAGGCATAGTCCTTCACTATGTCACACTCCACCACAGTGCCAAACTCTTCAAACTTGGCCCGCAGAACATCAGTGGTGACCCCTTCGCCAAGGTTGCTGACATGCAGTTTGGTGGTGGACTTGGGCCTCCCTTTGCTCATCTCCACATTCATGGCCCAGCCATGCAACTCGTACTGGTGAAGGTTTTGAATGGCCTCCTCGGCTTCAGATTTGTTGTTCATGTGTACAAAACCATAGTTTTTGACAATGTCACATTCTGAGACTTCACCATACTTCTCGAAGAGTTCACGCAGCTCCGCAGGTTCGGTATTGCAGGCAAGGTTACCAATAAATATTTTCACCATAATGAAGTTCTGTGTATCCTAGAAGATTCAGAAAAATATGTCAATTACTACTGTTTATCCACAACAAATATTTAATGATGGGGATGTCAGGGTTATCTGCACCGACTGTCAGTGAACAATTGGTGAAATTAATAAATACGTGCAGTTGCCAGTTTATTAGGTACACCTAGCTAAAACTAATGCGCTCCAATACAGCAAACCTGCAATAAATCCTCCCTTCATGAAGGTTATAATGTTTATTCAACTCTATGGTCATTTTGGAGGATGTAGTTTGTGTTACAATTATATGCTTATTGTATACACCAAAGAGAAAGCAAAAGTGAAAACTTATCGATATGGTTTGTGTATTTTTTTTCTTCTTTCCCACACAGGCCGTTGACTCATGATGTGTACACACAGAGACCTGATCTGTGGGCGCCCGGATAGCTCAGTTGGTAGAGCGGGCACCCATATATATAGAGGTTTACTTCTCTACGCAGCGGGCCCAAGTTTGACTCCGACCTGCGGCTCTTTGCTGCATGTCATTCCCCCCTCTCATTTCTTCAGCTGTCCTGTCAAATGCCCAAAAAATAAAAAAAAATAAAAAAAGGAGACCTGATCTGTCCACTATGTGTTTTCAGTTTCTGTCAAATTAACATTGTGTTTTACATTTTTCTGGATTTTCTATTTTCTGGAGTACGGTGACATCTTGTTTTCTTTTTCTTCCCCACTGCTGTTTACTGACCATCAGGTAATAGCGATTTGAATGGATCTGTGCCGCTACAAGATATGCCTGTTTTTCTCTTTCACACTTGCTTAAAGAAGGTCTTGCAGATCGAAACCTTGGCTTGAAAAGAGATAAGTGGAGCACACCTTTCTGCCTTGCACCAAATTTATATCAGTTAGGTCGCATTTCAGTGTGTCAGATACACATTTAATCAACATTTAGGTAAATGAATGTATTCGATCGGACTCTATCGTCAGATACCTAATATTTAATTATTAGGAAACTGGGCCATAAAAACTTGATTGGGACATCATTTAAACCACTGCTGTTTGGTGTGTCATATGGTGGGACTGGTCTGCGTTATTATGTAAACAATCTTAATTTGAAATAGAATGAACTTTATCTGTAAAGTGTCCTGAGATTACTTGGTATGATTTGACACTATAAATAACACTGAATTAAATTATTAATATACCACTCATTGGCAAAGGAACATCATGCAAATGTTTCAAATATGTATGAAAGAGTCAAACGTGGGTTAAAAGTGCGTATAACAGCGTCACGCGCCGTGCTTTTGTATGACGGCGGTGTGAACTGTTTTAACGAGACACACCTCGTTCACTAGCTCTATAATTTCGCAGTTTAACTTATGATACGAATTTAAACACTGTACGTTGGTTTGAATTTCACATAATCTAGTTTTGCTTACGTAGCTAGATGGGTAAACGCAGATATAGCTAACGTTGTACATCTAAACATGTCACATAAGCCTAACGCCAGCTAACAAGTAGTACTTACGTTAGCTAGCTAGCTAGCTCAGACTAACGTTATTAGTCTTTTCTGTGTAGGTTAGCTACATTAAGTTCCTCAAGAGTAACTGGCCTGACGGTACAGTCTAAACGGCTCGCTCGATATTTATAAAATACAGTAGTAATAGTGTTTAGTGCGCAATGCTTCCATGTTCGCGCATATTTCAGTGTAACTGTTAATGGCGTTCTGTTTGGAAAATGAAGGCGTATGAATTCAGAATGCTAATAGCCTGTATTAGCTAACGTTAGCTGTACGCCTGCTAATTCAGCCCATGTCCTTTCAGAGAACCTTTAGAACAACGCTACGGTGATAGTTATGCATCGCCAACTTCCTAAAACGTTTTTCGCCTCACATTTTAACTTACAATCTTTAACTCACCACTTAAACGACGAAGGCCTCGACGCAATGAATGAAGAGTGAAATGGCGCTTGCACCAGTGACGATGCTACCGTTTGTTCTTCTTCTGATTTAATGGCGGATCGTAAACTAACGTTTACAGAATGGCGGATCGTAAACCAACGTTTACAGGTGCATACTGCCACCCACTGTACGGAGTGCGTAACAGGAGGACTTTACATACTATAGGTCAGTGTTTCTCAAATGGGGGTACGTGTACCCCTAGGGGTACTTTGCAGGACTGCAGAGGGTACGTGAGAACATTGTTCCTCTTCATGTAGAATTTTTTTTTTTCCTACCAAAAATGTGACATTTGTGTCGCCTTCTTTAGACCTAATCTTGCCTTCCTTCCCTCTACTTTTTACGAGTTTCTCGCTTTTTTCTTCTTATGTCACGGTTTTTGAAGTTTTTAATACTATTTTGACCTATTCTTGCCTTCCTTCCTACCATCTTTTTACAAGTTTTTGTCTTTTTTACAGTTTTTGTCTCATTTCCCATTAGCATTTAAATGTAAATGTTTTTTCAATTACAAGGCTGTTGTTTAGTAAATCTATTGCTGGCAGCTCTGTACTGTTTCTCTTTATATACACTTTTTTTTTCTACTAAAAATGATTAGCGCTGGTCAGGGGGTACTTGGCTTAAAGAAACAATTCAAAAGGGGTACATTATTGAAAAAACTGCTATAGGTTATATAAAAGTAAAGAGACAAAAGGAAGAAACAATATATATCTTGCAATCTAATCCTGTCTGTATCTTTAAGAAAAGAGAGCCTTCCAGTATTACCTTATTTTCTCACTCATCCCTAAATTCCTTCCAAGTTCCATGCCGGTCCTAGCTCATACATACCGGTAGCCTAGTAGGCCTATCTTATCCCATACGAGTTTCCTCTCTGAATTATAGGCTACTTACTACACCTCATAATGACATGCTTAACATTTTCAGGAACATTATAAACATCAAATTTATCTTATATGCACTTTGCCATTAGCCTAAATCAGGGATCTTCAACAGGTGGTCCGGTACCCCTAGGGGGTCCCCAGAGTCAGTGCTTGGGGGCCTCCAAATTATTGTACATTTTTGAAAGTTTTTTCAAAAATTAAAAAGTCTTATATATAAATATAAAAAAAACTCACTGATGATAGGCTTACTGGCCTATAGGTTAGGTAGTCACTTTTCAGAAGTGGAAAATAAAGTTTATTTGGATTTATTTGATATCACATGTATACTAACTTGTTTAGGGAGCATCAGTGTCAGTTTGAGTTCCCCAGTTAAGGCGACCACAAACATGAACTGCTCTGACAGTATTCTGAAGTCTTAAAGGGGTGATAGAATGATTATATAGGGTATTTTACACAGTTCCTTAAGGTCTCCTAATAGGGTATATAACATTGGTTGGGCTGAAAATTGCCCGAATGCTATTTTATTAGGCCCTTAACTACCCCTGGCTCTATTTGGAACAAGAGCTTTTCTTCCAAATATGGTATGCTCATTCATATTTAGATGAGCTGCGCGCTGATTGGTTTGAGCGAACATAGAAACACATTGGAGATGAGACAGCAGGTCTCATATTTCAGACACTGCAAAGTTATACATTATTTGTTGAGCTATTTCGTTATTAAATTCACTTCTGAGACTTTTTTAAGCAAGAAATCAACAATATAAAGCTAAATATGGGCCGTTTTACGAAAATTGATGGCTAATTGCAAATTTAGTAAGACGTGTTCGGACTTTAGGAGCTCCACACAGTCTGACGAGAAAGCGGAAAACCTCCATACTCAGTTAAAGTCACCGTTTCTCGGTTACTGGACGACCGGGGCTCGGAGCTGCAAGCTAGGCTATGTGTCCCATTTAATCCTATTGGAAAAGATTGTTGCTACACTTTCGGCATACCTTTCGTATATTTACAGTTTGAATTTCGCCATGCCACTTACATAACATGTACCCCAAGGTCTTATAAAGCTAACAATGGTGTTCGATTTGAATTTAATGAATTTTTGTGAACATTAGGGGTTTCGTTAGCTGCGACTGTCCCTCCAATCCTATGTTTATAGATCACGGCTAGTTAGCTTCACTTTCAGCATAATTAAAGCATATTTACTAGGGTTGTCAAAATAACGCGTTAATTTCGATTAATTAATCTGAGAAAAAAATAACGCAGATTAATCCATTCCATATTGACGTTTGCATACAGACGAAAATCTGGTGCCACTGATATGTCTGCACTTCTCTCTGCTACAGGAAACACAAACCCCGCTGCATGTGACGCTAGTTAACACAATACTCAACAGCAGCTAACGTTAGCCTACCGCTAGCTAGTAGCTGGATTAAACACGGTTACAATGCTGACAGCTAACGCTAAACGGTGTAAAGTGTGACTGTGTTTTAACTGTAGAGGATTCAACACCGGGATGTAACAATCTGCAGCTGCCAACGGCAGGTGCATTTGAAGTGCATTTGTGGTGCATTTGAAGTTATTGTAAATATCCTTTTCCTATCTTGTTGTTGTTTTTGTCGTTCAACAGCAATTTACTAGTGAAATAAGTTATTGTTATACATTATTATTAAATCATTTAATTCTGACCATATGGCCTTAGCAATAAACAAGCCGTTCTTTAATGTCACCAACTGTTGTTTAGTACCCTTTTTTTTAACTTTCTTAAAAAGTATCGGTTCAGGCACCGTTAATTATGTATGCGATTAATTTAGATTAATTAATCACAGAGTATGTAATTAATTAGATTACATTTTTTAATCGATTGACAGCCCTAATATTTACAGTTTGAATTTCGTCACACCACTTATATAACATGTACCCCAAGGTCTTATGAAGCTAACTATGGTGTCCAATTTCAATGTAATGCATTTTTGTGAACATTAGGGATTTCGTTAGCTGCTACTGTCCCTTCAATCCTATGAATCGCGGCTAGCTGCAGGCCCTGGAGCTCCATCATGGCCTCGGCATTTTGTAGTCCAGTAACCCAGAACCGGTGACTTTGCGCGGGTATGGAGCGCCGCGGGCTTCCCTTCGTGACGGAGGTCCAGCTAGCTCACAGCGAGCCTATGAAGTAGAACACGCCGGGCGGCGAGGCAGCACCGGCCGCTCTCACGTAGCCTGCTGAGCTCCTGCTGAACTGCGACACACAGTCGGACAAAATTTGCAATTAGCCATCAATTTTTGTAAAACGGCCCATATTTGACCTCTACATAGTTGATTTCTCACATAAAAAAGTCTCAGAAGTGAATTTAGTAATTAAATAGTGGACCTCTGGAGATCTGAATGACCTAGCTAGATTCAGAAGACTAAGCTGACCTCAGGTCAGTGGTGTGGCCTATGCAAATGTTGGGGCGTGCCAAAGACTAGGAGTTGGGACGCTTACGTCAGCTTCCAGCTTTGTTGAGATTCGCCCGTTTTCAGCAGCAGTTTCAAAATGTGAGATTTGCAGAGGATAGGGGTATCAATGGGATTTTGAGCTTCTATGTATGTCCTATTTACCCACCGAACTGTCGTTATTCAACTATGACAAGGTAAAATCGGTTTTGCATTCTGTCACCCCTTTAATGAACCTCTGTGGAGCCGAGGCTACAAGTTAATCTCTGTAATGACAATGAAACATAATAACTATATCTGCTTCAGCTTCAAAGGATATTAAAATCTTTATTGCGCATATTACAACCTCTCCATACCGTAAGAGCATACTGTATCATTATATACTTAAAATGTATACACAATAACAATAAAAACATCTTGAAAAACAAATAGTCATATGCATATTATGTCCTTCAAATATATCAGGGAAATGTGAGTGTTACTTGTACATTTCCTTTTCCATAAATAACAAATATCATGACACACAAAACTCTAATGTAGTGGAATTTTAGTCAAACTAATACACTTTAATTGCGTTCAGTTTCCATGGTCCCCAATCAAATATATTTAGCGTGAATTAATTAATACCAATGCAGAGATCAAAGCAGTGTTGGGCACCAATGGGTAACTGGCTGCAATGACTGCAGGACTCTTTAGAAGGTTGAACAGGAATTCTAAGCTCCGAGGGTCTCTCAACATGGTGACACATAGCCTAATGTAAATGCTGCTACGCTAGCACATTCACAATCTTCAAAATACATTTAAATATGATTTTCAGAATGACATGGTCTTGGGTAAGTAAACATTTGAGAAGTTAACTTGGTTACAGGCACTCTTTTTTTATATTCAAGGCGACAATCTAAATATCACTGACATGTTTTATGGGGGAACAGTTTAGAGTCAAAACCCCGTCCTCTTTTTAAGCTACATCATGTGTTTTCATATTTTCAGATAAATGAGGATTTACTACTGTTCTGGCTGGTACCTTTTTAATACCTCACATATTCCTTTAATCAATACACCAAACTGTGGAAGTAGTCCACACAACAAAAAAAACCCTCATATCTGCTGTTGGAGAGTAAGGAAGAGCCCTCATCTATAATCACTCAGTGCCTCTTTGGCTTGGTTCAGGTCATATGGGATAGATGGAAGCAATCACATCATTGGACAACTTTAGGTTTATGCACCAACATCGGATATATTCCGAGCTTTCAGAAAAATCGGAGTTTCCCCAGTCATAATTATGAAGTGAAAGCGTTAATTATAGTAACTCTGACAAGGCGTGAGCTCAGCATTGTGTGAAGAGACCAGTGTGCATATACCAAAAAAAAGGCAAACCCATGTGGCTGAGTGGTGAAACTAACTGTCTGCAGCTGCAGCTTAAAGTGATCATATTCTGCTCATTTTCAGGTTCATAATTGTATTTAGAGGTTATATCAGAATAGGTTTACATAGTTTAATTTTCAAAAATATTTTTGTCGTACTGCACATTGCTGCACCTCCTCTTTTCACCCTGTGTGTTGAGCTCTCTGTTTTAGCTACAGAGTGAGACATCACACTTCTGTTCCATCTTTGTTGGGAGTCGCACATGCGCAGTAGCTAGGTAAGGACTACTAGCCAGTCAGAAGCAGAGTATGAGGGCGTGCCCTAACAGTACCTAGTTAAGGACTACTAGCCAGTCAGAAGCAGAGTATGAGGGCGTGCCATGCTAGCAGCTAGGCGAGCATTATAACGTGTGTTCCAAAGTGACCACGTTTGTCTCTGAAGTAAAGGCTGGACTACAATAGAGCAGTTTGGAGCAGTTTGTGAACAGTGTTTTCTGTTGGAGATGGTAAGTCCCTTTGGGGGGGGGGCTTTGGGCTTTTTCACTTTGTAAACCTATTACATGCACAAAAAAGATATATAACAAAATAAAGGGAAAAAGCCAAAAAGCATAATATGAGCACTTTAACCAATGGAAACAAGACCTAAAATTCTTCCCTTCCTTAAGAGTGCATCTTTGTGCAATTTATGACAATTCCTTTAACAGGTTGTTAAGGTTTATTCATGTGATTGACTTACAGGAGTCTCAGCCTATCACACTCAGCTGTGGTGTTTGCAACTTGCTCGTCCCTGACTAAATGTTCTGGTTTCAGTAACTGACAAAGACGACAGCAAGCAGTAAACAAATACATGCTTCAGAACATCAGTTCAGAAATGTATGTGTACTGTTACAAATGTTATGTCAATGTTTTATTTGTTTTTTTATTACAGCAGTAGAGCTGAAGCATCAGGAATGGAACTGTCTTCCCTGTTGCAGTCACACTGTGATTTAAGATGGCAAGATCGAAATGTTTTTACATGAAAACACAAGAGTTAGAAACTCACTTAGGATGTTGACAAGTCTCTCCTGTACATGTGTTGCCCAACAACTTAAGTCTGAGTCTGGATGGGCAACTGAATTCCATACTGACATCTGTCACTCACAGCAGAGAGTTGGTGCTGGTGTCTGCTACAGCTTCACAAGGAGGACATCGTTTCCATCACTGGGTTATGAAACAGGTCTGCATTTCTCTTCAGTGTGCGTTTGGAAGAAGTTGAGCCATTTTCTCTCAGTAGCTGCTTTCATGTCCAGTCAGGATGTACAGGTTGCTCAGTGCTGAGGGGTCATCTGTCGGTGTGCTCTGAAGGATGATGTCCCTGTATAGAGTCAAGAAGGAAAAACCTCACAGCTCATTCAGGGTGCCAAAGAAATGTAGAGTTGGCCCAAAGCTTATGATTTACCTGCTATACAGTATCCAAATCTGGGATTTGAGGGCTATACATGAATTAATACATTAAATCTTAAATTGAGAGTATTTTAACTTTTAATTTTAACTTTTAAAGGTCCCATATGATGCTCATTTCCAGGTTCATACTAGTATTTAGAGATGTTCTGGTACTGGTATCGGTATCGGCTCCGATACTGCCTAAAACGCTGGTATCGGTATCGGGAAGTACTGGAGTTTATGCACCGATCCGATACCACGTAATAAAGCCCTAAAGAAAATCTACGTTAAAGTAGTTTATTTATGTTCTTTTTCTGTTATAACTGACTGTCAAACTGGAGAATAAAAGAAAGTTCTGTGGCATTCATGTTTCACAAAGAGTTTAACCTGAGCCAGACCGACAACAAAGATAGAAATAATATCACATCCATACAGGGATAGTAGTATACAGTTGTTAAAACATAATAAAATATATGACACACTGGTATCGGATCGGTACTCGGGATCGGCCGATACGCAAGTTCAGGTATCGGAATTGGTATCAGGAAGCAAAAAATGGTATCGGACCATCGCTACTAGTATTTTGGGTTTCTACAACAACATGTCTGAATATACCTGTATTCACCCTCTGTCTGAAATGCTTAGCACCTGCCCCCCACATTCCTTCTCTTACAAATGAAAAGTTGAATACATAAACAATAAAACACATCCTTGCTTAGTTTAATACAGTAACAACACTACCACAACTAGTTCCTTTAATAATATTAATTCTGCAAACAATGCCATTGCTATTATTACAACAACTAAGACTACTAACATTCCAACTACTACTATGACCACTACTAATTCTACTATGAATAATACTTTCCACACTACTATTGCTACTCCTTCTGCTACCATCACTAAGCATAGCATAGTAAGTAAGTGCATGGAACAAAACTGGGATTGGATGTACCAACATATCCTCCAGCTAACCAAAAATAAACTGAAATAACCAATGAAGCCAACGAAAAAGAAAACAAAAAGGCATACACTAAGACTTACATTTTAGCATTCACATTACAACAATTCTAAAAAAAAAAAAAATGTAAGATTACTTTTTGGGCATTTTAGGCCTTTATTTTTGGTTGAAAAAACACATTATAATTATATAATTGTAGTAACTTCAAACCATTTTTGAATGGAAATGATGTGTAAAAACTCTCCCTTTTGAAAATAAATAATAAATTAAAATTAAATGAATACCATAGATAAACAAATGTACATGGTATGATAACAGTTAATTTAATACCACAGTATATGTCAAACCGGTATACCGCTGCAACCTTAAGCTGCACGGCAGCAATTCAATTTTAGCTTATTTTTATCTTCTTTGTATTTTTACTCTACTGCTACCAGTACTACTGCTATTACTGCTATTGTTTCACCAGTGAATGATAATATTGTCAGATTGGTGTATCGTCAGAAAACGTACCTGTTTGTTCCCAAAACTCTGAATGCTCGACTCTCATCTGTAATTTCTTGTGTCACCTGCAGATGAAGATGAAATTCACCTTTTTATAGACATGGTGCAAATATGACAAACTCATGGCAGTCCCAGCATGACAGAAATGTCGAAGCTAATCACCTCATTTGAATGAAAACTCTTCCCTTTAAGGCCATGCTTCCAGAAAGCCAGCACACTGTCCTGTAAGCAGACTGATAGAACATGTCACGTCACTCAACTGTCAGCAGGGACATCAAGAACACTCACTGTGTTAATTACAGGATTGTGTCTACCTAGAGTTTCAATGGGGAAGTCAAAGACCATTTCAGCAGCCAGCTCTTTGGATGGAAGCCCTCGGAGGTTCACTATCTTAACCGTTTCTGTCCAACGAGCATCAAAATGGAGATACAGTAGATTATTAATCAGTATGAAAGATGGCAGGAGGATTTGGAACATGTGTTAAAATGGATGAGACTTACTTTCTAATGCGATGAGAACAGTGTCTCTGTCCATTTGGGTTACCTGTACTGCCCTGAGTGCTCCACTATCTGCAGACCCACAAAGAGACGGAGGAGAGAGCTGAGTTGGAGCTTTAAGCTGAGCTCTCCAGAGGCGGTAGGAGTACAACAATATTCTACTCAAGTTAAAGTACTATTACTTTGATGAACTTTTACTTAAGTAAAAGTCAAATTACTGGTTTAAAAATCTACTCAAGTAAATGTAAAACGTAGCTCACATAAAATGTACTCATAAAACGTCACTTTTTAACAGCAGGGGGGAAATATCATTTTTGGTGGGGGGGGGGGGGTGCGCGATAACGGAAGGCTTGTATCATGTGGACGCGTCGACAGTTTTGTGTCATTGCTTAGAATTCCTCATGGGGGAGACAGAAACTATGTACTATAGCTTTAATTAAATCAGTCTTTTGCGATTTGATAAGGGCACAAAGCCACACCGCCAGTGGTGTAGTCTACGTGATACACAGGTATACGCAGTATACCCACTAAGAAAGCTCCAGGATTTCCATATACACACTTAAAAATGCCCAATGACACGCAACAACATACTTTCCATTATATTTTTGATATATTTTGAATTTTCATCTGTGTTTTTCTTCTTTACATTGGCTGAATAAAGGGATTTCCACCGTGAAGTGGTGCATAAAAGTGTATCCGAATACAGGAAATGAAGTCTTTGACGGTGAAAATAACCCTGGGGGAGGACACCCAGACCCCCCACTATAATATGCCCCCCCCCCAAAGGCAGATTCTGGCCCATATTTATAGGCCAATATATTTATATACAGTACAGTATACCCACAATACATGAGACTACACCACTGCATACCGTGCTTTTCATTTTAGTTTGTTTGACAGATACTTTGCCACAGCAACGGCGCAAAACATTTTTTATTTACTTTTTTTACTCAGTAATGGATGAGATTTGAAATGTAGCAAAGTACAATACTTCAAACAAAACATACTTGGGTAAAAGTAAAATGGCAAATTTTAAAAACTACTTAAAGTTAAAGTACAGAAAAAAAACAAAAAACTACTTGTGTACAGTAACTGCAAGTTATTGTAATGTGTTACTTTCCACCTTTGGAGCTCTCCCTTACTAAACAGGCAGTGGCGAAACACAGACAGCAGTCCATCCTACCTGGCGCTGAGATAGGCGTGCTGTTCAGCTCTATGATATCAAACTTGAGCTGCTGGCTGACTGGGTGCTTCCCGTTACTACTGTCTCTCACCCCGACACACAGCTGGGGGAACTCATCTGACACCAACACCAGCAGCTCAAATATGGGCAGAGAGTCAGGTAGCCTCATGGCTATGTGCTGCAAGGCAAACACAACACAAAGAGGAAGAGTCAGGTTACATGGTGCTAACAATGGCAGGTAAGTGTGACATGACACACATGTCATGACATGACACACATGACATATTCAGTGTTTCACCAGGAATTGTGTCAGAATCAATTCACACAGATGGCACTATATTGTTGTGAATTAAGGCACCAAATATACTCTGCCCAGGAAACAGATGATGTCTCTTTTTAGCAATAATTCAGATTTCTGGAGATACTGAATAGTCTTTTTACTTGGCTTTCAACTCAGAAATAATAATCCACAATAACCACACATCCTTGTGTTACAAAACGTGTAGCTCTAGTAAAAGCCCACTCTCATAGAGATGAACTCTGAACTCTTCAATTCGCTTACTTTGTCATTGTGCTCTTTTGGAAGCATGTGATTGTGGTTAGATACATGATGGGCTAATATAGAAAGAATTGTATGTTTAGGGATGATAAGCAGACATGCTATTTATGACTGGATGTAACTTTTGATACTTTGCAGTAAAAGTGGCTCTCCTATTGACTATGTCCTATCAGTGTGGCTCTCATGAAAGAAATAGTGAAGACCACTGCTTATATAAGATGTGTAAATATCCTTCAGATTGGCTGTATGACCCTCTTTTATTTTTAATAGACACATTTCTGGGGGACTGTTTCTTGATTTTATTGAAGCAATATTTAAAGAGAGAACAAATGGTTCTCACTATGAAGCAACAGTCATGTGTCAAGGTTGATTCAACTTCATTTTTTTTTTCGGGGGTGACCAGGGTACCAGTGGGCTAGAAGATCAACAATAGTCACTGGTGACTGACTTTGACATTTCCAAGTGTCCAAAACATAGCATCAATAACATCTAAAAAAGCGGCAGAATGAGGACACAGCCACATCTCTTCCATCGTAACACAAATCGTCCCCATCAGCAGCATAGACATCATCATCATCATCATCACCACCACCACCACCACCATCATCATCATCACCACCATCATCATCATCACCGTCCATACAAACCACATTATATCGCTAACTAAACTACACACTTTACCAAGGGCATGGAGGGGTTACTACTTCCTTCCCCGGACTGAGTTTACAAATGAAATGGCTGTGGGGATGAAGGAGTGCTTGTACCTGTTAATTTAGGTGCGTTTAAAATCAGATACATTTAAGTGAGAAAGCTCAGATTGTATGCAGTTACTGAGGCCCATGTCAATTTTCTTTTTTTTCATGTCAAAATTTGATATTCAGATTATTGTTTTGGCATTTCTGCATTTATTTGAAAGGGGACGGTGTAGAAATGGGGGGGAAGGGGGAGAGAAATTAAGGGGGCAGGGTAGGGAGCCACGGGAAGCTTAGCTCCTCTTACCGTAAGACATGACCTCCCCTGAAAATATGATTTCTAAATAATTTGAGTCTCTAAAATATTGACAATGTGCTATTTTTGCCATGCATTTTTCTGTATCTTCATCATCACGGATCATGTGCGAAATTAGGCTATTATTGTGTATGCTCATGCAGGGTGCGATTTGTCGGGGGGGGGAAATGCATGGCTCCGGGACGCCGGCTACCAACAGCAGTTTACAATAGGTGACTGTGAGCCGGTACCAGGCACCGCCAGATGACGGTCCTTTCAGGGGCCGTGGTAGTGGAGTTTAGCCAGAAAAAGTGAGCGTCACGCGGCGCTGACAGTTAAGTTTAGGCACCAAAACAACTAAATGTAGGAAAAAGATTGTGGTTTGGATTAACTGGGTGGCGTTTCCTGGGTGAAAGTATTTTGTTTTCGCCGCGAAGTGAACTCCGTTCTCCGGCTTGAAAGCGCTGTGTTTTATGTTGACACCAAGGTTGTGCTATTTCATTTTGAGATAATTTTCCATTGAATGTTGAAGTTCATAAATAAGTGTTTTGGCATGGCTGGCCAAATGGCATTATATCAACAGGGATTTAATTTGGCCTGTTTTGTTTTGTTGTGCATGATCAAAAAACATCCCCCATCTGCTTTTGAGGGTGATTCATTACTAATTCACTTTAATAAAGACACCGGCATGCATGCTATTCTTGCCATCACCATCGAAGCGATGAAAATTAATATCACCAGGAAGAAGATTCCTGACAAGGTCAGACTTAGTATTTAAACTTCCTTTATGAAACAGAATTTCCTTAAAAAAAGATGCCTAATTTAGTTCAAGCCAGGCTTAAAACACACCACATATTAAATATTACCAGAGCTGATTTTTACTAAAACACCAGTATAGGTTGAAGCCCCATATTTCACCGAAGAACATTTAAAGTGTCTGTACAAACCTTTAGATGCATGAACTTCTGAAGAGGCTCATACCACAGGAGAAGAGCCAGGCCAGATGGAACTGCCCCACATAGAAATGTACTGTCTGTGTATGGGTTTCTTGCTGAGGGAGAGCAGAAAGGCGGGGAGCGTGTTGTAGTTATTACTGAATAAACACAAATCAACTTCACTAAGGGCTACACTGGAAAATGAGAATCGCATCAAGGGCCAGGCATGTATAGTTTATTGACATGCTTTTATTTCGAAAAAGTCAAATCTTTGACTGCATTATTGCATGTCTTATAAAGTATTCTCACTTACAGTTTGTTCGACATAAAACCCTAAAAAAGTCAGCAAAAAAGTTCCTTAGAAAAAAGCCAAGAACAAAAACTAGGTGGCCTGAGATATTGTGAACCTAAATTGATATACGGGCTGGATCAAAATCTGCGAGGGGCCAGATTCGGCCCGCGGGCCTTAAGTTTGACACATGTGATGTAGAGGAAAGTCTGCATTACTTACCTACACTACATCTCCTGCAGCCTTTAGTGTCGGGGATCTTCACAGATATGGCAAACTTTCTGTGGATTGAGAGAGAATACACAGCGCAGTAAGAACACCCTTCACATAGCTGTCACTTACAGCCACCATGTGTAGGTTTAGGAATATCTTACTTTGGTGCCACCCAGTGGTAGTACCAAGCATGCAGTCTTGTATAAAAGTACTTGAAAGCAATATTTGAGTGAAAGTATCTTACCAGAAAATGACTTTGGTCAAAGTTAAAGACACCTTTTATATTTATATATATATATATATATATATATATTACTTGAGTAAAAGTCTTAACGTATCTGATATTTCCTGTACTTTATATTGATATTAAATGTACTTAATTATTAGAAGTAAAAATAACTTTATTGTGGCTTACTTATACATACCCCAATTCCAATGAAGTTGGGACGTTGTGTAAAACGTAAATAAAAACAGAATACAATGATTTGCAAATCCTTTTCATCCCATATTCATTTGAATACACTACAAAGACAAGATATTTTAAGTTCAAACTGATCAACTTTGGGTTTTTTTTTGCAAATATTCACTCATTTTGAATATGACACCTTCTTAAATATCAAATTCAAAGTCTTTTCCAGGACTTTCCAGGTAATATTTAAAGTTAAAGAACCGAACACTGCATATTTTGAGAGAGCTGATCAACAAAGAAAAACCAGAAACAATCTAGGAGCAATGATTCACCGAACCTGCTTTTTTCGCAGTCTAACAAATTTGTTCTGATTTTATTTTGTAGTAACGAGTAACAAAGATGCTTAGGGGAAATGTATCGGAGTAAAAGTATACATTTTATTTAGGAAATGTAGTGGAGGAAAAGTAAAAGTTTCCAGAACTATAAATAACTAAGTAAAATACAGACGTACAAAGTATTTGTACTTTGTTACATTACAACATTGCAAGCACAACACTTTCACTCTGCACCTGCAGCTCTAGCATTACATATTTACAGTGTAGCTAATGTCCGGTCCTACCTGGAGCTGATCCTCTCAGTGAAGCGGCTGGTGCTGAGTGACAGACTGCTGTGTTTCTTCTGCAGGGGTCCTCTCTGTTCAAACAGAGCCGACAGACTGTGGGAATAAAGCTGGGAAGACTTGCCTGCAGGATGGATACTTTGTTAGCGCAGCGGGTAAAACACAACGCTGTTGTGTTTTCTGACAAAACCGACATTTGAAGAGACGTGTTACCTGATACAGACATCAGCACGTTGTTCATAACATACAGCCAGGTGCATCGCTGAGGGAGCAGCTGTGGGAAGAAAGAAAAGACATCCAACAATTCCTTTGAGTCCAGATTGACCATGTGCTTGGATTTAATACACTACACAAATATCTCTGATGATCAGGGCTTTAAATTGACACCCGCCAAATGCGGGTATAAATTAACTTTGGCAGGTAACATTTACTAGCCAATTTGGCCAATGATGAATGAAGCGAAGCGTCTTTTTGAATCGGCAGACTGAAGAAATGTTTCCAGATTGGTCTGTTTTGCGCCAAGAAATTTGGGCAGTTTTGTGTGTCTTTGGCTTGGAAACGTAATCTTTACTGGCATCACTGCTTGTACTTCTAATCCTACATTTCCCATGAACACTTTGTCGTGACGTGTCAGACAACCGTTGGCTACGTGCAATCCTGCGGTCACCAAACTGGACCCTCTCCACTCTTCTGGGTAGATGCTAGTATCCACCGAACAACAACACGAGTGAACACTGCTACAACGCAACATTGTAGTGAATAAATATAAGGTCAAAAGCAGCAATAATCTACTTTATAATTCATTATACATGAAGACATGACTCGCTGTATAAGTAACGAAATGTAACCCTAACCCAAACCCTGTCTTTTACCCTAACTCTTTAAAGCTAACTTTAGGGTTGATTTGGTTTGGTGACTTGTTCGGTGTGCATGTTCTAGCATCTACCACTCATCTGCTGCATTTACATATTCTATCCTTAAAAAAACTAAAATTGTTGACTGGGGAAAACATCCCAACACCCACTTATGGCATGTTTGAATTACTTTTCAGAATGTGAGCATAGCTCTCGTGTTAGTTATACAAGGACCAGATGGCTTGTAGCAACGACACAACATTTCCACAGTACTCCCAATGGACTGATGGACACAATATAAGCCTTCTCCAAGTCTGCAAAGCACATATAGGATAAAAAGATTCTCATAACTCATCCAGCAGTGTATTGTGTTTCAACAAAATAATGGGAAATATATGGATCATTCCTTTTTTTACCTTCTCTAGTGTATCTTCATGAAGTTCATTAAGGTTCAGTGTGTAAATGCCCTCCTCTGCCCCAAGAATAAGGTACTGATCTAAGAAGGAAATGTGTTTGTTAAAGGGAAAAATAGGTTTCCTTGCACCATGACACAAAGACACCATAATATGAATGTGAGGCATTCATCTTGTTAAGTTTACAGTTGATGACATATCTAGCAAAGCTGACTTTATTCTGTTTTGAAGCACATCTTCAGGACATTAAGAGACTTTGTTGTCTTACCTCTTGTCTTGGGTAAAACCCATGTGACAGCACAGTGGATTTTAAGAGGACAACCGTTGAAGACTTTGGAGAAGCAGGCTCCCATCTACAGAAGCAGTACAGTAACTGAATCACCAATGGTCTGACATGGTTACAGTGACCCTCCATTCAATTTTGAAATGATATCCACACTAACAAAAACAGCATGTATGATTATTACAATAATGACTCATGAATTATGTAATGTATTTTAAAGTTGCACTAGGCTACATTGCACATTGGTGGCTGCAAATTCCAGCTGGGTGCTGAGGTTTCCAAAGATACCAAATATATCAGGCTGAATTTTGAGGAAATAAACTGAAGCACAATACTTAAAAAAAAAAATAGTTGATGGAATAGTGCAGCAACAAAAACATCATCTGGATTTTTACATAAAAACTGTTCCTAGTGCAGCTTGTGTCATGCCATGCGAGGAAGCCAGTGGTGTAGTCTACGTGATATGCAGGTATACGCAGTATACCCACTAAGAAAGCTCCAGGATTTCCATATACCCACTTAAAAATGCCCAATGACAGGCAACGACATACTTTCCATTATATTTTTGATATATTTTGAATTGTCATCGGTGTTTTTCTTCTTTACATTGGCTGAATAAAGGGATTTCCCCCGTAAATTGGTGCATAAAAGTGTATCCGAATACAGGAAATGAAGTCGATGCTCAAAACTTCCCTGGGGGAGGACACCCTGACCCCCCACTATGATATGCCCCCCCACCCCTTCCCCAAAATGCAGATTCTGGCCAATATACAGTCCAATATACAGTACAGTATACCCCCTACAATACATTAGACTACACCACTGGAGGAAGCTTATCTTGTTAGTCGTCAGGGCATTGCCATTGGTCAGCTTTTAATGTCGGTCACATGCTGTTAGATTTCACACTTACATGGACTTGAGGGGTAGGAGGAAGTCCATGACAATCAGCCCTCTAGAGATGTCAAAAGGTTACACATAACAAAACATAGGGGATGATAAAAACTGTACATCAGATGCATCACAAATCAACATCTTGTTTGGTTTACATGAGGAAGTTATTAGGTTAGCAAATCACACAAGATTATTGACGTTTCCTACGGAGACGTTTTTGGCTTCAACTCACAGCATCCTCAGTCTTTTTCCTTAGTGTGCTCCATTCAGGTGATAGCGGTGTCTCTCTTTTCGAAGAGGAAACAGTGGCGACCTTCTTCTTCTCTGCTGTTGCAGCGTCCTCCACAGGGAGACATGGATCACTGCAGCGCTGTCTGATGTCCTGTGTGGCTGAGCACCTGGCCAACACTTGTCAAACACAGGAGAGAGGAATAGCGGGAAGGGATTTTTGTCAGTCCAAGTTTTGACTTGGCCCTGAGTTGGTTTGGACTCACAGTTCAGAGCTCAGACTGTGTGTGGGTCTTGGGTGCTCCATAGGGGTGCATGATATATCGACTCAATATCGTTATCGTGATATCACGTTGCGCAATATTATATCGAAAGTGTCGCAATAAGTAGGCAATATTTTGTATATATTGTGGAGCGCTGCGTCCCGTCCGTTGACTGTGTGGCTTAGTTGTGTTCGATTTAGAGCCCGCTTGAAATGCTATAATGATCATGTTTCATTGGCCAGTTACCGTGCCACTTGCACTTGTTAGTACACGTCAGCGCACGGTTCCACTACGTGACAAATTAAACCCTATGGAGCGTACCACGTGTGTGCATATTTCGACAGAGTGACAGTGTGAGTGAAGAAATAGATAGAGACAACAAAACGGGACGAATCAGAGAAGCGAAAGAAAAGTTGTGTCCTGTTCTCTTTATTTATTGTTTTTATACTGTCCAACCAGTGTCCTGTTCTGTAGACATGGTCATTATTTATTTATTCATGTTGTACCAGTCCAATATGACTGTCAGTTGAAATAAACCTTGTGTTGTAAGAAAACTTGTTTTATTTGTTATGAATCTATTTTGATGCGTTTTCCCGTAACTTTTGTAATTTTACATATGTTTAAAATATCGAAATTAATATTGATATCGCAATATTCCTAATCGATATCGCAATATCACATTTTGTCAATATCGTGCAACCCTAGTGCTCCAGTCTACATACACCCTCAGATAAAGTCAGACGACCATGGTCATCCAGCTAACCACAACACTGTTTATCTTAGTTACCGATAAGCCTACATGTTGGAGATACAACATGAGCTCTGATGGCGATGCTGGTGTGATGTGCTTCATGTTCATCCCACACATCAATTAAGTTGTTAAGTCCTGTTTTCTCCATATCAGAACCATCTCCAAAATCAAAAACATATTGTCACACCGGCACTGGGCTCTCCCTCAGCCACGCCCACTACACAGTCTCCTCTCAATCAGTATCATCGTTCACTATCCCCAGCCTATTAGCACTCCTCACCTGTTGCCTGTTGGAACATGTTATCTCATCTACAAGAACCCTCTCCATGGCTCAGTTGTTGTCTGGTCTCATCACTATAGGACTCCACATGTCATTTGGACTCTCCCGTTTTGACTGCTGTGCCAGATCTTCCTGTGTTTATCTTCTGAGAAGTTAAGTTTATCTCCTAGCCTGTGTTTTTGACTGGAAGTTTCCTGAGCTTTTCTGTATTTTTGAATTGAAGTTCCCAGAGTTTTTTCCCTAGATTTTTGGGTGGAAGTTTCCAGAGTTTTTCTGTAATTGTTACTTTAAAGTACCCTGTCCAAGACCTCCATTAAAGATATTCGGATGGTATTCTGTGTCCTGAGTCTGAGTCTGTGACAGAATACCAGACTGCACACATGGACACCACAGACACCGAGGCGGAAGCTGCCAACCCCAATCCCTACAGGGAGTTGATAGCCGAGTTGCGACGAGCCATCAATGCAGCAGCTGCCTCTCCTGCGCTACTTCCAACACACCTTGCCGGTCCTATGGGCACACCCGCTCCATACTCCGGTGTCCCTGAAGACCGTAATGGCTTCCTGCTGCAGTGCTCTCTCGCACTCGAGATGCAGTCTCACCGCTACCCCACAGACCGTGCCCGGATCGCCTACATCATCAGTCTGCTCACTGGGAGAGCCCTTCAGTGGGCCGAAAGTGTTTGGAAGCAAGCTGGCCCGGTCACCAACTCACTCCAGGCATTTACAGAGCACTTCCGTGAAGTTTTTGTCTCCCCTCCGGTGATACCAGTTTGCCGCCCCCCCAAGTCCATCCTCTGAACCAGGAGGTGAGCCCATGCAGTTGGACTATGTACGCCTGACCCCGGCTGAACATAGGCTCTGCCTATACTGTGGGGCTGGAGGACACACCATAGCAGCCTGTCCCATTCGTCCACCACGACCCTTGGTGAGTGCTACTCAAACCCCATCCTTGTGTTCCTCTCCATTGTGTACCTCCATAACCCTGACTGCTCCAAATGGCTCCCTTGCAGCCAGCGCCCTCAGTGACTCGGGCTCCGCCGGCAACTTCATCTCCGGGGCCCTCTGCCACCGCCTCAACCTCCATCGCTTCCGGTGCCAGACCTCGATTACCCTCCAGTCTATAGTAGGCAAGCCCCTGGACCAACATTTGTTCCACCATCTTGCTGGACCTGTTAAGCTGCAAGTTGGTTGGTTAGATACTGAAGAAATCACTTTCCTGGTTCTAGAACACTCCACCACTGATGTCATCCTGGGTTGCCCCTGGCTGTTGCATCACTCGCTCCACCATCCACTGGAGATCGGGTAACATCCTGAAGTGAGGAACAGACTGTTTTCCACATTGTTTCCCTGACCTACCTCTTACTCGTCCACAACCCCTCCCTCCACCCGTGGCACTCTGCACCACTTCGGTGGAAAGTCCAAAAAGCAACAGCCCGGTAGCGATCCCCCCCGGACTACCTCCACTTCAGTGATGTGTTTTGCCCGCAACAAGCTGCCAGGTTGCCTCCTCAACACCCATGGGACTGTGCCATTGATCTCCTACCAGGTGAGCCAGTGCCCAAGGGCAAGATTTACCCTCTTTCTCTGCCCGAACAGAAGGCCATGGAGGAGTACATCAAGGAGGCCCTAAACCAAGGCTACATCAGACCATCTACCTCCCCTGCTGCTTCAAGCTTCTTCTTCATGGCCAAGAAGGATGGCAATCTCAGACCCTGTATTGACTACCGTGCACTCAACAAGATCACCGTCAAATACAGGTACACTCTTCCCCTTGTCCCATCCTCCCTAGAGCTTCTGCGAGGTGCACAGATTTTCTCAAAACTAGACTTGCGTAGTGCTTATAATCTCCTTCGGATAGCTAGTGATACCGCCCAAGCACTCTTTCACGTGGTCTGCCGAAATGTTGGTATCCCAGAGGACATTGTTTCTGATCGTGGCCCCCAGTTCATCTCCAGGTTCTGGCGGGCCTTCTGCTCTCTCCTAGGTGTGACCGTGAGCCTCTCCTTGGGTTACCATCCACAGACGAACAGGCAAACGGAGAGGAAGATCCAGGAGATCGGTCGGTTCCTTCGGACCTTCTGCCAAGGTCAGCAGCACAGTT
The DNA here is from genome assembly GCF_031162955.1 of Sander vitreus. Taxonomy (NCBI): domain Eukaryota; kingdom Metazoa; phylum Chordata; class Actinopteri; order Perciformes; family Percidae; genus Sander; species Sander vitreus. The sequence continues at coordinate 17,942,169 of NC_135873.1, read as the reverse complement.
GGCATCAGTTCCTGCCATGGGCCGAGTACGCACAGAACTCTCTTCTGCAACCAACAACGGGCCTCACCCCGTTCCAGTGCGTACTCGGCTACCAGCCTCCCCTTTTCCCCTGGACGGGGGCACCGTCAGAAGTGCCAGCGGTGGACCATTGGTTCCGTCAGAGTGAAAGGGTCTGGAATGAGGCACACCGCCAGCGGCAGAGAGCCATCCAGCGCCACAAACACCATGCTGACTCCAGGCGGGCATCTGCGCCATCCTACATTGTCAGACAGAAGGTGTGGTTGTCTACCAGGGACATCCGGATGCGCCTTCCCAGCAAGAAGTTAAGTCCTCGTTACATTGGTCCCTTCACCATCACTGAACTCATTAACCCAGTCACTGTTAAGCTACAACTTCCCCCACATTATAAGATCCACTCTACTTTCCATGTCTCCCTGCTCAAACCGTTTGTTCCCTCTCCTATAGAGCCTGGTGCCACGGAGGAACCTCCCCCGCCGCTCCTGCTTGAGGATGGCCCAGTCTACGCCGTCCGAGACATCCTGGACTCCCGACGCTGAAGGGGTCGCCTCGTACCTAGTGGACTGGGAAGGCTACGGTCCAGAAGAGCGATCCTGGGTATGCCGAGGCGACATCCTTGACCCGACCCTGCCAACTGCGTTCCACAAAGGACATCCAGATCGTCCTGCCCCCCGGGGTCAGCCTCGGTGTCGGGGTCCTCGGCCATCAGGAGCGGCCCGTGGAGGGGGGGGGGGTACTGTCACACCGGCACTGGGCTCTCCCTCAGCCACGCCCACTACACAGTCTCCTCTCAATCAGTATCATTGTTCACTATCCCCAGCCTATTAGCACTCTTCACCTGTTGCCTGTTGGAACTCGTTATCTCATCTACAAGAACCCTCTCCATGGCTCAGTTATTGTCTGGTCTCATCACTATAGGACTCCACATGTCATTTGGACTCTCCCATTTTGACTGCTGTGCCAGATCTTCCTGTGTTTATCTTCTGAGAAGTTAAGTTTATCTCCTAGCCTGTGTTTTTGACTGGAAGTTTCCTGAGCTTTTCTGTATTTTTGAATTGAAGTTCCCAGAGTTTTTTCCCTAGATTTTTGGGTGGAAGGTTCCAGAGTTTTTCTGTAATTGTTACTTTTTGTACCGTGTCCAAGACCTCCATTAAAGATATTTGGATAGTATTCTGTGTCCTGAGTCTGACACATATTGTCAAGCACATAAGAAGCTGGGTCCAGACTAGTTTAATGATAGCCAGGCAGATTATTTTAAGGGGATGGAAGAATGAAGGGGTGCCGTCAATCCAGGAGTGGGCTTGTGAGATGGCAAGGGAGGCAGCGTTTGGGAAAAAAATGTCAACCAGTTTGCTAGATTGGAGAGATGTGTATGATGGGCTTATGGTGTTGTCATTTATACATAGGTTTATGGTTTGAGTATTTGTTTTTTTTTTTCCTGGGTGGGTGGTGAAGATGACGAAGTGTTCATGTTGTGAGTTGCATTATTTTTGTACTAAAAAATGAAAGTTAAACATTTTCACAGCCAGATCTTAAAGTAATTCATGCCCTCATATTTTCCCATCTAGACTACTGCAACTCTCTAACAGGCATAGATGATAGAGTAAACCTCTATATATGGGCGCCTGCTCTACCAACTGAGCTATCCGGGCGCCCCACCTGTTATTATAACCAGCACCGGTAGATGTCCGCCCACAAAGAGCCTGGGTCTCTGAGGTTTCTTCCTAAAAGGAAGTTTTTCCTCACCACTGTCGCACTAAATGCTTGCTCTTGGGGGAATTACTGGAATGGTTGGGTCTTTGTAAATTACAGAGTGTGGTCTAGACCTACTCTAGCTGTAAAGTGTCTTGATAACTCTTATGATTTGATACTATAAATAAAATTGAATTCATTATTGTATTTACTCATTTGTCATTTTTCTGTCCCATCTTCTATTTTCACTATTACAATGTGTACAGATAACTACTGTATGTGTATTGGTTTTTTTTGTTGGTTTGTTTGATCAATTTGTATTCAATGTTGTGGAATACAAAAATACACAATTTACAACATGAACACCCCCCACCCCGAACTCCCCAATTGTCATCACCACTTAGACAAAAATCCAGAAAAGGTGACATTCAACATATCATTCAAGACAACACTACAAAATAACAAAGACAGTTTACATGGACTGTAAACCAAATAAACATATGCACAGTATATGTGACAATAAGCACATTATACACTTCACCCCTACCTGTATTGATTTTTTATGTGCTTTTGTTTCTCCTGTCAAAGCACTTTGTAAACTATTTTTAATAGGCGCTATAAAAATAAAGTTATCCTTGTTATTACCTGTAGTGGAGGTGGAGTCCGCAGTGAGGACAGGGTCTGGGCCCAGTGTGCAGCTGGGTCTCACCGTCAGCTCACTGTCCTCCGTGCTGGGAGTTAAAGAGCTAAAGGCTGGCAGAGAGGCTGTAGCCGGACTGAACAAACCACTTTTCCTACCTCCCTGAAAAACACCAGAAAACACATGAATTGCTGTGACGGACTAACAGGCTCATATTTCATCATGTTGTCTCACCCTGTGAGCCAGTTGCATACTGTTTACTCATACTATAAAGCAGTGTTTCTCAAATGGGGGTACGTGTACCCCTAGGGGTACTTTGCAGGACTGCAGGGGGTACGTGAGATATTTAACAAAATGTTTAGGTAGTAGTACAGTGGGTACGGAAAGTATTCAGACCCCTTTACATTTTTCACTCTCTGTTTCATTGCAGCCATTTGCTAAAATCAAAAAAGTTTATTTTATTTCTCATTAATGTAGCCACTCCTTTGTTGTTTTAGCTGTGTGCTTAGGGTCATTGTCTTGTTGGAAGGTGAACCTTCGGCCCAGTCTGAGGTCCTGAGCACTCTGGATGAGGTTTTCTTCCAGGATATCTCTGTACTTGGCTGCATTCATCTTTCCTTCAATTGCAACCAGTCGTCATGTCCCTGCAGCTGAAAAACACCCCCATAGCATGATGCTGCCACCACCATGTTTCACTGTTGGGACTGTATTGGGCAGGTGATGAGCAGTGCCTGGTTTTCTCCACAAATACCGCTTAGAATTAATGCCAAAAAGTTCAATCTTGGTCTCATCAGACCAGAGAATCTTATTTCTCATAGTCTGGGAGTCCTTCATGTGTTTTTTGGCAAACTCTATGCGGGCTTTCATAGGTCTTGCACTAAGGAGAGGCTTCCGTCGGGCCACTCTGCCATAAATCCCCGACTGGTGGAGGGCTGCAGTGATAGTTGACTTTGTGGAACTTTCTCCCATCTCCCTACTGCATCTCTGGAGCTCAGCCACAGTGATCTTTGGGATCTTCTTTACCTCTCGCACCAAGGCTCTTCTCCCACGATTGCTCAGTTTGGCTGGACGGCAAGGTCTAGGAAGAGTTCTGGTCGTCCCAAACTTCTTCCATTTAAGGATTACGGAGGCCACTGTGCTCTTAGGAACCTTGCGTGCTGCAGAAATTCTTTTGTAACCTTGGCCAGATCTGTGCCTTGCCACAATTCTGTCTCTGAGCTCCTTGGGCAGTTCCTTCGACCTCATGATTCTCATTTGCTCTGACATGCACTGTGAGCTGTAAGGTCTTATATAGACAGGTGTGTGCCTTTCCTAATGAAGTCCAATCAGTTTAATTAAACACAGCAGGACTCCAATGAAGGAGTAGAACCATCTCAAGGAGGATCAGAAGAAATGGACAGCATGTGAGTTAAATATGAGTGTCACAGCAAAGGGTCTGAATACTTATGACCATGTGATATTTCAGTTTTTCTTTTTTAATAAATTTGCAAAAATTTCTACATTTGTTTTTTTCTGTCAAGATGGGGTGCTGATTAATGAGAAATAAAATTAACTTTTTTGATTTTAGCAAATGGCTGCAATGAAACAAAGAGTGAAAAATTTAAAGGGGTCTGAATACTTTCCATACCCACTGTATATAGTAATAGTTGCAAGTCTGTTGTCCAGAACATTGTTCCTCTTTATGTAGACTTTTTTTTTTTCCTACCAAAAATTTGTGTTGCCTTCTTTGGACCTAATCTTGCCTTCCTTCCTTCTACTGTCTTTCTACTTTTTACAAGTTTCTCGCTTTTTTCGAAGTTATGTCACTGTTTTTGTAGTTTTTGATACTATTTTCGACCTATTCTTGCCTTACTTCCTTCCTTCTACCATCTTTTTCCAAGTTTTTGAGTTCTTCCAGTTTTTGTCTCCTTTTCTCATCAGCATTTAAATGTTTTTTTCAGTTACATGCTGTTGTTTAGTAAATCTATCGCTGACATCACTGTATTGTTCCTCTTAATATACACTTTTTTTTCTACCAAAAATGATTAGCGCTAGTACTTGGCTTAAAGAAACAATTCAAAAGGGGTACATTATTGAAAAAAGTTTGAGAACCACTGCTATAAAGCGTACATCATGTTGTCATGTTGACAGGCGTGGCTGTAGTGATTGCATCGTCAGTATGTCTGTCCCTCCAACAGTATAGTCCAGCAATAATATCTTTGAAATGAATGACTGGAAACTCATCTTTCATATATGTTGAATTTAATCCTTTTTTGGGTGGAATTTCTGCATCTTTAGCTGACCTGTTCTGTTTAATGCTTTCGTAGTCCCCCCCACCAGTAAATCAATCTTTTTACAAAATGAAGCCAGCAGGAAGATAGACCAACACAACAATCTAATACTGCACCAAACTGTTTTCTGGTGTTGTGGGGGAAGATTCTACTTGTGTAAGATGTAAATTTGTCGGCGCTGATCAAAATACTGCAGAGCAGTGTTATTTAAGTTTGAAATGCAGCTTCATGTTCAGTGCTAAACTCATTTAAAGCTATAGTGCGTAGTTTCTGTCGCCCCCATGAGGAATTCTAAGTAATGACAACAAAACTGTTGCCGCGTCCACATAATACAAGCCTTCCGTGATCGCACACCAACCCCCTCCTCCTCGCAGTTGCTAGTAGCCAAGGAGGACACGGAGGATTAAAAAAACATGATGGACTCTTCAGAAGAGGTCATTATCTTCACTCAAGTTTCTGCGGGTGAAAGTCTACGGACGACACAATCTTCTGAACATAGTCATACTGAGAAATACAGAGAGAGAATTGTGTGGAGCTGATAGTCTTAATTAGCTTTGTAGCAACTCATTTGACAATGGCTTCAATGTAACGGACGTTCAATAATATAAAATAGTTACGCACTAAAGCTTTAAACACTTGTTATTGGCGCCCTGATAGCCTGATGGTTAGGGCACACACCACATGTCGGAGGCCTGATTCCTACTAGGGACCTTTGTTGCATGTCATGTATCCTCTTGCAGGCCCAGGTGTTTTGTTTCGAGTCTGTGACTGAAATCTATATGATATTTTCAATCTGTGACATAACAGTTCACTACTGAGCGTTTGAAGCAGGGAAGAAAGATGTTAAAGTTAAAGGAGCGGCAGGGAATCCTGACCATCTGTTGATGTTATTTTAAGGAGTTGATGGAAACGACACAAACAGTTAAAACCTACAATTACTTTAAATTCACAACTTTGAGTAGCCTATCCCTTTAATGTAAGCCTTCTACTGTTGAATGTATAGGTACAAATAAAATGTGATCTATTCTATGAAGTCTTCCTCCAAGTATAATTCATGTTTTTCAGGTGTGTATATATATATATATATATATACAGTCAGGTCCATAAATATTGGGACATCGACACAATTCTAATCTTTTTGGCTCTATACACCACCACAATGGAGTTGAAATGAAATGAACAAGATGTGCTTTAACTGCAGACTTTCAGCTTTAATTTGAGGGTATTTACATCCAAATCAGGTGAACGGTGTAGGAATTACAACAGTTTGTATATGTGCCTCCCACTTTCTAAGGGACCAAAAGTAATGGGGCAATTGGCTGCTCAGCTGTTCCATGGCCAGGTGTGTGTTATTCCGTCATTATCCCATTTACAAGGAGCAGATAAAAGGTCCAGAGTTCATTTCAAGTGTGCTATTTGCTTTTGGAATCTGTTGCTGTCAACTCTCAATATGAGATCCAAAGAGCTGTCACTATCAGTGAAGCAAGCCATCATTAGGCTGAAAAATCTAAACAAACCCATCAGAGAGATAGCAAAAACATTAGGTGTGGCCAAATCAAGTGTTTGGAACATTCTTAAAAAGAAAGAACGCACCGGTGAGCTCAGCAACACCAAAAAGACCCGGAAGACCACGGAAAACAACTGTGGTGGATGACCGAAGAATACTTTCCCTGGTGAAGAAAACACCCTTCACAACAGTTGGCCAGATCAAGAACACTCTCCAGGAAGTAGGTGTATGTGTGTCAAAGTCAACAATCAAGAGAAGACTTCACCAGAGTGAATACAGAGGGTTCACTACAAGATGTAAACCATTGGTGAGCCTCAAAAAACAGGAAGGCCAGATTAGAGTTTGCCAAACAACATCTAAAAAAAGCCTTTACATTTCTGGAACAACATCCTATGGACAGATGAGACAAATATCAACTTGTACCAGAGTGATGGGAAGAGAAGAGTATGGAGAAGGAAAGGAACTGCTCATGATCCAAAGCATACCACCTCATCAGTGAAGTATGGTGGTGGTAGTGTCATGGCGTGGGCATGTATGGCTGCCAATGGAACTGGTTCTCTTGTATTTATTGATGATGTGACTGCTGACAAAAGCAGCAGGATGAATTCTGAAGTGTTTCGGGCAATATTATCTGCTCATATTCAGCCAAATGCTTCAGAACTCATTGGACGACGCTTCACAGTGCAGATGGACAATGACCCGAAGCATACTGCGAAAGCAACCAAAGAGTTTTTTAAGGGAAAGAAGTGGAATGTTATGCAATGGCCAAGTCAATCACCTGACCTGAATCCGATTGAGCATGCATTTCACTTGCTGAAGACAAAACTGAAGGGGAAATGCCCCAAGAACAAGCAGGAACTGAAGACAGTTGCAGTAGAGGCCTGGCAGAGCATCACCAGGGATGAAACCCAGCGTCTGGTGATGTCTATGCGTTCCAGACTTCAGGCTGTAATTGAATGCAAATGATTTGCAACCAAGTATTAAAAAGTGAAAGTTTGATTTATGATTGTTAATCTGTCCCATTACTTTTGGTCCCTTGAAAAGTGGGAGGCACATATACAAACTGTTGTAATTCCTACACCGTTCACCTGATTTGGATGTAAATACCCTCAAATTAAAGCTGAAAGTCTGCAGTTAAAGCACATCTTGTACATTTCATTTCAACTCCATTGTGGTGGTGTATAGAGCCAAAAAGATTAGAATTGTGTCGATGTCCCAATATTTATGGACCTGACTGTATATATACTCAAACCTAGGATAGAACCAGTACAATAGTATGCAATTGGACCACAGCTTCAGTTTACGGTTGTATAGTTACCACTCACATCAGTAGATGGCGCCCTCCTGATGGTTAAACTCCTGAAAGACAAATAAGCAACAATGTCCTGATCAGGCTCCAAAAATCTCAGAATCAGGTGATCTAATGAGATCCAAAATCAAGCACCATGGCAACAAGTTGGACAACACAGGCAGATGCTGGAGATGCTGAGGGCAGGGTAACAGCAGCACACAAACACAAATATTGAGAAAACACCACAAAAAAAAAAGCAGACAAAAAGCCCCGAAAAGCCAGAACCAGTGGGTTTGTGCTGAATCACGTCCAGTTCATGAAGAAATACAGCGGGACTTTGGGGATGGGATGAGCGGAGAGTGAACACAAACCCACTGATTATGTCAAAGATGTTTGGCGTTAGCTGATATTCAAACCATAAACAAAAAAATAATCACAAGAAGTTTATTTCAGCTGAATTCATGTGGGATTGGGGGGGGGGGGGACACTGTTGTTAGGAGAGGCTGGAGTTGATGGACGTGGCCTACCTCAGCTGCAGAGCTTGCTCCACACATTCCAACAGGCTCCTGCAACAGGAAGACCTGGTGTTTATCTGCCCACGGGCCTGAATGGCCCATAACAATGGGAGGGAAGGAACTAGAGGTCCACTGAAGCCCCATAAACAGTGCTAATATTTGGACTGAGGCTCAGACATTCTGCGCCAAATTAAAGGATAATTCAACTCAGATCTTACTCTCTCAGTTTTGGCCATCATTACTACAGAGTGATAACAGTGTACTCACCAAGGTTATACTAACTGGGGCTGTGGCCAGGGTTTTAAAAATATATGGTTCTGAGTCCTGCATGCTGCCTTTTTGGATAAGAAGTGATTTTCTGGTTAAAAAAAAGGACTATTCATTGGGTTTAGTGTTCTACTAATGTGTCTATTTCCTTACACCTTTCTTAAAAAGCAACTAAAGGTGTTCTATTTTGATGTAAAGGTTCCCGAAAAATGTGTGCATGGAAGCAAAGAAGGCCAGCCTCTAAAAACAAGTTAATAATGAAGTGTATTACACACATTTCAATTTATTCTATGAATTAAAGTGACTATATGTAACTTTTACACGGTTCTGAAACTGTGTAATTTTCCATTTGATGATCATTAATGACCTGTAACAGCAAACGAGACCAACAGTGAAGTAGCTAGTTTTATATAGTTTTTATTAATGCCTCTGATTTTTCCCGCAAAGTCACAGAATGATTTGCGGCAGGTGGACAGCGCTACAGTAACACATTCTGATGGGTCACAGATGGGGACGATGTATCACCTGAAAAGCCTGTGTTATATCCAGCCAGCGGAGCCAGGTAAACGGTGGCAGGAGATGTCTTTATATAGGCCTAATTGTATTTTAATGTTATATTAGAAGTTATCTGCTGTAGTTATGGCTGATACTGGGGCAGGGCCATCACAGGAAAGAAGGAAATTAAATGAAGAACAACTAAAAGCTACAAGGGAAAGTGAAAGACGACGGGCGATAACGTGAGTCACACTCGATCGGGCTTTCAACAGATGGAGACAATTACGGGATTGTAAATGATTCAAAGTCGACCCCGAAATGGCCCTAAGGTATGTAATATATCTATTTCATTCACGAAATAACTTTACAATGCTCGATGTGGTTGTACGTCAATAGCCAACATAAAATTATTATCATTTGTATGAAATAATTGTATACATTGTTTTCCAAATATACCTGCATACTGCTGTCTTGATATTTCAATTTACATTTGTTATTTACATTTGATTGTATTTTTTGATTGAATTTTCATTTTGTACTCAGGCATCACTTGTGAATGAGATCTTGATCTCAATGTGATTTCCTGATTAAATCAAGTATATGTAAATGACGTCCCCCCTCAATTTAGCGCAGACGTTTTATTCCTTTTACTCCGTGTTTGCGTTGGCTTACTATTTTCTTTTCCCTTGTGTACTTGTGTAAATCATCCGTGGGTTTTAAATAATGCGCTATATTAATCTAAGTTATTATTATGTTGGTTGCTACAACAATCTCTTCATGTTTTGTCTCGTGACCCAGCGACAGTGACACCCGGTTTATCTCACGATACATCCAAAGTAGGCTAAGTTACCGTATGTAACACTTGAAATGCAACGATGCATCTGTAACGTTTTCTCTTATTGTAAATGAATGATTTTCTGTCTGAACAAAACATTCATCGCAACTATATGACCTCCCGGTAACACTAACTCAGTAATCTACAGTGGGTAATACAGCACCGTAAAGAAAAGAGCTTTAGGACAGCAGGTGTGGTAAAAACAGCACCGCTTTAGTCCAAAGGGGCCGCTAGAAGCAACACAAACTGAAAGTTACATAATGCCACTTTAAATATGGAAGCTGTGACCATTTTCTTTTACCCAAACCAAGTTGGTGGGAGGCATGTCCTGTGCAGCTTTTCGTAGTTTATTGTTATTGTGCCAGTAAATATACTAAAGATCAGCCCCACAGCAATTTGAAGTCCTATCTGTGTGTTGGTTTTCCTTTTAATGACAAACAATATATTCAATTTCAATTAAATTGTATTTATAGTGTCAAATGACAACAGGAGTTATCTCAGGACACTTTACAGATAGAGTAGGTCTAGCCCACACTCTATAATTTACAAAGACCCAACAATTTCCCACGCGCAATGGACATATTCATTAAATCATTATTTCTATTTTTAATTGAGCTGCTCACTGGGGTATGCGTACCGCTGGTTCAGTGGGCATCAGTGGTTTGGATAATCTGGATAAATGATTGGTCTGTTAACAACCTGCCTGATGGTCTGACTGCTTGTGTTTCACACTCTGTCAAACTTTGTTACCACAATGTCACAGCGTTCCCAGATCTCAGTGAATACTTTGGTGAGTACAATGTTGATATAAGTGATATAAATGATGATGAAAACTACAAAAATAAGACCCAAGTTGTAGTAAACTACGGTTTTCCTTTTGTGCTAAAACTATTACTACCAGTGATAATATTGCTAATGAACTCATACTGCTACTACTACTTTTTTATTTACCCCTATAGTAGGAAATTAGGAATACTAGTATTACTACTACTGCTTTCATTAACATATTACGTAACAATCAACCTATTCAATCAGTCTAACTGAAAAGGGTCCATACAGGTCAGAGAACACTTTAATATCCACATTCTGGCATTAAAGACACACTCTCTGATTGTGTTATAGTGCCCAATAGTGCCACCAAATCCCCAAAAGAAATCTGGCAATTGTTAATGTACCACATTTGGAATTGCAGGTCATATGACACCCACTTTTCCAAGAAGCAATGTAAAATGATGAATACAGTTTTTTCGAACACTTTCGAAAATAATTTTATATATAAATTAATCTCATGATTTGATAAAGATTTTAAGTCTGATAAAACTGAATTTTGGAAGAACTTATTTGGCATATGCAATGGTGAGCTATTTCAATTGAAATGAATGGGGCTCCATACTGGAACACAATATCCAGTTCTCTCACTGATTTTGCATTTCACTTCTATAACACTGGTTTATCCTAATAATAAACAATTTGAACACTGTCAGACTCATAATAAAAGTTTTCCAAAAAAGTATTAACATCGATGCAGCAGAACCAGAAATATCGTCCTTTTTAATCTTGTGCATTCTTCTTCCTTGTCAAAACCTGGCTCCTACATTACCCACAATGCAACTTAACCGCAAACAGTTCAGTCGGAGATTTGAGTATGTTATGCTAGTATTGGCTAACGTAGCCTGGAACCTCTAGCCAGCAGCAGAGATGAGGAGCAACAGAGGACTGGTAAGATTACTTCTTTCTAACTCCACGCCTCCAGATTGATTTTTTTTTTTTTTTTTTTTTAAACTTGTAGTCTTCAGACCCAAACTACACCAACTCAAGTGACACTTGAGGACATTTATCAGACTTTACACAGCTCCATCTGGAGACACTTAAGGCTTTGATCAACTGTTTTCACATATGCAATAGTACTCCCCAACACCTGAAATCAGCAGAGTTTCTGTTCAACAGTTATATGCTCAACTGGGTTTTAATCTAGAAATCAACACATTTCTCTCTCTTTGGATTCAGAGGCACTATTGGACACAGTTAAAAAACATAATCACAGTGTAACGTTGACAAAAGCAGGAAATTTGGGATGTTTTTCCAATGTTGTCCTCAGATTACCTACGGATTGCTTCAAGGGAGGCATCCTGTTCAGCTGTGACATCTCAACAGCCAAAAACCATAATATGCCTAAAACAAAGACAGAACGAAGGTAGAAGAAGAAAAGTCTTACGGCGAGTTGTCTTCATCTCCAGACAGACTCCAGTTGTCATCATAAGAGCCCTGCTGAAGGGGGAAAACGGAGCCCTTGATCATATTCATGTATGGCATCAGTACACAGCACTGTCACAAAAAGACCTTGCAGAAAAAGAGCATTACCATATCAGGATACGGCTCAGTGACTTTCCTCAGTGGAGGCCCAAACTTCATTTGGTCGACTGCAAAGAAAACACAATAAGAATGAAACAAGTGCTGGGCAGTGTTCACACAGAACTGTGGGTTTTATGAGACAATAAAGAGCAGGCCAATGTGCTCCCACCCAACCCAGGCCTGTTCATGCACATCAATGAGCACTCACTCTCAAGTGCATTGATTAGTTGGAGCTAGACACAGTATGCACTCTGCAACCACACATCACCTATCAGGTCAATACTGGCTTCTACAGTCCTGAGCCAATACAACAGCTGAGCACAGCATGACAGTGGTGCAATGACATTTTTTAATGTGACAGTTTAAATTCAATTCAGTGCACTCAGGGGTTGGTTTGAACAGTAGCATATGGTGACTAGCTAATGTTGTTATCCTGTACAAAAGTTACACTGACTTTCTTTAATGTCTACGGTACAATTCACAGAAAACGCCAACATACAGTATAGTATACACTAGGGCTTGAAATCTCGATTCGAAAGAATGTGATTAGCTAATTGTGAAGACCGCGTTAATCGAATGTGCAGATGAATGTTTGGTATAGCATTTGGTTTAACCCTTTTTCTTATTATATTTACAGTTTTTTGATAAGATAAATGCTGGAATATTGTTTCATATCACAGATTGTATCCAGAAATGTCCTATTTTCAGTGGATTTTTTATTATTAGTTTTTTTATTATTATTATTATTATAACTTTAGCTTTTGTGATAAATGTTTTGTGTATGACTGTTCAATGTTCCATGCTTATTAAAAGAAAAACACTTATTGCTTGCAATTCATATCTATGTTCTCATCCTTTCATAAGAATATAGAGCAGTTTTGATGGTGTCTCACGTTATAATGCTCCATGACATGTCTTATCTGTTACACGGTGAATATTGAACTATAGCTAAACTTAAAAAAAAAAATATATATATATATATATATATATATATATATATATATATATATATATATATATATATATATATATATAACAATCTGGCAGAAAAATCGCAATTAGATTTCCCCCCCAAATCGTTCAGCCCTAATATACACGTGACAGAAACCTTCAAGAAAAACTAAAAGCTAGATAAATAGCCCATCTTGCCTTCCTTCCCAAGCTTTTGATGTGCTAGCTAACTTAAAAGATAATTTTTGTCCCCACCGGGGATAAAAATAATTCAGCAAGGGCAGGGATATGTAGACCAGAAAGGGTGAAATCCCACCTATCCCCCCCAGCAAATCACACCCTGAATACAAACATCTACATATAATCATTATGAGTTATTTCATCCGATCCATTTTCACTTTACTTCTGCAGACCAGCTTTTGGAAGTATCACACTTTGGTTTCTCTGATGTGATTAAGAGGAAGAAGCAGATTGATGCGTAATCACAGAGAACCAGAGCAGTCAGCTGACAGTTTGAAGCAGAGGACAAGGAAACTAGTGAAATGCTGCTGTTCAGCTCCTTGGTACACCGCTGAACATCGCTCCATGAAAGCCTCTGGTTGTCGACTGGAGAGACTTTATAGAAGAACTGACCTCACTCTCCACTGGGAGGCCTACAAAGAACATGTGAGCTCCTACAAAGAAGCTCTTTCCAAAGCCAAGACACATTATTACACGACCCTCATCGGCAACCAGCAAAACCACCCCAGAATGCTGTTTTCCACTATTAACCGCCTGCTACGCCCCATTGACACCCATCAACCTCAGGTTGAACCTCCACCCCTCTCTTTCCATTCTCACATCAAATCCATCACCAAATCAGCCTTTTTTCGTCTCAAAACCATATCCAGACTCGGCCCATCACCCTCTGACTCCGTGGCAGAAACCCTCACTCATGCATTCATAACCTCCCGTTTGTCTGGGATCCCCATCAAAACCCTAGACAGGCTCCAGTGTGTCCAAAACTCTGCCGCCAGGGTCCTCACCCACACCAAGACCTGGCAGCACATCACCCCAACCCTCATCCACCTTCACTGGCTCCCAATTAAGTCCTGCATCGCATATCAAATCCTCCTTCTCTCCGACCTCCTCCATCCATACACCTCACCCCGAAACCTGCAGTCCTCAGATGCTGGCCTGCTCTCCATTCCCCACATCAGACTCTGTACCTTCGGAGACAGAGCCTTTAGTGTTGCAGCCCCATCCCTCTGGAACACTCTCCCTGCAGATATCTGAAATGCTACATCCCTGGACATTTTAAAAAAACTCCTGAAACACCACCTGTTCACTACAGCCTAGAACCTCTAATTCTGTAAAGTGTCCTTGGGTTTCTTGAAAGGCGCTATATAAATAAAAGTTATTATTATTATTATTATTATTATTATTATTATTAATAAACCAGAAAGCGGAAGTTGCTGTCTCGTCTCGGCTCAGTAAGCTCTCACTGTGTTGCTGAATGGCTGCATCATTAAATAAAAAATTCTATCATCATTATAAAGTTTAGAACTTGATTTGAGAAGTCTTACATGTTATTTGCTGTTTAGAAAACCGACTGCAACATGAAATTATTCACTAAAGGAATGGAAAATGTGGTTTGAAATGACCAAACAAAAACTATAACTAGAATTTATTTTGCATGTTTTTGCTACAAATGACATACTTTGAATTATCTTCCACCTTCCCAGCAGTCAGTGCTTTCACTTACAGTATGAAAATCATCGTAGATGCTGATGGCTGTTTGGAAAGCTCTGCACTCTTTTACAAAGTAACATATCTGAGCAGCCAGCAGCTTCCCCGACCTCTTCACTAGTGCTTTATGTCATTTACAGCATGACAATGCCTTGTTGTTGTTGCACTACTATTTCTGTGTTTCCTGTTGCCTTCTGCAAACTATTAGCCTCCTTCCCTTCCCTGATATTTAATATGGACACACTGTAAATTATATTCTTTCTTTTTCTTTGTCTCAGTAGGGCTGGGTGTCATTAGAAATTTTTAGCCTTGCTAGCGGCATAACGCTATGTCTATGTCTGTCAGTCGGTCCACCACTTGGTCTAAGATCTTTATATCTATTTGATGGATTTCTATGAAACGTGGTACACATATTCATGGTCCCCAGAGGATGAAACTCAATGGCTTTGGTGATCTTCTGACTTTTCATCTAGCGTCACCACCATCAGGTCAAAAGCTTTCATCTAGCTTGAAATAAATCTTTACATCTGCCCGATGTATTGGCACTAGAGCTATGATCGGGTGATAAAAAAAATCAAGCCAGACCCTAC
This sequence comes from Sander vitreus, assembly GCF_031162955.1. NCBI lineage: Eukaryota > Metazoa > Chordata > Actinopteri > Perciformes > Percidae > Sander > Sander vitreus. The sequence goes on along the minus strand of NC_135873.1, from coordinate 17,927,018 downwards.
ATGAACCCACATAGATTACGTCAAAGCCTGAACCGAGCCCAAACCACCGCCACAGTTTTGGGCCTGAGCCTGGTTAAAACCCTGAATTTCCGTAGCTTTTTTATCCTTGGGTGTAAATTGCATAGATATCCAGAAGATGGCAGTCACACACAGCGGTACACAGCCCATCCATTACTCATGTCATTACACAGACTATAGGGTCTGCATTTAAAAAGAAACAACAAGAAAACCCTGGGAATTTGCGCAAACCTGACCTGATTCAAAGCCGGGGGAATTTGGGGAAATTACAGCCTGACCCAGGGCCCAATCAGGTTCGGGCAGAGAATCAGAGCTCTAATTGGCACAACATTCATGGTTCCCAGAGGATGTATCCTACTGACCCCAGCTTTTCTCTAGCGCCACCAGCAGGTTGACATTTGTAGTTTTGAGTCAAACAACCATTGGATGGATTGGCAAGACACTAGGCATTCATGTTCCCCTCAGGATGAACTGAGCTTTAGTGATGCATTCACTTTTCAACAAGTCATCATCTTGACAAAATTTCACCATTCTTCACAGTTGCTGGCATGGCTGTAGACTCTTAAGGCCATCCACACCAAGAACGATAACTATAACCATAACTATAACTATTAGGGCTGGAACGGTATGGTTTTGTGCCGATTCGATTTGTATTGCGATTTTCATTTATTGCGATTCTGGAAGTATTGTGATTCAATAGTGTTGAGTATTGCGATTTTCTTTTCCTTCTTTTACAAAAAAAGTTGAATAATATACTTCTAGAGACAATATATCACGAGACATTGTTTCAGTCAGTCTGACATTAATTTCATTTGTCACAAGAACATAACATGGATTTTCTGCATTTTCTGCTTTCGGTCTGTTCCTGGAAACACATATGATGTAGTCGCTGTCAGAGGTACCGTATAAACACAAAATATTTAGGTCAATCATTGGAAACCTTAATAAATAAAATAATCGATTTTAAAAATCGTCACAAAAAAAAAAAATCACAATGCATACGTGAATCTATTTTTTTCCCACCCCTAATAACTATAACGATGTGAGCATCCACACTGCTCAACGATAACTGTAAACAGCGGCGTCAAGCACGCGTTGTACACTCCAGCTGATAATAATACATAATACACTAATAAAGCAGACATTGCAACGTAGGATTACAGGAATATCTGTAGGAATATCCTACATATTCGTGAATTCGGGTACATTTTATGAACCAAAAAAGTCTACCGGCGGTCCCTAGGGCGCCGACACCGCTGCCTTCTACAGGAAACAGCAGGCGCACAGAGCTCCAGAGTTCTATCGTTCATCAAATCGCTCTGAAAGTGATCCCAACGATATCATTCTCCACTGTCGTTGTTGTTATAGTTGGTGGTGACCAAAAAACTACATATTTCTAGTTATCGTTATAGTTCTTATTGTGGACGGCCCTTTAGTCTTGTTTCAAACTAAAGAAGATATGGTACGTTGGCACATTACTGATACGTCACTTTTTCAATACTTTATTTCTCCAAAATGTCTAAATTAAAAAACTGAAAGAAAAGAACTTTGCCTAAATTAAATACAAACTGATTTAAGAAGATTACAAATCTGGCCACATCTTTGATGCCAACTCTCCGTAACTCACTGTCTCTGGTACTCAGTGCTGCTGACACATTTGGTCAGTACCAAAATAGTATTTAGACGCAATCTAGTAGTAATATCAGCTTGTAGCAGTATGTGTAGCAGTGTGAGGCTTCAATGCCCATATTGGTTAAACTGAGGTGCAAATGTTTGTGGCTTGTATGTCTATGAATAGCACATTGTATATAAGAGAAGTTGAGGTAAGGTTGATTTATACTGGGCAGAGTGTGAGCGCAGACGATCACACCAAAAAACCAGAGGCCTAGCGGCTGTGCAGCAGTATGAAGTCACTCCAGCCACTGCATACAAGTACCACTGTCTATCACACACCAATGGCATGTTCTCAGTGCCATCCTCTGACGCAGCCTTCATCCCACATGTATGGCTGGGTTACAGGACGAGGGCAGCCATAGGCAGGCTGACTGAGAGGCTTTTGTCCTCATTCATATTATGGAGATTTCAGCACTGAATACTGGTGGTCATAGCAGACAATGAAGCCACTCTTCAGCAAGTACAACCAACATACAGTGGTGTGAAAAAGTGTTTGCCCCCTTCCTCATTTCCTGTTCCTTTGCATGTTTGTCACACTTAAGTGTTTCGGAACATCAAACCAATTTAAACAAAAGTCAAGGACAACACAAGTAAACACAAAATGCAATTTGTAAATGAAGGTGTTTATTATTAAAGGAGAAAAAAAATCCAAACCATCATGGCCCTGTGTGAAAAAGTGATTGCCCCCCTTGTTAAAACATACTATAACTGTGGTTGTCCACACCTGAGTTCAATTTCTCTAGCCACACCCAGGCCTGATTATTGCCACACCTGTTCACAATCAAGGCATCACTTAAATAGGAGCTGCTTGACACAGTAAGGTCCCCCAGAAGATCCTTAAAAGCTACACATCATGCCGAGACCCAAAGAAATTCAGGAACAATTGAGAAAGAAAGTAATTGAGATCTATCAGTCTGGAAAGGGTTATAAAGCCATTTCCAAAGCTTTGGGAATCCAGCGAACCACAGTGAGAGCCATTATCCACAAATGGCGAAGACATGGAACAGTGGTGAACCTTCCCAGGAGTGGCCGTCGCCCAAAATTACCCCCAAGAGCGCAGCGACGACTCATCCAAGAGGTCACAAAAGACCCCACAACAACGTCCCAAAGAACTGCAGGCCTCACTTGCCTCAGTTAAGGTCAGCGCTCATGCCTCCACCATCAGGAAAAGACTGGGCAAAAATGGCCTGCATGGCAGAGTTCCAAGGAGAAAACCACTGCTGAGCAAAAAGAACATCAAAGCTCGTCTCAATTTCTCCAGAACACATCTTGATGATCCCCAAGACTTTTGGGACAACATTCTGTGGACCGATGAGACAAAAGTGGAACTCTTTGGAAGGTGTGTGTCCAAGTATATCTGGCGTAGAAGGAACACTGCATTTCATAAAAAGAACATTATACCAACTGTAAAATATGGTGGTGGCAGTGTGATGGTCTGGGGCTGTTTTGCTGCTTCAGGACCTGGAAGACTTGCCGTGATAAAAGGAACTATGAATTCTGCTGTCTACCAAGAGATCCTGAAGGAGAATGTCCGACCATCTGTTCGTGTACTCAAGCTGAAACGAACTTGGGTTCTGCAGCAGGACAATGATCCTAAACACACCAGCAAGTCCACCACCGAATGGCTGAAGAAAAACTAAATGAAGACTTTGGAGTGGCCTAGCCAAAGTCCTGACCTGAATCCTATTGAGATGTTGTGGTATGACCTTAAAAAGGCCGTTCATGCTCGAAAACCCTCTAATGTAACTGAATTAGGACAATTCTGCAAAGATGAGTGGGCCAAAATTCCTCCAGGACGCTGTAAAAGCCTCATTGCACGTTATCGCAAACGCTTGGTTGCAGTTGTTGCTGCTAAGGGTGGCCCAACCAGTTATTAGGTTTAGGGGGCAATCACTTTTTCACACAGGGCCATGATGGTTTGGATTTTTTTTCACCTTTAATGATAAACACCTTCATTTACAAATTGCATTTTGTGTTGTCCTTGACTATTGTTTAAATTGGTTTGATGTTCCGAAACACTTAAGTGTGACAAACATGCAAAGGAACAGGAAATGAGGAAGGGGGCAAACACTTTTTCACACCACTGTACAGTATATTTAGACATGCGTGCATACAGTTACAAGGATGGCCACCAAGTGTTGTCAGAAACATACTCTATTACTGTGCAATATTTAAGATAGATGAATGATATGTCTATTTACATGCAAATTATATAGAGCTGCATAAAAACTGTCTGCCCATATTATAATTATACTGTATCTATTTGTCATATAGATGTCATGGTGCCTGTCAAACAAAATGCATGAGGAGTAGTTTGAGGTGAATTAAAGGAACAGTTTAAATTTTTTGGAAATATGCATATATTTACTTTCTTTCCTGAAATTGCTTCCAATCTCATGTCTGCGTGTTAAGTACACAGCTGGAGTCAGGAGGACGTTATTAGTTTAGCTTAGCTTAGCATAGCATAGAGACTGGAAGCAGGGGGAGTCTACAGCCATGCTAGCGGCTCTGTGAGGCTGTAGCTAATTAGGCACAGCGCTGCTTTGAGTTAAAAGCTAACATCAGTAGGCTAACATGCTCACAGTGACAATGCCAACGCGCTGGTGTTTAGCAGGTACAATGTTTACCATGTTCGCCGCCATCTTAGTTAAGCATGTTAGCATGCTAACAGTAGCTAACATTAGCGAATTAGCTCAAAGTATAGTGTAGTAAAGGCTGGACCTTACCTGCTGGAACTATTTTGTGACTCCATCTGCCCCAGCAGTCTCTGTGTGTGTGTGTGTGTGTGTGTGTGTGTGCTCACATTGTTCTTCAGACAGGGTCCTCTCTGCAGGCAGGTGTTTCCCTGCTGACTGAATCTTATCAGGAGCCACTTCCCCAATCTGTCAACACATCATTCACATGACACACTGGTACAAACAGCATATCAGCAGCACCACAGGAAAATGACACCATTTTAAGGTCTGCATGGTTGATTAAATATCAACAGTCATCAGTTCTGTCTCCATGTAGTACTGACCTCCAGCTCGTTGTCGTCCATGCTGTGTGTGTGCGTGTTGTGGAGCTCAGGGTTGTTGGCCATGTCCAGAAGCTCAATGACCAGGTTCCGGGTCAGAAGCTGCGTCACAAACGGATGCTGGAGGAACAAATTACAGATCATGTCATTGAACAATAATAGAAGACTATGTTGATCTCAGAAACTCATGCAAAATGGCGTCAAATCTACACAAGTCTATATGGATGACGTTTAACTTCTGGGATTGTTCAGGTGCCGCGGAAATTCCGCTGGATGTCCCTCACCTTCTGCTTTCTTTGTATTGGCATTCTAGACTCCGGTGGATTTATGAGGACTATGGTTAACTGCTCCTCAGATCTCTGCAGGGTAAATCCAGACAGCATAGCTATCTGTCCAATCTGAGTTTTCTCTCGCACGAAAAATCTACTTTTAAACAAGCACATGTTCCACCAAAACAAGTTCCTTCCCGAGGCTATTTTGCAGCGGCACCATTGCTCCATCCGGAGCTTAGCGTCACCCAAGACAATTGTGATTGGTTTAAAGAAATGCCAATAAACCAGAGCACGTTTTTCTCCCGTCCACGAATGTTGTGTGGACGAGCCAGACCCTCCTCCGCAGCGCTGTGGAGGAAGGTCTGGGAGGCTAAATCTACACTAACTGACCCCCTAATTAATTGTTAAAATTTCAGTCTTTTGGAGGACATTGCTAAGCCGATTCCAGACTTCTGAATCACTAACAATCAATCGCTAACATCTTCGATTTGGGGCTGCAACTTTTCATTATTGATTAATCTGACGACAGTGATTACACAGAAAAAAGCAGCAAAGCCTGGAACAAGAACTGATTATAATTGTTGTTGACAAATGTTCAGAGCCCTGAGCAGCTTCCATTGGCCCACAGCCAGAGATACTTCAGGGGTATAGAGAAAAAAAGTACGCACATCCAAAAAAAAAAAAAAAAGAAACTAAGGTGCTGGATTGAGGCCTTGACTGCAAGCTATCCAAAATCATTAAGACTGCCTGATTTTCTGTGTTAAATTGACTTCTTCTCTGTAATTTTAACTTCAAACTGTATTTGAAATTGTGTCAATCGGGTGACAGGAGAAACAGAACATTTTCTGCAAAAATGAAAACGCAGTTCCCATCTGTTCAGAGTGCATTATGTGTTCATATCCACATAATATATTCAGATTTGGTGACATTCCTATTCTCGTAAAAGAGAATCAAAGTTCTCTGGATACGTAAGGGTTTAAAATAGAAAAAATTGCATTTATAAATAGTGCATATATATGAAGACGGATGGCTAGTTAAAGGCCATTCATTAATTACGAGCCATAAAGAGCCAGCTTACCTGCAGCAGTGTCTCAGCTGAGGGTCTTTTACGAGGATTTTTAATGAGAGACATCTTCACAAAGCTCTGGAAACCTGCTGACCTGCAGGGAGCAACAAAGTGTGAATTCATTGCACATCAAAACGATATTGATAAGATTAAAGGAAGATAAACAATTGGTCCCGATACATGCTATGTGATTTTAAAAGGAACACAGACAGTTAAACTCACCATTTGGTTTTATCCTTTAGTCTTGGAGGCTGGAAGCTGCTCTTGGACATCAACATCAGCGCTCTGAAACATTGTTTTAAATGTCACCGGGCTGGAAAATGTCTTAATTGTTTACATGCAGTGACTGTCCATGAATTATACAGAGAAAAATACAAATCATGCAGCCAAAATGTTACATAACACAAGTCTAATCTGTTTATCTCTTTGCTTTGGGATCATATAATCTGTCTGCTTCCATGTGTCTGAGTTCCTGTTGCCTGTGCTGACTCACCTCATTGGGTGGAGGTCAAACATGGGCGGTTGGAGCTCAGCCAGCTCGATGGCGGTGATGCCAACGGCCCAGATATCACATAGATGGTTGTACCCACCCTTCTTCTCAACTGCAGCCACCTCTGGAGCCATCCTGAGAGGAGAGAAACATCAGATATAACACTCTTGTCAAAGGACATGTGCACAGTATGTAGCAGACACTAGCCTTTTATTGATGCTTTAGTATATTTATTTACTAATATTCATTAGGATTAGTCTAAGTAATTTCCTAAAACAGCAGACCACTATTTTTTTAATCAAGTGCAGCAGCAGGACGGAGGCCTGTTACAGTTTTTTTTACATAATCGCGGTTTCTTTGTTTAACCGCAATGAATTGCTAACATTGGCTAAGGTCTTATGGCACGTGACTGGTAGTTGGGGATACAGTTAGAAAAAATGTTTTATGATAATAAAGAGGCATTGTTTACTTCATAGGATGTGTATTTGTGTTATTACATTATCTGGGTCATATAACAGTGATATAAACAAAAATGTATCCTGGAATTCATTCAAAACTTGAATTTGTTTTAAAAAAAAGTAATAAATAAATACATATTTTTAAATTTGACTGAAAGAGACAATTATATTGTTAACTGCAATTGTTTCGGAGACAATTAATTGTACAGCAACATTTGGAATTGTTACAGATGGTGTATGTGTGATTGCGTCGAAATAAACTACAGTGTGTGTGTGTGTGTTCATAGTACTGAAGGAACATGTCACCCAGTGCAATAGTGTGGCTCATTGATGGGTTTTAATATTTTTTAATAATGGAGCTCTATGGCACAGAGGAAGATATATCAGGCTTTGATACACACACTCGTTAGTAGATACATTTATTGTTGGTTTGGGTAGTTTCATTAGATTTATTAACAATAATAAAAATATTGAATATTACCACAATTTTCATTTAAGTGTTAACTGATGTAACTTGCTTAACTGATTTCTTAATGATTTATTGATGGAATACCTCAAGGCTGCATCACAGGGCCACTCCGGTTTTCTTGTATATAAATTTGATATATTTAATATTTTGTATTTAATATTATATCTAATAACCATATATAAAACAGAGTCGTCCTAAAAAAGTGGATCCCTCTGCTTTCATCTATTGCATACATTTTGAAAGTCTTATTTTTTATTGCCTACGAATAAAAAGAGGAAAGTTCATTATTTAATCTGGGAGTAACCCTGAATCAGTTTGGTCATTTTTCTAACAATAGAAAAGGGTCAAATATAAGGACAAAGTATATTGGCAGAAAATATTGGCTAGTTGCAGCCCTCATCCAAAACATACTGACAGCAGTATTGTGTCACTCTTCAAAAAACTCTTATAGGTTGACCCCAACACTGCATGGTTGCTTTAAACAGACAGACGCTGAGTGAGGTGAGGTGGGTGCAGCTTCATTCAGCTTACCAGTAGGGAGTTCCTATAAAAGACTTCCTTTTGGCCACAGAGGCACTGATCTCTGCTGCAACTCCAAAATCAGCTACAACAGAAGAGACAGACAGTCACACTGGCGTTATGTGGCTATAATCCATTATAGAGGGCTATTTAAGCACACTTGATGAGTGTGAGTAGTTAAAGAGGTATTGCAGATGTGCACGAGTGTGTCCAATACAGATCCCCACTGACCCAGTTTCACATCTCCTCTCTCTGTCAAAAGGATGTTGGCTCCCTGCAGAGAGAACACACACACACACACACACACACACACACACACACACACACTTAAGCTTGCTTTCACATGATAACCTACAGTATAATAATATATGACCACAATTAGACAGCAACAACTTGAAAAAACTGCAGTACCTTTATGTCTCTGTGCATTTTGCCAGTTTCGTGCAGGTGATACAAACCCTGGAAAAAGCAAATAATGATAATCAGCTGAGCTTTGTGCAGATATTTTCGTGTAAACATATCCTATTATTATTTATTTTATGGCTGTCAATTATACAGGTCCCCAATTAACCCCTCTACCTCCCAACAACCTGAAACCAACCAGTACCGCTCTGCTGGACTACTACGTGGCCCCAGGTTTCCCTGTGTGTCTGTTTCAGGTAATTTGATTATACACAACGATTGTTAAGATTATGCACCATGGGAGCACAATATTAACAAAAATAAAGTCTAAGGTCTTAAAACTAGATCCCGGGCAGCACAGGCAGCAGCAAAATATATTTTAGCACCTAAAAAAAGGCCCAACTAAAAAAGTCAATATTAGTTTGGTGTACACAATATTTATAATATTTTTACCGCTTTACCTTGCTGTCAGACAGCCCTATCCGACAGGTACTTTAACTAAAGCGGTTATATCCATCAATGCTCTCTTCAAAGCCACCAGACTCCTTTGACAACAACTGTAATATTAGATCGCAGAACACAGGAGTTGCTGTTCTACCGCTGCATTGATCGGTTAGTGTGAGTGTGTAATTGTGTAACTTTTGTGTTTTAAAGGGTTAGTTGGATTCATCAAAGTAAAAAAATAGCACAAACTAACTAACTGATCGATGCAGCGGTAGACCAGCAACTCCTGTGTTCTGCGAGGTAAAATTACAGTTTTTGTCGAAGGAGTCTGGTGGCTTTGAAAAGAGCATTGATGGATAATTGGCTTCAGTTCCCAGTCGCAAAAGGCTGTCCGACAGCAAGGTCAAGCAAAGAAAATATTCTAAGTATAGGTTACATTAATAAACTGATATTGTTTGTTTTTTTAGGTGACTAAATTTCATTTAGCGGCTGCCTCCGTCCACAGCAGTACATGATTTACCTTCTGTGTCGGTACTCCTGCCTGCTTCTTCAAACTGGGGGTGCACCGACCGGCATCTACTGTCAGTAATCTTTTACATTGGTTTTACTGATCGCTATATTTGAGTTTTAATAAACCACGATTGCATATAAATCTGGTTTTAGCATTTTAAACCAAGTGTAACTCAAAAACCCTAATCTTAGTTTAAATGACGTAATGTAATAATGTATATTGATGCACATTGCAAAACAAAATTCTATTTTGAATGAAAAGGAAAAGTGAAAGAGAACAAGGACACATTTCCAAGAAGAGGAAAAGGGAAAGTCAAAACCAAAAGGTACACAAGAATGCTTGTATACCAAGTTAGATTGCCATGACGAATCCAAAGGCAGCAATCTGCTCAGGTCTGTCATCACTCACAATCATCAGTCTGTTTAGATTAGCACTCCTCAAGAGAAATCTTTTTGCCCCGTGGACAGTTGTTAAGTAAGCATAACAAAGTCAGACAAGACATTTTAAACTAAGTTATCGTCTGCGAATTCTTCCTTCTTACTTCAGACTTAATTGTTGTCTACAAACCTGGAAATCTGAGCAGAAGGTCACTCACTAAAAAAATGACAGACAGGCTGGCACATTCTGCTGCAGACTCTGTTGTGCTGCAGCAACATTTACCTCTACAGTATATTTAGTGGTCTGGCGAGGTTAAATACTATTTAGCTCTCGTGTGGCTGGGGAAAAAAACACATGAGTCATCCTGTCAGCAGAGTATCTTCAGAGATTTCATAAGTTGCCTTTGACACAAAGAGCCTTACCTGGAGGGTTTCTCTGCACACGTACGCTATCTGTTTCTCCTTTAATGGGCCCGTCACTGAGAAGAACAGTTTGATTAATAGCACGAAGGGCCTGCAGGCACATTTATAAGTCCAACTGGCCTTTTAAAGCTCATTGTGCAGTGTTGTTGTTACAGTAATTATACTAATGTCTCAAAATGAACGTGGTGATTATGGTCTGACATCCTGGAAGAACTGTCTGCTGTCATACCCAGAGTCAGATGAGAAGATCAATAGTCCAGCACATGTTTAGCCTAGCATAGCATAAAGATTGGAATCAGTGGAAACAATGCTAGCATAGCTTTGTCAAAACAACTCCAAAGCTGTCTTATTTACACACTGAATGTTCTTTACTTAGATTGACAAATAGAAATGTCTAATAACAGATGGAAGGGGTATTTTCTTTTTGAAAATACTAGGGGAGACATGTCCCTCTCTTTGTGCTAAGCTAGGCTAACACATTCTTGTATTGCACAGACCGGAATTGGAGTGTATCTATGTACCCAGGGTTCTATGTTCCTCAGCTCAATTTGCTCGTAATATGACACATTAAGGAGATCTTTCAAATGGTTTTATTTTCTCAGCATTTGTTTTTTCCTAGGTCAAATGTTCAATGTATGTTTCCCTGGGTCAATATGTTGAAATCACACACAGCTTACTGTACAGCCTGCTGATGTTATACTCCTCAGTATGCATTCAAAGTTGTGGGCAAGAGAGTTTTCTTGACTTTTGACATTGGTACAGTATCTCCACAGTGGCTGATCAGAGCTTTACATTTCAAACTGCATTTCAAACATCCATATCACTTCGTTCTTTTGTAATTTGAACTGCAAAGACAGCCCTTACCAATCACTGACAATGTTAGTTTATATCAAGACACACACAAGCCCTGGGAACATAGGGAGGGATCCCACAGGCATTAGTAGCAGCCATGTAGGAAAAACAAAAAGGTTCCGTGGCACAGATAGTGGGAGTTTCTGACAGCTATGAGATTTCCTAATTGGTAAAAAAAAAGAAGCACAGAAGTGCCAACAAACCTGGCTGCAAAGCCTCAATCCCTGACAGTAGCATTTAAAGAAACAGTCTGCCAATTCAGGTCATGAAAAGTTAGCTATATGCTTTTTGTTCATATCTGGTTCAAAAATAAAAATAAATTGATTATTTATGCTTACCAACAATTTCCATTTATATTGTGCAACTACAAGACAAGCAAAAGTGGGTAACTATGTGTGAAAGTTCCCAAGTAGGAATAAAGGAAAGTGTGGCTAGGCTCAGTTGGTAGAGCAGGCGCACATTTACAGAGAGGTTTATGCCTCAATGCAGAGGTCCAGGGTTCGAGTCTGACCTGTGACGATTTCCTGCATGTCTTCCCCCTTTCTCACCTAGCGGTCCTGTCCATTAAAGGTGGAAAAGCCCAAAAAAATTATTAAAAACAAGTAAAAGCAGATACAAAAGAAGCTAAGTAAAGAGAAGCTATACACTGTGTGTTTGTATATGCTTTGCAGGTTAGCAATAGGGCTACCCCAAGACAGAATAACAACAGTTTTCCCATTCTTCCCACTGTGCCAACGTGGCATGAATGCCACATTATCACTGTACCGGACACACAGATGTGAACTCTATATTGATCTTTTCACCTTGCTCTGGGTAAGAAATAAAAGAACATTTCCACTGTTTCTTTAAATAGTAATACAGCATTGTTCTTTAAATGGATGTAAATACAAGGCCTACATTCAGAATCCCTAACACTTTTTTGTATTTATACCGTGGTAAATATCCTGAAGGGAGCCTCCACCACAGTACTCCATGCAGATCCACAGCTTGGTGTTCCTGGAAAGAGACACACAACATTTATCTTGGTGTTTGACATGAGCTGCTGTGCTTTTTCCCCCCAAGTTGTTCAGGGATTGTGAAAGACAACGTTGAAGCATTCAGCATCAAAAAAAGAAACACACAAGTAGACACTCCCTAATAGACTCCCTAATAGTCTGAAACTAAACTATCGCCCACAAATACATACAGTATCATTCACGAGCTGCTGTGCCAACAATCTAACTGAGCACCAGAAAGAGTGGGAGAGGAATCCAGCAGCAGTGTGGGGAAAATAAAAGTCAAATTCCACATATTTCAGTCCACCAACAATCCCAGGAATGATTCCACACATGTGCAGTGGATGGGCTGAAAACACACAGCACCTGTGGTAGCTGCCGAAGTAGGCCACGATGTTTTTGTGCTTGCACTCCGACATCATGGTGATCTCCTGCTGGATGGACGTGATGTCATCACCTGAACAGACAGACAGTTTAGTGTCTTCTCTCACAACAGTCTGGTGTTAGTGCACTGAGCTCCTACAGCTGGAGGGACAATTATAGACCAGTAAACCGTAGGTTTAGACTAATGGGAGAACTAGTATATGAGGCTGAAATATCAATCACTGTATCTGGGAGCGTTTAAACAAGATTTAAACATGTGGTTGTGAAACGGTCGCAGTTTGGTTAGGAATAAGGTAGTCTATATCGAAGAGGTTTCATTTCCGGTATTGTTCAGGTGACGCCAGAAATTCCGCCGGATGTCCGTCGCCTTCCTCTTTCTTTGTGTTGGTGTTCTAAACTCGGTGGATTAATGAGGACTATGGTTAACTGCTCCTCAGAGTTTTCTGTTGCACAACTAAAACAACTTTTGAACGTACACGTTCCACCAAAACAAGTTCCCGAGGCTATTTTGCAGAGGCACCGTTGCTCCGTCCGACGCTTAGCGTTACCGAAGACTATTGTGAATGGTTTAAAGAAATGCCAATAAACCAGAGCACGTTTTTTCTCCCATCCAGGAATGCTGTGTGGACTAGCCAGACCCTCCTCCGCAGTGCTGTGGAGGAAGGTCTGGCAATGCCAGACTAGGATTAAGTCAACAAAACTACTTAGTTATGTTTAGGAAAAGATTGTAAAATACAGAAAGTATGTTTGTTAAGTTACTTACGTAAGTACGGGACATAGAATGTGATGTAACTATAATAGTTACATCACATTCTAGTTAGTTAAAATAAATCAAAATTGACTTTTGGTTTCACACGGGACATAAACAGCGTTCTCCTTGGTGAAAGTCTGTGTTTGTTGACCCATCCATCCACTCACCTCGACATCCTCCTTTTGCTCTTGATACTACGTCACCTGTCTTCCTCCTTCGCTCCCGTCATAATTACTATAGTCACCTGACGCGCCAGATGGTTGGTTAACACAAAACCGTGTGCAATGTGATTCTCACGTGATCTTGTGATATCGCGTGAATCCAGCTGCCGTGCAACGTAAAAAGGTCGCCGCCACTATAAATGTAAATACGGGTCGTAATAAGCTCTTTGTACAAACAACCTATGGGGTCGTTTATTGGGGGAATGACAGCCTCGTTATGATGCACTGCTACTAATGAGTACCAGTACAGATATGATACTTTAGATTTTGAAGTGTGAAAATACAAACAGAGTAAAAGGCAATGCTTTTAGTGCTGGCTTTTCCCATCACACATATATTATTAATTTATTGAAGGATAGGTTCAGATTTTTTCAAATCTGTGTTAAAATAATACACGCATGAGTTGTCTGTAACTTTGGAAAACACTACATGAGCATGTCAGCATTGTTTGAGACTTGAAAAAAAATGAACCTATTCTAATTTTAAAAAGGAGACACTTTAGAAACTTTAAAGGAACATTCCGATTTTTCTGCCCCAGAGTAAGATATAAAATAAATGTAAAAAAAAAAAAAAATCAAGAAATAAATAAATAAATACACTGTGTAGCAACACTGTTACAGGCACATTGTATGTCACACTGTGCAAAATGGGTACAGTAAATGATAATAAAAATATCTAAAATCTAACAAAATCTTGGTTGCAATCCGTCTGACAACGTACAATATCTAGTTGGAGGTATGTCAGATTATGTAATGATTGTCTGGTGAATTGTAGCTCTATATGAACAGAAACAATCTACTGTATATCCAAGCAAAGACATATCATCAACTCACATCTTTATTATAAAGTGGCGCTTACATATAGGCTTAGCTTAGCACAAAGACTGGAAACAAGAGGACATCGCAAACCTTGTCCTGTGCTAAGCCTTCTTATGAAACTGCTATTTATCTTCTCTGCCGGCTGACTAACAAAAGCATAGTTCCCAAAATATCACTGTTGATTTACAATTAAATTTAAATAATTATAAAAAAATTGTAGGAAAAAGAAAATCTATAAATGCTGTTTTGCAAATAAGCAGATGTGAGCATGTTGTGTCATGTGTAACATACCAGGGTCTAGCTTGACAATCTTGATAGCTGCCAGTTCAGACGTCCTGATGTTTCGAGCCTGAAAGAGATAGAACATATACAATAGCCTATGTAATAAATAAATAGAACTATATGCACTATACTATACTCTTTATTGTACACATGGCTGGGTCCAAAGCATATTCAAAAACCAGTAAAGTTAAATAGGGGTTGAAGCCATTTGAGTTCAGAATTCAATCTCCTATACAAACAAGTTCCTTGTATTCTGTTGACAATGACTGAATGAAATAAATTAGCATCTTTTGGATGCCCTTGTGCATCAGAAACAACTAAGAACAAACCTTAGAAAAGAGCTTGTATATAGAGAACATGCATAGGTTGCCAGAATCAAATATCATGGTTTTAAATAACCATAGGCCGATGTCATAGAAATCTGAAATCTGTTAGAGAAAGACACATCAATCCAACCCATTCCATCACATCACTAAGTCATCTCTACACCATGGGCGATTTTAGACCCTTTTTAGGGGGGCTCAAGTAAGGCGACGTGTGTGATCTTGGTCAGTTTGTTTTTGTTAGAAATGGTGAGCATGTTGTAGAAACAGGGGGAACAGTACAGCGGGATGGGTTGGATTATGATAATCAAAGCTCTTAACAGACTAACCCACATTCCCTTTGTTCCTACGTCACATTCCCTTACGCTGATGTTGAGCAAAACGGTCCCCATTTACACCTTGCATTAACATATGATCTGTATATATATGGAATATACTGTACACACACACACACACACACACACACACACCTCTCTAGACCCAAACTGCTTCCTTAACCGCAAGCAGTGAACATCCAAATTATATCAAATTCAAAATGCAACCTGCTCAGCGACCGACAAATACACACGACCCTACCACAGTTAGGTATCACCTTAAGCAAAGTGCTGATTTAGATGGGGGCTTATTGGTACTTATAAATTAAAATGATTTAATATTATTTTGCATTATTTTGCATGCAGTATTATCATGCCTTTCTCACAAGTCAAACTGGAATGTAAGACATTAGCTTCTTGGCTCATGACAACTGTAGTCAGCCCACAGAGCAGATGGGAGGTGAATGTGCATCATATGTGTAGCCCTGCTGTGGTAGAGCACACTGTTGTGGTTTTGAAAGACTGTATGTTGTGCCTTCACACAGCTGGTATCAAGTTGTTCTATTCCTCAGAGAAGGCGTATTGTGTTTTGCACAGCAATGCAAAATGGTTTTGCATTACTTAACATACCCCAACACTCAGAGGACATGCCAGACAACACCCTGCAAAAAACAAAAACAATATGCAGTACTCATTAGATTACATTACAAGACTTTCTGCCAGGCTGGTGGTGAGCACATTTATTGAGTTTAACAGTTCAACATGTTTTTACATCTTATTGGCATCATTTAGTTGGCTGATTGGTTGCCAAAATGTCTGATTTTTCACTGAATAGGGAACACATATTCTGTAATATAAGAACTTAGGATATTTAGGGTAGCTTAAGAAAGCATTTAAGATAGCTGTACAGCTACTAATCTTTTTCCCTTGTGTGTGCTAATAATGAAGCAAAACACAGTCTTATACAACTATTACAAACATACACTTGCTTATGAACGCGCTCTTACTCATGAACTTACACTCATTAAATTCAATTAGATTCAATTTTATTTATAGTGTCAAATCACAACAGGAGTTATCTCAGGACACTTTACACATAGAGTAGGTCTAGACCACACTATTTAATAAATACTGTTGTTCCCGGCAAACTTCACCACCACTTAATCCATTCATTTATTTAGCCGTTTTGTTCGTTCAGTTTGTGTGTTACTTGTTTTGCCTACATGTAAAGCGTCCTTGGGTTCCTTGAAAGGCTCTAATCCAAATCCAAGCTATCATTATTATTACTTATGAACGCAGTCTTACTCATGAATGTGCACTTATGAAGGCACCCTTACTTGTGAATGTACCCTTACTCAGGGCCACCATGTGTCTTGCTCGTGCCCAGGACAAGATGATCTCCAAAAGGTCCCCCCAGCAGATTATTTTAAGGTTAGAGGGCCCTCCCTAGACCCAGGGCCCGGGACAACTGACCCCGTGTTCCCCCCTGTTGGTGGCCCTGCCCTTACTTACGTACACACTCTCTCATGAACGTACTCTTACTTACGAACGCGCTCTTACTAATGAACCTACACTTACTTACGAACCTGCTGTTGGTCATGAACGCCCTTTTACTTAGGAACATGCTTTTACTCATGAATTTGCACTTACAAATAGGATTTGGAATTGTTTGGGTTTTTTCCGATGCCGGTGCTAAAGCGAAACTTTTAAAACGGTGCCGGGGCCTAAACCGATCCTTTCCGAATTTTTAAAACTTTTTTTTTTTTTTTTTTTTTTAAAAGAGCACAAAACGACAGTCGGCCACATTTAAAACATCTTATTTATTGCTAAGGCCATATGGTCAAAATTAAATGATTTATTAATAAAGTAATAACAATAACTCATTTCACTAGTAAATTGCTGTTAAACAACAAAAACAATCACCAGATGGGAAAAGGATATTTTACAATAACTTTGAACGCACCAAGCTACCAGTTTCAGGTGAACGCAACATCTGTGTTGTGGCAGCTGCAGCTGCAGACGGTTACGTCCCTGTGTTGGAATCCTCTACAGTGAAATACAGTCACACTTTACATCGTTAGCTGTCAACTAGCTACCTGTTGTCAAGTGTAACTTTAGTGTTAACAGAGAGCATCAGAGAGAAGCACAGTGGCACCAAAATGAGGCACCGAAATCAGTGTTGCTATTCGGTCCGGTAGATACCGGTTGGTTAAGCACTGGTGCCATATTATCACCAGGTTTCGGTACCCAACCCTACTTACGAATGTGCTCTTAAGAATGTGCAGGTTTTCACAAACACCCTAATGAACACTCACTTACACATAAATGTGCACTTGCCCATTTTCATTGCATTCAAGCAACAAATCTATGCAGATATGAGGGCTTGCAAATCAGATATGGCACACTGCGAGCAAATCTCAAAAAGTAAGAGAGATTTAGGATAAAAACACACAAATAGGGTGCCCAGATAGCTCAGTTGGTAGAGCAGGTGCCCATATATAGAGGTTTACTCGACGCAGTGGGCCAGGGTTTGACTCTGATCTGCGGCCCTTTGCTGCACGTCATTCCCCCCTCTCTCTCCCTTTTCATTTCTTCAGCTGTCCTGTCAATAAAGGCCTAAAAATGCACAAAAAATAATCTTAAAAAAAACAAAAAAATAAATAAAAACACGAATATGCTTCTTCTCCGGGAACCATCACCTTATCGTGGTGGAGAGGTTTGTGTGTCCCTATGAACCTGAGGGCTGTGTTGTCTGGAGCTTTGTGCTCCTGGTAGGGTCTCCCAAGGCAAAGTGGTCTCAGGTGAGGGGCCAGACAAAGAATGGTTCAAAAATCCTATGAAAAATCGAGGAAGGGATGAAGTGACCCTGCCCGGAGGAAGCCCGGGGCCCCCGTCTGGAGCCAGGCCCAGATGGAGGGCTCGTCAGCGAGCGTCTGGTGGCCGGGTTTGCCACGGAGCCCGGTCGGGCACAGCCCGAAAAAGCTACGTGGCGGACATCCCTCCATCCCATGGGCCCACCACCTGTGGGAGGAACCGCTGGGGTCGGGTGCGCTGCCACATGGGTGGCAGTGAAGGTCAGGGGCCTCGACGGACCAGACCCGGGCAGCAGAGGCTGGCTCTGGGGGACGTGGAATGTCACCTCTCTGTGGGGAAGGAGCCGGAACTTGTGCGGGAAGTGGAGCGCTACCGGTTAGATCTGGTGGGGCTTACCTCTACGCACAGTCTTGGTTCTGGGACCATACTCCTGGATAGGGGTTGGACTCTTTTCTTCTCCGGAGTTGCCCAGGGTGTGAGGCGCCGGGCGGGTGTGGGGATACTCACAAGCCCCCGGCTGGCGCCGCTACGTTGGAGTTTAACCCGGTGGACGAGAGGGTCGCCTCCCTACGCCTGCGGGTTGTGGGGGGGAAAACTCTGACTGTTGTTTGTGCATATGCACCAAACAAGAGTTCAGAGTATTCGGCCTTCTTGGAGACCTTGAGTGGAGTACTGCATGGGGCTCCAGTCGGGAACTCCATAGTTCTGCTGGGGGGACTTCAACGCGCACGTGGGTAATGATGGAGACACATGGAGAGGCGTGATTGGGAGGAACGGCCTCCCTGATCTAAACCAGAGTGGTTGTTTGTTGTTGGACTTCTGTGCTAGTCATGGATTGTCTATAACTTGAACACCATGTTCGAACATAGGGATGCTCATAAGTGTACTTGGTACCAGAGCACCCTAGGCCAAGGTCAATGATCGATTTTATAATCGTTTCATCTGATCTGAGGCCATATGTTTTGGACACTCGGGTGAAGAGAGGGGGCGGAGCTGTCAACCGATCACCATCTGGTGGTGAGTTGGGTCAGGGGGTGGGGGAAGACTCTGGACAGACCTGGTAAGCCCAAACGGGTAGTCGCGGGTAAATTGGGAACGTCTGGAGGAGGCCCCTGTCCGACAGACTTTCAACTCACACCTCCGGCGGAGCTTTTCGTGCATCCCTGTGGAGGCTGGGGGGCATTGAACCCGAGTGGACAATGTTCAAAGTTTCCATTGCTGAAGCTGCGGTGAGGAGCTGTGGTCTTAGGGTCTTAGGTGCCTCAAGGGGCGGTAACCCACGAACACCGTGGTGGACACCGGTGGTCAGGGAAGCCGTCCGACTGAAGAAGGAGTCTTTCCGGGATATGTTATCCCAGACGACTCCGGAGGCAGTTGCAAGGTACCGAAGGGCCCTGAAGGGCTGCAGCCTCTGCCGTGAAAGAGGCAAAGCAGCGTGTGTGGGAGAAGTTCGGAGAAGACATGGAGAAGGACTTTCGGTCGGCACCAAGGTACTTTCTGGAAAAACCGTTCGCCACCTCAGGAGGGGGAAGCGGGGGAACCATCCAAGCTGTGTACAGTAAGGATGGGACGCTGTTGACCTCAACTGAGGAGGGTAATAGGGCGGTGGAAGGAGCACTTTGAGGAACTCCTAAATCCGACTAATACGCCCTCTATGGTAGAGGCAGAGCTGGAGGATGAGGGGGGGATTGGCATCAATTTCCCTGGTGGAGGTTGCTGAGGTAGTTAAACAACTCCACAGTGGCAAAGCCCCAGGAATTGATGAGATCCGTCCAGAAATGCTTAAAGCTCTGGGTGTGGAGGGGGTTGTCTTGGTTGACACGCCTCTTCAACATTGCGTGGAAGTCTGGGGACGGTGCCTAAGGAGTGGCAGACCGGGGTGGTGGTTCCCCTTTTTTAAAAAGGGGGACCAGAGGGTGTGTGCCAATTACAGGGGTATCACACTTCTCAGCCTCCCGGTAAAGTCTACTCCAAGGTGCTGGAAAGGAGGGTTCGGTCGATAGTCGAATCTCAGGTTGAAGAGGAACAATGCGGATTCCGTCCTGGTCGTGGAACAACGGACCAGATCTTTACTCTGCAAGGATCCTGGAGGGAGCCTGGGAGTATGCCCAACCAGTCTACATGTGTTTTGTGGATCTGGAGAAGGCGTATGACCGGGTGCCCCGGGAGATACTGTGGGAGGTGCTGCGGGAGTACAGGGTGAGGGGTCCCTTCTCAGGGCCATCCAATCTCTGTACGACCAAAGCGAGAGCTGTGTCCGGGTTCTCGGCAGTAAGTCGGACTCGTTTCAGGTGAGAGTTGGCCTCCGCCAGGGCTGCGCTTTGTCACCAATCCTGTTTGTAGTATTTATGGACAGGATATCGAGGCGTAGTCGAGGGTGGAGAGGGGTTGCAGTTCGGTGGGCTGGGGATCTCATCGCTGCTTTTGCAGATGATGTGGTCCTGATGGCATCATCGGCCTGTGACCTTCAGCACTCACTGGATCGGTTCGCAGCCGAGTGTGAAGCGGCTCGGGAAAGGAAGTTTAGGGGTCCCCTGCTGGAGCTGCTACCCCGCGACCCGACCCGGATAAGCGGATGAAGATGGACAAGATGGACATGGACGAATATGCTTGCATGAAGTCCATTGTTGTTTTATCTATCACATCATGACCAAACTAATTAAAACAAAAAATAGAGTGTGAAGACATTAAGTCATGGTTGGAGCTCCGCCACCTGCCTGCTCCATTAAGATAAGTAAACATGGGCATATATCCAACTGCACAATATGCTATCTCAATGATGAAGACTTAAAAATAGTTCAGCCTGCTGTCCCACCTTGGCTTAACCTTGTATTGATTCTAGAGCACGGAAATCAATACAAATAGTATTGGCACACGGAGCTCTTTCCTACTGGCAGTCCCAGACAAGCCCCAGGTGAGTCAGAGAGTGAGACTGATAGCAGTATCACTTACTACAGACTTATTCTTTGACTGTGTGATGCTTATTGCACAAGTGAAATGTTCAGGAAGTCACCAAACACATTTTAATTCATCATTTTGAATCCCTGAAGATTCACAGCAGATTTACAAGCAATCTGTCTTGTATTCTGTTGATACATATGGGCTGTTGGATGCTGTCCTCCTCTCCTACTCTTTCTTCAATGCCTAACGAATCTATCTATCTATCTATCTATCTCTTTCTCTCCCAGTGTGTCTTTCTGCTTGAGCAGCCCTGGTTGAAGCCTGAAAATATTGTAAACAAATTAATAACATGACTAATTACACTGGTCGGACAGTTGAGCTCTGTTTCAGACTGATACCTCCGGTTCAGGCTGGTCCTCATCCTCAGCACGTGCCTTTTTCAGTTGCGGGAAATACTTTTCAATACTCATCTGGACTGAAGCAGCAAACATTCAGTGTAAGAGTAAAAAAATGACATAACATTATTTATAATAAGTTTATTTGATTCACAGCTGCTACATATAGTGTTTTGACCTCGACAACCCAACTGCATTTTAGTGCTGTGTGTGTGTATGTGTGTGCTGTGTGTCTATAGCACTTTTTAATGTGTGATTGTGTAAAGGTGTTCACGAGATACCAACCTTTCGTGAATTTGGCCAGCCGTCTTCTCCACAGACAGTGTTCTCATGGAGACAGACGCTGAGTGCACGGGGGGGACGATGGAGGGGCTGTGTGTGTATGTGTGTATGTGTGTGTGTGTGTGTGTGTGTGTGTGTGTGTGTGTGTGTGTGAGACGATTGTGATTGGTTTAAAGAAATGCCAATAAACCAGAGCACGTTTTTCTCCCATCCCAGAATGTGAATTGTGCGGACTAGCCAGGTCTGGCAATGCAAGACTATATTATCCATTACAGTTTGGCATAATGACATAGGAACATAGGATTACAACAACAACATAGGAATAAGTAAAACATGAATAGATAATAAATGAAATAGTAAAATAAGATAATATTAAAAAATTATAAAATAATTTAAATAATTTAAAGAAAACGCAAATATACTAACCAATTGGATTAATAACAAATAAAATAACCATACATCCATATAGCTATCTTCTAGGGGTTAGAGGGATAGTTGTGTTAGGTCACAACATTAACCAGCCCAGTCTAGATAATTGGGCTTAACAATGCATCGACCAGCCCATGAGGTGAGTTGATGTAATCACTGCATCAATAAGCTCATTATAGGACTCCATCTCTTTTCAAATGTCTTCTACTTTAACATCTTTTGAATTATTTGGATGGCATCAGTGTTGTTTATCAAAAAATTGAAATTTCCAGTAGGGCCTTTCAAGGCTTTAAAATCAGTGTCCCTGGGTAGGATGCTGTCAGCCACAGTGTCTTTTTTGATACGATCACTAGGAGATGCAAAAGGCAAAGTGTTAAAATCCAACACAGAGGGGCTTTAAGTCATTCTGACATAAATCCCATTGAACTTTTCATTTGCTATCAACGATTCAACAAGCAAGCTATAGTTTCACACTGATAAGCAGCAAGCGAGCTCTTAACAATGAATTATGCATTTAACTGTTTCAGTCAGTTCACTTTAGTTCACTTCCATACCCTGATGTGTAAATGTAATGGACAGTCGGACAGCATCTGAGGAAATGCTTAGGTAGATACATTCATTCATTCATTCATTCAGTACAGCCTGCAGAGCTTTCAATACTGAAGTCAAAACATAACTGTCAAAGTAGTCCAGTAGGTGGCCGGGTTGGCTCAGCGGGTAGAGCAGGCGCACATGTACAAGGAGGTTTATGTCTCGATGCAGAGGTCCAGGGTTCAAGTCCGACCTGTGATGATTTCCTGCATGTCTTCCCCCCCTCTCCCCTTTCTTACCAAGCTGTCCTGTCCATTAAAGACAGAAAAGCCCAAAACAATAATCTTTAAAAAAATAAATAAAAAAAAGCTATATTGTGTTTTCAACTTCCTCTATTCTTCCTGGGAGTATCAGTCATCCCCATTCAGGGACTGCACTGACGTCAGATGGACTGCTTTTCACTCTAAGCATCCGCAACAAATGAAGCAGCCGCCAATAGGATAAGCAGGTCGCCTCAACACAACCTGTGGCTCAGCTGCAGTCACTTCCTGTTTTCTTTCCTGTTCTACTGCAGTGCTTCCTGTGACTACAGTGATAGTAACGTCTCTGAGTAGATTTTTATATAACCAAGCCTGAAATAACAGCAGCTTAGGGTTACATAAGAACTTAGAACAGAAACTTCACTGCACTTT
Organism: Sander vitreus; assembly: GCF_031162955.1. Taxonomy (NCBI): domain Eukaryota; kingdom Metazoa; phylum Chordata; class Actinopteri; order Perciformes; family Percidae; genus Sander; species Sander vitreus. The sequence goes on along the minus strand of NC_135873.1, from coordinate 17,903,895 downwards.
CATCAGGCACCCAAATATCTGAGTTAAAAACGATATGCAGTCCTCTGGCCAACTGTAATTTCTTTATAATGAGACCACCTCAGTATTGAAAGCATATGTAAAGCATGGGGCATGAATGGCTCACGAACATGATGTTGAACTGAACATAGAAACTTAAAACTGATATGAAACTGGCAAGATAACAGGTGTGAAAAGTAGTCTTGTGCTTGTTATATTGCACTCATAAAAGTAACTTTTGAAATAAGAAATTATTTAGCTTACAAAATGAAAAGTTGAATTCACAAGCAATAACACACCCTAAAGCTAATACACTTAGGGGTTTTGTTGCTATGGCCTTACTTGGTCTGGTTTGACCAGTAGCTTATGGTGGCTAATGTTAGCTAATGTTAGCAAACTTTAAAAACATTGCTTCAGGTTGCTGACTTTATGACTCTTTCAACATATAGAGTTGTGTTTGTGTCCACCTGATGAATACAAGTCTAATGTTTACTCTTATTTTAGCTCTTTTCCCCTTTCTTCACTAGCTAGTTGCTAACTGTCTGCTGACACTGAAGTAGAACAGTAAAGATAACCATAACACAACCAACATAACTTTAGCACAAAGATGCTAATAAGCTCTGTAGCGCTAAAAGTTGCTGTAGAGTCGGGTTATACTTTTTTGCATATGTCACTATGAGTGACACCTTTCATGTCACACACAGTCATTTGATCCATTGTTAATATAACAAGACTATGATGAGTGTACAGCCATGCTAGCAGCTTGTGGTGCTACTTAGACACAGCAGTGCTTTGAGCCAAACACTTTAGCATATTAATGATGCGTTCCAGGCAACCCGTAACCCGTGTTTTCACAACCTTCTACCTGTGAAAATGCCCTGGAACGGCAGTTACTTACTACCCGTGAACTCGTACTAGATTGTTGTACTCCTAGTTACAGTTTTTGACGTCACACACACATAAACAACAATGGCGACCCCTGTTGATGCTGTACAGACACCGGTGATTAACGGTGAGAAATAGAAATAAATAGACATAAATAGGCAATGTAAATTGTACATTGTAATCAAAACAATACACATATGATTGTGTACTACTACAGGTTACGTTTATTAAATGAAGCCCAAAATATGTCACCGACTAGAAATTGCTAGTATCAGCTAGCACTAGCTAACATCAACGTTAGGTAGCCGCTAGCTAACGTTAACTTTAGGTAGCCAACCTGAACCCTGCCAACGGCACAATGTTTAGCTAGCCAGCTCGTGTTGTTAGTCGTGACTTGAAGTTGTAACTTACGGGCTAACAATTGTGTCTGGAACGCAGCATAACATACCCACGATAACAATGCTAACATTCTGATGTTTAGCAGGTAATGTTTAGGTAATGTTTCAGATTGGACAGATAGTCTAGCTAGCTGTCTGGATTTACCCTGCAGAGATCTGAGGAGCAGTTAAACATAGTCCTCATAAATCGACCAGAATTTAGAATGCCAACACAAAGAAAGCAAAAGGTGTGACACCCGGCGGAATTTCCGGCGGCACCTGAACAATCCTGGAAGTGGAACGTCTTATAGACTACTTCCTCAGCACAAAAACTGTAACTTTACTGCAGTGTGAATGTGTCTGAACAGAAGTAAGGTTCCACAGTCTTCTAACAAGCTGTTTTCACAGTGCTTTATAATCTGGATTTTGTAATTAACCTCCACAATAAGTGAACTGCTCCCTACGCTCAGCATCAGGGCTGTAGAGTCCAGACTGGAGACGTTTCTCTATTGTTTCAGACTTACAGGTATTTGGACTCGGCCATTGGACTCGCTAAATATTCTAGTTGGTCTCGACCGAGTCCAGCACTATATGCTTTTTTTCCTTCAAAACAAAACCATTGATGAAGCACCCTCATTCAGAAAACAGGTATTAGTTTAATTCAAAATCCATCTAGAACAGGCAGTGACATTGGTTGCCTGGTATATGCTTGGCTGCATCATATACCTCAATCATCAGGCATCAATTATTTTTATTTTGGCCACAGACACAATGTCAGCGAGCGTTTTGTACTATGGATTCTTCAGGACAAGTAATTAGTTTAAGAATGGGAAAATTTCCATTTTCTTTAGTGACACGTGTTGCTTGTTATATGTTACATTTACCATTGGCAGTCCAGAATGGTATTGTTACAACGATGTAATGATGCTTGCGATTGGCTGTTAAACGTCGTAGAGGCATGCAGGAAAAACTCTAAGTTCCGCACAGAGACAGGGCTCACGTGTGCGTTGTTGTATTTTGAGAGGCTTGACTCCATAGGCCAGTGAAAAGGCTACAGTGTCTTCAGTGTTCCTTTAACTGTTCCAGTCAGGGTTGGCTGTCACTTCATCAGAATCACAGAACAAAGGTTTCTATTCTTATTTCCACCAACATTCAACAGCAATCCATGAAGAGATGAATCATAGAGAGGGGCAGAGATGCTGCCTTCCTGATCTTTACAGTAAAACCCATGGCAGAATGCACCAAGTTCATGCCAATCTATGATTGAATGCCTGGTGTTTCCAATTACTTTTCATGCTAAAAAATAATACTTCCATTTGAACTACCCCGACATCACCAGACTGAAGTCAGAGACCAAATGAAGATAGAAACATTCCATCTGGACTGGCTGTGGCTGCTAAGAGCCACAGGAGGACATGGATCAAGATTACTAAATAAAGGGTCACAAACACACATGAGCTCTAAGCTGAGTTTCCTCTGAATAATAGCAGTGTAATGAGAGTCCATTGAAAGCCCACACAGTCACATGTCCAGGGGTTTCACCCTTGACTACTGCAGTTCCAGTTCCACCAAACCCACCAACAGCAGCAGTGGGAGCAGTGATAATGTGCTATTGTCTGTTACTGTAGAGCAGTTCCCATTCACAGCGGGCACACAGGCTGCAATGTGTCCAAATGTTACAGTAATGCAAAGAGGGTTCAGAAAACCACTGTCAAAGTCAGCTGAATATTGCTTATATCAGAATGTTATGGGCTGCGTCCGAAATTCCATACTATCATGCTATTTTGTAGGCTTAAACAGTATGTGAGATTTTTTAGTATGTCTGAAACCTTAGTATGAAACCAATAGTACGCAAATTGCATACTATTTCCGGTAAAATATTACAGTATGCAATACTGGACACTACGCCGGCATAAATATCCCACAATGCAATGCGGTAGTAACGACAACGTTCATAACAGACAAACGGACAGAAACCAATGAGCTCTGTAACGTCGATAATGTTCTAATTTTACATTTCTACATATTTAAACGACTGTTGGTGTAGTTATTCACCTTTTTCAGTCATTTAAGCATTATCTGGCGATGCCGCTAGAGTGGAGGGGGCAGGGGTTACCATGGTTACGCATCTTCAATGGCAAGGAGGCTCTCAGGAAGTGACGTTGAAAATTACAGCTTAGTGATTCCAAAAAGATACACACTACTGTTTATTTATACAAAAGTATGTTGAACTGGGCACCCGGATAGCCCAGTTGGTAGAGCGGCTTAAAAAAAAAAAAAAGAATCAGAATCAGAAAGGGTTTTATTGCCATGTACGTTTTTTAACACATACAAGGAATTGTATTATTGTATTGTATTGATTGTGTTTTGGTGTTGTTGAACTATAGTTTACATATTTGTTTTGGTGTTGCTGAACTATAGTTTACATATGCAGTGTAGAGTATGCGATTTTGGACGCAACCTTAATCTGCAGTTTGTCATCATCTAAGGGGAAAAGAATCACCTGTCTATCAAACAGTGTTGGTGGAACTGTGGGTTTCTCAGTTCTTATGTGGAGTTCTAATCCCCTAAAGAGCTTTTTAGCGTCTTTCTGCACATTGTTTTTGTTTTACAGCCAGCAGCTTTACTGTTTTGGTTCAGTCTTATTGCTCTCATCAAATTCATTTTCATCAGCAGTTGTTTTCAGTTAAAAAGCTCTGTACACTACCTGTTGAGCAGCAAACAGCTGACAGACACAGTTAGAGAGCAGCTGGTAAACATAGAAGCATAGACCAAACCAGAGCTAAAATAGAGCGAATGTAGGACCTATATTTATCAGACAAAACTGAAAATGAATGATATTGCGCTGTGTCTGCTGGATGTGTAATTAAGCAACAGTTTGCTAACATGTTAGCACTTTCATAAGGCGATAATTTTACGTTGTGTTTACAGTTTGATTCACTGACCCAAGAGGCCATAAATACAATCAATGCAGCTTTAAAAGAGTACTCCACTGCTTAAGCATTAAACTCCTATTAAACATTGTCAGACTCATAGTCTGCATCAACAGAAGTACATTTCAAGAATAAAGCATGACATCCAGTGCATGATGTTAGGCTTTACCCCTCATTTTCCGCTCTGTGTGTGTTGCCATCTCAAACAACTACACTCTGAAAATGGCAGGTTTTGAAGAAAACTTGGATTGTGCAACAAGGCAGGCCTGCTTGTTTCTTTCCTTGAATTATTTGTAAAGATTTACTTAATATATATTTACGGCAATTACTCTCTAACTGGGGCATTTTGGGACCAATTGGCGGGATTGCCGTGGACAAAGTACACACAGAGATACACTGATAAGAGCTAATGAGGTTTAACCATGTATCAGCTAATTTAAATAGCTAGTTACTGTATTGTGTCAACAGTTAACTTCATTTAATATTGTATGTGCCGTTTTCTTTTGCATTGTGCAAATGTTCCACCAAAACAAGTTCCTTCCTGAGACTATTTTGCAGAGCCACCGTCGCTGCGTCTGCAGCTTACCACCGCCCAAGACGATTGTGATCGGTTTAAAGAAATGCAAACAACCCAGACCGTTTTTTTCCCTTATCCCAAAATGTATGTGTAGTGTAGCCAGACCTTACCCAACAGTGCTGTGGAGATAGGTCTGGCAATGGGAGACTATCAAAAAGATCAACAACCAAAGACAGGGAGCAAAGTCAAAAATAAAACTCGCCAAATTAAAGCTTCTCTTGAAATAACATCTCATTCTGAAAGCTTGATCATCTCACCCAATAGCTTCACTTACAGACAAATAAGAGGCGTGTGTACAGAGTGGCAAATGTAACAAATAGAGGACACAAGGGCTCACTGCTATGCTAATACTATGGCCTTCACAGTCTGCTGTCCATCCCTCAACAGTTCACACATTTGAAGAATCCGATGAGCGCTGAAGCTGTCCTGGAGGCCTTACTAACACACTGTCCGTTTTTACTCCATCTGTAGGCAGAGCAGTTTCCGAAGCTGCTGTTTGAATGATTAGCCCAGAACATAACATGTACAGTTTGACAAGTCTGTCATGAACAAACCGCTGAATACAAACTGAAACTTGTCATGGAAAAGAAACATTTGCTAAACTATGTTTTTGGTCTGGGGTGTTACAAAAAAAGAAACAATGCAAATTCTTGTGTTGCTTCTGCAGGATGCACAAGGCACCGGGGCGGGTTATCAGCACAGGATGTTTGCATCCTGACGCTCAAATCACTACGTTTGAAAGAGACGACACGAGACCGTTTCCTACTGAATACACAGGTTGGATAGTATGACAGCATATACTGTGATCATCAGAGAGACCATCAGAGATTTTGCCATATTGTTTATATTGTGAAATCTAACCGTTTACCATCAAGTGACACCTTGATTGGCTGCAACTAACGATTATGTTCATTATAAATTAATCTTAATCCTCATATTGTGTATGTAATGTTAAAAAATTGTGAAAATGGCATTTACAGATTCTACAGCCCACAGTGATGCTTTCAATTTGCTTGATTTGTCTGACCTCTGTTAGATATGTTGAAGTAAAACAGCAAATCCTCACAATTTTTTAAGCTGGGCCCATAGAATATTGGACATTTTTGCTTGAAAATTGACATTTTTTGACATTATTTGACATTAAATTATATGATTATCAAAATAGTTGCAGATAGATTGCAATAGTCGATCAACTGATCTGCTAATTATGTATTTCATCTCTGGAATTAGCCAAAAACAGACTCTCCTGTCTGGTTATTTTATCTATAAACTTTGATTTTCCAGATAATTAAACATATGACAATATATATTATTGCAAAATTAAAAACATCGTGATAGGAGATTCTATCCATATTGCCCACCCTTATGAAAACATGAACCTGTGGCACATCTGATGCAACAGGCTGGTGCTGTGCTTTGTAAAATACCTGCCTGTTTATAAGGGTTGAAATGGTTAAATAAAATGTGATTGTAATGATATAATGGCGCGCGCGCGCGCACACACACACACACACACACACACACACACACACACACACACATGTTGGATCCATCTCCTTTATACTGACTATTTCCCAGAGATCATTATTATAGAATATAGAACATTATAGAACATTATTTTGACATTGATATTTAGCTGATTGTGTGGTCTGCAGGAGAAAAAGCCAATGTAACCCTTACAGAGGCAATCATCAGAATATCAGTCTTGATTGTTTTTTGATAACCTTGATATCATCCCTCAGGTCATCAAAAACCTGCCACATGCAGCACTTTATTTAACCAGAGACTTCTCCACACACACAGTTTCACCTTGATGGCAGGAAGTGAAATAACGTTTCCCTGTAGTGTGTGTGCGCAGTGAGACATTTCTGTTCTTGAACTAACACGTCCACTCCTGACTGAGTTTTTTTCTTTTTTTTCCTGTCTGTGCTGCGGTGAAAACACGAGCAAATGTTCTCACTCACCTTGAACACATCTCCATAGGTGCCGCACCCAATCCGGTGTATTAACTCGTAATCATCCAAAGGGTCCAGGAATGACACCCCTACCCTGTCCATGTTTGGAGACACCTCTGGGTGCTGTGGGTGAGCCTGGCGGGCTTCCTACTCACACATCCCAGCTGCTGTTGTCCGGGGAGAAAGCAGCAGCAGATGAACACACTCTGACTGGCTGGCTGACTGGTTAATAGGAACTAATTGGAGCTGACTAATTGCTGGCGTATCGATCCAGCCGGCAGACACACACACACACACACCCACAAACACACACAACTACAGTCCGTATAGGCTGACACACTCCAGGCGTCTGTGTGCAGATAGTCCTGAGTGCCGCTGTTGTCAAATCACGCATGAGCGAAGACACTCTACACTGTAAAAAATGTCCGGTTGTGTCGACCTTCAGTTTTATGCTCTTGTCCGTGCTATTTTTCGGTCAGAAAACAAAAACAAATGTAGGAGTGATACAAAAAGAAAGAAAAATACTAACTGTAATTGAAAACAATGACATATTAAAGTCTATGAGCCAAGGGTTAGGGTTAGAATAAGCATAACACAGATTTCTGTCATAGGCTACAGTTGATGCAAAATTCTGATTTACAAAGTCAAAATATGGCTGTTTTATTTTAAGCCTACATATAATGTTTTAGGCTTAACTTACATCTATGTATCATCTAATATAGACTTAGTATGCCATAATTGAAACTTAAAAATGTCCACTACTTTGGTGTATAACTACATACCTGCAATGACATTCTTATTTGCCTCAGCTGTAGCCTACTTTGCATTTACTTTAGCATGCTAAGCTAAAGTGTTGAAAATTGTAAGATGAAAAGTCAAGACTTTCACTTATTTTCTCATAATATTGACTTGGTAATGGTTTGATGTTCCCTTACAAAGTTTGACACAGATTTATTATTAACTAAATAACGTAACTTTTTGATATTAATGAACGTCCATTACATTCACGCCATTGCCAAATAAGTTGCTACAAAGCTAATTAAGACTATCAGAATACAGCATAGACAATCTGCTTAGAAATATAGGAAATATTGATATATTGGAATACAAAATACAAATACAATACACATTTTCTACAGGCTCAGTCTGCTGCTTAAAAAAAACAAAGGTGCCTCCCTTTTAGCCCTGCCCCTGTTACTATATACTATCTATAGTTGATCGTTGTATCATATCACATCCATGTCCCGTCTTAGTCTTGGTTATTAAGGTTTCCTGTTTTGTGTATATTGTGCTGTGTGCATATTGATTTATGAAGGAAAATAACTGTACTACACACACTCCCATTCAAGTCATTCCCATTAGCCTGCTAATGGAATGGTCACCGGTTAATCACTGCTGCTCAGTCTGCAACTGTAGTTTCATAGACACCACTGCTAAACCATAGATGTGTGACATGAGTAAAGTTTTTGTTTCAGTTTTCTCAGTACGTCCCTTCTTGCTTTTCTTGCTGACCGTTGCTTTCCAGCTAAATGTAGAAAACACATACAGTTGTGTTCAAAATAATAGCAGTCCAACATCACTAACCTCATAAATCAAATTCTTTGGTAGAAGTGATATTTCTACATGGCAAATAATTTACTAGTAAGTGTTGTAGAGTCATAGAAAACCAACAGACCCAACAGTCATGACATGCATGCTGCTCATTCTGTGTATTTGAATCTGTAATTGAAAGGGGCATGTTCAAAATAATAGCAGTGTTGTGTTCGATTAGTGAGGTGATTGATTCTGTGAAGAAACAGGTATCAATTACTGCCTATATTTAAGGAAGGAAGCAAATGTTGTGCATGCTGGTTATTGTGCATTTCACACTGAAATACTCAGCAAAATGGGTCATTCCAGACATTGCTCTAGGGAACAGCAGACTTTGAATGAAAAGTTGATTGGAGAGGGGAAAACATATAAAGAAGTGCAGAAAATTATAGGCTGCTCAGCCAAAATCATTTCAAATGCCTTGAACTGGCATCCAAAGCCTGAATGACGTGGGAAGAAACGGTCAACTACCATTCGAATGGATCGAAGAATAGACAAAATGGCAAAGGCTCAACCAATGATCAGCTCCAAGAAAATCAAAGAAGACTTAAAGTTACCTGTGAGTACTGTTAGGATCAGAAGAAGGCTATGTGAAGCAAAGCTATCAGCTAGAAGCCCCCGCAAAGTCCCATTGCTGAAAAAAAGACATGTACTGAATAGGTTGAAATTTGCCAAAGGACACATTGACTGGCCAAAGGAGAAATGGGGTAACATTCTGTGGACTGATGAGAGCAAAATTGTTTTTTTTGGGTCTAGGGGCCGCAGACAGTTTGTCCGACGACCCCCATGCACTGAATTTAAGCCACAGTACACTGTGAAGACAGTAAAGCATGGTGGTGCAAAAATCATGTTATGGGGATGTCTCTCATACTGTGGTGTTGGGCCTATTTATCGCATACCAGGGATCATGGATCAGTTTCAATACATCAAAATACTTGAAGAGGTCATGTTGCCTTATGCTGAAGAGGAAATGCCTTTGAAATGGGTCTTTCAACAAGAAAATGACCCAAAACAGTTGAAGTTGATCGACTCTATGCAACACACATCAGAAATAATGGGTATGCAACTAAATATTAGTGCAGTGATTCAAAGTAAAGCGAACCCTTGAGACATTGTTCAGTTTATACAGTAAATGTTTGAGTTTGTAAAGAAAAATGCAAATACTAATATTCATTTTTCTTCACTTTCTGTAAAGGTATAACACAAACTTGATAAATTTTAGCCATGTTTTGATTTGAAATTGAATGCGCAGTGTTCCCAATGCATTGATATTATGGAATTAAAAGCTATTCTAAAAGGAGTTTGAGCATTATTCACTTTTTTTTAAACACACTGCTATTATTCTGAACACAACTGTACCTCCCACTGCAGTTCAAGCTGAAACACCCTGTTTTAACAGTGTATAGCCTCTCAGCTCAGTCGCCTGTGAACATGTGCCTTATGTATCTAATACACATCATCAGACCTCACCACATTCTATTTTCATCAGGTCTTTATTACTTGCAGATACAAAAACAAGAACAAAAATCACAACTCATCAAGCAAATAGGATGTAGCGGGGCCACCTAATATGGCTCCGTCTCAACAGTGCATGGTCTTCTTGGTCTTCTCTAATCATTAGAAATAGGCCATACTTAGCTATTCTTAAAACTAAAGGCCACCTACTTTAGAAAAGAACAAAGGCAAAGTAAGGCAACATAGAGCTAGCAAGAAAGAAGCTGTCGATAGAGCAGAAGTGGACAATGTTACACAGTAACTATCCTAAATTAATCACTTCCAAGGCTTCAGTCCTGGACAGATTCCTAATGGTACAAGTTGATATTTACACATCTGTACGTTGTATTCTGGTCGTCCTCGTTACTTTGGCTTCAAACATCCACATGTAAGTCAATGAGAAGTTAATAGTCAGTGTGCAATTGGCTGCCAATTAAAACACAAACTAATGATGAATGAGTGCTTAATCTATTAAACCAGGCAGTTCCCCAGAAAATCTGGCTATAGTTAAATAAAAACAGAATGAAATGTTCACTCCTTCAGTTCAAACTTGATATGTGACGCTTAACTCAAGTGTGCAAGTCAAATATATTGCTAGGAACGATGAGGATACTGACTGAACCAAACCATTGGATGAAAATACTGGTAAAATAGTTTCACAAACAAAAGCGAGGTTAATCGGCTGTCCGTGTTGCTGTTCACAGTATGTCCTAAAGAGTCTCAACAACTCCTCCTACAACAATCAACATGTCTAGAGTGACTTGCGCTGCCGCTTCATGAAGGACATGGAGTAATCCCCGGCCGGCGTGCTCTTCTGCCTCTTCATCTGGACCTGTGACTGGGCGGTGAGCTGCAGCTTGATGGCACTGGAGTTCACCTTGGCAGCACACAGCAGCCCTTTCATCCCCTTCATCTTCTCACTCTGAAAGGCCACCACAGGACCGGCGGGGTAGGGGGACGCCTGTTGCTGGGATGAGGGGGAAGAGTCCGGGCTGGGGGAGTTGGGTTTTCCGTCAGAGTTTTCCCCTCGCAGGCCCTGCGAGGAGCGGCGGCGGCCCCCTCCCTCTCCCACCTTCTTGGGCTGGGCTGCTGCAGCGGCTGCTGCTGCTGCTGCAGGCTGGGTGGATGGGGAGGTGGGAGCAGCAGGAGGAGGAGAGCTCTGCTCATCCGGCTTGGACTCTCTCCTGGGGCCTCGTCTGCGGCCCTCCCGGGGGTCGTCGCTGGACAGGTCATCATCATCCTGGGCCTCTGGCTCTTTGGTGATGATCGACACCTTCTGACGCACCTTTGGAAATCAGACCACAAACCCATTTTTAGCTACAAAGCATCAACACTAGGGCTGCATGACACAAGGAAAATGTGCGAGAACGTTGTTGAAAATCGCAATAACAAAATTAATTGCGATGAACAGCTATATTAGTGTATTCTCAGTTCTGCTGCTTTCAGTATTCTACTAAAATACAACGAATTGCTTGTTGACTGAAAGGAAATCATTTCCAACATTCTTTTATTGAACAAATTGAACATTGAAGTGAATATAAAAGTCACCACTAAAAAAAGAACGAAAGTTACATTTTAAAGTTTTCTGATATTTTCTTTTAACTAACACAAAACATTTTGAGTGTCTTTTGCGATATGTCACAGCCTTTTGCGATATGGTTGTTGCGGAATTTGATATTGCGATGACGATAAAAATATATATATATATATATATATATATATATATATATATATATATATATATATATATATATATATATATATATATATATATAGCTGACAGAGCTTGTATTGGCTGTGGTCATTTTGAATTTCAAAGGGCAGAGCTATTCTGGGTTTCTCACCTGAGCATCAAAGCGGCTCAGAGACTGGACCAGGTAGGTGGCCCAGCCCACGTGAAGGACCGGTGTGGGACTGCCCTCCTCCCATTTGCAGATGCCATCATAGAAACACAGCAGGTGGGCAAAGCATTCTGGGTCCTGGAGTGCGGAGAGGGCTGCTGCCTGCTTGGGGTGCTCCTGAAATCACAGTATTCAGTTTGTTATACAGTAAGTGTACAGTAAGTTATACCCCGTTTTCACCCGGTGTTAACATGTGATCTTAAAGGGTAACTTCGACATGTTTTTGTGTCTAAGTAACGGATGGGAACAACAATGTTTGAAATTGGTCCAGTATTAAGCAAGACGCGGCAGTCAGCGAAACAAGCTACAATGTAACGTTAATGGGCAATTGTGCATCTTCAATTTACATCAAAAGAAATTGACGTTTTTGCCTCAGACAGGCTCAGATTATTATTCTAAGTGTCTGACAACATTATGGAAAGGATCCCTACAGAGATAGACCTTTTTGATAAAGAGTAAGATCCTTTAATTTGACATGAAACATCCCCGAAATCACCGTCACCAAACCCACCAGACTCCATTTAAATAAACAGTCATTTTATTATCGTAAAACCCACTTAATTTAAAGTCGACAGAAACAAAATAAAACTATCAAAAGCCGTCTTGGTTCGTCTGTCCACTGTTCCAACAATCACAACTCTGGTTTGGTTGAAATAAACCCTTCATTCACCCATTTACATGTGGAAATATGATGGCTCTTTACACGCTAAAAAGTATTGTTTAACTAAATGGAGTCTGGTGGGTTTGGCGATAGCAATTTCAGAGCTGTTTCATGTTAAACAAAAAGGATTTTACTCGTTAAAGGGGTGGTTCAGAATTTTGGACATAGGACCTCATTTCCAAGTTAGCCAGTGTGTTATTTATCAGTGGAGACAGTTTAACACTTTTCATGCAGTCCTTCCACTTGCAGTTCAGAGTTCGCTGGTGCTAGGCTAGCGCAAGTCAACAGTATCTGCTAGCCTGCCATTAAAAGCAGTCTTACACACTCCACAGTACACCCGAGGCAAATAAATTATAACGCCAGACTATCGATGTAAATGTCTGTTGATAAAATAATGTTAGAAATAAAACTACCCTTGCATCTCAATGATCGCATTACATTTTGATGGACTAGTTTCTCAGCAGCGGCGGAATTTTACTTAGCTCCGGTTAGTAGTACTACGCCATAAAGTAAACGGGAGGAGACCCTACTCAACTGGCAAATGTGTAGTGATCATTTTAGACCAGACGACTTTGAAAACCCTGCAACCTAAGGACCACAAGTCACTGACAACGAATGCGGTTCCATCCGTCTTTTTAGATGCACAAACAGCTACTGATGAACAGGTAATACCTTTCGGTAGGCTACTCTAGCTAATAAAGCTAGCCCCTTTAATAACGTTAGCCTAGCTGCTACTGATAGATTGAGACTGACAACGTTAGTGGAACGTTACTGTTCAATGCATTGTGGAGAGTGACAACGTTAGCTAACGGTATAGCTACACTCTTGGTAGATACCCGGCTGGGCTAACCGCTAACTTTAGGTAAACGTCATGTAAGCTCGGACAGTTTACATGCAAATTGCTAGCCCTGTGGAGTGTGTAAGACTGCTTTTTAATGGCAGGCTAGCAGATACTGTTGACTTGCGCTAGCCTAGCACCAGCGAACTCTGCAACTGGAAGGACTGGATGCAAAGTGTTGAAAACTGACTCCACTGATAAATAACACACTGGCTAACTTAGAAATGAGGTCCTATGTCCAAAATTCTGAACCACCCCTTTAACTAAAAGGTCTATCTCTGTAGGGATCCTTTCCATAATGTTGTCAGACACTTAGAATAATAATCTGAGCCTGTCAGCGGCAAAAACTGAACTTTTAGTGGACGGAAATTGACGGTGCACATGAGAACTACGTTGTGTGGTGCATTTTAATTCAATGATGCATAAATCTTCACTTAGCAAACTTGCATTATAACCAGGCTGCAGAGAACATGCCCAAATGCAGATCACATGTTAATACCAGGTGATGGGGTCTCATTCTCAGGTTTGTTAATTTCTTGCTATCGACAACGCCCCCTCCCCAAACAGTAAAAACTGTAAACATAATAAACTGACCACCTCTGAAAAAAAATGAATCTGCTGGATTGCAGCCTTTTACTGTCTGGGAATACTTGCCTTGTCAGCTCCTTCTCCTCCCTCCCCTCCCTCCCCAGGACTCTCTGCAGCAGCAGCCGCCTCCTTCAGCAGATTGGGGATAACGTCGTTTGCAATGTCAAAGAACTCCTTGTAGATCTCCTCGTCCTCACGGAAATAGTTATAGCTGCAAGAGTAGGTGAGAGGAGAAGGACTTTTAATCACAGCAGGGGGCATGTCAAAATCTAGATATATGCAAGATCTGACTGAAAATGTATATTCATCTACAGGCTGTCTTTTTCTTTACAAAAGACAACATTACATAGGGTTCAGATGAAGAGAGGGCTCTTTGACCATTTGATGTCTTTCAGAATTTGAATGTTGACTGTAACATGTTGATTATTGAAGGCATTGCAACAGTCCACACACACACACACACACACACACACACACACACACACACACACACACACACACACAAAGAGAGCGAGAGAGAGAAGTTGAAGAACAATGGAGGAGCAGGAAAAGGAAGCTGATAGATGGGAAGAGAATGTGTGGTGGGTCAGAGCTGGTATTTTTAGCTGCGGCTCATGAACAGTGTGTTTAAAGGGGAGGAGATTGTGTGAGGATGCTGGACACTTCCTGGCACACCCTCTCATACTAACTGGGACGGGGCTCTTTGTGGTCGATGTGACAGTGGTGGCAGAAGTCGCAACACAAGTGAGGGCAGATAGCCTTGCATTTACTGCCATCTTGTGTCCGCCCGGTTACGTAACAACTGAGGCTGCTGGATTACTCCAGTTTACCATACACCAGCATGGTCAAGCTCATAATGTCCAGACTGTCTGACAGAATTTAACTTGGATTTTGAAAACAAGATTTCTTCTGGTAATTTTTGCAAATAACAACTGTCAAACATAGGGCTTGATGACCATTCCACAATAAAAGCAAGATAAAAACTACATTTAAAAGTAGGTTTGGTCATTCTACCAAATTTCTCCGAGGCAAATCATCATCATATATTCTGGTCTTGCCCATTCACAATTCCTTTCTGGCAGGAGGTTCATGTAGTATTGGAAACAGTACTCCAGGACATTCTGTTTAAATTAGAGACCCTGTATTTGGGTGCCCTGCCATTAGAAAACGTTACCTCTCATGTTGGATATCTATTTCGAATTCTAAGCGCAGCGGGCAGGAAAGCCATTACTAGAAAGTGGCTAAAACCAGCAATATCTACAATTGATGATTGGATATTGGAATAACTGTATTTTACAGAAGGCTTGGAAAGATGGCTATTAAGTCCTATGAGAAGGACTACATTGTTTGTTTGGACCTTGTTTTAACAGTCGCTCTGTTGCACAGCATCTTGCATTTCCGTATTGTTGTCTGTGTGCGTGGCCGAGATTTTTTACGGTGCTTGCATACTAGTGTGTAAAGCAGTGTGAACTCACTCCTGCATGACCTGAGCGGCCTCAGCCCAGGACTTGAGAGCCTCCCGCACATCCCTGTGTCTGTAATGGAAACCACCCAGGTACATGTAGGGGTAGATGTGCTCGTTGTTGTAGTACTGCTGAGCAGAACTGACAGCCTGAGAGAGAGAGAGAGAGAGCCCAGAAACACAGGAACAATGACTTCTTATTACACATCCTGATCTGTGAAGATATACAACAAGCATTTGTAAACACACATAATTTTCAGTGCAGAAAGTCAATCTGTTATCATATTTGTATCAAGTTAGAAGCAGAAAAGTCCAATGATATCTTGTTGTCTAACTTTAAAGGGTCCATACATGGAACTCGGGTTTTTTCCATTCACGTGTGCTGGCTTGGCGCGTCCAGGGATTTGCATTTCCATAACAACAGGGCCACCCTCTTGAAGGTGTGTCTTCAGTGCCAGTGAGTCGGTCACGGGGCTATCTTAAAAACAGCCTAACTTGCATGTGAACATCGCGGATGTAGTAGCTAATATCTTAGTTACAACAAGATTGAGCTAGCAAGGCAGTTTGTGTTTGTGTGTGTGGTTAATTTATTTATAATTTGAGAAATCCCACGATCTCTAAAATCGCATGATGCGGCCAGCGCCAAGGTCACTAACACTGAAATAAAGCACCCCATCTTGTGTGATATTGCTTAGTAAAATAAAGTGGATATCTGAAAGTATACAAACAGGGACACAGGAGAGAAACTAAACTTCAAACCACAGAGATTCAGTTAGTGTACTGAGTACTGAGAGAACAGAAACGTCTGTACAGTATCTTTGTTCTCCTGCACAGACATGAGTTAGGTCTCGCAACACTTGAGGGGGAGAAAGGGGGGGGATCGCCGCAGGTTCACCGAAGCCTGCTTGGAAGTGGGTGGGGCGAGATTTGAACCTGCTCCGAGGGGTCCATCTCGGGCGCGACTTGGCGCGCTAAAACTAGTAATGGCAATGCATAACAGCACAGCATGGTTTGGCTTGGCGCAGCTAAAAGTGCCAATGGAAAAACCCCATCAGTGGACAACCCACAACCAATACACTAGTTCACTGGTCAGTTTTAGTGACAAGTGGAGCTGACTGTCTGGTTGGTTTTGGTAAGTGCATGTCTGATGCTGTGTTTTATATGACTGTTGCATAACAGTATTAAACATGGAGTTGTCAATAAGGCTGGACAAATCGATATTTTATCGATATACGAGGCTAGATATCGTCTTCATTTTGGATATCGTAATATGACACAAGTGTTTGCTGGTTTTAAAGGCTGCATTCTAGAGGTGCGACGAGATCTCGCAAGATTAAAACGTGACGAAAATGTAAACAAACATTCACTACAGATCGCTCTCTTTCTGTCTTTTGTTTTTTAAATGAGTCTTTAATTTTAATGATATTAAACAAAGAGAAATGTTCTCCCCACGTTCTAAAATGGTCAGAAATCAATACAAGAGCAGCCTACTTCCTTGTTTATTGCTGCAATGAAATGCTTGGTTACGTTGTAACCTTGGTTCTCTAAGTAAAGACTATTTTTCCAGTCATATTTGTTAATTGAAGTGTTCTTTAAAATAGTGTTAAAATCTCGTCTCGTGAACCCAATCTCGTGTCTCGTCTTGTGAGCTGAGTGTCTTGTCACACCCCTACTGCATTCCATTTCAAAAATCTCATTATGTAACTATTTTGTGAAAGCACCAATAGTCGACCCTACAATAGGGGTGCACTGATCCGATATTAAGAATGGATATCGGTCCCGATATTGACAAAATAGCTGGATTGGGGATCGGAAAAATTAACAGATCCACGGGCCGATCCAGTTTTGTTTTTTCCCCTCTGTCACACGGAAGAGTTGAGTGTACAAATAAATAAGAATTTAATGTTTTTTTGTCTTAGTTAGGAAAGTAATGTTTAGTTAGGAAAGTCTGGTGCCTTTAGTCTCTTCCTCATGGTGGAAGGAAGGTATAAGGTGGAAGGTATACAGTGTATTATTAATTCAACAACGGTATCGGGAATAGGGAGTGAAAAAGTCGGATCGGTGCATCCCTACTCTAAAATATCAAAGTTTTAAAATGCATTTTCCATATTGATATTTTCAAAATGAAACATTTTGAGAAATGTTGGAGCTTAAAACAACATTTTCTCACATCCTACCTGTCCTACTGCAGTGTGACCTGGTGGAAACCTCTCTGAAGACTTACCTTGAGGTGGATTTTCAGGGGGCTCTCCTTGCCTGGGATCGGATCCTGATCTTCGAGGTCTGCCAGAGTGCCCATGGCCATAGGATACCTGGTACACAGTACAGGGAAGGAGGAGGTGGTGGAATTTAGCAAGTTTACACATCAACTCTTCGTAGTGGACAGGCAGCGGTATCATCGACACAAACTCTCACCTGTCCAGGTCGCCTCGATCATATAGCAACCACAGGAGTTTCTGTTGAATCAGGGAGAAAGAGAAAATAAAGAGATCAGGAAGAGTAACACGGGCAGCAAAAAAAGATTGGGGGTCTTTAAATGTTAAGAGATGTGCTTTTTCGTGGCTCCGAATGGGCCTTTGGGGGGGCGACTACGCACTACAGTAAGCTTGATTGGTGAATCGCTATTATTTATTCTCAATTGTTATCATTTGGTGTTGGTGATTTTCCTTTGGGGCTGGCTCAAACATATTAGGGGGGTGCCAAAAATTCCTCTATGCAGGAAAAACCCTGAATATACCAATGGTGTTATCAGATATAACATATACTCTATCCCACATGACTTGAGACTTTACTGGTGATGGCCAGATAGTGGCCCTCTATTCTAATGTGAAACAGGCTTTATTAGACACAGGCCTTTGTTTCTAAAGTTCCTGTATTATAACAATATTTTAGCATATTCTAACTTGCTATTAATGCTGTTTGTTAATGAAAATTCAACACATTCTCCGGTTGTGCTGAAAAATTCAGAATGTACATTTCCACAGCATTGATAACACCAGTACAACAGAGTCGTGTCATATTAACCACTCTGCTGAGAACACCTTCCTTACCTTACATTAAATATTGTTTTCAGTTGCTTCTACTTTGCTGTTTTTATTCATTTTTTTTTTCCAACCGCTGTTAAGTTGCTGTCAATGAGTCACTTCCAGCACAGATTTTTCATATTAACAGTCTTGCATTAGCTCAATCCTGGTAGGCTTTTAATGTGAAACAACTGCAGGAAGTGTTGAGTTCATGGCATCTTAGCAGCGGTGATTGGAAACCCTAGTCTGCCCAGATAAATTCTATATGGGAATCACTACCACACATTACAGTACGTCTTGATGAGATTTGAGTAGGATGAAAACTGATAATTATGGAGGGAAAATATATTCTAGGCAACTACTGTCCATGGCAAAAGAGAAAGATATCGGGAACTTTTAGACTACATACTGTATGCAAGAACATCAAATTGCTCAGTTTTAGACTGGCTCTCTGGTAATAAGGTCATCGCTTCCTCCAGGGTACCTGTGAAACTGAAAATTGCGGTGTGTTCCGGTAGATTAAAAAGCAGATATGTAACAGCTAGCTGCACACACTCACCTGTTGTAGCTGCAGGAGCTCAGAGCTATCAGTATGCAGGTCCAGTGAAGGGTTGATGGCACAAACCATGAAGGCCACCTCCATGTTTCTGTCACATTTCATGTAGGAGCCCTTCAGATACAGCCAGCTCTGAGGGGGACACAAGCACAAACAGGACAGTTTTACAGGGAGTAGACATCAAATACTAGTCTGGTTAAAGTTTTCCTTTATAATACGAATCTAAGGAGGGCTATCTTCATGTTTAGAGAGGTTAGAAAAAGAAGCACAAAAACATAACAAATGGGACTTTCACTCATCACTTTATGTGTCGAAGCAGAAATCAAAGAAAAAAAGCCAGGGCTCTGACAAAATCTGATTCATGGTGTTTTCACACCTGCAGTTTGGTTCACTTTACCAGATCAGAGATATCCACTTTAGATCTGGTGTGTTTCATGCTTATTACAACAGAACCAAGAAACATGAGGGCACACGGCCTGACAGGCAACTCCTTCATTGGACAGTTTTGGTGACATAATCCTGCACCATCAGTGCTAAATGGACCCACGAGGGGAAATTAAATTGCAGTTACCGACGGCAGGTAACGCTGCATATTACTGAACTTGATGTGTTTAGTGATCTTTTCTGGTGTCACAACACTCACCAAGAAATAAATGATGCACTGTGCTCTATTATCTGTACCATTTTGTTTTCTGAATTTGAACTATGTGTGGGAGTTTCTTTACGCGTTGTGAGTTTCGTCCTTATTGCAGGTGAGTGGAGGTAGGCCTTACCTTCTCACTGACTCCCGCTGCGACGGTTTGTCCTCGTCGGTCCTCGTTACCCTTCCCGTGCCAGGTGACCTCAGCCGTTTCTTCGCCGTTTTTGCTGAAAATCACCCAGGCGTGGTCCTCAGACAGTGCCAGGTGGACGTCCTTCAGACCCAGAACCTGGCAGGCTGCCACGACTGCGAATGCCACACCAGAGCTGTCCAGTTTGGTACCTGGTTCAAATTTAATAAAAAGGTTATTTTCATCAATTTGACTACACTAATTCCGAGTTGATCAAAGTCTATACTTGCCATAAGAAACAGCCTCATAAAATCTCATTTTATTGTGATACTTGTAATGTCGTACCAGTAATGAGACTGAAGAGGGACTGGATGTGGGCCCGGTCCTTGAAGTAAGAGCGGCTTAGACTGTTCCAGATCACATCTGACACTTTCTTCACCAGCTCCCTGCTGGACCCTGTAGCAGTCCTCCGGTACTGGGATAGGTCCACAGCGCCGCGGATCTGGGCCGTGAAGCGCTCGTACAGTGCAGAAATCATGCCCAGCTCCACTGTGGGGAAGCAGGAGGTGGGGCAGTCCGGCTCCAGCGGTTCAAACCGGACCCCTGGGACGTTTATGGGGACGACCCGGTTCACAGCTAGGAAATGCTCGACAAAACCCAGGACCAAAGAGAGAAGGGATAGGTCTGGCTCAGACTTGCGGAGCTCGGCATCAAACAGCTGAACCACACCGTCGATCCCCCGCAGGGGAAAGTGTTTCTTCTGGGCTGAGTGCAAACCCATGATGTCCACTGTCAGTCAACTCAGATGCTCTCCTCACCTGCAATACTGAATGTTACACTGCAGTCAGTTCAACTCTGCATCAATATCACAAACTGATGCTGTAGAAGTAAATCCATACTGATAAGGGGTAGCTTTCAGCTCCAAGCCTATTGGTTCCTACTAAAGACGTACATCTCTAAAAGCAGCTCATCAGCACTGGCCACTGTAGTTTTTTAGCTAATGTTACTCAAAGTGGAGTAAATAGTGCATTTGGTGGGGGCTATTTTCAACAGCGGATTATTCCACATCTAGTGAGTATTTGGGGCAGCAGGGCGGTGTATATGGGATTGAGTCAAAATAAACTACAGTGTGTGTTCATGGTAATGAAGGAACATGTCACCCAGTGCAACAGTGTGGCTTATTGATGGGTCTGAATATTTTTGGACAACAATGGAGCTCATGTCACAGAGGAAGAAGATGTATCAGGCTAAATAGTAAATATTATATAGAATATTGCCAGATTTAGCCTTTCAATTTGAGATTTAGCCCTTAACATTCCCCATTACAACACAACATTTACTTATTGGTAATAACGTTTTGCTGAAAATGCAGAAGAGGCTGAAGCTTTACTAGAGAATCATTTTAAAAGACATTTTATGAAAACTGTAATAATATATATTAACACTAGTATTATAAATAACGTAGCTACGGAAACGTATCGGCATTAATAAACATTCCGTTAATAATCTCAGCAATAACAATGGTATTATAACTGCCGCACGCTAAACAGATAAAGACAAACTGTTTAGTATAGACTAGAGGATATTTGCATAAACCTAGACAATGACCCACAGCTGAGCAGCTTGAGTCGTTGCATAATGATTACATCAAAGCCACTAACATGGGCTGTATGGCGCTTTGGTGGGCGGGGCACTCCTGCTGCTACAGATGTAGCTACATTCAATTCAAAGCTGCAAATAGAAGCTCTTCTTGGTTCGTGATTTCGAGTAATACGTCGAAATGACTCCGAGAAATCACAAATGCTTGCGGTCTTTTAGTACAGACCGAAATACTCTGTAAAATGAATTTATTTGCGAGCCTGGTTTGCTGATGTAGGCTAACTAGCTAGCTGCATTAACTTTACGAAGTTAAGTAAACGCTACCTATTTAGGCTTGCTATCGGTGTTAGTTTACTGAATGAACACTACGTTGTTTAATGGCTGAGATAAAGTACCGAAATATCCTGAACCAGAAAGTGAGCGACATACTGTGACAAACAGCTTGGGAGCAGATGGCTGAAAGGTGGTTGTCAGAAGCAGCTAACAAGCTAACGAACCGCTAGTTAGCTAAACTCAACACTTTTGGATGACGCTAACCCTCCTAGCCATCTTGCCAAATATATCACCACAATATGCTGCAACACTGACTCACTTTGACCTTCTATCAACGCAAATTTTGACCAATGTGTGAGAGATTACATACCCGTTTTCTCACTGCCTCAGCCACATGTTTTTGTTTGTGTCCCCCTTCTTTTGCCGCGCAGTTCAGTCTGCCCAAAAGTCACTTGCAGTGTGTTACCAGTCTCTACGTTTGCGTCGTGAAGCAGATCTCATAACGATACGTCGCTCGCTGTCAAGCACAGTTGAACGCCGAAAGGCCCATCCCCATGGATAAAGATCTAAAGCACTGCGCACACGGTTTCCTCTCATGTATGCTGGGAAACGTAGTTCATAGTATGTCATTCGTAAACTTCACCAGTAGAGGGCTTCATGATGCCATTATGTGATAGATGGCTACAAAATGGAACAAAGGTAACCATTACATAATGGAAAACAGGCTACAGTTAAATCCACAGAGTTTAGATTTTTTTATAAAATTGTACTGTAGCCGTGAAGTCTTCATCGTCATTCAAAAGAATCAATGTGGCTATGGCTGGCTTTGTTACAAACAGCTACAACACTCACCAGTTTATGCATTCAATACATACTTATTCATATTTATCCCATAATTATTTAGTATAAATACATTGGTATAATTTACTCAAAACTCGTATAATGCAGCATCCCAATGATATACTAGCTAATGGCCGAAATACAGAATCATACTTGGTCTGTGTTCAGGAATATTCCTCTTGTCGCTTTCACTTGCTGTCGAATATTTGTACATCACTTATGAACGTCACAACAAAATTCCGTCTACAACAGTTTGATTTTACTGATACAGAGTTGCTGGGATATATTTTTTTAAAGGCAGGGGATGGAGGACAAGTTAAGGAGGGGTGTCAGTTAAAATAATTCTATGGGTTTATGTTATTGGACCTGAAAGCAGATACAAGTCCATTTTATCAGCTTGGAGTTGGGATATAGGAGCCTAAACTGGGACATTGAACGTATCTCACCCTGACATGTTTTTCCCCTCCTCCATAGTCCGCCTTGTTTCCCTCCGTCTCGCTTATCTGTCAGTGCTCGGACGTTGCGTTAAGGTGCGGAACCGAGTCCTGCTCTTGAGGAAATTTGAGGAAAGTCAGACGAAATATACGTCTTCAAAGGACAGCAAACGACCATTTAAATTGAGACGACAGACATTTTACCGCATTTGTGCAGTTGCTTTGAAACTACAGTAAAATGGATCCAATGACTCAGTCCGCCCAGATATCATCGTCGCAAGGGCTTGCCGATGGACAAAATTCTGCTGTCAAAGAATCAAAGCTATCCGGTAAGAAATAGCCTAACGTTAAGTTAGCTAAGCAAATGTCATTTTAATTTATTGTTTTACCATTAATTACTATGAAACTATAACGTGTTTCGTTTTTATATACAAGCATTAATGTATTCATAGGTTTACATCAATACCATAACGCAATAATTTAACTGGGAACTGTAATGTTAGCCTATGTAAGAAACCCTTCTCTATTAACTTGTCTGTTGTTGGCCTGTGCTTGGTTATTTAAGCCTGTTAATTTTTAATGGGATGGGAAACACCTGTGGTAGTGAACTTAACCGGACACACGGCTACCAAGCATGCCCCATGTTGCCTTGGCCTGCCCCCTGGTAATGTTACACGCCGCTGTCTTTTAACGTTATGGCGATAACGCCACGCAAAACGTCTTTTATGAATCGTCAGTTTTAAGTCGCCTTGCTGATTAGCGATATAGCCTTTTTTTTATTGTTATAGAGCATGAGTCAAGTCATTTTAACTATTCGACCAGCTAAGCAGCGTTATGATAGCCAAAGGAGATTGCGTGATTAGCAGGGCTAACGTTAATTTAAATAAATACAATTAAATAAATAAAACAAAACAAACCAATGGTATTAAATACTAAAATACATGCTTCGTAGTGCATTTGATGTTAGCCGAATTGAAATATGTATGATAATGACTGTTCTTAGAGTCTTGCATCATGTTCTAAGAGGTGGGTATGTTTGTTGATAAGTAAATACTCATTGCATGACACTGTACAATAATATTTGGGGGGGGGACAAAGCCTTTTCGGCGCTAAATGTTGCGATGCGCTGCACTGCAGATTCATTGTTACTGGGCAACTGCCAGTGAAGGGAGGACCTCTTAAAGGCGCATCGCCCCTTTTGTTTCTTGATAATGACAACAGTCCCAGAACAAAACATAATGCCTGAAGAGCTAAAGTACCATCATTCATAACTGTGACCATCTTCAGTTGTGAGTCTTTTAGGTTTTCAGGTTTCACAGTCTAAATAAGCCTAATTAAAACAAAGGAACAGTATTGTCTCCCAGGGCCTTATTGACAGATGACTGTGTTTTGAGGGAGTGGCAGCTTCACAATCAGTGAGTGTGTGTGTATGTCTTCTGCATGTTTTAAGCTTTCTGATTTGAACTCCGTGGCTCAATCAGCCACTACATGTAAGCCATTTGAAAATCCTTTTAAAGCCATGTTCTGTTAATCAAAAGGATTGTAGGCTTTGAAGAATTATAGCACATGTGGTCATTGGCGTCAACTGGATGTGGCAGGGTGTGGCACATGATGCCTCACTGAGTTTCGATTTGGTCTAAAATTGAATCACCAAGCAACAATTAAATAAAAGATTACTAGAAGTCTACTGGGACACAAAAGCACGTCCGTTCACCACCATATGGTTAAAAAGTTATAAACAGTGGCTTTGTCCCAGAAAATTAGCAGCCATGAGAGAGTTTGGAAATTATGGTGCTCGATTATATTTGATGCAGGATAGTTTACTCAATACACCTACGTCCTTATAGTATGTTTAAACTGTAGCATAACCTACACTGGAATAGCTTTTTATGAGCTTCTATTAGAGCTAGATTTGTCTCCCAAGGCAGACTCTAGAAAACATGGCTGTTAAAATGAATAGTTTTCTGGCAGCCACGAATAAACTCAACATTCCATGACAGATAACAGACAGTGCTTTTCACACACCTTAGTCATTACAGCGCTGCTGAGTCACCTAAAAATATGGCCTTCGGGCCCTACTCTGTCTGCATTCATGTCATATGGGAAGACAATGTTTGTAGATGTGATCTTCCTACTCAGAAATACTTTTAATTTTAACACATTTGTTGGGATTTGCAATGGATGTCACTTTTTTCAACTTTTATATATTTAAGAAATATCTGGATTTTAGTGTATGGACTAAAAGTTCATTTGAAATAAAACCAACAAAATTAGGACTTCTTCTTGTGTAATCGTGTACAGCTAATGATTTATTTGTTATGGATTTATCTGTCAATAATTTAGGCACTCGGGTTTGAAAAGGTTCACTTTGTTGCTTTGAACAGTCATTCCCAATGATGTAATCTCAGTCATGTATTGGTAAGTTGGTGCTGGTGACTACTTGTATTGACAAGTAGTCAAGCTTGGTGATATGTTCCTAATGTTCATATAGCTTTAATAACTTAATTTATAGTTATTTACTTCAGCTGCATATAGAACCAGGCCTTCATTGTAAACATGCTCATATCAGAGACGTCATTAAACCTAATTCCCCAGTTTTATAGGTATATTTTAGCATGTTTTAGAAAGAAACCTCCCTCTTCTTTTAATTTGTCGATTAAAAAAAATCCTTTTGTCTTGATAAATTCAGCATAATGTACATTTCTGCAGCACTAATTCCATCAGTATAACAGAAATACAGTCTTCATTCAGTTGCTTCCTGTTGCTTTCATTTTGCTTTTTTTATCACAGCAACACTTATTGAACATATGTTTCACATTACAACCTGCAACTGGCTTTTAATTTAAACCCATCTATAGGAAGTGTGGATTTATGATGATAGCTTAATGTCAGTCAAAAAACAGCCACAATTGGAATTGGAAACGATAAGGCCTAGTCAATAAAAACATTGTTTTCAGCAGAGTCAGTATGGCACTATCATGTGTGATGCGTGCATGTTGAAATATTGCCACACAGGCTAACTGATATGGATGTATTCTGTCAAAGATATCATGACATGTGCTTTTTTCCATATTGCCCAGGCCTCATTGTAGTATTTACCATAGTAATCTACACTAGTATTATCTTTGAATGCGATGTCACTGCTACCAGATGGCCTTTCCAGCTTCTGTCTGTAGCTAAACCCATTTCACGTGACTTACACACTGATGAGTGACACTAGTCACAAAGGAAGTGGCACACTTCAACATGAGGACCTCATTTCTCAAACTACATTGCATCAGATTTTCAGGGGAAGTTAGCCTTAGAATCAGTCTATATATTGTTTGATAACTTGCAGATACCTGTTCAGCTGTCTTTGTGCACATATTTCCTCTTAGGAATGTTCTAATATGAGCAGACTAACCTGTATATTGCTGGAGGAATCCAACCCAACCTTTGCTTTTGGTTCATTCACCAAGATAGGTGTTCACTGTAAACCACTTGACAGTGAAGCACACAAGCAAAGCTTCAAGGAACACAGAGTTCTTTCAGCTTCCCTCTCTCCCTCTGCACTTGTCTTGCCAAGACAGTCCTCCAGCCACTGCTGGAGTTGACCATATCACTGAGATCACAGAGGCAATCGGCTAGCCCTCGGGGCTGGACGGTACAGGGCAGCTAGAGCAGCAGGGCAGGCTTGGCAGTAGACCCACCCTACACCATCACTTCCACTAGGTGATGAGCCTAAGAAGCCGAGGCCACTTTGGCAAAGCTGACTTCCAACTCAAATCTTCCAGAACTGTAGTATTTGGAATGTACACTGACGACATAAAGACAGTCTAACCCTTGTCCCAGAAACCAAAAATAACCAGTATATCCAACATAGCTCAAAGCTATTATACAATAATCTTTTTTTAATTAACAATAGGAATGTCACTACACCAATCCCAATGAATTTCTACATTTCTCAATACCCTATTTGATACCACGGTAGAAAACAAAACGATAACTCCCATGTACTCCTTTTTATAACGTGTATTCCAGGATAAGGATGTTACTAACGAGTGTCACGTCACTCTTTTTTTAATGACTTTTAAATCTTTTTTTTCTGCTGAACATTTCTGTCACTGTATTGGCATGGAGTGTAGTGGTTTGAGGGGAGGGGGAAAGGAGCGAGTGACTTGCATGTAAACCTGGAGAGACTCCAGAGTCTTCTGGACCCTCAGCCTGCTGCCCTGAAGCCTGGCATCACCACACAGCTAGTATACGGTAATGTCTTCCATGAGTTCACATGGAACTCCCAAACGGCAAGTATGTTAAGTCAGTTTTTTTTTTTTTTTCTTTCTCATACTGTTGTTTTTTCACATAGAACCGGGTTGGTTAAAGTTAACTTTTAACTGACGTTCTGCAGAGGAGAAGGATAGCTAATGTCAGCTATCGTTAATGTTAGGCTCTATGTGAAACACAACGGCGACAGAAATGGACTTATTTGCGGTTTGGGAGTTCCAGGTGAACTTGTAAAAGCCGTTGCCGTAGATGTACAGTATAGCTACTGTGGTCAAACATGCTCCATGCTGCGGTCAAGCTGTCGGTGTGCACCATAGTGTGCACGGAGATGAGGCACTACCACGGTTCTTCCGGCTGGTAGGTGTTCTTCTTCTTCACCATTTTGCAGCATACAAGAACACTTGTAGGCTTATATGCTGCCCCCGTCGGGCCCGGAAGGATTGCATTCCCTGGTAAAGTTACCTACGGGAGAAAAACGAGTCGTCACGTTTTCCGAATTTTGGCATCTACTTGGTACTGAAGTATTGGTTCTTGTGACATCCCCTAAGTAACAATGGCTGTGTGTATGAAAGGGGACACTTTTTGACCAATCCACAGAGAAACATCACTAATCCTGCAGTTCCCCTCTGCTAGACACAGATTTTCAACTTCTTTTAGCTCATGGTTTTGGTTGTGGGCTATACTGTATAAACTGACTGTGTAGCACCAATCAGCAGGCCAGCAGAGTTGGTGACTTGCTGCTGAAGAAAGTGGAGCATCTTGCAGCTAAAGTGCCAGATATGTTCCTCAGGAGATGGTAAAAGCCAAACCTTTTTAAAAGGAGAATGAACATTGGAATCACACAACATCAATGGGATGCTGGCATTGTTCCGTGTCTTCTGGGATTGTAAATGGGGAACTGACAGAAAAGCGTAAGGTTTTAAGTCAAATATGTTGATATGTCAGATGTTGTGTTTTCAGCTTGGTCACTGCCCCCGAAACATAACTTAATGTAGCTTTTAGATAAAAATATATTCTGATCTAACAGCTCATTTATGCTCCCCTCTGACATCTATACTCATTTCTAATCTCGTTTTGTCAGTTCTCATTCAGCTTTATTTTTCTCTCTACTGTGTTCAAAACACCATCACATGCAGCCATGTGCTGTCCTCTTAGATCTGTATGTTTATGTGCTTTTGTTTCCACTGTTTTACAACAGTTTAGCATTTTTCGTTAGCAGTGTGGTTTAAAAGTGAAGGTGTGGCACAGCCATATGAATCTAAGGGGAAGGAATGCTGCACTGCAAGGACACACCTACCCCAACCTACCCAACCCGTAGAAATGCCAGTGGAGCTGATATGAAGGGAAACGCCACACCTCCCTTTGTAAACCTGACTCTCTCTCACATCTTCAGTCCTTACCCATGACTCAAGATATTTCTCTCCTGGCATTCCCAACCACTCCGATGACAAAGTGGAATGAGGTGTGAACTCCTAATGACTTCCTGTTTACCTTGAATACCCTTAAACATGAAATAGAAACAGTTGCACTACTTGGCCAGGAGTATGCGGACCCCAACAGGCCAGCCGCCACTCTACTGGTTTCAGGCATCCAGTCTGATGTTGCAACTAGGGTGGGCATCTCCACTGATTTTCCGATTAGGCATATTTCAGGTACAATACCACTTTTGCTTGGATATGAGAAAGATTGTCAGAACTAATGATGTAAATTGTACAAGGAACCGCCTTATCTGGTGCACATTAAGGAATTACATTAGGAATTGACCACAAATCAGTTACGTTGATGTACATTTTATTTAACGTGAACGCACCACAGCAGTCAATGCAAACTCTACACACTACAGTCGGTGAGTATTGAGCAGTCCCTCCAGGATTTTGCTGCCTTTTTTTTGAGATTGTTGCAGCCCAAAATGCCTGATTTTTGCAACTTTTTTGTACTTATTGGACTTTAACTTAGCATTGCACTTACAATAACGAGCGTAGCTGTCCTCAATTTAGGTCATCCTGTACGTCTCATCTCTGGTTTTTCCTGCATCCACCGTGTGTGTGTGTGTGTGTGTGTGTGTGCGCGCGCGCGTCAGTCGTGGGGGGAACTGAGCAGCAGCCCCGGGCCCCGCCCAAACCATTAAAAAAAAAAAAAAAAAAAAAACAACAACAACCGCGGACCAAAAGGACATTCTTGTTTGGACTTTCCACATACTTTTGGCCATATAGTGTAAATGCAATATTTGTGTCCTGCTGGTTTCTGTTGTAGCAACATCAACCATGGGAGAAGTACTAAAGAATAGTAGTCTTTTGGTCTTTTGGTAGTTAATTTGTGGTAAGCTCTTCCGTTTGCTCATAGCAACACTAAAGCACAGTGAGAAGTGCTTTTGTCTGCTTCTTAAACTGTCTTGGTCTTGCCTGCATAGCAAATATAAGTGCATGTGTTAAAGTTATTGTAGGTTGAAGTAAACAATGACAGCATATATGGGACAACTCCGTTAACATTAGTATTTTCTGGTCTTTATTTGAAGTGGATTTTTTGTATAGCATGTAGAGTTGTTAAGGCTGGATAAGTTTACTTGTTTTCTCTTGATTTGACTGTCTTTATTTGAATGGGTTCAGTGGATAGGACTTCTTTTCTTCCTCTTCTAGGATGATCATTCTTCTGTCCTTTTTTTATTTTTTCAGATTCCTTTCTTTCCTCTTCGCCTGTATCTCTCATTCAGTCTCCTCAAGGCAAGTGTATGGTTCTCTTACGCTGCTCGCCTGCTCTCCCCCTCTGTCCTGTAGCCTCTTGTTGCCCTGCTGCTGTACTGCTCTACTTCATCCCTCTTTCTGGTGCCCCTCTCCTGCTCGTAACAGTCCAACAAAAATACAAAATAAAACCTGCAGAGAAACTAACAACATGGTGAACAGTCTTAACCCCAGCTCGACCGGTCTTTATGCGCCCCTCCTCCTACAAACCTTGTTTAGTTATTCCATCTGTTTCCAACACTGCTGATCCTCAGCTGCTGCACTAATTGTAAGTTAGTCAGGCAGCACCTCCTGTTTTCTATGACATATGGTATTGGTAATTTTCTTCAACACCCCCAACCTCTGCTGCAACTTGAGATGAAACCTTTCTAGCTCCATCGTAAATAGACATTGACAGGTTACATTGTTAGTGTATTGTTAGGGCTGCAAGCATAGCCATATTCTGAGCAGCAGAAGTTCAACCAACAGAGCTCATACAGATATTTACACGTGGTACATTTTGAATAATGTGCCTCAGTTGCCTTGGAGGTGATTGATAAGATTGGCATAAATCACCAGCAGTCACTAGCACGCATCAAAACAAGTCTTTGTGCATTTCAGAATTCACTGCAGCTTGTTCTCACCTATCTCCAGAATCTTTACACACACTGAGAATTAGACCTGTGTTAAATCGGATTGCTAGCAGCTGCAGAGGAACTATTTCAGTTTTTTACCGCCTGCTAGCGAGCATTATTTAGGTCACCATCACTCACTGTAGGTTCAAGATAATCCCAAGATTGCCACCTTATTTTAAGAAAGCAGAGAAGTTCAAGTTCACATTATGCGCACAAGAGCAGAAACCTAAAAATGGATGAGGTTGGTGTCCCGGGGGGCACCAGCTTCCTGCTGCCCTAGTATCCAAGCCCAAGCTCCCCTCAGCCCCAGTAGCAACTGGGCCCCAGAGGATGAGTGGCACTGGAGATACAATCCACCACACAGCGGCCTGGGCCTGCCATTTCCTGTGGCTGCTCACTCACCCTCCACCCCACTATCTGCTTATGGCTTTGTAGGCTTCGTGCATGTCTCACATCCTTGCTTAATCATTAAAAAGTAGGTTTTCTTTGATCGATTTTGCTTCTTTATTTTCCGGATTTGTTTCATCAGTGTTGGAAGTCCATACTTGTGGTAAACAAATGGTAGCCAATACTGTCACAGTAGTGTTTTTGTTATATATATATATATATATATATATATATATATATATATATATATATATATATATATATATATATATATATATATATATATATATATATATATATATATATATATATAAAAAAAATTAGGATGGATATAGATTAGGATAGCTAACATAAGCCAAGTATCCTCAGTCACGTTACCATTACACACTTATGTCACTGGCATCCAACCTATTCAATCTGAGCAATGACAGGACGTGACTCCACACTGTGGAAGTTGAACTCTTACTGACTCATCGGGTTCTCCGCAAGGATATCTGACTTTGCTTATGCATAACATATTTTATCAGTAAATCAATGCCTGGGATTTCAATGTAAATACCAATACTTAATTAATAAATAAATATGTATATAATATGTTATTTTTTATTTGACAAAATCAACATAAAAATTAAGAACCACGTTATCAGTTGAGATGATTTTGTCACATACTTATCACAAGGTCAAGAATTAAATGTCATATTCAAGGTAGATGGATTTGTAATTGTAACAAGATTTTAATACCCAGGCCACATTCATAATCGCTCAACTCCAGTTACTGCAGAGAGCAAATTCCATAAATCAGACCTGGAGGGCCACTGAGGACTAATTTGGCGGATGGCACATCACTAGTGGTCTATTGCAAAGCAAAGTTGTTCATAAAGCCACTCCTGAATTATAGTCCCTCTGGAAGTCAAAGTTCTAATCAAGTAGCTCTGTGGCTATGTCTAAAATCTGTGGATTTATTATCGGAGCACGAGCTGTTATGGAATTTGTTTACTAGTACAGAGCCAAAGGACTACAATTCTGTTGGCCAGATGGAAAGTCCATTCATGTGGCCTAGTCTGAACAAGGCATTGTATTGTGGCGCAGGGGAGGTGGGAGTCCAAGACAAAGTGGACCAGTCAGTTATGCATCAGTGGAAATGTCTGTGTCTATACAGTGGTAGGGGAGGGGAGGGGTGGGGTCATGGGATCATGCTGACAACACAGCAAACATTGCAAGTAGGAAAAATCTGGACCTTGCATAAACGAGACAAAAATATTGGATCTCAAAATACCTTTTTATGAGTGCTTGCTGGTTATAAGTTAAATTAGTTGTCTAGAGGTTGAGTGTGGCAGCTGATTTATTCATTTCCTAATATAGCTGCCAATTGCCGGTCTTAATGACTTGATATGGGAGCTCATTGGTGCTGAAATGGATGATGTGATTGTTGGAACAGTTGCTAAGAACAACTTTGGAACTCTGTGGCCTCCAGGATAGCTAGGGGCCACATGGCCTGGGAGGGGTGCTCTGCAATCCTAGTGACTATAAACGCCTCCTCAGCTGTGGCTGAGGAAACGGTGGTGTTTGAATAACTTGATTAACTGCACTGGGGCAGCAGTATTTTGGCATATTTTTCACCTTTTCGGTATCAATACATTATTTTGATGATGTTATAATAGGCCATTAACAAATAGACAGTTATGTAGTAAGTAACCAACCACAACCATGAATGCAACTCTTTGAGTGTTCGTCATTGATTTTGAGATTTATCCTCTTCTTTCCTGTTGTTTTTGTAAACAGTGCGAAAATGAGTTTGAGTTGTTCCTGAAATGGTATTGAGGAACATTGTGCACTTGGCTAATGACCATCCTTTTGCACAATTAAACTGAATCAAGGTTTTCAATCAGTATGTAGCTTGTTGGCTAGGTCGATCCTTGTCGCTGGTGTTTTGTAATTGAAAATGGCAATGGAGACCTGTAGGGAGAGTGGGAGGAAGCAGCATTTCGTAGTCAGCCAGTGGCACTTTTGTCAGCAGTCCACA
This sequence comes from Sander vitreus, assembly GCF_031162955.1. Classification (NCBI taxonomy): domain Eukaryota; kingdom Metazoa; phylum Chordata; class Actinopteri; order Perciformes; family Percidae; genus Sander; species Sander vitreus. Next base: position 17,871,117 of record NC_135873.1, on the reverse strand, counting down.
GTTTTTTAAAACTGACACTCGAAACTGGCCCATATCCACGTCTTTAAGGCCCGACCCAACCCATCTAAACTCGAACGGTACCGCCAAGTTTTTGACCTGATTAATTACTTTGTTTGCTGGGCTTATGCAACACATTGCCTGTGCTCTGCTTCCCTCTTCCTTCTGAACATTGCCAATCTACTTGGCACATGAACATAGACAATTTGCACAGGGAGAGAAAAATACATTTTCTAAATTATGTGAAAATAAACAACTTCAAGTCACCCGAGAGATTTATGCAACAACCGATTCTTTGTTGGACCCTTCAGGTTGGGTAGTGGAACGCTAGTCTGCATGTTGCTGTTAAAGAACATGGATGCACTTTGGGGATGTTGTTTGTCAGTCTATTAACCAATTATGTGTTATTTGATTATTGATATGTTGTCCATATATATATCTGAAACTGGCTGGTTCTGAAGGAGTGTGAAGCTCAGAAAATGTTCTTTATAGTTTGATAGCCATTTGTTTTGTAATGGGATTTGTATTTCTTTGGCAAAACATCATTGCAGGGGAGCGACTGGTAAAGTGTTAAATTAAAATATCTATTTACTTCCACTGGATGAGGTTTTCAACGGTGCAGCCGAGTGGGTCAGCCTCAGTTGTAGATGGCAAGGGAAATGCCTGTAAAAGAACATTCTAATGAGCATGGCAACACTCATTAAAAGGTACATTTATTTTACAAAGATCATTTGAAATGGATTATAATTCAATGTATCCTATAATGTACAGTTTTTTTAGTAGCATTTGTATTTTGTTTTCTTTAAAATTAGCGTGGCCTTTTACATTGAAGGTAGTGCCCTCTGTGAGTTTTCCTAGAAAATTGAAAAATAACACAGCTTTACACACCAACCATAAAATACTTGGGCTTTAAGTTACAACTCAGATCACGTGAGACTAAAAGTAGAATAGTCGATACCAGTTGTTTTTAGTTCTGGGTTTTGGTAAAATCGCACACAATCAACGTATTTATTTTAGCTGCATGTGTGTACAGAAAACAGTTTCCAAATCGAATCCTGTTCAAATGTAATAGTGACCGAATAATTTATTATTGAATAATATAAAACTTATATTATTCACAAACAAGCAGTCAAATAAACACTATCAAAAAGAAACCGCTTTCAAGCCTGCAAGTGTATAGCAAGTCATATACACTTGCTTTACAAATTGCAACTGGCATGCACTTACTACAGCCACACATGGTGAGATCAGTGACTTTTTGATTTCTTTTGCTGCTTCATCTGGTCATTCAGATAATTTAAGTTGCCCTACTGAGTGCTACCTTATGGCAACTGTGTGGAGTAGTTAAGAGCAGCATGCAAAAAGTGAAGATCCCATCCATTAGGCTTTATGAATATGCCTTATACAGTATTTCCATGATGCAATGCATGAATGCTTGGGCTGCAACATTTAAGGCCTTGCTGAATAATAATAGAAGTGCATGGGAGTTTAGTGTATGTGATTTATATAACCTCCCCTCCTTTTTCCTCTTCGCTGTCGTTTTACATGCACGCCAATGCAGACAAAAGAGTGGGCTCTGACAAGCCCTGCGAAGGTGTTGCGACATCCCTTCGCTTTCCTTCTCAACCTGGCTCATTCACCCCTGGTAATTACGGGAGTGAAGCAGGGCCCCCAGATGGACAACCGGATTCACCGATAAAGACATCTCCTGTTTCAGAGCGAATAAAGGCACTGGAAGCTCTTGCTGCCAAAAAGAAGGAACCTGATTTTAGAAGCGATGGAGGTTTCTCTCACTTCAGGGACCGCCACCATGAAAAATCTCCCACTGAGACACCCAAATCTCCCACTGAGACACCCAAATCTCCCACTGAGACACCCAAATCTCCCACTGAAACACCCAAATCTCCGATTAAGACCCCAAAATCTCCCACTGAGAAAATGATGCCAACTGTCCAGAAAAGGGGAGGTTCTGCTGATCAGGAGTCACCGGAATCCCCCTTTGAAGTACTTGGAGATTTAAGACAAGCGAATGAATTTGAAGAAACAGAAGAGTGGATGAAGGCTCATTTACCTCCTGTGCCAGACTTTGATGCTGTAAATTTAATCAAAGGCACCCTGACTTCAGACAATGTAAAATCAAAGGAGGAGAAGGAGACTGGCGTAGTTATACCTGATGTTCCTGCTGCCTTTGCAGGTGTCCCTGATGCTTTCATGGATACTCCTGCTCAAGCTCCAAAACATGAGGATGAGTTGAGTGATGCACAGAAGCAGACAAGTGTTGAGGAGGAGTCAGAGTTTGACCTTAGCTTTTTGCCAACAGCCTATATGTGGGATCAACAGGAAAAAGCAAGTCCCCAAGCTCCTTTAAATCTTGCTATTATGTTTCCAGCTTCACCTGCACCTCCTGCAGGCTTCGACTCCCCATCTCCGCCTGCCTCTCCACCAGTTGGCACGGATGCTAAACATGTTTCGGAAGACAAGAAGACCATGTGGACGGAAGATCTGCAGCCCCCAGAGGCAAGCGAAGCTGACAGCTCAGGAGAGTCAGACGACACTGTAATTGAAGATAGTGTCCCTGTTCCTGCATCTATTCCTCCTTCATCTTCTGATCCAGCAATTTCAAATGATCCTACCCCTGCTTCTGCAGCTCCCAATCTTCCCACCGAGGAAAAGGAGACTCCTCCACCAAAGTCTGAGAGGAAGCTAATGCAGGTTCCAACAATAAATGTTATTGAGACCGATGAGCCAAATTACAGTGATGAGGAGATGGAAATGGAGCTTGAAGTAGAGGAAGATGAGGATTATAAGGCTGTAAAAGACCTAGCCAGAGAGGCTTCAAAAACACCAGAACCAGAGCCAGAGCCTGAGGACAGTAAAAATGAACCACCCATAATACGCCCTTTAGAAACTGAATTCATGGAAGGCTACTCCCCTCCATCCTCACCGGTGGACTCTGATGCCGAATACTCTCCTAAACACAACACACTCAAATCTCTACCTGAAACAGTACATCAGGAATGTGCATCAAAACCTGAGGCCCTACCCATTCAAGCAATGTCTGAAAAATCACAGAACACTTCCAATAAAGTAAATGATGAACCCTCCCCTGTCATAGTAACCAATGAAGAAGTGGACTTCCAAGACAATGATGACGAGTGGTCCGATGAAGCACAACATGTCCTGGTCCAACCTTGCAAAACTGATCTTGCGTTAATGGAAACAACTCCTTACACACAATCCAACATGGATGAAAAGAGCAGCTCAGCTGCAAAAGAGGCTTATATGGAGACTGCTTCCCTTTCTAAAACCAGCTTCATGCAAGATGATATATATGACAGACAATCATTTGATTATGATTATGATGCATCCTCTCCCTTGGATGACATTGACGACAAAGGGTTAAACAATGCTAAGGAGCGGTTTCTTTCTGATCCTTCTCAAATCCTCGTTGAACCACTGAATGCAAGCAGTCAAAATCTGGAGGATTTAACTTCAGTGAATGATGACAAAGCCTTCACCAAGCCAGTTGGTCAGCCAACTATAAGAGAATATCCTCAAGACCCATATTCCTCTTTTCAAAGTGAGACACTAAGCAGCACCATTGAGCAAGATTCTAATAAGACAATGACCACTGACATGGTTACAGATAACATGTCAAATGGCAACTCCCTCCCGGCACAAAAATTTGACTCAAAGATCCAGCAAGACATTAAAGCAGATTACCATGCACCTGACACAACAAGCGACCCTGACAGCTCACTTTCTGAGTCTACAGATAGCTTTGTGGAGTTCATGCGAGAGTGCCTGAAATCAAGGCAGGATGAAGAACCTTATGACACACACCAAGCCGTTCCTTCCAAGAACAAGGTCTGCAAAACTGATTTGCCTCCTTCCCAGTCCCCTCCAACCATGGTGATGGATCTTGAACAAGAACAGCTTACTATCAATGCTCTCAAAGAGCTGGGCAGCAGTCAAGAGGAGGAGGATGAGGAGGCGTATCTCCAGTCAAAGGTTCTTGACCAGGGCAAAACTAATCCCAATGCTACATCTAAACCGCAGTCTTCCTTTACCGCAGTTCCTAATCCTCCATGTTCCCAAAGCAACCGTGTGTTTGACAGCACGTATTCCAAAGAGGTAGAAGCCATCGACGAATGGGTGGCTGAAGCCTATCATCTTGCTGAGCATGTCTTGACAGCAATAATAACCCACTTATCAGGTAACACCTTTTCCTTATGGGCAGTAGGCCTGCTGACCTCATGCAGTCCCCTCAACAGGACCACTTTTCTCACTTGCACCTTGTTTCTGCCTGCTCCTTTTCAAAAATTGTCTGGTGTAGATATTGTATACATGTAGGAACAGGCTTTATGGCAAGAAGAAAACACCCATTTGGTGATTGCAAAAAATACCTCTTTCCAGCTAGTCGTTGTCCCTTATTTCACCTGTCAGCAAGGAGTTATACAAGGAGAGCATAAAGACCTTAGCATTCTACACTTTTATACAATTCACTTTTTTCTTACAGTTTTAACAAAGTTTAGCTCTGTTGAAGAATTCTACTAGTTTGTATGAGCACATTCTTTCATCATATGGCGTGCACTAACACAACCCATAGTCACTGGTACCATTTATTACAGCATGATGGCACATGTGCAGACTAAATGCCAAAAAGGTGTCTGGTAATTGGAGCAGGTGTTCTCATGTCAGAATGTCTAAATACCTGATACAAAAAAGAATACAGACACAGCTCCCTGGGAGAGACACACCTCCCAATGTCCAGGAAACCCACCTTTGGGCTTACATGTAATGCTGAATGGCATTCAAAAGTTATGATAAACTTGTATATTATTGGATATCATATTGCCCACCCCCGATCACATGTCTGAAGAGACTGTGTCAAGTAGTTAGTTACATAATGCATCTATAGAACTACGATATAGAAAAATATGTCTTGAATGTCATACAGGCTTATTTGACAGTATACTAAAGCTGTAGAGAATGCAGTTGTCACAGAGATTATTGTAGCCAAACGATAGCGTAGCGTGCAAAATGGACACAAAGGCGGCATATGGTCTAGTGATCCATGGTCGCGTTTGACCCTCTCCTGCCCTCTGTCCTTTACAGCTCGGCAGTGGTCCATTGACAGAGAGTGGGTGGGGGTTTAAAATATGGCGCCCAGGTGTTGGCTTGCAAGAACCTTGGAAGTCATGGGGTACAGTCAATCCCCAGTGTCAGGTTTCTGTCTTAATGCAACTTTCCACAGAACACTTGGTAAAGACCATGTCATGATGACAAGGCATGGTTGAAAAACTAAGTAATGCCAAAGAAATTGCATATCTCCCAAATGATTTTGTTGTTGTAACTCATACTCAGGTTTTAGGCAAGATGCCAGCTTGGGAAATGGTGCTGTCTGATCTTTTAGTCCTCACTTGTCCAATCCTCTTCTCTTCAAGTCCAGGTGCCCTTTTTACTCTAAAAACAATGTCTAGCCTAGGAGCACAAGCTGATATAAACCAGTCTGTTTCCATGCATCACAGCTTCCTGTGATGTGTTACTCTCCATTAAAAGTTGACCAGAGCAAGGGCAAAGTACTGGTGGGTATTATTACATTGACATTAGCCAGTTCTGCAGTACCCTCCCCTTCTCTGCAAAGATGATCTCCATTCCACACACACATGCACAGAGGCTGGTATGCAGACAGTGATCCTAATGCATTCAGTGGTACGTCTACATGTGTTGAATATTTTAACCTAGAGTTGGCACACCAGAGAATAGAGTGCTGGTGCTCTAGCAACCAAACACTAAGGGAAAGTGTGCAGAAAGGGCCTACAAGTTTGGCTTCATTTTAAAGCTGTTATGTTCATTGCTCTGTGAAGCTTGTTAGCAGTACACATATTGTAATTCTTTCCTTATTGTGATATTAATGACTTAGTGTTGAAGAAGAAGCACTGTTCTGTGTCATGTTCTGTATAGGAGCCTGTGTTGTTGAAGCCGCCCCCTCCAGCTATGAGCTTGAGCTATTTTAGTGCTTCTCTGCAGTGCTGCTCCACAACTCGTGTTATTAGGCGAGTTTGTTTCAGTTGGTGTGCCTGTTGTCAGGTCGGATACAAGTTTTTGGTCAAAGAACTCCCTTGTCAGAAATTAAATCGCAGCCATCTGCCAGTGAAATTCACACAGTGGTAGCAAAAAGTGACTCTCTAAATTTCTTTGCAGGCTCGTTTTAATACCACCCTTGTTGTTCGGGGCCTCAAAGATTAGTTTAAATCAAGTATTCCATTAGTGGTCAGATTTGTGTTAATTCTCTGTGTGAAGATTTGTAAAGTGAAGGAAAGGCACATGTGAATACTTGAATCAAACTGACCCTGTATCAGCGTTTGGTATTTGATTCCCCACCAAGGTTAGTGACATGGACGTGTACTGTCTTGTTTGTTACGGTTATTAGCTTGTTTTTAGTCAGAAGAAATAACTTCCATTAATGGGGTCACCTGAAAAATAGACCAATGTTTATACAGGCCTAATGGCTTGTTACTTAAAATAATCCTATTGCCACATACTCCATTGGAACAGTTAGTAATTACACTGCTCATAATGTATCATGGCTACCCATCATTGTTTTTGGTTTTCCAGCCAAACGACTTTGCTCTCATCAACCTGTTTTCAGTAAAAAAATCTCTGATAACCCCACTATACACTACATGCCCAAACCGAAACAGCAGGCAGACAGTTAGCAACTAGCTACTGGAGCATTTAGCATAGTTGCTACTGGAGTATTTACCAGCTAATGTGACAGATATTTTTCTCAGGAGGTGATTGAGACCAAACCACAGCTAAAAGGAGAGTGACTTGTTAGCCCTGCTGTTATCAACATTATTTTACTGAACCGTTAATGACAGAATCTTGGTCCTGACTGGTTATGTACAGTATTATTGTGCCCAGTTGTCTGTCTGCTTATGTGCCCACTCTGAGACAAAATGGCACATGGCTTAGATTCAGATGCCATGGACGCTGCATGCCTATGGATTTATTCACTGCATCAGTGGTGACAACAATTCCCTGCCCTTACATAGAGTTTAACATTTGCTTTCCATTGTGTGGATTTAAATCATGCTAGAGACCTTAAACATCCTTTCCTGAAGCAGATGGCGCAGAACATATGATGTAATTTAGTTCAAAGCTGGTAAAGTGTGCCAGTGGTCTCAAGTGGTGCAGTGTGCTTACCTGCATGAGCAAAGCCTATGCTTCTGGAGCAGTTCTTAACCTATGAAAAGAAGTTCTGGAATGTGTTAACAAACACCTTTTTATACTTTGAATTGTCACTTATAGTCGCAGTAGAAAGGTGCATAACATTGTTCCTTGGTCCGTCTTGGTTTGTTGGTCCAGCCTGTGTGTGTGTGTGTGTGGCTTTAAGAGCAGCACGCAGCACAGTGAAAGCAGGACACTGCACCTCAGCAGCCACTGGGTCTTCAGCAGAGTAGAGTCAGGGCGAGAGACGATGGAGAGAGATAATGAACAAGGGCCGTCAAGCTCTGGCTGCCTCCCTGTGTGTAATGCCAGCAAAGCATGCTGGGAGGACACACACTACTCTGCAGTGCAGGTTGAGGGAACCCCGCTTATTGCTGCTGTCGGATAGAAACGGCACATCTCCAAGGAAGTTAACTTTATTTCTGGCTTGATCATCGTGCAATTGAATGTTTCAAATCTGTTTTGACAAGGGTTTTTATTAATCTACTTTTCTCCAAATGTTGTCACCCCACTTACGTGCATGCATCATTCAAGCAGCTGATAATTTCATAATTTTCATAGAATTTACAGCGGTACAGTGTGCTAACCTCGACAATCCAGCTGCATTCTTACATTAACTCATAGCTATTTTTATAGCTAGGCTACTTACATGCTTGCTATTAACTTCTTTGAAGAGTTTGGTCTCCGAGCTTGACAGCGTTGTGTGAAGAACAAAGACTAACTTATCAGAGCTAACTTGAATGCATCAGTTTTGGATGATCATGTTTTGATTCAGAATGTGCACGGAGAGGAGGGGCTATTCACAGACTGACCCATTGTCAATGTAGAGAAAGAGAACCAATGCACTGCACGCAGCTCCACAATGAATATTAAGATTATACCCATTTTTAATATTGAAAAAATACAATGTATGCAAAACACTGCATACTGTACATCCCTGACACAGTACTATCCTACTTCTACCTGCTTTAAAATAAGCATGAACATAATATCATCTATAGGAATTAAAATTCCCTGTTGATTCCACACCTAAGTTTAAGCCAAAGTTGGGCTGGTGATGGCGTAATATGTGATATAAGCTCTCTCTTTTGGATTTTGTAATGTAATTGTAAAATGTTTTTTTTTTTAAATGTAATTTATGCTTTATATATTTCTGACTGTATGGCAGTTTGTGTGTGTGTGTGTGGATCATATATAACGTGTGTTCCCATTAAACTAGCTGGAGCACTCAAGCCTGAACCGTCCCTGAGGCATGAGCCCACGTGGTTTCTCCCCCACTTACAGAAGGCTTTTTTAAATGCACCCTTTTCCCAATGCAGAGGGAAGGCGTGGCGGTCTGAGTGCCAACCCATTCCAGCATTACATAACCGCCTTGTATAGAGGCTGTCACTTTTGCATGCACGACTTCTCACAGGACATGCATACCAACACAAAGTGGGCATCTAAGTTGATGTGCCTTCCTCTGTTATGTGTTATTGGGCCAGAGTTGCCATGTAGGAGTTTTCTCCAAGCCTGGCTGATCTCCTGGCCAATGCTAGTATTTTCTCAATAATGCAGCCAGCTGCAAATCAATTTTGCTGCTGTTCAATGTCTTAATAAACTGTAAATTCTCACCTTGTTGCCAGGGCCTTTATTTACCTGCAGCCAGGCTTCTATTTTGAACAGGTTTCTAAAAGAGAACTGCCTTTTTAAACAAACTCAACAAATTTAGACTCCATTGAGCTCCTTTAAAATATTTTAGGTTAATATAATAGTCTAGGTAAATTTGACCAAACAGAGCTATAAATTCATGGGCTTACTGTTTTTTTCATTTAAAAAAAAAAAAAAGTCATTACAGGTTTCTGGACTATTCATACGTAACTGGGTTTAAGGACAAACCATCATATTCCAACTTGATATCATGATATTGTATTGTCGGCCAGTTCTGAAGGTCTGAAGGTCTAACCCCCTCCCCCTAACCACCTCTCTGCAGTTAAGGATCTGATCCATTGGCGAGACCCCAAGAAGTCGGGCTTGGTGTTTGGGCTGTCCATGCTGTTGCTGCTGTCGCTGGCAGCCTTCAGCGTCATCAGCGTGGCCTCCTACCTGCTGCTGGCCCTGCTCTGCGTCACCATCACCTTCCGCATCTACAAGTCTGTCGTCCAGGCCGTGCAGAAGTCCGGCGAGGGACACCCCTTCAAGTGAGACCAAATACTCTACTTAACTTTACATGTCCTTACTTGTGTGGAAGAATTGATTGACCTGGGTTTGATCAGGCCAAAAAATGCTTCTAGTTTGATGCTCAAATTGGCAAAGTATTGAGTGTTTCTGTCGGGACCTTTCGTATGTCTGTGTGAAAAAATCAGAGCATGGGTGACCAAATTAATTTATGAACTAAACTTCATGTCATGTACTTGTAGATGTTGGTCTATATTTGGAGCGCTTCTTCTTTTTTGCATTAGAAAAAAATAGTGTTGTAGTGTTGATATGGCATCACCAAAATTGAGGAAACTGTGACTTGCATTGATTTCTTTTGAAACACTTCTTTCTGAATGTGAAGACATGAGACTTGTGTGTAGGGCGATAGCAGCTGAGGTAACAGTATTACTTAAAGTTTTAGCTAGGTTGCTAAATGCTGCTACCGGATGCATTCAGACACTTTGCAGAACAAAACATTCACCCACAAAAAGATTTAATATCCCACCCGTCTGTATGGAATAATGTAAAGAGCATAAATCGATTGTGATATACAGTAACTCATTCCACTGAGCCATGTTGCTGCCTTGCAAGGCCACGTTTTAAACCACTGTCTCGTCTAAACCATTATTCTACACGCAGCTCTAAAGACATGAATGGCATCGCCTGACATAACCTCTGCGTCTTCACATTATATTTATAGAACAACTTTTATGGTGGAGCCAGAGCCCAGGCTGCAGAGAGTATGCAGCTGCTCTTCAGAGTCCCAACGCAAAATCCTCCTCGTAGCTCATTTTAGCCTTTTAAACCAAATAATTAAATAAAGGAGACCATGGAAATTGATTTGGTAGTAAAATAGCGCAGTTCTACCATTGAGCAGCTGGAATATAGCTATTTACCATTGTAAAGTAATATGGAGTTGAGAGCTGTGTGACTTTTTTTCTTGCTTTACCTGCAGTTCACATTCTCCAGTTAGGGCTGCAACTAGTTGTTATTTTCATTAGAAATTCATCTGTTTGTTTTTTCCGTTAATATTTTAGTTCATAGGATAATAACAATATAACAATAACAAATGCTCATCTTAAAACCCATAGTCCAAGGAGACGTCTTGAAATTGCTTTCTCAACCCAAAGATAATAATTTTACAATAATCTCACATTTGAAAAAGCCGAATCCAGCAAATCGTTTCAGCACCCTCTGCAGTATAATAGAATATATTTACTGTAGATTCTATACTATACTATAGATAATGGCAGTCCCAAATAAGTGCTGTACCCAACACAAACCAATACTAAAAGAAATGTGGAAGGGTTGAATTACCTGGACTGTAATGGCTCTAGGGGTAAGTTTAGTGCAGTATAGGTTTCCACAGCACTAATTCCATCAGCACAGTTTTTTAAAGATTATTTTTTTGGGCATTTTCGACCTTTATTTTGATAGGACAGCTGAAAACGAGAGAGAGATGCAGCAAAGGGCCGCAGGTCGGAGTCAAACCCGGGCCTGCTGCGTTGAGGAGTGAACCTCTATATATGGACGCCTGCTCTACCAACTGAGCTATCCGGGCGCCCCAGAATGCTGTCTTTATCCAGTATTTAATTACACTCACATTCCACTTTGTTTTTTTTTCAATTGCTGTTTAGCTACCATCAGTGAAACCCAACACTGCCTGCATCTATTTTAAGTTAAAGGCCTACCAGAAACTAGATGGATTGTGCCCTTTTTGTTTTGAGTTCATGTTTTTGAGTTTTTAATATGAATCATCTGCACAGGAAGTGTTGAGTGTCATTGACGGTAACTTAACAGCATGTCAGCGACTGAAAAGAGTGGAAAAGCAGAAGGTATTAACGGTACCAACAGCACATTTTAAATGGGAGCAGATCAGAAAACAGCGAGGCCTTTCACTAAATATTTATTTTCTTATAAGCTATACAAAAAGGGGTATTCTAAAAGGTGTGTCTCTAATATAAGCCTATTTCAAATGAAGGCCCTTCCCTCTGTAGTTGAGGAAAACACATTTGAGAATTCCATGGTAGTTCTATCCAAAACGGGAAAGGTAGGAGATGGGTTAAATTCTCTTGAAACCTCTCTTCAGCCATGTCAGTTTCAAAACGTCACGCCTGACTTCCGAAGAGTAAGGACTGGAGTTTTGAAAGTAAGAAATTTCTAGACTGGCGCAAGTAATCATTGAGCCATTGGTCTTGATCAACAATCCTCTAAATCAGCTGCCTTCAACGTTTTTTTTAAGCCAAGGACCCCTTAATTGAAAGAGAGATGGAGCAGGGACCCCGTACTACATATATTGTGTAAAATTAAGTAGCCTATTAAACTGGGCCCACAATAAGGTGTAGGGCTGCCTAAAGCCTTTATACATACCTGTTTTGGTTTTTAAGCTTATTGTTAAAGAGAGCTTCCTATTCATTTCCTCCTCAAAGCTTTTCACCACAGGCTGGTTATGTATGTTTTCCTGCAGCACTTTCAGCCTGGACATTTAGCCTCATTTTGTGCTCACCTACCCCTCCTCCTCCCTCTCTGCAGAACACTGATAGATAAGGATGTCAGCGTCGCCCCGGAGACTTTCCGCAAGCACGTGGACGCCAGTCTGACCTACATCAACCGAGCACTGAAGCAGATGAGCCGCCTCTTCCTGGTCGAGGACCTTGTGGACTCCCTAAAGGTGAGCAGCTCCGCCCTTCAGTCATTGTCCACCGTCATCCTGAGTTTTGACCATTAAACATCCTTATGATGGGAATCTATTCCCACTCTGTTCCATAAAAAGACTCCTCTCCAGGGTGCAGCCTTTTTATAACTCTGATTGGTACTGTAGTAACTCATCACTAGGGGGAAATCAGTCAAATTATAGTCAGAATCTGATCCGTATCGTTAAAATAAACCCCAGTAGTCATAATTATATTGTTGGATGCTAATTATTTAGAGAATATAACCCAAATAGGTGGCTTGGAACTAGGCCTGGGTATCGGTACTGGGTATCAACCGAAATAACCGTGTCGTCGTCACATCACAAAGGACAGTGGTGGAAGAAGTATTCTGATTTATTTCTCTAATCTTAGTCTAAAATAGTGGTTAATTTAACCCCTTAAAAATTAAGTCTAAAATGAAATTTAGAGGGCAAATCTCATTGACAAAATTGTATAAAATTATTACATATTTTTATGTGAAATCTTAATCTGAAAAGTAACTATAGCTGTTAGAAAAAATGTAGTACAGTAAGGTTAGGTTTACTTAAAAAGGTTAAAGCCTGTCCTTTAGAGAGCCTTCACATGTGCTCAACAGGTTTATTCTGAATGAGTCAACCTCTGTTCAGGTTACGCTGGGTTTCCACAGGCAGCTGAAATAACGGCAGAGCGGAGCGATTCATTCCCTATGAGAACAGCCGTACGAGGGAAATACGCCGACGGCAGCGAAAGTCCCCGGATGTTCACCGCTCTCCCAAAGTTGACTGTGAGTCAACTTTTGCAGAGCGGTAGCCAATGAGAGGGCAGACTCGCGAATGTGCCTCCAATATACTCTACCGTATATACACGCATGCTATAGGTGCAAACTAAAAGATTGTGATTTTCATATTCCTTACTTTATGATATATCTCTCTGTATGACTACAGGGATGCTAACAGCTAGCTTGTGAGTAACTCCTGGTGAGTTTTTATATACATTTTGTTTTAGTAGTAGTAGCATTGTAGTAACGTTAGCATTGTTGCAATGACAACTAGCGTGTTGCTAGTAATATAACGTTATTTGAACTAAACACAACTTTATAAGCAGCAAAGTGTGTGTGACTGGAGTAGGAAACGTACCAAACAGTTGTGTTAGGCCAGATATAAACGTATATCAACAGCAACAACTCATTGTCTGCAAATGTGTACACCGTCGGCATCATGTTGTGGTGACACGACTCCACTTGAAATCCGCTGCTCGTGACCGAGACAGCAGAGTTGGAGTTGAAAAACGCTGCCCGTGGAAACCCAGCGTAAAGGTGACGGAGCTGTGCCCTTCCTAAAGGGTGCAACAACACTAACAGGAGAAACGAGGTCAGTCAGTCAGTCAGTCAGCTCAGTCAGTCCACACCCACACAGTCCTGAGCAGAGGTCTGGTGAAACATGAAACACGTGTATGGGTTGGACATGGGCGGTTTGAAAGCTGCTTTTGTTTCACTAACGTAAACTCTTGTATTGCTACATCAACCATTGGATACGGTTTTATCCCAGCAACCACAGGGCCGAGCGCTCCAGAGACCCGGGGATAGGAGCAGGTGTCAGTTCTGTGCAGAGCAAAACAAAAACACCCAAAACACCACCAACAGTTAGGGATGGGCGATATGGCCTAAAATCCATATTGTGATATACATTGCAGCCTCTTGCGATAACGATATATATCGCGATATATAAATTATAATAGAACCATTTCAGACCAGGTTACGTAGACCCTAAGGAAAACCAAACTGCTAAATGTATTTATTTATTTTTTTAAAGGGAAAGAAACGTAGTATGTAGTTTTGAGAACATTTATTGTTCAAAATTGTAATTATACAACATAATGTTGCAGATAAATAAAATTCAAGTACACTAGTTGCAGAGACTTTGACAAAGAAAAAGCTTAAAGTATTGGGTGTCTTCTCTTTAGTGCAAACCGTTCTAAAAGGCACTACACTTAGTTACAGATACTTTAAATAAAAACACATTTCAAACAGAGTTTCTTACCTGCAGCCTAATGTAACGCATTTGAACACACACACACAGACAGGAGAGTCTGGACCTTTCCCGGTGGGCCGGTCTGATAATCATATTGATAGTCATACATTGCAAGTTGCTAGCAACACCATCCGGCGGCCTGGCGCTGCTGCCTGCTGGTCAAACTGTGCAGCCTTTGCTCAACCCGTAAGGCGTGGGCCGTAAACTTCCCGGTAAATGTTTTTGGTCCCACTCCGCCGCTGCACACACACACGCGCATGCACGGCCGTATGTTCAGCGGGAAAGTACGACGTCTGCAAACACCGGCTGCCAAGATTCCAATCATCCGTTATATAGTGAATTGTCAGGCTGGTGAAAGGCTCCGTGGTGCGGCTCGACCACAGGTCCGTTGTAGCTGCTTAAATCCAAACCAAGTCCAAATAATGGATGTTTGAAGCCGGTTGCAGCTCGTGGCTCTAAACTTCACGGGCAGATTGCGTCATCAACATGAATTATCGCGATAGTGCAATATAATTAAAATCTCCATCGTAGGCCAATTTTGTATCGTTTTATATTGCATATCATCTCTATCGCCCATCCCTACCAACAGTATGATAATACCATCTGAAACCCAATATTCACTCTCTGTGGTTTCTGGGCCATGTGAGGAATACATTCAAAATTCTAATGTTTCAAAGTGCAAAAAGGGCCAAAATACCCAGAGCCACGCCTCTGAAGATACACCTTCAAGCAGGTAGTCCTGTTGTCATGGAAATGCGAACCCCTGCCGTGCTGGGCTGACGCGCCAAACCGAGCTGCACCAGCAAATGTATTTGGGAAAACCCTGATACATTGCGCAATTTTTAAAATAGTTTAGTATTAATATAAATGGTATACTTGATTTCCAAAACTACTTCCATCAGTCATGTCGTCACTCAACATTCTGCTATCGGCTTGTCTTTTTAAGCGCCCCAAAGGGCACAAACCCTCCCCCTTTTTGTGATAGGTTTTTAATTTGAAATATATGCAGGCTCTGCAAGTAAGTGGAAATAATTAGGCTAGTGAATAACAGAAAAAAATGTTCTCAGCAGGTAGCTGTTGTAATAATGCTGTGGAAATGGATATATACGTAAACTGAATTTACCAAGTCAGTCATTGTAGTAGAATGAATTCCACCCACCATCAATATGTTTTTCTAGCCTTTATTAGTTTTCTGTTGACTACTATTAAGGCGTGACTTGAGAATTTACAAAATACAGTTAAACTCCGGTGAACTGTTGCATTGTGTCCTGGGAAAGGCTTCACCCCTCTGACTTGCCCTGTGGGTTTCTTTTGTTGTTCACTCTCCAGCTGGCTGTGGTCATGTGGCTGTTCACCTACGTAGGAGCCGTCTTCAATGGAATCACCATTCTCATCCTGGGTAAGCACTGTGGGAACCAAGAGCCATGCCTCATTCACAATCATCATATTTCTGAAAAAGTTTCTGTTTCTATGCTCACATTCAAAATCATTTCTGAAAAAAGTCAGCCAGTTCCTTAAACGTAAACACCCTCAACGTCCCCTAATAATAAGGGACTGTTTTATGAATTCTTAGCAGTACATTTGCACATTCTTACAGCTCACACAGTTTGCTGTTCTTTACTAAGTCTTGGAAGAACCATCATCCTCATCATCTCTAATGGACTGATACCACAGGTCAGGTTAACCAACCTCTTTCTGTCTGTGGTATTGCTTCAATGAGAGCTCCAACTCCTTATTCAAACAACAGTAACATTTGGGTTTGACTCTGTTTTTTTTTTTCAGATTTATTGAATTTAAATTTCAACATAGGGCCTAGTTGATTATTTCTCAGCTTGTTTCCTACCTTTTGTTTGCTGTTTTTAGCTCTAAGCAACAAACCAGGGAGGACAAATTATAGGTCAAAGAAGTGCTTCACTCTATTTATGGAGAGTCATGGAATTTTACATTGGGGCCAAGGTGGGAACTATAACAATATATTGCTAAATTAGCATAAGGACACAAGGCCTTCCAAGTGTGTACAGACTCGGATTATGGTTGCTGACATTTTCTAATAAGAAAAAGAATCTATAATAACAAAGCATGCTGTTAAAGAAGAGCAGTATGAATTAGAGACTAGTTAGAGAATGAGTTATAATGGCCCTCAGGTGTGTTAATGAGGCCACCATGCTCATTTAGTCTGCTGGTCCAAGCGATGGACAGAGGGTTGACAAGATGGCTCAGAGGGTCAGCAGCTATGTCCCCTGATGGTTGCCGCTCACTGGGGCAGGGGGTCAAACTCAACTTCACTAAGCAGTCCTTCCAGAAAAAGATTTTTTTGTGATTGTTGCGGGCAAAAATCCTTGATTTAAAAAATGCAATGGAATATGCGGGATATTTTTGCGATGAAATTGCGGGAACTTGCAAAAATTGCGGTTTCATCGCGGGGTTTGCAGCTTTTTGATGATGTTCACGTCGCGTAATTACGTCACTTCATAACGTTCCCATGGCAACAGGGGGAAGTGGCTGTTCTTGTGTGAAGTAAACGCAACATTTTTCAACTTTCTGCTAAGATATGTGGGACTTTTTGCAACGAAAATGTGGGGATTATGAAATCATTCAAGCCCCGCATATTTTGCGCGTAAATCGGCAATTTATGCGGCAAAAGTGCGGCGTATTTGAAAAAATGCGGCCCCCCCCCCCCCGCATAAATATGCAGACTTTGGCTGATTATGCATTGAATTATGCGATCGCATAATCATGTTTTTCTGGAGGGACTGACTAAGGGCCATTCTGAAAAATGAGAATCGCATCAAGGGCCATTGATGTATAGTTTGTTGACATGCTTTTATTTAAGAGAAAAAGTAATGTGTGTATATATAGCCTATTTGGTTGACCTAAAGCCCTAAAAAGTCAGTAAAAAAAGTTCCATAGTCATCATAGAATTTAGCAACTCAAGCAAAACGGTGCAATCTGAATACATTTTTAAAAATAGGCGACCCGACTAACAACAACCTGTTTCACAGACTGTGTGGTGATTTCTACGTCTTTAAGTAGTCTTGAGTGTCACATAATTACAGTTTGATAAACAGTTGCCCATCTTTTTGGTTTGGCGCACAACTATGTGGGCCAAAATTGATTGTGAAACTAAGTTGATATACGGGCCGGATCAAAATTTTTACAGGGGCTGGATCTGGCCCGCGGCCCTTAAGTTTGACACCTGTTTGCTCTTTTGTGGTCGGTACACAGTATGACTTCAGCTAAATGGCGGCGTTAGCCAGGACCAGTGGGGATCACTTTACTGGCTGTGTCTCAATTGTTTTTGCGAGTAACAAACTCGGGTACTCTAGCTATATAATTCAATGTGAGTACACTAATGTTTAAATTACATAAAATGCATGTCCCTT
The DNA here is from genome assembly GCF_031162955.1 of Sander vitreus. Lineage (NCBI taxonomy): Eukaryota > Metazoa > Chordata > Actinopteri > Perciformes > Percidae > Sander > Sander vitreus. Next base: position 17,853,621 of record NC_135873.1, on the reverse strand, counting down.
GTAGCTGTGATAAATTAGCCTGAAGCTAATGCTTACCTGTTCAGGAGTAAATTAGCCAACTCAGCGTCCTTTTGGGCTCAAAGCTGTCTCCATCTTTCAAATACATCTCCAATATTTACCCGGAGTTTGTTACGTCTCTGGTCACGCAACTGTTAGAAACATGCCGGGTTTTTTTTTTTAGGTCTGGTAGAATTTATCTCCGTTGGTCCTCTTCGGTTGTTTGCTGCTTTCGTGGTTGTCCTAACGTTACAGCTGTAGCGCGCTGGGTTTACGTGTTTACGGTTATATCTGGCACTCCGGCCTGGCTGTCAAACTCGGAAGTTGATAACAACACACAGGCCAAAACAGAAATTCTGTCATGGAACTAAATTTCAAAAGGAGAAAATACTGGGATTGGCATTGTTGTCAGAAAACATAGTATTTCAACTTAGCATGTTTCCTTAATATCTGACGCATTGGGGTCATTTTTGGATTTATTACAGTGAATATATTACAAATTGGAAACGTGTAAGTGCATTATTGATTGTCCAAAGAACACACACCACTCACGCAGACATGAGAAAAATGGTCATTTGCATATCTTTTGCATGGTGTATTTCCAAACTGGGCTGCCACAGTACTGTAAATTGACACCAGCACAGTTAACAGAATGAATGCAGGCTGAGCAATGGCTGCATCTGCTTTAACATTCAAAGTACACTGATGTGTGGCCAGAAATGCAACACGCGTTTTGAGTATGTTGTGTTTCTAACATGTCTACTCTCTCTGTGTTCTCCAGCTGACATCCTCCTCTTCGCTGTGCCTCCCGTCTACGAGAAATACAAGGTGAGAGTGCGACCCTCTGTCCCCGGTCATCATGACTATATCCGATGACAAACTGAGTGTCAGAGCCGCTGAGAGCAGCCACGACTTCAATGTTGTTGCGAGCATTCCCAGCAGCAGTGAGCTCACTGGATGACTCCAGTCTTCATCAGACACTGAAGGCTTTCTGCGCCCCACTTGTTGCCGTCCAGTGTCCAGCTGCTGAATATGAAGTCATTCCACTGCTGGCTCTAACAAGTCGATGCACTATTCAAAGTGGGAAAATTATGGGTTTAGGGGATTATACTCGTCAACAGTTTGAAGCTTGAACTGAAGTTTTGTTTGGTCCATTCCAGAGACTGTCTGTGATCCATGCTGAGTTTCAGATATTAACAGTGGATGGAGTGGACATTTTGGGATTCTATGCACGCTAGCGGCAGCAAATGTGATTTGCAGCCAGGGGGTCTAGCAACTCTCCTTTGGCTTGCGAGCTGGAAAAAACAAACTCTAGTCAGGCCAATCACATCGTGTAAAGAGTCGGTGGGCGGGCTTAACATAATGACGGCAGAGTTGCGACGGTGAATTCCCTGCTACTTGAAAACAAAGAAGATGGCTGCTGCTGCTGGTGAACAGCGGTCTTTCGAATCGGCTTTGGCCGCGACTCTGGAGACTTGGAGTTCAGCTTTTCTTTGAGAAAAGAACAAAGAACGGCACTGAAGTCATTCTTAAAAAAGGAAGATGTGTTCAGAGTTTTGCCGACCGGATACAGCAAAAGTTTAATCTATCAACTAGCTCCACTACCTTCTTCGTTGCTCTGCTTGGTTGTAGCGCTATTCTATTGCATGCAGAGGGAATTTTACAGACAACCATTTATCCGCCCCTCGGATTGAGCCCTGCCAATGGTGTGTTCCCAGACCCAACATCTTGATGTGGGTCTGGCTTGTCAGGCTAACATTTAGGTACAACTGCACCAAAAAAAAATGTCATCGTAACAGTAAGTGCAACTCGTCGCTTGCACCACCTCATAGAGGTTCAGATGATCCAGAGCTGGTCAGTTGGTTGGACTGCGTTCAGCCAGTCCTTTTTTGCTGCTCATGCTATCGAGCTAAGCAAAGCAGCCCAGACGCTTACTATCCGCTTACTGCTGACGCTGCTTTGACCTAGCCTGGTCCTACCAGACTCTGGTACATTTCATTTGTACAGAGAGTCTGGCCACTCTCCATTGACAAGTGTTAACTTCCTTGAAGGCGGGTACTCTGTTGAAGTTAAAAACTATTGGATCTGCCCAGAGCCACTCTGGATCTGCCATAACCAATCACTAACGTTTGGTCGGGACATATGCAAGGTTATGATCGTTAACGAAAACAAACGAAATAACAAAAACTAGGTGGGGAAAAAACATTGTCGTTAACTGAAATAAAAATAAAAACGAGGCATTACAAAAAAACGATTACCAAACTAAAACTGTAATGTCTGTTTGCGTCAGATAAAGTGCCTTGCAGTGGAAGGTGGTAAAATATGTGGTCAATTTATTACGGGGCAAAATCCCACGAATTTGAAAGTACATTTGAGAAGCGCACACAAGCTAGGAGGCTAACCTAGCTTACCTTAAGGAGAACACAAAGCCCCCTTTCCCCGAAACAGAAGCTAACCCCGGTAACGTTACGGGCATGGATGTATGGCTACAGGGCCAGGCAGCATGACGGAGACAACAGCAGGACAGAGAACACTACAGGAGGGCTTTCACCGGCACCTGACAGCTGCTGGTTAGTACATACGCAGGAACACCAAAAGTGGGAGGAAGCGTGGGTTTATACTGTGGTTAATATGTGGATTGATACTGGGATGTCTACACAACTGTGTGAGTCGATTGACTTCAAAAAGTTCGCCACTTTACTCGAACCAAAGTTGAAAACACCTGTTCATGTCTTCTTTAGTCTGTTGGCTATTTAGGTTTTTACCTGGAACACGTCACTTACACATTTTGCACTAACTGCAGCGTCTTGTGTAGACTGTTTACATATTTATGACCATATGTAGGCTACATTTTATGTACTGGTATTATTGTTGAATACATATTTCTAAAATTGTATGATGTTTTTGTTGAGTTATTATTACACAATACTTTTTTCTGATCTTTTAAAAACTAAACTAAAACTAAGCATTTTCAAAAAATAAAAACTAAACTAGCAAACCCGCTTTAAAAACTAATTAAAACTAAACTGAATTTGAAAACAAAGTAAAAACGAAATCAAAATAAAAACTAATGAAAAATGCTAAACTATAATAACCTTGGACGTCTGCGCATGTGCAAGAAGAGGGGAGACCGACAACTATCGGCTTATATTTAGCATTAGCATCGCTAGCGTTAGCCTTAGCTAACCTCTTCACCACTAACTGAGCGAGCTGGAAAATCAAACTTTTCCCGAACCCCGTGGGGAGGAGGGCCACAACATCATGGCCACCAACACAACTCAGCAAAGATTGTTCTTGCTCAGGCTTTAACTTCTGGATATTCTGCAGCGTTGCCACAACGTACCAAATGGCTTCGCTCGCATCTAGCACACGACCTCAACGTCATCGTTCTCAGCCACTCCCTCTGTTAGCTGATTGGACCGCCAAATATTTGGCTGGAGAAACCCCAAGAACATACCACGAAGCCAGACGGAGTACTGAAGGTAAATGAAAATTAAGAGGAAGTACGTAGGAGGGCGGAGCCAGGCTAGCTTTGACCTGCACAAGGTCCCAAGTAGTCCTTCAATAGTTTCCAGCAGAGTGCCTTTACCTAAGGTGCTGACTTCTCTTCCAAACCACTTTAAACTCTGGGTCTGGGCTGGTTGGCAGCAGAGATTTGATCCTGATGTCACCAAAGTATTCACTCTCTTTCCCATTTAAAAAAACAAAAACAAAAAACAGAATTGGCTACAAGCAACACTCTTAGCAGAGTCCAACACTCCCCAAGAAAGAAATGCTAACACAACACTTGTTTTGGTTTTGCGTTGACCGAATGGCTTGTACTAGTAGCCTGTAGGTTTCACTAGGTCTCAGAAAATGGGGATTTCACCATGATCCTTTGCTTGTTTAAAGTCATAAGAATTATTTTCTCAGACTGATGCTTACCTAATCTCTCATCTTTTCTCTTTCCAGACCCAGATTGATCAGTACATGGACCTGATTCGTACTCAAGTCAACACTACAATGGCCAAGTAAGTGAATCTAATCATCAGTAATGAGTGTGTTGTAGATGATCAGCTGACCGTGAAGCTTTCATCCACCACTTCAGTTTACACTTACCCACATTTCTGACACCTGTTTTGCTTTTCTCCCCCAGGTTGCAAGAGAAACTTCCCGGAGCTGTGAAGCGCAGCAAAACTGAATGATCAACCCCCCGCCCCCAATTAGAAACCTCCACGTCACCATCATCCTCATCTCCGTTGCCATCTTAGACCCCCTTACCTTCTCCTCCCCCTCTCCAGATAACCCCTGCCCCAAGTCTAACTCCTCCTCCCTACTCCATCAACCATCAACCCCCCCTACTACACTGAGCCTTGCTAGGTAGAAAATCTCTGAGCTACTCAATATTCAATGTAAAACTACTGCGCAGCTTAACTTGCAAGCATTAAAAAGAACTGTGCCTGTGCAGACAGGAAGCAGGTCGCTAGCGAGGAAGTGATGTAGCGCCGCGGCAGGCCCTGACTGTCTGTGGGCGTGCCACAGGGGAATGGAGGCAGGGTCGAGTGAACTAGACTGAATCTATGACCTGGTTTTGTCATGTACAGCGAGCAGGGGGTGGATGATGGCTGTCTATGTCACAAAAAAAGCAAATGTCTGTACTTTTAAACAACACATTTCCCTGACGGTAAATGGATCATTTAAGCTGGAAAAGTTAAGGAAAAAAAAAAAAAAAAGAATAAAACTAACCTTTTGGGTGTTATTGTGGCTAGTCTTATCCTGCTCTCGTGCTCTACAGTTGTTATGTGGATAGATATGAGTTGATTTTAGAGGCTAGTAATGGGTTTGCTGTTACTGATTGGCCTGTTATTGAGTTAGCTTCCATTCACCTTACAGGCACTTCTGTATCTAAGTTTCTGCAATGCACTGAACTTTTATTTTATTAAACCCATGAGCAGGTTGAAATAAAAGGATTGGAACACTGAGCCAGCTGTGATAATTTGGTCTAGTTCACCCTCTTGATCAGATGCATTTTTTGAACAGTTTTCTGTACGTATATATATATATACACCTTAAGACAACTACGGGCTCTCTCTGCTGTATGGAACACGTTAGCCTCGCTTTTTATATCAAAGGAAAGTTCCCTCACTTACAGCAGTACTAACTCCTTTTGTCGCACTTGTTCAAGCTAGTATTGAGGTCTCACATTATACTTGTACATTTTTATTATTCTTATCACTGCTTATTACTATTATTGATATTCATTATAGGACGGCTGCTTTGACTCCCTAGTAGCTTGACAACAGCGTTGTAAGAGTTATGTTAAGTGTCATTGAGCTTCATAATTTTAAACTGGAGGTCTTTCAGAGGCCTCCTGATAAATAATTCCTGATTGTTTGATAAGTTAAGAGATTCCCTCTGTTATCACATCCTTAAATCTCAAAATGGCTTCCCAGCTCTACTGCTGTATGTTGAGTTTCAAATTTCAAATCTATGGAGTATAGAGTGTGCCACCAGAATAAATATAGACTTTTACAGTATTATTGTAGTCATTAAAAGGTCCACTTTAAGGCTTTCTCCGGAGCTCTGAAGACTGACCTACAACTCTGGGGGGGAACTGCTTGCAAAGTGAAATAAAGTTCAAATGTGTTTTTGTCCAAAAAAAATGTTGAAGAATGAACTTTCAGACCCAAATAAATTATAAGTAATTGAACTAATTGATTCTAAAGTAAAAATTCAAATACTTTTCATATTTTGGGATTCAGCTGTTAAGAATTGACAATTAAAATTGAAAATTAAATTCAAAACTGAATTTGCAATAGCTTTTATAAATTGTCATTTATGAATGTTTTATAATTCAACACTGGTTTTGGCACATTTTAGACTCTGTACAAAACCTCCACAGCGACCTGAGAGGAAGTTTAGAGATTAGGGGGCTTGTGTAACATAATGAGGGGGTACTATGTTGAATAAAGAGTGTAGCTGGGGATCTGGAAGTGGTTTTGGTTTGGAGTGGTTATTATAGAGCTTTGTTTGTCACTGTGTTCCTTCTTTTTGACTGCCATGAAGCGCATGTCCTAGTGTAAGCTGGAAACAGATTCTCACCCTTTATATAGGCTGTATCATATTCTTGACCCTGACTTTTGTTTAATATGATTATTACTTGTGAAGGTTTCACTGGTGTTTTTGAACTCAGTAAAAACATAGTCATATGTTAGCACTACTGCTACATCTCCATATTGTTTTGAGGGATGAATATAGAGAAGGAAATGACGAGGATGTTCGTGTTGCTGTCCATTTCCGTGTGCCCCAAATTAAGTAAATGTCCCCTGAATACTGAACAGCCAACAGCCTCAACAATGCCGTGAATACTCAACTACTACTACTACTGCTACGTCTGCCTGTGTACTGAATGTTTTCTATGGAACATTCCTTCCCATGCATGCCCTCCACTGTGTTTCGTCTTGCTGTGCTCGCCTCACAGATGTCTTGGTTAACCACTCGTGCATGCTGTCTCATTCAGACTCTCGATGTTAAAGCCAAAATATGCAACATTTCTGTTGGAGATGCTAGCTGTTAGCCCCCATCCCACCCCCTCAGTCGAATAGGTTACAGCCCCAGTGCTTCGCACTCATGTTGATAAGCTGTCGGCTAGCCCAAGGCTGAGGTAAGCAGCATCTGTAAAGGTGCTAATGAAGCAAGTGTGAGAGGGGTGGGTGGGAGGGGAGGGGAGGGGGGTCAGGCCTGAATACTGAGACTGCTAATGTTATTATGCATCCTGTTTATTTATTTGAATGTGGAGAAGTTGCATATTGTAGCTTTAAGTTGTCGTTTTCATCTAAACGCTTCACGCCAGCTACACATTTGTATGATGATGTTGGTTTACATGAATTCAGCTTATTTCAAGGGTCAGTTCAACCAAATTTAAAAAAAAAAAAACATAACTCTCTGCCTTTCTTTTAAAATTCAAAGAACCAACATTTGGAAGTCGTTTTGTTTTTAATTTCTACCTCCAACCCAATACTGTTGAGATGAATGGGGCGTCATTTGTGGTGCTCACAGCATTGAATTCAGCCCTTTTTTAGGGACTGTTTCTTCTGTAGAACGTAGTTCCGAGGACAACTGTTCACAGTGAGCAGCACAAACTAAACTCCATCAACGTCGTCATTGTGTTGTGGTGGAGGTGGAAATCTCAGAGACAGAATTTCCTGAACCTTACCCTGGAAGTGTGGCGCTATGAAAGCTAATTAGCTTTTAACTTTATGTCAGGAGAGGCCATGTGTGTGTTGGTGTGTTACCTAGGCTGAACCGATCACTCCTTTTCAGAATCCTAGTTGGCTAATTTCTTTAGAGTGTAATATTTAACATGAATAAAACCTGTTCCCTCAAGCATGTTGCTTTTCTCCTTTTCCTTCTTGTCCTTGTGTTTTCATCGGGTATGGGAGTGTGTGGCAGGAGTGTGTTTGACTTTTCTGTCTCTGGAGAGTCTTGTTTTGACTTTTTACTGGTTTCTAGAAGTTCACTAACATCAGCTCTGTTTTGTATTAGCTATGACTTTGGTTCTGATTTTTTAAGCTTTGGGAAAGATGTTGCAGGAAAAAAAAAATAAGAAAACTGTATTAAAAAAAAAAAATAGTATGTGGTCTCTGTACTGATGTCAAAGTGAAATGAATAAAAACACGTCAAAGGACTGTGGCTTGGTGGATCTGTTCTTCTCTCTGGGTAAAGGGCACTCAGGGGCCTTGAGAGAAACAACTATTTTCCCTGCATGCCTGCAGTGTGGGAGGACGCAAGATTAAAAAGAAATGCACTCGGATGAAATATCTAAAATAAGATTTGACTTGCTGTCTTTTATGGTGTTTGGGTGGAGAGAGGATTATAGTTTCTAATTTTAGGCCAAGCCAGCATACTATGGTTTCAGTATTCATGGTAACAGTCACATGCAGACTTGACGTCCGATGAAAGCCTACGTGGTATTCCATCACAGAGTGCCGAATGAAGTGTTACAGATGAACATCCACCACATTCTGGATAGCAGGGTGCTGCAGTGGAGAACAGTTAGCTTGATTTAATTTTTGGTGACTTGACACAAATGTTTTGGCTGTTTGAACCAGCTGACCAATCTTAATTTGTATCCACAAAAGTCTCGGCTTTCCAGTCATACCTAATTTATGCAACTCTACTATACTAATACTGCATGAGAAAAACATGTTTTTTTTTTTTTTTTTGCCTTAAACTGCATGGGATTAGCATGAAGTGATCATGTCTATAAAGGGAAGACTCAAGAGTACCCAGAGATTTATTTTCATTCAGTTATCTTAAGGTGTACAGAAGAGGATGAGGGCCACGTGTGAAACAATGTATTGAGTTCTTAGTGTAAAGTGACTATAAGTAACTTTTTAATGTTTGTAAAGCTCTGTCATTTCTCATACAATGGTCTTAAATGTAATGTAACAGCAAACGAGACTAACGGTGAAAAGAACGCAATTTTTAAGTAGTTTTTATTAGTGCCCGCGAAGTCCCAGAATGATTTGCGGCAGGTAGACGGCGCAACAGTAACACATTCTGACGGGTCACAGATTTCTTTGTAACACCGGAAAAGCCTGTGTTAGGTATCCAGCCAGGTAAGGGGGGTAAGCTTTGCTTCAGAACCCGAACCTCCTATGGCGCCATTTTGATGCTACCAAACGATCGCCCGACGTTAGCATCCCATTGACTGCCATTCATTTTGACGTCACTTTGACAGCGAATGACTTTACATTTGAAGCGTTTAAAGACTTTATTTGTACATTGTTTATTTCTAAAGAAACACGACAATGTATAAAAGGCTCCATTACCTTGTATCTCACGTTATGGCTCCATAGCAGACGTTTTTATAAAAATAGGCTAACGATTGTGTCATAATGGCTCCTTGTGCGTTTTAGAATCGATTTTAAGATTTTATTGTTTGTTTTCAAGGCCTTAAATAGCCTGGCCCCAGAGTATTTGTCCGAGATTTTAACCCTGCGTGAGCACAACCGGTCCTTGCGGTCCTCAAATACGCTGGTTTCATTCATTCTATTGTATATGTTATACGATATTTGTTTTAGTCTTGGTTTCTGATGTGTGTATATTTGTCCATTGTTTATTTCTAAAGAAACACGACAATGTATAAAAGGCTCCATTACCTTGTATCTCACGTTATGGCTCCGTAGCAGACGTTTTTATAAAAATAGGCTAACGATTGTGTCATAACCACGCGACTTCCTGTCTCATAGTAGAGGAATTAACGTATAGTACAGGAGAGGCTCGCAGGCAGTTTAGACTTACATTAGCTGTTTAAGTTTAATTACTAATGTTAACTAGCATTTTAGTTAGCAATAATTAGCCTGTGTCCATGTTATCTCCTTACATATACCTACGCTCTCCGTCTCTGTAAGATTGGGAATGATTGAGATTTCTCTTGGCACAGCTACCAGAAGACTTCCAACTTTCAGACAGGTTGCTCACATCACATTTACGTCGTCTCTCTCAGTTGGAGGCTGCTCAGTAACGCTCAGCCATCACCGGGAAAGAGCTTCTAATATCCTTCACTGGTCTCCGTCCAGAGACACGGGATCTGTTGGTCCATTATATACTGTCTATGGTAAAAGGTAACAGGAGATGTCTTTATATAGGCCTAATTGTATTTTAATGTTATATTAGAAGTTATCTGCTGTAGTTATGGCTGATACTGGGGCAGGGCCATCACAGGAAAGAAGGAAATTAAACCAAGAACAACTAAAAGATAAAAGGTAATGTCAAAGACGACGGGCGATAACGTGAGTCACACTCGATCGGGCTTTCAACAGATGGAGACAATTACGGGATTGTAAATGATTCAAAATCGACCCCGAAATGGCCCTCAGGTAGCCAACATTAAATGACGCCCCCCTTCCATTTAGAGCCTGGTTTTTATTTATTTTACTCCGTGTTTGTGTTGGCCTACTGTCTTCTGTTCCCTTGTCCCCCTGTACTTGTGTAAAGCGTCCGTGGGTTTTAAATAATGCGCTATATTAATCTAAGTTATTATTATGTTGGTTGCTACAACAATCTCTTCATGTTTTGTCTCGTGACCCAGCGACAGTGACACCCGGTTTATCTCACGATACATCCAAAGTAGGCTAAGTTACCGTATGTAACACTTGAAATGCAACGATGCATCTGTAACGTTTTCTCTTATTGTAAATGAATGATTTTCTGTCTGAACAAAACATTCATCGCAACTATATGACCTCCCGGTAACACTAACTCAGTAATCTACAGTGGGTAATACAGCACCGTAAAGAAAAGAGCTTTAGGACAGCAGGTGTGGTAAAAACAGCACCGCTTTAGTCCAAAGGGGCCGCTAGAACCAACACAAACTGAAAGTTACATAATGCCACTTTAAAGTCAGAATTCTGAGAAAAAAGGTCACTGACTTTTGAGAATTCTGACTCTTTCTGTTAAAAAACTTAAAGTATTCTCAGAATTCTGAGAATAAAGTCAGAATTATGAGATTAAAGTCAGAATTCGGACTTTATTCTCAGGCCATGCCATTTTTTTCCCTCGCCAAAATGAAGCCCAACTTTGGAGCATTATTTAGCCCCTTCCCGACAAGCCAGCATGACATACTGGCTTCAAAATTAACTTTTTTTTTCCACCAGCCAAATGGCTAGTGAATGTTCAAATATTACCAGCCACTCAATAAGATTACCATCAGGTTTTTTGGCTGGTGAGTGAAGCAAATCTACCAGCCACTTGCATTTTTCACCAGCATTTGGCTGGTAAACGGTGCTAATGTTGAACCCTGATGACATGGTACAAATGATTGATACCTTAGATCACCTAGTTTCATATGAGACCAACATCTCCCAACCTGAGCCTGCTACAGCCTCTGAAAGACTAAAGGTCGGCCATATGGGCCGTCAGATTGGCGAGGGGACTCGTTAGAAAAGTGGCACCCAATGTATACATATGACGCAACAGTTCATACATTTTAGTGTTCAAAACAAAACATCCTAATTAACAACCATGTTCTGCTTCCATTAATAAGGTAACAATCAGAAAATGTAGTTCAATTCATTTCTGTTGCTTAGTGTCCCAAACTGGTTCGGATTTGTAAGTGAATGGTTTTTATATCCTACTGTATCTTGTATATACATTTTACTCTTTATTATAATAGATTGTGACAATAATTATATGTCAACGTTTTTCTGCTGATGCCCATGATGCCAGGAGTCGTCAGTATCTGAAAATGGCTTCATGTTTGGGGTTCACCATGTGGCCGAAAGTATATGGACACCAGAACATTCCAGCTTATTGTATTGGAGTTTCCAACATGTCGTTCCCAAACAAGAAATCAGATTAGTGTCTTATCTTAATGTAGCATTAAGAGTTCTCTTCATTGGAGCTCAGAAAAAAAAAGAAGTAAATGTTTACAGCAGGCGGCCTCACGGTGTTTGAGTATTTATTCAAAGGATGTGGAGAGAATTCATTGGCGTTGGCCATGTACAAATGGAAAAGTGAGAGTGAAGAAAAATGAGGAGCCAAAGAGGATCTCGCTCCATCATCATACACAGTATAAACACACTATTACACACGTTCGATCATTCATTTCACTGTAACTTCATTTTAAATAATTAAGTGCTATTTCAGAACTCTTTTAGAGTGATGTGGAGGCCAAAGTGGCTCTGCAGAGAGAGCCTGCCTGGCCACACTTTTCCTTCACTACGACATTTTGTATCAAAAGCTTCAACTGAGCAAATTCTGTCAATGTCAAACAGAGTAATAGGGGCACTGTTAGGGATTTGTTAAATAAAAATCACAATGTGTGCATGGTTTAGTTTGGCTGACATTCCAATACTTTTGTCTTGAAATATTACATCGTACTACTCTTCAAACGTTATGCCTTTTCCCTCAAAATAGTAAGACGGTTTTGCGTAATATACTTGTCAACTTTATTCTGACAGTCCAACTTTATTTTCCAAATGTAACAACTTTTCTTCTAATGTATTTTCTGAAAATACAAGTTTTTTTTCATAATACTTTTGCTTCAATTTATTTTCACTTTATTCTAGCGAGACTTTTTTTTGTCTTTGTGTGTTTGTGTGTTTGTTTCAACAGTAGCCCTTACACTCTGGTGTATTTATCAGTCCTTCCAGAAAAACGTGATTATGCGATCGCATAATTCAATGCATAATCAGCCAAAGTCCGCATATTTATGCAGGGGGGGGGGCGCATTTTTTCAAATACGCCGCACTTTCGCCGCATAAATTGCCGATTTCCGCGCAAAATATATAGGGGTTGCATGATTTCATAATCCCCGCATTTTCGTTGCAAAAAACTCCCGTATATCTTAGCAGAAAGTTGAAAAATGTTGCGTTTACTTCACACAAGAGCAGCCATTTTCCCGTTGCCATGGGAACGTTATGAAGTGACGTTATTACGTGACGTGAACATCATCAAAAAGCTGCAAACCCCGCAATGAAGCCACGATGAAACCGCAGTTTTTTTACAAGTTCCAATTTCATCGCATAAAATTGCATAAATATCTCGCCTATTCCATCGCATTTTTTAAGAAAACGTGCCGCATAATCAAGGAGTTTAGCCCACAACAATCACAAAAAAACATTTTCTGGAAGGACTGATTTATAGCATCACCTATACAACCAAAGTATCTTCAGATGCCTCCTTAAAGATGACTGATGAAATGGTTGTTGATGAAAACAGAATCCCTGAGTTACATTATCCAGGTGAAAACGTGACATTTTATGGCAGACTTTTTTTTTTTTTTTCTTTCTCTGGCCGCTGTTATTCTTTAGTCCGTTATTCTTCAACTTCTTCTGTTGCATACATTTTGTACAGTGGATGAAAAAATGAAGCAGTACCAAAGCTGGAGCAAGCTTTTCAAAGCGAAAGTCCTTCGAGCCATTCTCCAGCCGTTAAACGACACAGTCACTGTTGAACTCTTGAATGAAGTAGAAAAACTGGACAGAATTACAAACACGCTTTGTAGAAACCAGGGTGCATAAAAGTGCTTGTATAAAGGAAAAAAAATAATTCTATTTTTTTTTTTCTACATATATTTACATATTCTTTTTTTCTGTGCAGTTGTAGCTAAGATGCGTTGTAGGTGATGGAAAGGATGCAGGCTGACAGAGAGATAACATATCTCATTATAATGGATGAGAGAGAGGAGGACGTCCTTCTCCTCCACTGTAAACAAGGAATTAAATAGACTAGAGAAATCACTGACTGCACGCTGGCATTCATTGTCTTCAGCAATAACATCAAACACAGTCTCATTCAACCGGCTGTACAGAAGGAAAGCTGGGCTTTAGTACATTTTTGGGGACAAAGTGCTGGGTTGTCTTCAGACACATTATCGTAAAACTAATTCATCACGGCCTCACCGAAGACTGTTTCTAACTTCCTGAGAGCGTAAGACTCAGACCCCGGTCAGAAACAAGCCCTGAGCCCCCTGTTGCCCCCCCCCCCCCCTCCCTCCCTGGGCCCCCTCCTGTACCTGAAAGATAACAGGTAGACATACCATTACTACAAATATGCCAATTTGGAGTTAAAATAAATAAATATCCAGACACTCATGCAAGAGATCTAAAGCCCCGATATCAATATTAGTGGCCGACTGAATTCAGACTAAATTCACTTTTCTATAATTGGTCCATGGCACACATTAGAATGGTACAGTTCACCACAGTTTCACTCTGCACAAAAGCACCATGGCGACTTGCTAATGGGTTGATTGGTTGGTGAAGTAGTGGCTACCTGCAGGGCTAGTGGGTAGTGCTGGGTAACCAATTCCATACTGTTTAGGCACCGGCCGAAATGCCTCCTTAGTATCGAGTATGGAAAAATGCCACGTCATTCGATACCAAATTTCAATACCTAAGGAGCAAATCTCATCGGCGTCGGTGAGCCAATGAGCACGCAGCATGCTTCGACCGAGATCTAATAATGTTTGTGATTGGCTGTCTAACGTTACACGTCGTAGAAGCATGCAGGAAAAACTCTACGTTACACAGAGACGTAGTAGGAGCTGAAAAATAAATATAAATGTTTTTTAGTTTTTTGTAATTTCTTTTTGTTGAAATGGGTTTTATGAAATTGACATCGAAAAAAAGTATTGTTCAAGAACAGGAATCGAAGTCACAGTATTGGTATCGGCACCAGTATTGAATTTCTTTGAACGATACCAAGCCCTACTAGTGGGCGAGCTAACATGCTAGCTAGCCGTAAACATGCTAACGCTAGCCAGCCACAATAGCTCCAAGATTTCCCGGTCACAGACTCTGGTCTGATCTGACCCTCGCCTGAGGACCTCATGTGATGTCAGAGTCGCAGAAGTCAACTGTTTTCCGCCTCGAGACGCCAACCTGCCGTCTGTCGTCGGCTGGGGAACATTTCCAGTGCAAATTGCTGACAACTTATTTCACCATGATGAATGGAGCCCTAGGTAACTCATTGTCAGCCCTATGTTTTTCTGCCTCTGCTTGGACAATTATCAAGCTGTACTGGAAACTACTGAAACCCTTAACAGCATTTTAGGCACACATTTAGAGGGATCAGCTAGCTACCTAGCAGGAAGGTCAGGAATGTTTTATTCTTGTTATTATAAATATTGTTTTTTATTATAAATAATTTCCTAAATCTCACGAGGTCCTCAGGTAACACCGATCCTGTTCAGATAAGGCTTTAGTTTTAAATGAGCTGGGCTGGACTTTCATTTTTTTTCTTCTTTTTAGGCCATGACATTTGTAGGTGATTACATATTCAGGTTGTGACATTTCCTCTGTGGCAGTTGCTCCCCGCCACAGATTTTTTTTCAAAAAAGGGAAATTCCAGTATTTGTCAGCCTGGGTCTTATTCTCAGACTTTTCATGATACCATTTCACTCTGTACCTGCAATGTAGAGATTTGGGAAATTTTGAACAAAGTCAGAGGGCCGAGAATAAGGCCCTCTTGGGCTAATACTTGAATTTCTCTTTAAGAAAGAAGGTAGGAAGGCTGTTTCTGAACAGGGGCCGCGGGAGGAGCATCGGACGGAAGCCCTTTCTACGTGCCAAAGTGTGCTGGAGTGGGAGCCAGTTCAGTGTGTCCGTGGTCCTGGGCCGAGAAGCAGTCGTCAGAGTGGACGAAGTGCATGGCGGCCTGGTTGTAGCTCAGCAGGGCCTGCTGCTTCTCCTCGGGGCCGTAGTCCAGAGAGTGGGGGTGCACCTGCTGGATGTGCCTCTTGATGGTGCTGACCTTCAGCGTGGCCAGAGTGGCTCCACACACCATGCAGATGAGCCCGTGTCTGCGGCAGTCGTAATCCATCAGGTACTCCATCCGCCAGCGCGCCTGGTAGTTCCTCCGCTGGTCCTTCCCGGGGTAATGGCTGTGTCGAGACGGCGTGGCCGCGGCGCCGTCGTCCCTCGCTCTGCCCTTCCCTCCGCTCGCACGCTCCTCCTTCTTCACCATTTTGCTGTGTGTTCTGACATCAGGGGAGGTGTCCTCGTTGCTCTCTCCTGTGGTATTCAGGACATCGGCTTCGCTTGGGTTGATTTCTGCTAAAACAGCAGGGAGGGGGCTGCAGTAGTTAAACTAAATGAAACCACCTCACTCTGACACCCTTAGCCAAGAACTACTGACAAGCAAAGCTGCCTTTCTTACATCAAAAGCTGCTATGTCATATTTTTGTATCTTTAAGTTGCAATAAGTCAAGATTTGTATTTGCTTCATGTTGCACAGGTTAACTCTGAGTTTGGTAAATCTGTTTTCAGTTTCTATGCACCAAAAGCATGGAACCACCATCAATGTTCACTTAAAGGACAATTCTGTCGCAAAATGAACCTAGGGGTTAATAACATATATGTACTGAGTCAAACGTTCTCTGGGATATGTTTTCATGCTAATCGAATGCGTCTCTAGCTTTAAACAAGCTACCGCAAACCGGTGGTTAGCTGCTAACGCTAGCTTTCGGGGCAGAGGGTAAATCGCTATTTTATACCACTAACGAGGCTCAAAATAGCACCACACTTCAACGGTAGCATAATGAGGGTCCCTACATGTAAACCGAAGCATTGAGAACTTTGTAAGTGTACAGACAGTTTATTAAAAAGATAGATTATGAAGACAGTAGCTTTCATGTTTACATGTGGGCGCCATTGTGGAAAACAGTCATGAGCCGTCGAATCACGAACGCTGTGTTTGAGCTATGTTACTGGTTGCACGGCGTTCATCGTTCGTTCATGCCCCGAAAGTTAGCTTTAGCAGCTAACGATCTTGTTTAAAGCTATAGTGCGTCTTTTTTGTCGCCCCCATGAGGAATTCTAAGTAATGACAACAAAACTGTCGGCGTGTCCACATGATACAAGCCTTCCGTGATCTCTCCCCCCTTTTCAGAAGAGGTCATTATCTTCACTCGAGTTTCTGTGCGAGAAAGTAGCCGGATGACACCAATCTTCTGAACGTAGTCATACTGAGAAACACAGAGAGAGTTGTGTGGAGCTGATAGTCTTAATTAGCTTTGTAGCAACTCATTTGGCAACGGCTTGAATGTAACGGACGTTCATTAATATCAAAAAGTTACGTACTAAAGCTTTAATACTGGACCAATTTTTGAAATTGTTGTTCCCATCAGTTACTCCAGGTTGAAAAATCCCTAAGTTACTCTTTAAAGAAAAAAACATACAATTCCATTAGGACACACAGTGGATTCATCCTATTTTCTCAAATCATATTCTACTGTCACAAATGAACACACAATTTGTATAGACCGTAAATTCTGAAATACATGCCCAAATAAAAATTGTGCATTTGTAAACAGCCGGGTTGGTGTGCATGGCCTGCACCAATAGTACAGTACCTGTATTGCTCACATGATAAATTCAGCATAAGTGACATTTCCACAGCTCTAAGTCATCAGTCACCGTGTCATTCTCGCCACTCTGCTCTGAGCCTCGGCTTTTAACAAAAATGTATTCATTCATTAATTCTAATTCACTTTCCACTTTTTTTTGCTGTTACTTCCATTGTACTGCAATACTTCCTGTAAATTCTTTGCACTCATTATTTTTTAGACAAAAAGGTCTGCCACATAAATGTAAGTGAAAAGCTTTTAATGTGAAACATCTGTGCAGGAAATGTTGAGTTGTATTGACACTAGTCTGGCTTATCGGATGTAGAGAGCATTCTCGTCCCCTTCTGCTATCTCCGCTATCGCTTTTGAAAGGGCACCGTCACCTGGGGCGTAGCGCCGCCCAGGGCGGTTGTGATTACTTTAAAGAAATACAAACAAGATAGTGTTTTTTTTCCCCCTATAGCAGAATGATAATGGGTGTAGCCTATCTCTACAGTGCAGTGCTGATACATCGCTGTGGAGATAGGTCTGACTATGCAAGATTATATTGACACTGGCTTAAAGCTACAGTGCATAGTTTCTGTCTCCCCCATGAGGAATTCTAAGTAACACTGTCGGCGCGTCCACATGATACAAGTCTTCCGTGAGTTGCTAGTAGCCAAGGAGGACACGGAGGATTAAAAAAACATGACGGACTCTTCAGAAGAGGTCATTATTTTCACTCGAGTTTCTGCACGGGAAAGTCACCAGACGCCACAATCTTCTGAACATAGTCATACTGAGAAACACAGAGTGAGTTGTGTGGAGCTGATAGTCTTAATTAGCTATATGTATCAACTCATTTGGCAACGGCTTGAATGTAACAGATTAATATCAAAAAGTTAGGCACTAAAGCTTTAACATAGGTAAAAAAAAGAAAAAGTAGAAGCTTTTGGAATGAGACAGTATTTCTGTTAACGAGAGAGAGTGAGAGCAGCAGAGTGGTGAGTATGACAGTAGTGCTGTGGAAACGGACACCATTCTGTCCACTATAGATATGGAGGACGTGCTCAGGGATAAAATATACTTATAAAACAAGGAAAAATAAAGAATGTCTCTAGTGTAAGCCTGTTCGACCAAAGGTCTCTATCTGCAGCTTAACTTCATAAACACCACTATTTAAGAATTTACAGTTTGCAGTAGTAAGTAACAGTGGCTAAAAGCATCTCACCATCTTGAATGTGCGTGCCTTCACTAGAATAATCTTTGGTCCAGGCGGCGGCCATGGCTTCCCGCTCTTGCCGGCTCAGGGTGGTGGTCTCAGGGTGACATTCCTGGATGTGGCGGCGGAAGCTGCTGACTTTGATTTGGTGCAGGACCTGAGAACACACCATGCAGTACGTGCCCTGGCCCTGAGGCCCGTAGGCCACCAGGTAGTCGAGGCGGAGCCGCCACGGGTCGCCCCCGCGCAGCCGTCTCTTCCTGGGCTGGCGGAGGGGCGGGGGTCCCTGCTGCGCCGCTCCGACACCTCCATCCTCAGCAATAAGACAAGGGTCCTGAGTTAAAGTGCCGTCACCCTCTGGGTACAAGTCACTGTTGATCTGGATGGCCTCCACTTCCTGAGCAAAGAGGTCCGCCCCGCCTTCTTTGGTGTTAGGCTCTGATTTGATTGAGTTTTCTAATTCTTCTGTTACGGGGTAGAGAAGCATACGACACATAACATACGACAGATTAGAAGATATACAAAGATTACTTCTTCAGCATCTAACAACTACAGGTCCCATGAGGGTTTGGCACTGTTTGGGAACTGTTGTTGAATTATAAAATGATAAAACTAAATACCGTATTGGTCCGAATATCAGACGACCCCGATTATAAGACGACCCCCTCTTTTTCAACACTCATTTTTGGAAAAATGAGTGTTTTTCATAAAGAAAATAATTCTAATAAAAACACATTGAATGAAATAAGGTGGGCTGTTGTTTTTAACATCTTTTAAATAAAATAAATTTTTTATTAAAAACTTTTTAGATGAAAGTGTCACATTGAAAGTAATGGTATATATTTCCAAGCCCTTCAGCCTTCAGCGACTGCTCTGGTAATGGGCATCCCATCGTTACGTAATCACACACTCTCCTGTCAATCTCTTGGAAGCGGCCGCTTTGAGGACCACGGTAAGAGTTTCTCCGGCTGTTTGCATTTTTAGACGGTGTAACATCTCCATGACAAAGCCTCGTTGCACTTCTGTTCTACTTCCGGCTTCCAGGCTTTTTGTAGCTGGATATATCATTTGTTGCGTCTATGTATGAATGTAGATAACGTTAGTGATATTGCGATGCTTGCTACAGTTACACTTCTAGTGATGAATCAGCCAAAACACGTTTTATTTCACTGAGTCACGGCTTTGTTCTAACGCCGCTGGGCTCTCTCGCTCTCTCTTCAGTCACTCTCTATCTCTCTCCACCGTATAACGTTAACGTGCTATCGGGCGCTCGTTGAGGCTCCATCTAAAACTTTGCTTTTTTCGACCAGCTGTTTGTTTCAACATTTGTTTTGTTTAACATTCAAATAAAATGGATTATGGATCATTTCATTTCTATAGTTTATAGCTGACTTCTCTATTGGCTGCTGAAACAGGTGACGTCCCTTCTGCGACATGAATAGCTTAAAGTCTAGACCCCGATTATAAGGTGACCCCACCTTTTCAGACTTTATTTCTATGGAAAAAAAAACCTGTTTTATATTTGGACCAATACGGTAATCTTATTGATGATATTGGTGGATGCTGATGGAGCACACTGAGAAATTCCTAAAAACAAACAGACATGGACCGTGACCAGGAGGCAGTGTTGGAAGATTTGAGATGGTGACGGGGTGTCCAGGCTCACCCTGTTACCGTGGCAACGCTGATTCAGACAAGCAGTGATAATGAAGGGTTGGTGCGTGAGTTGACAGGTGGACTTGTGCTCGTGACGTCAATATGTTTCAAATGTCAGACTGATAAGACTAAAAGATAAGATGAAATGATCAAACCATACATTATCTAGTTCTAGAGACCTTTTTTTTCACGGCAGACATGTTGACATGTCATAGTAGGAAAAGCACAGGTGTATTCAAAACCATTAAAAGGTGCAGTAGGTAAGACTTATAAAACTAACTTTTCTGTCATATTTGCTGAAACTGACCCAATGTTCGAGCCTGTAGTGCGATTTGCAAAAACCCACAGCTCCCTGTTCAGATGCACCAATCAGGGCCGGGGGGGTGTCTAACTGCGTGTCAATCACTGCTCAGGCACACGCGTTCATTCTCCCTTGTGGGGTGAGGGGCTTAGGAGACCGTTTTGGGCTTTAGCGGAAAGAGGGGAGGGACTGATGCTGCTATCCAGCTGTTTGGGATCAATCGCACGTTTTGTTTTTCACTGCAAATAGTCAGTCAACAGTCAATCAGGCTCTTTTGATCGAAGCATCGAACACTCGACTAGTCGAGGTCTCTCTCTAGTATATAGTGTCCTGTGTGCCCTCTGTTGTTACCGTGAGTCTGAGCCCAGGCCTGCAGGATGCAGTGCTTCTCCTCGGAGCTGTAGACCAACGAGTTGGGGTGGGTGTCCAGCACGTGGCTCTTGATGTGGTCCAGGTGCAGTGAGGGCAGTTCTCCTCCACACACCATGCACAGCAGCCGGCCGGCCTCCGCCTCGTACTCCATCAGGAACTCCTGGCGGAACCAGGCGTGCAGCGAGTCGTTCAGGTAGCGTTCCAGGGTCCGGGCCGAGGGCCCCGGAACGTCCTGCTCCTCCTGTTGGGGCTGGGGGGCTTCACCCTCCTCAGAGCGGGGAGACAGACTGGGAGGTTGTTGGGGCTGCTCTTGGGGTGTCACAGGCTCTGGGGGTTCTGCTGTATTTGGAAAATATGAAACAAAACAACATTAATAAAATGTTCTTCTTGGGTATCATTGCTGTTGGCCACTGTTTTTAATGGTGAAAATGTCAAATTCTACTTACAGCGGCTCTTCAATGTTCTTTTAGATATATTTTTTATTTAATGTATGTCAACTAGGCTTACGTGTTACTGGAGCCAGAATAACCAAAGCATTCACCACTATATGGAAACCACTATATGTTGATCTTACAAGCTTCATAGCTTGCGGTTGTATCCCTCCTCCAACAAGTCAAGTTGCAGTTTACATCCATTTTTGTCCAGACTTATATAATACATTTAGTAAAGACTTTGAAGCAATGTATTAAAAAGGTATTAAGTGTATTTTCTGGCAAAATGTGGATGCTTCACACACATCGTCAACCCGGCAGCACAGAAGATCTAAACAGTCACCACAGTCTCAAGTTGGGCACGAGAAGTGTCAGTATCTGTACCAACCAAATGTCTCCCCTTCTGTTCTGTGTGTGATGGTGTTGAGTAATGGCCAGGAAAGTGTTTGTGCAGAACATTATGATGTCACAGTGAAGATGACCTTTGACCTTTTGGGGATCAAATGTCATCACTTCATCATTTTATCCTATTAGACATTTGTGTGAAGGTTTATCATAATTGGCGTATGAAGTCTTGAGTTGTGGCCAAAAATGTGTTTTGTGAGGTGACCTTTGACTGACAAAATCTAATCACTTCATCTTTGAGTCCAACTGGACGTTTGTACCAAATGTGAAGAAATTCCACCAAGGCGTTCCTGAGGTATCATGTTCAGGAGAATGGGACAGGCGGACGGACGGACGGATGACAGACAGACAGACAACCTGGCTATACTCCCCCACCTCTTCTGTTTACAGCTCAGATAAGGTAACAAGGTTAAAGGTGTGTGTGTGTGTGTGTGGGGGGCTTGGACTCTAGACTTCTGTACACTTATAGATCCTGGCTACTGCCCTGCTTCAGACTTCACCAATGCCAAAGTCTTCACTTTTGCGTGAACTACAAGACTCCTGGCTACATATTTATAACAACAGAGCCCATCAAAGTAGTGTTGTTTTACAGTCGAGTTGGAAATCTCAGATGTCAGATTTCCCAGTTTTTGGCTTTTTATTTGTTGTAAGTGAAGCTATAGTCTTTGCTTGATTTGCCTTACATGTGAAAGGGGTGCTCATAACTTATATGACCATAGTCCAAACTATATAACATAGGCTACCTCAGAACAGGGAACAGGCACAGTCCTTCCCTCTCCAGCCCCGACACGTCACCACTGATTCATTACATCATCGTCTCAGCCTCACACCACCATGCCAAGACATTGACTCATACTGCCACCAAGTGTGCGATTTAGAAACTTCTTGCCAAGAGTCCTACCCACCGGCAGCATGTTGGTCTGAGTCTAGCTGCTCCTCTTCTTCCTGAGGTGAAGGTCCAGCAGCAGAGCTGTATGGCCTCTGGCCCCCCCCCAGGCTCAGGTGGCTCTCCCAACCCGAGCGGATCACCTCCTTGTCGGCAGCGCTCCACAGCAGGGAGTCAGGGTGCTTCTGTCGGATGTGCCTCTTGATGGTGCTGAGCTTCAGGGTGGCCAGCGAGCTGCCGCACACCATGCAGATCATGCCGTGCCGCTGGGGGTCAAAGTCCATCAGGTACTCGCTGCGCCAGTACTCGTGGTAGTAGCGGCGGTGGTCACGCCCAGGGATCCGGCTCAGGCCTGGACGCGAGGCCCTCTGGACCCTGGGTTTACGTCCAGAGGGCCCAGGGGCCGGGGAGAGCAGTGGGTGGTCCGGCCCCTCTGTGATGTTCCAGTAGCTGGTGCATGGAGACCGGACAGGTGTGACCATGCCAGCCTCTGATTCCTCCTCACCGTGGCCATTGGCAAGACCGTCCTCTTCTGACAGAAACAAGAGAGAAAAGAGATCAATCCTGGTATAGTGTAGGGCCGTCCTCGATGAAAAATTCCTCTATGCAGGAAAAACCCTGAGTTGATTTAATCGACACATCTGTCAAACTGAGTTTCTCCACAAGGAATCATGTAAAAATGTAAAAGCATCACTTTAAATTGTGTGTTTACCAGAGATGTGTTCATAAGTTTCTTGGAAATAAGTCATTCAGCATTAAAAAAGCATAAAAAATGACTAATCGACTTAAGAAATCTTCGTCGACTTATCGACTAGGAGGGGGCAGCTCCGGTATGGTGTCTGTTTAGATATGTTTATGGCAGCTAAATATCTGCAGGCACATGTAAATATCTTTATAATAGGGACGGCCGATTCTACAAATCTGTAAACCTCTCCGCGTGGATCTGACTGGAATCATTATGCTGTGTTGTTATGTAACATGAGGCTGTAAGTGCACACCGCTTCTTAGCTATATGTAGACAGTTTCTTAAACCGACATTCTCTTTGTTAATTATTTTGTTAAAATGTTTAATTATAGTGACTTAGACACTGTATCTAATCTGGCCAATCCACTTGATCAGGTGTACTAGCAATGTATGTAGGCCTAAAGGGACAAGAAATTGCAGAACGGGAATATCAAAGATATGTTTGAGTTCATTTAGAACATAGTTTAGACTGTACGCTGTAAAATGTCCCCACATATCTTCTTCTACATATCTAGCATTTAAGAAAGCCACATATAGGCTACATAATGGTTTGTGTTTATATCAGAGGTCTGGGACCCTTAAGGGGTTTTCAGAGTTGCTTCAGGAGGGCGGCCGCCAAATTATTTTTTGATGGTTTAAAAAAATAAATAAAATATGTCTGAAAATATGCATTAACATGAATCCAACATATTAGTAAAGCTATTTTTTTTTTTATTTACACAACATTGATGATAGGCTACTGGCCTACAGCTAAGGTAGAGTGAAGCTTCAGGATTTACTGTGCCACATTTTATCATTAAAACATGATGTAGGCTATAAACATGAATATGCCAATCATTTTTTTTTTTTTTTAAAAGCTTGGTAATAAATGCACCATAAAAAGGTGCTTTAGGCAGCCCTACACGTTATTGTAGGTCCAGTTTAATACACAACTACATTTTATACAATATATGTAGTAGGGGGTCTCTTTTTCAGCTAAGGGGTCCTTCGCTTAAAAAACGTTGAAGACCCCTGGCTTATATTAAGAAAAATAATAGGCTACTGGCCGCTATAACCATTCACATAACTTTGATATTGGCCACAAAAATCTGTATTGGTCAGGCTATAATATCTGTGTGCTGATCAAACGGTGTACTTTCCCTAAATGTGGAACTAACCTACTGCTTATGTTGTATGTGAACTTTGGTGTCTAATTTTGTGCACAAGTCTCTCTTGATATAAATTGCATCCTGAGGATCAGAGAAGGCAACCTGTTATAAATAAATGAGAGATGTTCTCAATAGTTTAAGCTGTCATTGTTTGGTTCGTGATAGGCTAATGAAAAGCTGCAAAGAGCAGTTTGATTTTTAGCACTCCTGTTTGTAAAGGCTACTGTTCAACACGTTTAAGACAGTTTTATGTGCTACGTGAAGGAATTACCATGTTACGTATTATCTAATAGGGGCTATTTATTCCAATAACCAATTTTATTATTGTTTACTCATTGGTACGAGGCGGCCTGTGCCGCCGCTGTCCACTGGGTGGCAGCTGTGCTTCTCGGTCCGCCTGCCTGCGTGCTGTTGAGCCTTTGTTTATAGGAGCCACAGAGACGGAGGGGCCATGCTGCTCCATGGCATTGTCCCTGACACGGATTAACTGGCTGTCTGACAATGGCCGTGGCTCTGACAGCCACGCAGTCCCACTTTGCGGTGAGAAACACACAGCATAATAACACGTTTTTTTTCTTTACCTCCCAAGTCACTCTCCTCTTGCGTCGCTTCCTCCTCACCGCTTATTATTAATGAGAGCAGCTCAGGCTGCTCGGCACACCGGAGGTCCACGGGCTCGCTTTCCCCCGATTCTTTCTCTTCCATCACTGGCCTGCCCGCTGTTTTAATAGTGGCTAGTGTTCCTCCTTCCTTCACTGTATCGTAGCGCTGAAGCGGGACATGTCACACTGACAACACCGTGTTACAACAGTGACATGTTCACACCGCTCGGCACCGTTCGACACGCATCTGGCAGGCGCTCTATAACGAGCCCATCGCTGACGGGCCCGTGCTCTACGATGTCCCCCCCCACGCGCCCCGCACGGGAGCCAAGTTAACTTTTCATATAATCACACAATCATGTATTCCGCTGGCGAATAAAGCCCGTTCCTCCGTCCTGCGCTGTGTGGGAGCGCCTCGGCGCAGGCCTCTAGTAATGTATTTTAAGGCTCTTGCTTGTCTTCAGGGTGGGGAGCCGGACTAGGGGCCCCTGGGGCTCCTTAAGGGGCTCCTGGGTAAATTTAAAGAGACAGTAGCAGCGTCGACAATGCACATCCACCCCAGGGGGGGAGCAAACGGAGCAGCAGGCGATAATACTGATAAGCCGCTAATACTGATGCTGTTGTTCTCACAAAATCATGCGATAATAGAGGCGGCTTGGTTCGGTAAAGCATCGGTTAAAACTCAAGGCGGGTCCATTTCAAATCAGGGCCCCATGCTCAGGCTCATAATATGTTGTGCTGGGGACCCCATAGCCTAGGCTACTTTTTATTTTTTTTTATATAATCCTGTTTTTAGTGTTGTTTTTAACACAATACATTGTGGGTCTATACCAGAGAATAACTTGCGTTATTATACATAGGACTGAAACTAACAGTTAATCTTCATTATTGACTAATATTGCCAGTATTTGCTTAAATAATCAATTTATTGTTTGGTCAAGAGCCCAGCTGACACATTTAAATAGCCTGTTTTGTCTGAACAATGGGCTAGTCAAAAACCCGAAATATTTAGTCGCTATCACAGAATACCAAGAAAACCAGCAAATATGCGAGAAGCTGGAGCATAGAACATTTGTGGCACAATTTGCTTTAAAAATGGTTGCCAACTAACTAACATTTCCTCCTGAAGTGTTATTTGTTGCTTTTGATTATATTTAAATTAAAACATGTCCGTTTTTATCCAGACAGTAGGCTACTTGTGCTGATGTAGATTAATGGATAATTGTGTCAGCTCTAGTTACACATTCTCTTATTTTATGTTATTTGTAGCTATTCAAATTATACTGAAATTAAAACATTGTAATATTGTTGGACATTGGAGCCCAAGGCCCACCCCTCTTGAAATAGATTTTGAATAATATTTATGAAGAGATTGTTTGAAAATGTTTTATTTTGTACTACTACTACTACTACTTACAAGCCTACTACCACTGGTACATATACTATTTTTGTCATCAAACGTGCCCATTAATGATACAAATGTGATCATTGCGCATATGATATAAACCACAAATCACACTGTAGCCCTATCCCTGATGGTTCTGCATATATACATTGAGGTCATCTGTAGAAAAAGACAATAAATCAATGGACCTTTGTCCAGCTGCTCCAAGTTGGAAAAGACTAGGCTATATGTTATTGCGAGCTTTATGTAGCCTAATCTCTGTGCATTGTCACTGAATGTTCATTTGATTGGTTATGGAATGTGTGAGTCCTGTCCAAATAAAATAACTAAATAATAATTAAAATAACAAATGAGTTTAGGCCTAATTAGCAGCCACTCAGTCTGATATTGTGACTCGTGGACGTATTAGCTCGTAGCCACAGTTTTGTTGAATTCTTTTTCATACACTTTCTTAATGGCTTCAGGTTTGAAAAGGAGGGGGCGTTGTACTGTCTCTGTGTCCTGCGCGCGCGCACACACACACACACACACACACACACACACACACACACACACACACACACACACACACACACACACACAGCCAGAGCAAGCATCCAGGTCCCACATCCTGGTACTTTTCAGCGTTGTCAAGGCAGCCTCAGAGCACGGCTGGCTGGCGGAAAGTAGCTGCAGTGTCCTGGCAACATATCTGTCCAAAAACGTTCACAAAAACTGTCCCGGAAAGTTAGGTGTAACTAAAAGGTATCGGGTATGCATGTTTTTCTTCCACATGTTATCAAGCGTCCTGCTTTACGACAGTAATTCGCGGGTTTTCTCGCTTCTTTTAGACAGGCAGCCGACTCAGACAGGCGCCCGTCCGTGTGGACAAGAGGAGGAAGATCTTGTCCATTGTGCCGCTGAGAGACAGCGCTTCAGGCACGATTTACGCCCTAATGTTGCAATTTGTTACTTCGTTTTTGGATGTATTTGGTAATTTCGCTTCCGCTGGGTCGCTTCGCTACGTTTACAATCAAATAGAAGCAGTATAAAGAATAAAAATGGCTCTCGACAGATATAATTTGTGATAGAGAGGGACAGGTTTAAAGGGACAGTGTCACTCTGCTTCCTTCCTGGTTCCTGTAGCTAACACATTTGTACATACATGTAGGCTACGCGACGCGTTTATATCACCAAATATGCTGTGGGATGGAAATGTTTAATATTCATATTATATGCTAGATTTAAATGCTTAGACAACTAAGATGTGCTCACGTGTAAATCGTGTTGTGTGAAAGGAGACGGGCGCCTTAGTTCATATGCATTGTCTTTTGATTAGCATGTATTTCATAAACAAGCGTCACTGGAAATGGGAACATTTCCATTGAGTCAAACATTTTTTTTTTTTTTAGTACAGAAAGAGTAAATATGGATAAGAGTAAAGTCACCGCACAAGTGAAATGAATGTTCTCACAAGTGAAATGTCCTAAACCACATAGGCTTTGTGAATCCATTGCATCTGAAATGTTTCTGCATGTGATAGACCACATGCACTGAAATGTGAAATGTGATTTCACATGTGATATCAAATCATGACTTGGTGTTTTCATATGCTGTCTTACATTTCAAGTGTGAAATATCTGAAAATCATGTGGCTCTATCGTGTGAATTCATCACGTGTGCTTAGATAGGATTTTAATCACATCTGAAATATTCACACGTTAGATTGATGTTTTTACATGAGACGCCGTACATTTCACATGCAAAATATTTGAAAATTCCTTCATCGTGTATAATTTACATGTGTGTGCTTTTGGTTTGATGATGTCTCAATAACTGTTCACTGACAAGATATCTAATGCGATCCAGTACAACATCTCTGCCACATAGTCTATCTTTACCAAGCTATACTGTTACTGTTACTAAATACTTAAATGTTATGGTTTCAGCTGCTAAAATGTGACAATTTGCTGGTTTTCTTAGTCTCCCATGGTAGTAAGACTGTTGGTCAAACAAAACAAGACTTCATGTGCGTCAACATGTGCTCTGGTCAATTGTAATGGGCATTTCCCTTCGATAAAATAGGCAACAGTTTATAGACCAAACGATTAATCGATTAATTGAGTAAATCCTTGGCAGACTAATCGATAATGGAAACAATTGGTGCAGCCCTAATATGAAGTTGCATTAACCCCTTTCTGACAGTGTCAACAAAAAAGGAACATTATAATCTTACTAAAGGTAGAATGTATGTCAGGGCTGTTTGATTAGACTGTAAAGGTGTACCTAATAAAGGGGCCAGTGAGTATTCAGTTGAATTAATACCTCTCTGACAACATGAACGAAAACCTGAGCATTATAATCTTAGCAAGGCTGAGCTGTTGCATTGGATCGATTTGATTGTACAGGTGTACCTAATAAAGTAGCCACTGAGTGTATAATATCTTGACAAATATCATTGTCAGGTTTATTTCAAAGTAAGATGCAACTAAGACTTGTTTTCTGTTCCTCAGGACACCTGCATACCGATGTGATGTCTAAGAGATTTGGCAGCTGCTCAGCAGAGCAAAGAACCTCCTGCTGTATCATATAGGAGGACGCCATGGGTGTTAATGGCAGTGAGGATTCTAGACTCAGGGGATGAATTGAATAAGCGCGACAAGCAAGAGCCAACCAGTTGGATGAGAACTGATGGGCTGTCCGAGCTGGCGATGCCAACTACAAAAGATAAAAGTGGTTCAACGTCTCACCGCTATCGGCCTGCGTCAGAATATGATGACGCCACCCTCACCCAAAAGAGACAATACTGGAGAATCAAGAAACGAGAGCAGAGGGCCCGACTGACAGAGCGCAGAGGAACGTCAACACAACACAGTCAAGGGGAAAAGCTCCGACATCTACATGCCCCTGCGGTGGTTAATTCCACTTTAGCCGCTTTCTCTTCTCCTTTGCAGAGTAGTGATGACTCATACAAAACAGTCAATGTCTCTCCTGCATCACAGAGTGGAAATGCAGTGGGGGGTAGGTCAGTTGATACCACTGAAAACCAAAAGGAGAAGTGGCTCCGTACAATGAAACTCAACAAGGTCTTGCCTCAGTTGCCAGCATCATGTTCCATCTCAGCCAAAGCTTCGAGGGGCAACACAGCCACAGTGAAATGCCTAACAGCAAGGGGTGCTGTGAGCAGAGCCGTTACCTCACTCACACCCATTGGAACCCAGCTGAACACCCGTTCCTCAGTGCCTCCAGTCAGGATGACCAGAACTACTAATGGCAGCTCCGCTAAAACAACACCTCAGCCATGTGTGTCTATGCAGGGGTCATCAGTCCCCAAAACACAACACAAGGCACAAGTTGCATTACGCATTCAGCCCAAACTCTTACCCACCAATGTGACCACAGGTATGATTCATGTGTCTTCTCCATGTGTCCCAGTTTCTATTAAAACAGAGGGGAAAACAGTGAACACAACACCTCAAAGTGGAACAAAGAGTGCCTTGGTCACCCTGCAGAGGGCTAAAGGTGTTAGCAACTCACAGTCTTCCCTGGAGTCAGAGGAGCAGAGAGCAGCCAAGCGCAGAGAGCAATGGCGGATCAAAAAGCGAGAGCAGAGGGCAAAGTTGGCAGCTCAAATAGCTAAAGCCAGAGAAAGGACGCAAAGTGCGGAGATGACTTTACAGAGGCAAACGGCACAAAAACCAGGACTTGCAGGCAGCACAATTCTTCAGCATCTTCCATCTCAGTCATTTTTAAAAGGAGCAGGCCAGAAGCAGTGTCCTCCTCGGGTCAAAACTTCATTTACATCTGCCAAAAGGGGAAATTATGACCTGCAAAGTGGGGCAGCAAGTTTAACGACAGTTAACCTGCAAGCAGGTCAGATAAAAGTACAAACTCCACATAGGACGCCGCAGACAGCCATCACATGTGGTGCTATTTCCGTGAGAAAGCTAGGGGAGTCCCAGAGAAAGCTTCCAAGTTATGTACATCTTTCCAATGTTTCCCGAGGGATCGCACGATGTAAAACCCCTAGACAGAGGTTCATCGAAGCCCAGAAGAATTTCCTAAATCAAAGAAACATAAGATGCAAATCTCCGTTGCTTACTTCAGTCTTCGGTACCAGAAATATCCCCCAGATTGACCCTAACGACACACCTGAGCAAATAATAGCCAAACGGCGAGAGTACTGGCGGGTTAAAAAGCGCGAACAGCGAGCTAAGCTGTCAATGGAAGTGAAGGCTCGGTTGAAGGAGAGGGACTCTCTGATGCGAAGAGTGAAACGTTACCAGAGAATCCTAGAGGAGATGAGGAGGGCCAGAGCACTGGCCCAATCAGCAGGAAGCACCCACACCCACGCCTCTGAGACCATTGGAGGGTTCATCAAAGAGGACGGGACAGTGACCATTAACATTCCCCAGGTTCCTACAGATCACAACACAGCAGCGCACAAAAGTGAAGAAGAGTGTCATGCAGTTTCTAATAATACCCCTATTACAAAACCTCAGCATCAACCCAATACTAAACGGAGAGGTAGTACACCCATTCATGTAACCCAGCCTCCCCCTCCCCTCCGCCCCGCTCAGGTGAAAGTCTCTTTTCCTTTTGCTGGACAGTCGGTCAACAAGCCACCAGGACTGCTGTCAATCAGACCAAGGACTCAAATTGAAAGCACAACTGTTCCTAATTTACACAAGTTAGCAATCCAAACGGTTAGTCAGCTCACTCTCACTCATCCTCAAACCCCTCAAAATGCCGTTTCTGGAGGATCGACAGCAGGGTCGAATCTCGGTGGCTGTGTCATGAAAATGGCCATCTCAAGTAGTGCGCCATCACTGTCAGCACTCTCTCTGGATCCAGAGTTGACAGAGGAGGAGAGGATGGCAAAAAAGAGGGAGTACTGGAGGATAAAGAAACGAGAGCAGCGAGCAGCTCGTGCTGCTCGATTGAGGCAGGGTGTCTTACTAGCGAGGGCCAATGCGACTCTGCAGAGGAGGAAAGCCCAGAAGCAAATAGCAGTAACCACCGGACCACTAGGAAGAAGTCTTACTAACCATTCAGGAAATGCACAGTTTCTCCCCATAAACAGTGTTCCGCTTACACCACATGCAAATGAGATAAAACAAGAGAGTGAGTCTATGCCAGCAGTTGACCTAAATTCTCAACCAGAACAAGCCATCTGTCCAGATATCAAACCCCCAACCTCCCCATCACCACCTCCAGCGTCTCAGCCAGAGCCTGACCTAGCTCTGAATGCAGACAGCCAAGCTACCACTCTGCTAGCCGTGGCCTCTATGAAGAAACTCCTGGAAGAATCACTTAGCACAGTGACAGAGTGTAGAAGTGTGCAGACTGGCATTAAAACAGAATTAACGGAAGAGGCCTCAGAGCAAGAGATAAAGCCAAATTTACCTCAGAATGAGGTGGCTCCTATTGCTGCTGACTTGAAATTGGAGATGGAAAGCTGGCCGCCAGATACTGATGCCTTGTTACAAGCAGGTCCACCAAGCCCTCATCTGAAGGACTCATCCCACAGTAGCCGGACACTTCCATCTCTTTCCACCTCCAACGAGGCAGTCCTGCATCCCACTTGTGAGCACTCATCCCAAACCCTTTCGAAATTCATAGTAAACCCCTCCATGGAAGCCTCTGACAACCCATCTTCACCACGCAGAACCCAGAGGCTTCGCACCAAAAAAGCAGGCCATCAAAGCTGCTGTTCCCCAGAGCCGCCAAAGCTACATCACCTACCCATGGAACAATTACAACCACAGAGACAACACTTTGAACAACAGTGTCAGGCACAAGAACAATGCCAAAACAGCAACTCAGTCAACGACAGTGTGGCGACCGAGCACAGCGGTGGGATGAGCCTGCAGAGGAAGAGAGAGTACTGGAAGCTGATGAAGAGGCAGCAAAGGGCCAGGTTAAGGGCCAGGCATAAAGAAAGACAGGGAGAATGCAGCAGTCGGCTTTCCCAGAGAAACATTCAGGTGATGGGACACATGGAAATAATGTTAATTTTGTACCAACTGCAACATGTAGATGCTGATACATTGTGTTGCAGTGTAACAAATAGCCGATATTGTAATAAGTCGCTAATGTTTAACATGCTAGCTTGATACAGCAGTGTTTTGCATTTATTTGATTGAGTCTTAGGGCGCTTTCACACCTGCCTCGTTAAGTTCGGTTGAATCGCGCTAGAGTTCATTTGTCCCGCTGGTTCGGTTCGTCAGGCCAGGTGAGAACGCTGCATTCGCACTCAGGTGCGCACCAAAAGCGGACCAAGCAAGCGTACCGAGACCTGCTTGGAGACGTGGTCTCGGTACACTTTCAATCGAACTCTGGAGCGGTTCGTTTGTGGCGAGAAGGTGATCCGTACTCGAACCGCACCAACTATACGTACTCCGCAAGTCTGAGCTAGTGTCTCCTGTAGTCAGGTGTGTTTAGCAATCTGCGATGCAGCAGAGCAGCAAACTGCAGCAGAGCAGCAGTGTTTCTATCACAGAAATGGACAGCGGTCAAGCTCGCCGTCCGTCACTCGCATCTCCGTGGTCAAACCAGCTGCCGCTAAAATTGGAGACACCTCACAGCAGAGCAAAGTGTCGGTGACCAGAGCAGACGTAGTGACGTCTCTCGCGAAATCAGTGTCTGATCGTTCTAATGAAATGAGCTGGTTTGACCGTGGAGATGCAAGAAATATGCACTAGTCCAGAACACATGACCTTTTACTTTCTTGCTCCCGCCCCAAGATACATCCGACCAATAAGAGGAGTGGACGTTCTTGCGTGATTTGTAATGGCGCATTTTGGTACGTTTGGATTTTTCCAGGTGTGAAACCAAACCAAACTGACGGAAAATCGCTCCATTTTACAAACTCACCAACTGATTCTGACCAAAGCAAACAAACTACAGGTGTGAAAACGCCCTCAGAGAGTCAAGGTTTAAAAGAAGCAATGATCAAGGACTGTACAGAGCTAAAGTCCTGCTCACTTTGCTAGCTAGCTTCTATTGCATTAGCACGTGCACTTGTTCCACCTCTCTTTCTAAAAAGCTAAAACACGATACCGAGATCTTTGTCAAATGTGAGTACTTCAAGCATTTGAATTATGACAAGCCTTAAAGGGTGATTGGGTTTATGAGAAGAGTCCATTCCAAAGACCCACTGATGTGGCATTCACAACTTAAAGCTCCTAGTTCTGTTTTTAAAACTGTTGGAGCCTGTGGGAGTTACTTTTGACATTGTTGTTAATAATTACTTTTGTTGGATACTCTTTTCGTTTTCCTAGCATGACACTGAAATGTCGACAACACAAAAAAAAAATGTCTGTTTTTCTTGTTAGTCACCTAGCAACAGTGATCTCAACCCTGAGACCACTTGAATGCCACGCATACTGTGCACTTGTTCCATTTGACAGCAGCAAAAAAGATGAGACTTTCACAATAGGATAATGGATATGACTCATAGGATATGTTTTTGAATGCTAACAGTATGCTAATCAGTCTTTGTTAAAATGACACGCTATTCAAAAGTTGCTAGCCAGTACGGTAGTACTTACCCATTTAGGTCGGGCAATGGACGGAGAACCCCAGGAACATGTTTTAGCTGTGAGAAAAGCTATTGCAATTTGAATTACAGCGGCTAGCTGTGTGGATATGAGTAAGAATGTTTAGTTTGTTGGGATATTAAATTATCATTAATTAAATTAAACGGCAAGCTAACTTACGGGAAAACACACATTTGTGGCCAGAGTTGTGGGTGACCCTTAAATAAAAACACCACTATTGATAGATAATGAACCCTGATTATACTGAATCCATAGCATCCAGTGATGCTAAAGATATCAGTGCCTGTGCCATTAGACTTGTTAGTAAGCATAAAGAGTTCAGGTTTATAGGTATGGCCAGTGCCCTCTCCAGCTGAAACCTGAGTCATTATACTGCACACCTATGTCTGGCATTTGACACTTGAACAGCAAAAATAGAGAGGAGTGTGACTAGAGGGTCCTACTTAAAGCTAGGGGCAAACACATATGTGCATGTTTCAGAAAGGTTATTGCCTGGCTGCTGTATTTAATTATGTTCAATTGTGAAAAACTGAGATTAATGATTTGTTCATGTTGTGTTGCCGTCTTTCAGGCTCCAGGTCTCGTTATAATCAACACTGTTAAGGGTGTAAATCCTCCAGCAAAGCCAGCCCTCCAGCCCAGGCCATCCATTGCTTCTCTGAGCGGAGTGACCAGCATCCCCGCTGTCCTGGTCGTCAGCCCCACAACAAGTAATGCTGAACAGTCACCTGACACACTCCAGGTCAAATTGCCCGTCACCAGTGTCTCCTGTTCACCCAGAAGTGAGCAGAACCACATGAACGTCGGGCTTTCACAGATCGTGTCCAACTATCACGGAGCTCACGGTAATCCGCAGCAAGCCATGCCAGGTTCACGAAAGTGGATGTCTAGAGGCACAGATGTAGGCTCAGCCCCCTCCCTCCCTACTCTGAAGCCCCCAGACAACCCACTGTCCAGCATCAACCTGCAACCCATTGACCCCTCTCAAACTCCCAGTTCCCCCCTCAGTCCAATCAAAACCCCTTGTGCTCAACTTCCGAGCCACACAGAGATGATCCAACCTCCCACCAAGCTGGCACCTGTAACCACCATGGTTCCACCAAAGCCCATGCCAGGAGAGTCTGAGGAGGACTTTTTGAGGAGGAAGCGGGAGTACTGGAGGATAAAAAAGAAGGAGCAGAGAGCCAGGAAGGCCATTCGGGACAAGGGAATCACCCCACTGAGGCCCATCCTGCCTGCTCAGGACCACCTGCAAACACAGGTAAGAGCTGCACAGGTGTATATAACAACGCGTTTCAATGGCTCTCTGTCTAATTATTATGCTCATATTAAATGATGGAGAACACAGACTAGTCATGATAAAACACCTCTCAGGTTACATGCTTATTGAAAAGTGGAAGATCATTGTATAATAAATATTCTCTTTGCGGGGTCACATGCCTGTTCACAAATCATGCACGTTTTGATTCAAGCATAAGTTTGTTTATTACGATCTTTATATTTTCTCAAACCCAGATTTTTTTTTCTCTCTCTCTCTCTGACTAATCGCTGTAGGAGTCTGGTCCGTGGCTGAGCTCCACTGAGGAGTCAGAACATCTAATGAGGTGGGAAATTTTGTATAATTGACATGGAATTAGTTTAGCTGCCAGCTAGATGTGGGATAATACCAAACGTAACCATTCCGTCTCTTTTACAGCACTTCAGAGGACACTGACCCAGGATCCTACCCATTCGCAACTTACACAGCACCAGCAGAAGGTAACGTATCAACTGTGTCACTTTGAACTGAAAGGAATGCACATTAGGATGGAGAAATTGGCACAAAGCGTTTTCTCTTTAAACTGTCTGTTCAGATGAGCTTCTGTTCGCTGACTACGAGAATAATACCGGCGAGGATGGTCCCGTCTCAGACGCCGTGTGGAGGAACCGCTACCTCATGGACTACGATCCGCTCAACCAGCTGCTGGTGTGCATGGTGTGTGGGGAGCTGCAGTACTCCCACAGCCTGGAGGGAGTCAGGGCCCACATCGACGAGGCTCACCCGGACACCCTGAGCCTGGAGCCCAGGGAGCAGCGGCAAATACTGGAGGCCTGGGATGAGCAGGTGTCCCAGCGAGAACGCTTCTTCACCAGCCAGCTCCGGCAGCACAGCGGGGCCCTGGCAGGTACGGTATGACTGCAGAGAGGGCGAGGTAGATGCTGAAGTATTGTTTATTGATACGTTTGTTGGTTCAACAAGTGAAAGGAAGACTGATATAATTAATAAACAACATTAGTCCAGCGGAAAGTACCTCAGTCAGACTGAGTGAGACTGTGTACCTTTTGAAGAAGAAATAACACATTTTCCTTTTTAAGAATGAAAAGTTCAACTCATAAGCAATAAACCACACCCTTGCTTAAAGGGTAACTACCGTTTTTTTCAACCTGGACCCTATTTCCCTAAGTTTTTGTGTCTTAAGTGAATGATGGGAACAACAATCTTTGACATTGGTCCAGTATTAAGCGAGATCTCTGCAGTCGGCAGCGGCGAAACAAGCTACAATGTAAGTTAATAGGGCGATTGTGCAGCTTGTATTTACCTTCACTAAAGTGCTCGTTTTGCCCCTGAAAGGCTCAGATTATTATTACAAGTGTCGACAACATTCACCATATGGGACCTTTTAATCAAATTCATTTGTTGAAAATCTGCGGAAATTTCTGCGGAAATTTCTGCGGAAATTTCTGCGGAAATTTCTGCGGAATTCTGCGTCTGCAGATTACGTGTGGCCATATTCAGAGTCACTTTGCTGAATTTATGACTTTTCTTGACTTGGATGTCACAGTGATGCCCTATATTTTGTTTATATTATATATAATGACCTTCAGTCTATGTAGCTGAAGGATGTTTTTGTCTTTCGAATCCTATAAATGATCTCATGACCTCAGGTTGGGGGTGATGAGCGCTGCCCTTGGCCTAGCTTCTGGTTAGGCTGTATGTAGCAGAATCCTCAGTATGCTGTTTGTTCACTTCACCGCTGTTTTTTTCTTCCGTTTATTAAACCTTGTTTTGCAGAAGCACACATGAACTGAAGAGCAGAGGAGAGGACCGACGAGAACGGAGCAGGAGAGAAAACCCCTACTTTGTCTTATTTATTTATTGTAATTTTATCAATTTGTTTACCTTCACCTTGAAAGAGAATGTTGTATATTGAGCATTCACCCCGAAAAGCAGCTTTACCTCATTTCCTACCAGGGTTGTAATGTGGGTTTATAAAAGCCAGTATGGATTTTTTTTTTTTTTACATTGACACTATGACAACTGAGACTTTGTAATACTTTTTGAAATATTTAAAGGAGATCTTCAACATTCTGGGAAATGCAGTCTTTGTACTAAGCTAGGCTACAAGCATCCTGGACCTATCTCTGTAATAAACACACATATAAAACTAATATTGACATCATTTTCAAATTCTTGCTCTACTTCCTTAAATCTTTAATTATTCCATTAGGTTTGGCCGTTTTTCAACCTCAACAACCAAAAGCATTTCCCCACAGACTTTAATTCCAATCGGATAGAAAGTCTGGAAACAGGGCCCCCGGTTAGCTCACCTGGTAGAGCGGGTGTCCATATATAGAGGTTTACTACTCGACTCCGACCTGCGGCCCTTTGCTGCAGGTCATTCCCCTTCTCTCTCCCCTTTCAAGTCTAAGCTGTCCTATCCAAGTAAAGGCCTAAAAATGCCCAAAGAAAGTCTGGAAACGGCATTAAGGCCATCATAGGATAATAGGACGTATGCTGAATAGC
Organism: Sander vitreus; assembly: GCF_031162955.1. Lineage (NCBI taxonomy): Eukaryota > Metazoa > Chordata > Actinopteri > Perciformes > Percidae > Sander > Sander vitreus. The sequence goes on along the minus strand of NC_135873.1, from coordinate 17,816,313 downwards.
AGCCACTGTGGCCACAAGTGGCAATTACAGGATAATAGCGATTTCCCTAATTTCCCAAGATTCAGAACTCCGTTGTTTTAAAGACATGAGAAGGTGACCTGCCTGAGAGCAAGCACAATTAGACCACATGTGTTTACCTCTCTTTTACTTTTAGCAATGAAAACGTGTCAAATCATAACCAGAGTTATCTCAAGACCCTTTACAGATAGAGTAGGTCTAGACCACACTCTATAATTTACAGAGACCCGACAATTCAAATTCAAACATTACATTTTTAAATGGCGACATGCTAAAACCTAGCCCTACTTGTGACCTCAGCACTCCATATGTAGTCCAAATCCACTACGTTCCACTTTCAGGATTGCTCCAGAGCGCAGGACATTCCGCCGGCGAAATGGATGCTGGCGGACATTTCCATTTCCTTCCGCTTTCTTTGTGTTGGCATTAAACTCCGGTCTATGGGTTAGGGTTAGGGTTACCCAGGACTATGGTTAACTGCTCCTCAGATCTCTGCAGGGTAAATCCAGACAGCTAGCTAGACTATCTGTCCAATCTGAGGTTTCTGTTGCACGACTAAAACTACTTTTGAACGTACACGTGTTCCACCAAAACAAGTTCCTTCCTGAGGCTATTTAGCAGCGGGCTCCGTGCGGAGCTTAGCACCGCCCAAGACAATTGTGATTGATTTAAAGAGAGGCCAGTAAACCACAGCACATTTTTCTCCCATCCCAGAATGCTGTGTGGACTAGCCAGACCTTCCTCCGCAGCGCTGCGGAGGAAGGTCTGGCAAAGCGAGACTATTCCATGTAACTCTGTGACTTGTCACATTGGTCTTCCTATGCAAACCATATGGGAAAAATCAAACGTTATTTATTTTTTTACCTCTTATTCAGAAGTAAGTTGTATCTACAAAGGCATTTTCAAATTTGTGTTCAATATTTTTTCAAAATGTTTGTGATCACACCCAGAATGATAAACTGTTTCTCTGGTGCAGAAACAATGATGACATCCTATATTTCCCCAGACTGTGCTATAAAAGCAGTGGCCAGCGCAGCTTGTGAAATATTTAACTCAAACATTCTTTCTTGTGGCCAAACATTTTATAATTCTGGGAGGAAAATAGATATCTGCAAGATCATGAAAATACAACAGGCAAAAGTAATGTTTTGATTTTCCCATAAGGTTTGCATAGTTAACTGTGGATAACCAAATCACAGAGTTAAAGCTTTAGTGCGTAACTTTTTGATATTAATGAACGTCCATACATTCAAGCCGTTGCCAAATGAGTTGCTACAAAGCTAATTAAGACTATCAGCTCCACACAACTCTCTCTGTGTTTCTCAGTATGGCTACGTTCAGAAGATTGGTGTCATCCGGCTACTTTCGCGCGCAGAAACTCTAGTGAAGATAATGACTTCTTCTGAAGAGTCCATGTTTTTTTAATCCTCTGTGTCCTCCTTGGCTACTAGAAACTGCGTGGAGGGGGGGTTGGTGCGCGTGCGCGATCACAGAAGGCTTGTATCATGTGGACGCGCCAACAGTGTTGGCGGCAGAAACTACGCACTATAGCTTTAAGGCCCGGTCACACCAAAAAGTGGTGAAATGTATCTGCACGTCTTTTTGAAAATCGTAGTGTACCTTTAGCAGAAGTAGAGAAGGCTCATAAAGTAAGCCAACATGACTCAGCAATGTCTGTTACACAGCAATATCTATCTAAACATTTGCCACCATAAGCTACCAGTCATATCAGACCAAGTAAGACTGAATCCAGCTTTTATTTTGTAAAAAGGAGCATTGGGTTTTTTCTTCTTTTAAAAGTTACACAGTCTTGCTGTTAAATCCAGAGCGTCATTAACTTTTCGGAGCCAGAGACCCTCCTAATCTTAATCGGTGATAAGCCGACTGTGGGATAAACTACTGCTTTCAAACGGAGAATTAATATACATCAAACAATGTCGAACAAAAAATTCAATTCAATTTTATTCATAGTACCAAATCATAACGAGTTATCTCAAGACAATTTACAGATAGAGTAGGTCTAGACCACACTCTATAGTTTACAAAGCCCCAACAATTCCAGTAATTAAACTACGTATCAGCCAGCACAGACACATACAGCACAAGAGTTCAACATTGATACTATAGTTCATTTGGTAGAGCTGACCGTTCTATATAAAGTGTGTTGCTTGCTTCCAGGTCCCACACTCTTCCAGACCCTCATTAGTTTATTAGTTTCTGGATTGTTGCATGTTTGTCTGGAACTGATCCACAGGGTTTTTGTATGCGATACTGCACCATGCTGTTCTTCTAACCCTGAACCTTACATATGTTCCTCGAAGACAACTTTTTGTACAACTTTCTCAACTGTGTAAAAAAAAAAAACCTCCTGCAGTTCCTATCACCCTGTGATGTAAAACATGGAACCAACCCTCTGCACTGTAAATATACACTAAATACTAAAGTGGTTATGAGATGCCAAATTTTTCTTTGACTGTGCTGTTTCACTATAGTTTGAGCAGTTTTTTTTGTATTCATAATTTATTGAATCTCTTATATACTGATTATTGATTATTAATGACACATTATTCATATCATATAGATTTCCGTGTTAGAGAAGTTTCTCCTTTGTGAGTATCGAGGATCCAAAGGCTTTCCTGCATGAGTAGTAAACGAATGAACAGTTGTATATGAGATATGAACTCTGGAATGCATTCCTATGTATTTTTTTTTTTTTAATGACTTTTAAGAGTAAAATGCTGAAATGATGTTGTGTTTGAGCACAGCTGCACCACAGTGTAAATAGCTAGAAGCGACCAAGCTATTTTACCTTCTGAGAATGTAATTCTGACTTGATGACTTGTTTACCAGTTTAAAGGGAATGTTTAAATGATTTTTCAGTAATAAACCTTTTCTACCTTTGGGCTTATTCTTTGAGACATTTTTTCACACGTGAATTATCTCTTTTTTTTAAGATGCAGTAGGTAAGACTTATAAAACTAACTTTCTGTCATATTTGCTGAAACTGACCCAATGTTCCAGTAGAACGACATAAAGCAGGTCATTAAAAAAATAAATCCAGCTCCTCTGGCTCCACCTACAGCCTGGAGTGAGATTTGCAAAAACCCACAGCTCTCTGTTCAGATGCACCAATCAGGGCCGGGGGGGGTGTCTAACTGCGTGTCAATCACTGCTCATGCACACGCATTCATTCTCCCTTGTGGGGGGAGGGGCGTAGAAGTTGTTGATGTTCAAATTCTTTGGCTAAGTCCTGGATCTTCCCAATCCTACCTACAGCACCTTTAATGTTACAGGATGGCTGGATAAAAAAATAGTTTTCTTGTTTGTTGATATATTTTTTGTCAGTTTTTAAATTGATTTGCGATTAGAATTTTGGAAAACATTAGTCCCACAGTTGTGGGACACAGAATTGTTAAATACATGTTAACAATTCAAGCAACAGAGGTCAAGATATTTAGAGTTTTAGCAAGCAAAGTTTATTTATATTGCACCTTTCACAGACACCAGTCACAAAGTGCTTCACAGTCAAAAAATACAACAAAACTAAATAAAATCCAATATAGTCAAGCAACAAAGCAAAGAGATAACACCAGACCAAAATGTACACGAACAAATCAAACACCAGGTAAAATAAACAGGTCGCAGGTTTGCACATGCTACCTAAATGCCTGTCTGAACAGATGGGTTATTTATATGCTTTTTATAAGAGTCCACCGAGTCCAATGACCAAAAGCTTAGTGGAAGAGCATTCCACAGCTTAGGAGCTACCGGCTGAAAGGCAACGTCTCCTCGAGTCTTAAAACACTCAAAAAACACTGAGCGGAGGACCTGAGAGTACTGTAGTCAGAGTATGTCACGATACGATATTATTGCGATTTTAAAAATTTTACAATATTTGCGATATATTGCAATTTATTACCTTTCTTTTTCCCAATTTCATATTATGTCCCCAAAAGGAAACTTTGTCAACATCTGGTTTTATCTCAGTTAGCCTGATAGCTGGTTTGATTTGCATTGAGAGATGATTTTATGGAAAGTACCCCATGCCAATCTCTAGGTATGGTGAAGGGTATGTGATGATGGGGGGGCCAAGGGAACTTTATCAGGATGCATAGTAGCCTGGATCCATGAAATAACTGGCCTTTCAAAATAAACATCTGCCTGCCTCTATGGGAATTTAACATAGGGGTGTACTTACTTATGCCCCCTGTATTTTAAGGAAGAACATTTATTTATTTACGCTACATTATTCATTCACAAAGAAAATTGGTGTCCTTAAAGATTGGATTTTTCCTCATTTTTTTAATTAAGGCATTAAGATCACCATCCAAAAGATGATTTTTTTTATTCCTCTTTTTAGTCACCTTTAGCATGGGTGTCCTAATTTTTTCACATGACTGTAGCTACTGAGAATGTGCGACTCCCAACAGAGATGGAACAGAAGTGAGATGTCTCACTCTGTAGCTAAAACAGAGAGCTCAACACACAGGGTGAAAAGAGGAGCTGCAGCAACGTGCAGTACAACAAAAATATGGTGTTTTTTGAAAATTAAACCACGTAAACCTATTCTGATATAACCTCTAAATACAATTATGAACCTGAAAATGAGCAGAATATGATCACTCTAAGAGATTTCACCAAGTCTTGCTTTTTCCATGCAGCTTTTCCAATTCAGTTTGTGATTTTACAATAACACCTAAAAGGATGCACAACTAGCATCACCTGTTAGGTTCAAATGGATATATATGTGGAAATATGTAAACGGATAGATTTATTTATTTATTCACTTCAAATTGTCCCTACTGCGGATCAGTTCCCAACCTTTTTGGCTTGTAAAACCTCAAAATAAAACAGTGTCTACTTTGACCCCCCCCCCCAGCATATGTTTATGGTTGGGACCAGTTTTCTTAAAATTACTTTTTACTGGAAGTGATTACCATAAATTGAAGCAAACAAATCAACATGATTTTGTGTGGTAGAAATATGTTTTTTTTTTTTTTTTGCATTCCTATCATGTAAATGATTTCACAACCCCCTAAGAGCTACCTTATGACCCCTTGTGGGGGTCCTGGCCCCCTGTTTGGGATCCATTGCTTAAGATCACTTAAAATGTAGACTTGGGGCACCTGGGTAGCTCACCTGGTGGAGCACGCACCAGTGTACGGAGGCTCGGTCCTTGACTCAGTCTCTGCTGCATGTCATTCCCCCCCCCCCCCTCCCCTTTCATGTCTAAGCTGTCCTGTCCAATAAAGGGCTTAAAAAAAATAGACTAAACCTACGCACACAAAGAGCCAGAGGTTTCTGCCTGTTAAAAGGGAGTTTGCTTGCTCTTGGGGGGAATTGTTGGATCTTTGTAAATTATAGAGTGTGGTCTATACTTACCTATCTGTAAAGTGTCCTGAGATAACTTCCGTAACTATTTGACACTATAAATACAATTGAAATTGAAGTGAAAATGACGAAGCACGCGTTTTTTGTTCAATTTAATTTATTTGATTTCTGAATGTTACCAGCATCCTCCTCTCTCAGGTTGTGCTGAGTTGGTGTGTTCCCCAGTTAAATGAACCAGTAGCTCACACTAGTCCAGCCCCCTACCCCAGCATGGACATAGACTTCTGAATCAGCTATATATACACTAGATAGGATTTCACAGTCTGACTGCTGTTCACCACTTGGCCCCCTGGCTTCTCCTCGGCTCTTCGTCTTCTTCAGGCTGTCTCTCCTCTCTCTGGGGCCCCGGGTCTGTCCTGTGGTGGTGGGCTGACTCTGTGTCAGCCGGCCCCTGCAGCTCCCAGGGCCCTGCGTCCAGTCGGAACAGAGTGGGGACCTGACCCAGGATGGGGTTGTTCTGCTGGAGCCCAGAGATCCACTGGTTGAGGACGGCCTGGTCTCCCTGGCTGGTCATACACATGGCAAAGACCGGACCTTCATCCACTGGATACAGGACACACAACAACAGCTGCATTACACACTCCATATCAGGTCTCCCACGCCTTCATTCTGAACAACTAGGGATGCTAATTTAGTTTTTTTCTAACCCATAGCCCAACGATCATTAACTGTTAACCGACAAGCAGGCAACGGAGTCCCAGTTCACCATCTGGGAGGCTCGGACATACTTTCCGCAGGGTTTAAAAATAAGTTTTAAACCCTGCCCGATGGCCCGAGGCAAAAACGCCCCGTCAGGCAAGTAGATATAACAACCCATGAATGTGCTGTTGGCAAACCAAGAATTCAGTTAGTGCATGACACTTTTGACGTTTTTATTCAACATTTTTTTAGGCTTTTGACAGTTCTTTGACAGGTCTTTTGTTTTTCTGCGCTTTTTTTTTTTTGGCGCTTTTGACGGATTTTTTTTTTTTTTTTCATGTGGACGCATGGGTTACTTAGAATTCCTCATGGGGGAGACAGAAACTATGCACTATAGCTTTAAGCTGATAGTGTTAATTGGTCAAAACTCCTATTGTCGGTTAACGGTTAATCATGAACATCCATATAAACAACCCTGAACACAAGTCAGAAACAATCACTAAATTAAATCTTACAGTCTTCCACATCGAAGCTCTCTTCGTCCCCAAAGTCACGGTCCAGATCCAGGTCTAGCTGCAGAGGGAAGGCCAAACACCTCTCTGGGTCAAAGGGCTCCTCAACCTGTGGGAGGGAGGGAGGGACATACAGACACAGACACACATCTTTATCAATCCTTCCTTTTCTTCTTCCTGATCTTTTTAAATCATTTATTCAAATCCAATCCAATTGTCCAACACTGATTTCACACAACATCATTAACACCAACGGCGTGTACTAACGGTTATTAACTTAATATTGGATAGGAGCAGAGGGTTTCCCCACCTTCTCGTCAGGCGGTGTGGGGTCAGCCCTGAGGACGTAGTAGTACACACACGTCTTCCTCAGCCACAGAGGAAAGGGGCCCTCGACAAACACGGGCCTGCTGGGGCTGTGCTGGGCCAGCAGCTGCATCTGGCTGGGGCTCTGGATGCCTGGAGTCAACACAGGAAGGAAAGAAAACAAAGAGACTGAGCACAAGTCTGGATGGATATGGGTCTGATGGAGAGGTTCCTGGTTTGGTAATGTTGTTTCTCTGGTTTCCTCCTTAAAAATCATTTACTGCAATTATTGATCAGAGAAGACCATATCTGATATATGTCTGCAAAATTACAGGACTATACAGAGTTTCACTCCATGAGCAGTGGGAATCCTGTAAACTGCTACAACACATTCAAACAGTTTCCATACCTACTATATGTGGCAGTGTGATCTGCTCTCCGCTCTCTGTAATGTCTGTAGAGGGCAGCTAGTGGGAAGAGCGAATAAACACACAATTATTGGCAAAGACAGATTTTATAACATGACAATGAAGTAAAAAAAAACGTACTCAACATTATGCGAGTCGTTCTAGACAGAGATGCTACATATTCAAAATCCTATGCAATGTTGTTGAGCCTGAAAGTTCTCAACCTTGATAGTTTAACCAACAACAATAAAAAGAAAAGAAAAAGAAAAAAAAAACCTCTCTGTTGTAAATGGCCTTAAACAAACAGCTTGACGGACGGACGCCAGTTGAGTAGTGAACTACAAAAATGGAGGGACAGAAAGCTGCATGTTTTTCAGACAGACTATAGCTAAAATGTTCCAAAAAAAAACAAACATATTAAATGAAAAAATGAACAACTACAGCTCCCATGAAGTGGTTCATGATAGCTGTAGTTTTATACAGGCTAGTCTATATCCTTATTATCTCCCAATCCAAAGGGTACGGTTGTACCTGGTAGACGGTGACTTTCGCATCCAGGTCGTTAGCGATGCGAGTGAGGCTGAAGCGAGCCAAGTCCACTGGGTCTTCAGGCAGCTGCTGGGGGACGGGGAAGGGGTTTATGTGTTTGAATTTGGGGAACCAGTACATGATGCGCTGGTACTTCCTCATGGGGTGGCCCTTCTCCCCAAAGATCTGGACCAGCAGGACTTTGGTCTCCATGTTGGGCATGACACCTGGAACACAATCATTGAGACATTTCCTTGAAATCTCGAGAGAATGCATGCAGATCCCTCCCTGTGTGGAATAACCCTCTCTAAATGATAGGGCTGTGTAACAAATTCAATGAGAACGATTATTTTGGGGCATTTTCGGCCTTTATTTGTATAGGCCAGCTGAAGACGTGAAAGGGGAGAGAGAGAATGACACGCTGCAAAGGGCCGCAGGTCGGAGTCTAACCCGCGGCCCTTTGCGTTGAGGAGTACACCTCCAAATATGGGCGTGCTCTACCAGGGGAGCTACCCACATATTCAATACTTTTTAGGCACCAACCTAGTATCGAGTTTAGAAAAATACCTCAGCATTCCTTTGGTGTAACCGTTTCACTGGAACAGGCATTTCAGCATCAGCGCTGTTGCAAAATGCCTGGAGCTGATCCAACTCGGCAAGAGGGTAAAATGTAGGGCTGGGTACAGAATTCAATACTTTCTAGGGACCGACTGACTTGCCTCCTTAGTATCGAAAAATGCCTCAAAATTCAATACCAAAATTTCTATACCTAAGGAGCAAATCTCATCAGCGTCAGGGAGCCAATAAGAATGCAGCATGCTTCTACCAAGATCTACTAATGCTGCTGATTGGCTGTCTAACGTTACACGTCATAGAGGCACGCAGGGAAAAGTCTGCATTACGCGCAAAGTAGGGCTGAACGATTAATCGTTTTCAAATCAAAATCGCAATCACGAGATCCAGGGTACAAGCGGCCGAAATGGGTTTCCTCAGGAGGGTAGCTGGCGTCTCCCTTAGAGATAGGGTGAGAAGCTCAGTTATCCGTGAGGAGCCCGGAGTAGAGCCGCTGCTCCTTTGCGTCGAAAGGAGCCAGTTGAGGTGGTTCGGGCATCTGGTAAGGATGCCCCCTGGGCGCCTCCCTAGGGAGGTGTTCCAGGCACGTCCAGCTGGGAGGAGGCCTCGGGGGAGACCCAGGACTAGGTGGAGGGATTATATCTCCAACCTGGCCTGGGAACGCCTCGGGATCCCCCAGTCGGAGCTGGTTAATGTGGCCCGGGAAAGGGAAGTTTGGGGTCCCCTGCTGGAGCTGCTACCCCCGCGACCTGATACCGGATAAGCGGACAAAGACGGACGGACGGACGGAAGGAAATCGAAATCGCGATTTGAAAGACCGTGATCAGCTAATCGTGAAGGCCGTGATTTATCGGAAAAAATATTTAGTTTAGTGCATGTTTGGTCTAACATTTGATTTCACATTTTTTATTCCTCTTTTCATTATTATATTTAATGTGGATGATGATTTTTTTTTTTGGAGTTGTGGAAAATCGCAATTTGATCCCCCCCCTCAACCCCACCAAATCATTCAGCCCTAGCACAGAGATCGAAAAAAAGCATCAGTTCAGGAACCAGTTATCAAAGGCATGGTATTGATATTGGTAGCGGTATCTAAACTGTTTGAACGTTACCCAGCCCTACTAAATCCCATGACGGGCTGACTCCTGGAACAAACACCCACCATAGTTCTCCATCTGCTCCAGTAACTGCACTCCGCACTCCTGCTGTCGGGGATAGTGGTTGAACATTCGCTGGATGAAGTTTCTGGGCACAAACACCTCTTTGGGGAAAACATCCAGCAGCTTGTTGTAGACGACCAGGTCTCGCTCCACGCCAAACTCTGGCATCTTCTTCAAAGCGGCGTAGATGAACTCCACGTGACCCCGCCGCCTGATGTCTCTCTTGATGAAGACGTCCACCACTTTGTTAAACGTGGCCTTGGTTTTGACCTCTTTGGCCACCTGCTCAAACAGGTCGTTATGGGTGACCAAAGACTTGTCCCTCTTCTCGTCGTCGTCATTGATGAACTTGGCAGGGACGGGTCGACTCTTGGCATGTGCTGGGCTGCCGTGGAAACGCCTCAACACCTACAATTTGTTGGCAAGACGGAAAAAAGTGAGACTTTTATTGTAATAGGTGCTGCACAATATCAGGAAAATACGCAATAACGTTGTTGAATATCACGATAACGATATTACTTGCATATATATATATATATATAATATATAATCATCGTTACATGGTAAGTTTAGTCTTTTCCTGGTTTCAAAGGCTGCATTACAGTAAAGTGATGTCACTTCCTGAACTTACCAGACTGTTCTAGCTGTTCTATTATTTGCCTTTACCCACTTAGTCATTATATCCACATTATGATGGTTATTTATCTAAAATCTAAATATTTTGTGAAAGCACCAATTGTCAACCTTACAATATTGTCGCAACATCGACATCGAGGTATTTGGTCAAACACATTGTGATATCTGATTTTCTCCTACTCTCATCGCTCAGGAAAAGTTCATGAAATGACCAATATTTTGAGTAGAGACTAAAGTTTACCTGGGTGTTATGTAGCATGTCAGGCTGACTGGAGGAGGCTGACCGGAGCAGAACACCATGCTGGGCAGCAGACCTGACCGACTGGCCCACCAGTCTGAGACACTGCATCTGGAGGAAGCAGCGGGCACACTTCATGGTTGAGCCATCACGCCGACTTTCAGGGAACGGAACTGCAGAAGAGGGACACAATGAACGTTGCATGGACAGTATCGAGAAAAGCTTCATTTCTTTCACAAACCTGCACTCAAGACTGTGGTAAGACTAGGGGAAATTCAAGGTCCCAGTAGCTTAAAGACATCACACACAAATCATAAACAGGATGATAAAATAACAAATCCACATGAATAATATGGACAATAAAAGAAAAGATACTAAATAAAAAAATCCACATGAATGTACTAAGGGATGAGACGCTTGCAGTGACAGGGAAGGTAAGGTGCTCTATGGTAAGGTGCTCTATGGGAGTGTGTGTCATGGTGGTAGTGCAAATAAGTCCAATAATGCAAGGAATGTAGACATTGTAATATAAAAACTATACAGCAGTGCAAGAAAAAACAGCATTAAATATGGGCATTATAAGGAAATAAAGTAGACAGTAGGATAGACACAAATCAAAGTCAATATCAGAGGTTTGAAGTAATAGCGTTACAGCCATTGTTCAAGTATTAAGCTAGACCTCAGTCAGGAGGGAGGAAGGGGTCGTGCATATGAGCTAATATAGCCTGTAAACAGTGTAAGCAGTAAACGGTAATACACGACTGATGTACATTTTAGACTCGTATAGATTTATACACTTAACTCGATTCTGTTTGAACGTTTTATTTTGGTGGAATACCCACCATTTATGCTGACGAACGTACGAAGAAATGAGTCTCCTTCAAAAATCACCCTGTTGACGCCTCGATGACGAAAAGCCGGCAGAACATCCTGGTCCTGCACACATTCGCTTCCCCCAAAATAACAGAAACATTAGCGCAAAAAAGGAATTGTTCCGCAAAGTCCTTTTCCGTCCGCTGCAGTAAATTAACTTATTTATTGAACTGTGTTGTACATTCCTCTAAAATGTCCTGTCGTAAATATATTTTGGCGCCTGTTTTTATAATAGTTATTATGTGGCACTACCCATGCTGTGAAGGCAAACAAAAAAAAAGAACACATGCGCATTAGGCTTTTTATACTAGATTTATTTAAACAAGTGTGACAAGTGAAAGCTAATGAAAGATATCATTAATATTTATATTCGTAGCCAGTCGTATTTTGGGCATATACTGTTGAAGATTTGGGGTCGTCAATGATAGGTATAATGCACACACTACACAACCCTGTCGCCTGGTGGCGACAATTACTTCCAAACAAATGCAGTCTCAGCTTGTATTTGACAGGCGCTGAGGTGTAGCCTGGAAAAGTTGGGTTGCTAGTTTCATACTGCATTCTTCTGGTACACTACTAGATACTCGTTGCTGTGTCACACACTGAGACTGGAGACAATAACTGTTGGAGAGAGTTCATTCATGCAACTTTGATGCAACTTTTGACATTCATAATCATAACTCATCATCATCACGCGTGGTCTTCCGCGAATAGTGTCAAGCTAGCCATGACGAGATACAGAACTTCCGTAGGACACTTTCAATCTTTTAATTAGCGATGTGTTTTTTTTGTTTTTATTTCGTTATCTCATTAACTGTTATCGCCATAAGTACTATCGTTTAATATTCACTTGATTTATGATTTCATTTTTAATAAATTGTATCTTTAATAAACAATAGCGCTCAATGTACAGGAAAACTGCCCACGTTTCCGGTATTCTTGTTGCTAAAGCTGGCAATTTGACACAAGTCCCCCGAGTGTGACTTCTGACACTCCTCTCACAGCATGGAAAACACACCTCAGTCCAGACTCTACCTCTAGAGAAACTGCCCACAACTTCATCTTCGGATTATGGATTCCTCTACAAACAGTTTGGGTGAGTGAAGCAACGAAAAACGTATTTTGTGTTTCTGTGTAGGCAAACTTACGACGGACAACATGACTTTCAGCATTTTTACCAAACTGTAAAAATGTCAAGCTCGTTCGGCTGTATCTTTCTCAAAGCAGCTTTTAATTTAATATGTAAGTTAACGTTTTACAGTTCTTGCTTTCTGGCGCATTGGTAGGCTATATTTTGGCTGAAGAGGATATAGTGGGGAAAACAGGCGGGCTCCTACAAAATGTTAACAATTAATGAAGTTTATGGTGGTTGAGGCTTGAATTCTTGGACTAACGTTACACCCAATTAAGCAGGCCTAATGGCGCTTGGAAGTTTGTCACTGTTTATTCAGCTACCTGTTATACCTATTTACCGTCAAGAAACGCCCTTTAACCTTTTTATTTTTCAAATAGTGATGTGTTGCAAAATGACAGCAGCACTTGTGTAACTGTGTAGGTGTGTACGACCCTGGCTGCCGCTGCATATCCTGAAGTGTTGCTAAGCAGCTGCTGCAGTTACTTTTTCTGCTGCTAGTTTCGGTTTTAGCGCGTGATGGTTTAGCCTTGTAGTCCAGCAGCTGTCTTTATTTTGACACGCGGGGTCAAGTCAAATTTGAGGCGTGACTATAGCCTAACTCCTTTTTTTTCTGTATTTTTTCATGTACTGTATACAGAGGGGTTGTAACTAATGGCACCAGAGTTAGTTAACCTTACGAAACATGTAGTTTTGTTTAAATGAACGTTTTTTGTAAATGAGGTTTTGCTAAAAGTTACATGATGGTCATCCTGGCTGTGTGTTCTCAGCAGCTACATTAACAGACCACCAGCAGAGCTGTCAGGGGATCAAAGAGCTCTGCTGTCTGGGTAAATATACAAAAAAGTACAAAAAACTTGGCTATATATAATATTTTGCACTGTATGTGATTTTTTTACACAAACGTTTGACTCCTAAATTTTATTGAAAAATTAGTAGGCCTACATTTTGCTCTCCAAGTCAAGAAAGCAACAATCCCGAGTACTTGAAAAGCTCTGCCCCCACAATGCTGGCTGTTTAACAGGAGCTGTAACACTGTTGCACATTGCTGCTTTTGTTGCACATCTGTAGGCCCTGCTGGCCCACTTTATGTGCTGATGTTGTGTTTACTTGTCTTGTAAATTGGTGGGGCGGCAAGGCACTGGGGAACAGTAAATATCACATGAGGACGCTCGCCAGCATCTGTGGGCTAAGCTGCTGTGGCTCAGTGCTGGAGGGAACTGAAGTGTAAAATACAGAGGTTGCCACTCTTCTCGATGACGGTCTCTGTCGTTAATAGTAATTATCTTGTACTAATGCTTCATGATTGAACAGCTTTGAAAAGCTATGATGTGGGTGTACTGATACTGTGCAGCCCTGTTATACTGCAGCTCCTTCCCGTGTCTCACTGTCAGCTGACTGCATGGCTTGCACCATATCATGATCAGATGATTATAACAACTTACTGTTGTAGTTAGTGATGCACAAGACAATACCAATATACAATAGTCTTCTCCACCCATAATGCCCAATACATATGTCTGGTATGCAGAGTTTTTTTTAAACAAAAGGGCTTACATAGGGATGGGTCATACGCCTAGACTGGTCATATGGCTGAAATTATTGGCACATGTTAATAACATTGTTTTTACAATACCAATATATTCAGTATCACAATATGGTAAAAGCATGCAAAATGACATAACATACTCAGCTTGATGTTTAATGCAATGTACTGTGTTTCACTGTTATTGTATTATTACATCACACCAAACTCTTCACACATAATGGACTAATGTCTCACTTGTTAGTTTGTAATCACAGCTTGGAATCCTTCATTTTGGACAACAGGATTTTGCAAAATGAACATATACTGTGTACACGTACAAAATGGTAAGAGTACCACCAATGATAAAAAATAATTTCCCAACACCCATGTATGTTTATGCTTCGTAAAGCTAATATCAGCAGATACTCTGGTACCACTATGTTTGTATGCTGGTACGTCGTTAGTTGTAGTGGATACACAGGCAGAAATATATATATATTTGATTTAATAAATATAACTAGGCCTATCATCAACCAATTATGGTGACTGAGAAAATGTGACAGCATCTTTAGGTCTCTGGACACTCCAGGGTGGCCTGTATTAGACATAAATATAGTCAGAGCGTGTCAAATTGCAATGTGGTAACAAAGAACACCTGTCATCCGCTGTGCATTTAATTAGTGTTCGACCGATATGGGTTTTTTAATGACCGATGCAATATTTAGACAGCAGGGCTGCCGATGGCTGATATATAATGTCGATATCATCATTTTTGCAACTGATGAAATGCAACAATTTAATGATAACAACAACAAATGAGACACAACATTGCTGAACTTAAATGAACATTTATTTAAAGGTATAGTAAGTGATGGAAATCCAATACGCTTTTTTGTCAAATTCAGCGAATATCTCCTCACGTTCACCTAGCTTCCTATTTTCTGTGTGCGCTGAAAGAAAATGTGTAGGTGTTCCTAATGTGTCTTTTTTTTTCTTTAGAAATCTGTACACCCACATACATAAATACACCGCCTAGTTCCCATATTTACAACAAACAGGAAGCTAAAATGCATCACTTCCTGTGAGCCAGAGGGACTTTTCCCAGAAAAGGACTAGAGGTACCAGACACCGAAGCTGTGTCCCAGTTGCATACTAATATGTATGCATCGTATAATACTTACCGTGTACAGTTGAGTGAGTCGTGCACTCGTACTTCTCACAGCTGATGATAGCTAAAACACATTGTTGGTGGCGGTGGACAGACACAGCTCGCAAAAACAAAAAAGTGAGTTTTTGCCAAACACTTTTTCCTCTACTTATGGAAATTTCAAACAAACCTATCTAAACAATCGGTTGACTCACATCTTCTATAATTACAAAAACTGATTGAGTACATGAGCAGTGTCCCAATTCCATAGTACATAGTTTACAGTATGATCTATATATAGCAGTTCTTCAGAGTATAGTTTTTCTACAGTTGGTATACAAGAAACCAGTGTATGGTTAACCAACAGGAAATGATGTATGCGCCAGATGATGAATAAAACGATAACTTTGGAGTGTCACTGCTAATTAAACTCCACTGAGAGTTGAATGTTTTTATACATTAAATACTTTATTGTCTGTTAAATTGTGTCGTATTCTTGTTTCACCACCATCTGCACATCAGAATCTTTTGCAGCTGTGAGTAGCTTCTCCGTGTCTTTTGTGCATTGCATTGTTGGACAATAGTGTCCACCAACAGTACGCTCAAAAATCAAGGGATTTGGTACGTCTTCCTGTCTTGTTTGACTGTTGTAGCTGACAGTCATGAGAACCACAACCAAGTAAAAAAGAAACGAGTTGTAATAAAGCAGAATTATTCTTACATTTTCCATTTTTTCAGTGTGAATAACAAACATTTGGGACACAGTGCAAGTTGTGCAGAGATCAAGAGGAAGTTGCATTAGCAGATGGCAGATATTTCAGGGTTCCCCCCCCTCCCAGAATGTTGTAATACTGCTTTTTAGATTCTGGAGGTAGACAGTTTGTGTGTGTTAGGGCTCAGAGCCTTCTTGGTGCTGACAGAAACGTTTTAGGGTTAGATAATATAAGATAAGATAAGATAGACTTTATTAATCCCACACTGGGGACATTCATGTGCTACAGCAGCTCACAAGAAAAACAATTACACACATCAGAATAACACAAATACACATTAAGTAGACATAGGAGAAGAAATATGCATAAAGTATAAGAAATAGAATTAGTTATAATAATAATAGTAATACAACAAACATGTACACAATAAACAGACAGTATATAAACAGATATACAGATGAATAGAAATGACATATTGCACAGTTGAAGGTAATGGAGAGTAATACATGAATAAATATGCAATGTGCAGAATATTGTCCAGTGATGGCTCATATTGCGGAAACAGCTAGCAGTGCTACATTATGATGTTGCATTAAAGAGTCTGACTGCTGCTGGAATGAAGGACCTAGGCTAGTTTGTCTTTGATCAGTTAAGTTCATAGTTCCTGATCTGAAGCAAAATTCTGCTAATTTTGACATCTTTACTGAAAACGAATACATTCTTTGTTGAATGCAAAGGGGGCTTTGTGGAAAAACATTTCTCAAAGAAAGGTATCGACGAGATTTTGATTTCAGTTACGTATCAGTACTGAAACCGATACCCGGCCCTCGTCTCTTTGTACGAAGTTCCACTTGAGCTGCCACCAGACGTATAAATCAGAAAGAAAGAAAACCAACTCGTCGTGGACATAGTCCACAAACAGGAATGCTTTCTGCTTATTAAATCAGTATCTATAAATCTCATTGCTCGTTACCCAGTGAGCTCATTGCGCTGCAGAGATTAATGCTCCCTCAGCAGTCAACAGACTAGCTCGCGGTTTTGTTATCTGTATGCAGAGCAAGCACGGTCTTGCACAATGTTTGTGTCTGCCTCAGCCAGATATGACAGTCAAACGTGCGACAGTGTGTTGACCCGCTGCCGGCGCTGTGAGCTCACACATGTAGCATCTCCTCTGGCTGTGTGCCAGTTCTTTTGAGAGGCTTTTAACTCTCTCTTCTGAAGAATTGAATTAAGAAGCTTGACTGCTGTTAGTGATGAAATGTTTAGTACAGCTAAAACAGGGGTTTGGCAAGAAATGAGAATGGATTGTTTGGGGGGTTTACGTATTACCGAAACCTTTTACTTAAAGGTGCTGTGGGTAGGATTGTGAAGATCCAGGACTTAGCCAAAAAATTGGAACATCGACAACAGCGGTCTCCTAAGCCCAAAGCTCAAATATCACAATATTTTTGACCAAATACATTGATATTGCAACGTTATTGTAGGGTTGACAATTGGTGCTTTCACAAAACATTAACACAATGAGATTTGTGACAAATAATGATCAGTAATGTGGATATAATGAATAAGTGGGTAATGAAAAATAATAGAACTGTGAGAACAGTCAGTAAAGTAAATTACATCACTTCACTGTAATGCAGCCTGTAAAACCAGGAAAAGACAACACTTGTGTTATGATATTACGATTGTCAAAATCTAAGCCGATATCTAGTCTCATATCACGATATCGATTTATATTGATATATCGCCCAGCAACACAACACAACGCAAAAAGTGCAGTTACAGCGCAGCGGGGGGAGAAGAGAAAGTGTTTCTCGGATATGATGCTGCGCTCTGTTTTACTTCTCACAGGCGACCTCAGATACTAACACAGGGGCGTACAGGATGTTGAGGTGTCAAAATCAAAGAAGTGAGCACAAAGCAGCGAGCGGTGTGCTCCGGGACAAACGGCGTCTGTAGGTGGTTGGCTTGATTACGGAGAACCTGTGTGAGAGGTAGAGAGAGTGAGTGGGTGGACACTGTGAGACTAAGTTCCATGTGATCGTCACACAACTGCCACGGTAGAAACGTGTGCTTTTTGAAGATACTGAAATTAAGCTCACATGAGTTGCAAAAAAAAAAAAAAAGTGGCGTTCCAAACAGAAACAGATTTACTGTAAACTAGGCTAATTATATCTGCTGCTTCCACTCTACTTCTGGCTCTAATCAGGCTGGACAAAAAGGGGAGTTTTTCAGCAACCAGTTGGACAAGAAAGACTGTGTAGCTGCACAGAGACTCGACAAAAGACTCCGATCAGTCCAAGAGTGTGTGGCTGTGCAGCTGTCAGGCAGCCAACCGCCCACAAGACCTACAATGACCCCGGGCCTTTCAGAAAAGTGCAAATCAAATAGAGGATTTGTATTCCTGGCTTTGGAATCCAATTCTGTGGGATTATTGGATACTTGTGGTTTTTCATACGAGTACCAACAAACTCTCAGAGGCCTCACTCACTTGCCACAAAACATGTTTTTTTGATTCATTTTCCTTCATAACTTGAACCACGAATTCATAATTTGCCACAAAATTCTTGTAATTGAATTCAATTTCACTTGGAAGTTAGTTTTAAGAATCTGTATGTAGAAGACCAAACTAATTGACGGTAGGTGACTGGGTTGCTTAAAGCCCCTGATAACATGCTTTCATATCCTATTTTAATGGCCAAAACATTTCAAACATGAAAGAGTGAAGAAGACGAAATAAGAGTCCCTTATCTGCCATGGTTGATATATGCATGCATGCATTGTTTCCTGCCCCTTTTTCTGCATGCTGGTACTTTTTGGGCAGGAATGTAAAGGCGCTGACACACCAACCCGATTATCGGCTGTCTGGCGAGGTCGGTGACTCGAGTCTGTTCGGTGCGTTCCGTGCCGTCGTCAGTCGGAGGAGGAGGAGGAGGAGCCGTCGGCGTTCATTTTGGCCAATTTGACTTGTTGAATCAGCCAGTGGGCAGTCGGACTCAATGACCAATCTGATTGGTGGAGTGCTAGCCCTTGACTAGCGAATCAGTGCACGAGAAAACCGGAGCTGAGTACGCCAGTATCTTCTTATTACTAGCCATCGTATTTTCTTCCGTTCAGCGAGTAATGACAACTACGATCCTTCTTGACTACTATCACCACTCTCTGATGAAAGCAATGAGTGACGACAGCGTGCTCTGTGTTTACTAGGTCTGGAGAGATGTTACGTCATTTCCGTTTTTCATTTTTTGGGCGACAATACAGATTAGCGCCGCCTGCTGTTATGGAGACGTATTACGCTTCGCACAC
The DNA here is from genome assembly GCF_031162955.1 of Sander vitreus. Lineage (NCBI taxonomy): Eukaryota > Metazoa > Chordata > Actinopteri > Perciformes > Percidae > Sander > Sander vitreus. Next base: position 17,797,206 of record NC_135873.1, on the reverse strand, counting down.
GTGCAGAACGTACGCTCAAGTCGGCGTCGCTTCAGTGTGTTCCGAGGCACTTTTTTGACCCGCTCGGGTTTTGCTGACCAAAAATGCTCAAAAAGTGTGGCATAATGTGCATTTCTCGTAGTAATTTTGACGTAGTAGAGTTAAATGACAAGTTTGAATATTAACCAAAATCCCAGTGCGGTTGCTGTGAATTTAATGTGAATCAAATCCCTGCTTCCCATGAGCTGTTGCCAAACAACTATGAGTCACCCACAGTCTTGGCTTGTAAAAATGTAAAAAATGAAAACAGGAAAACCAGAAGCTCAAAGTAGAGCGGGAAAGTGTGTGTGGGTGTGTGTGTGTGTGTGTGTGTGTGTGTGTGTGTGTCTTCATTTATACTGTATTAGACCAGTGTTGTCCTCTGATCTGATGAAGTCTGATATCATCCTCCTGTCATTCATTGATTTGATTTGAGCTGTATAATTGATCTATATACTAAACAGATTGTAGTCTGAAGTACATTCTACTTACATTTAGGAGTTGCCACAGACATGCATTTGTGACTTTCATTTGGTTTATTCCAACAGTTTTGTCTGTTTTATAACAATTACAGACATCTAAATCTGTATTTTATTGGAGTTGGCTGGATGTTTGGTTTCATTCATTCATATTCAGCTTGCGTGTTTCTGACTTTGAATGTTTCCTAGTAAAACAAACTCTCAGCACTTCATTTGGTGCATTACTTTTGATCTTGTGCTTCCAAATTAAAATGTTCTCGGTGCACCAGTTTCTCTCATATGAGGACATGTACTTCTTCCTGTTTAAAGACAGTACAGGTTACGCATGAATGTGTTTAAGGCCAGTGGTTAAACTGGTGATCTAGGGTGTTAAAGGTCTGGTGACAATTTTCCGTGCTTCGTTAAAAATGTTTTCCATCAGGTGTGACGACATAAACATTTAGTTCAGAGTAGGGCTTCGCGATATATAAATAACATATGCGATAACGTTGTTGAATATCGCAATAACGATATTTCTTGCGCTAAACAAACAGATATTAAAGTGTACTCAGTTCTGCTGCTTTCAGTATTCTGCTAAAATACATTCAGATTGCTTGTTGAATTTAAAACAAATTAAAGGAAATCATTTCCAACATTCTTTTATTGAACTAATTGAACATTACATTGAATATAAAAGGCACCACAAACATACTTACATTTTAAAGTGCAGTTTTTTCACTGACATTTTCTTTCAACTAACACCAAAAAATGTCCGAGTGTCTTTTGCGATATGGCGCAGCCTTTCGCCATGTGTTCACTGCGCCAGTTGATATCGCGATGACGGTAAAAAAAGCCGATATACTGCGCAGCCCTAGTTCAGAGTGTTTAGGTGTTGTTAGACTTATAGCAGTGCACAGCAATACCGTCTGAAAGGAGGTTAGTAAGCAGCCAGAGAGTCATATTTATAGTTTTCTGTATATTAAAAGGACTGTCACTCACGGTGACTGTCGTGACGTGCACTTTGAAAAGACGAGACATCCTCGATAACGAGGAGACCCATCCTATTTTAATTTGGACATCAGAGTGTTCAAAAACTTTTATTGTGTTCTTATGTTTAACCTTCACATTACCACCGCCACTACCAGTAAAACCAGACTATAAAACACTCCATTCATCTAGTCCATGTATAAAACCAGCAGACTAAGTATAGGATCCCACTGCCAAAAACAGATCCTGTGAAGAAGCTCTCCTGCAGCAGCAGTGGGTGTGGTGCCACCATACTGCCAGTCATGGCCTCGCCATAAATACTATAAATACATACTTTTTAAAAGCCAGAGCCTCCTTTTTATGTCATATCAGTTTTGAATCAAGAATCAATTCTGAATCTAATCATAACACCAAGAATTGCAATCGCAATCAAATTGTGAGATTTTCCAAACATTCCCACATGAATTATGTTTGTATGTGTATGTTAAGGATATTTAGCCAGTGATGTTGGACAGTAAATGACACTTTCATTTCATTATTCTTAAACAGAATATACTTTCGAACACGTCTCTCTGTTTTTTAGCTTAACTGCAATACCGCGGTCACGTGACGCCTACCGTGGGTCTGAGCTCGTCATCACCACAAAGAAACGTTGGCCTGCACATGTGCACGTTGTGTCTAATGACATGGATTCATTGATTCTAATGACATGGATTCATTGATTCTAATGACATGGATTCATTGATTCTAATGACATGGATTGTGCCTGATGACATCGTGTCTTACATGTGGATTCAAGGTTTTCTAAACAAAACTAATCATCAAAAGATGGAGCAAATCCGACCTTTCGTAAGTTGGGGAGCTCAATATTCCATGACACATAATAACATTCCATTTGTGTTGACTATTTATAAGGCCTATATGCGAGAGTACCTGTGTAATGTCTTGTATCGGAGAAATGAAACATTTCTCCGTTCTCAGCTGAGGTAGACACATTAACTAGCTTAACAAGCTGCAGTGTCTACCATTGCACATTAGCCTAGCAGCTAGCGGAGTTTCCTTCTGTTTATAGCTTTATCCCGATAAAACGGCACGGTTGAATTTCAGCCTGCATGCACGTTTCATAGCCGAAAACAGAGCGGCTTATATTGGTTATATTAGAGAGAGCATTGTCGGCAAACTTTATTTATTTTACTGTATTGACAAAAGAGCTTTCTGAACTGTCTGTGGAATGGATCAACGGAGATGAGAGAAACCATAAATGACAGCAAAACTCAGTAAAGACTCTCACATTGAGCTGAAATGGTAACACTGTGCTGCAATCTTTTTATACAGTCTCAGGCTGCAACATATGTTGTAAGGTTTAAGCCCATGTTTTTCCGGGGGTAACACAATTCACTTTACCGGCAGTATTGACAATAGATAAAGCCACCATGTCTTGAGAAGCTCTAGCTTGTTGTTTTATTGTTCACTTTTAACTCACTTCAACTTTGCTATGTCTTTTACCTCTCTCTTTTCCTCACAGCGGCACTCATACGCTACTCTCCGTTACCGCTCGCTCTCCTTGCGCGACCACACGGGCACTGGCGTCACTCACTTAACTTCCGCTACTCTCGTAAGGGGGTTGATACCGCGGGATTTTATTGCTTTTCAACCGCGGTAAGAAAAAATCCATACCGTCCCAGCCCTATTTGCAATTCAGTGGACTAGGGACACACTGCAATAAGAGCCAAAAAGCCAGAGCCTCCTTTCTATGTCATATCAGTTTTGAATCAAGAATCAATTCTGAATCTAATCATAACACCAAGAACTGCAATCGCAATCAAATTGTGAGATTTTCCAAACATTCCCACATGAATTACACATAGGGCTGGGTATTGTTTAAAGATTTCCGATACCGGTACCAATACCGTGAATTCGATACTGGTTCCTAAACGATACTTTTTTGACACCAATTTTATATAAAAAAAAAAAGAAAAAAGAAATTACAACATTACACACAAATCTTTTTATATATTTTTCAGCTCCTACTACGTGAGCTCTCTGTAGTTACTCTGTGTAACGTAGAGTTTTTCCTGCGTGTCTCTACTACAAGTAACGTTATACAGCCAATCACATTATTAGATCTCGGTAGAAACATGCTGCGTGCTCATTGGCTCACTGACGCTGATGAGTTTGACTCCTTAGGTATTGAAATTGGGTATTGAATGACAAGGCATTTTTCAATACTCGATACTTTAGAGCCAATTCGGTCGGTGCCTAAGAAGTATTGAATACCCAGCCCTATTCCCAAGAAAGACTGCACTGAAACACAACTTAGAGCTTCTGGAGAAAATCAAATCAAAATATTTTTGACCAGATATTTCAATGTCGATATTGTGGCGATTTTGTTGACTATTGGTGCTTTCACAAAATATTACCTCACTTGTATTCCTGAAGAGCCACATTTATCAGCAGTGTGGTATTTATATGTGCATGCAGGAGTTGCAGATGGACCCAAGCTGAGGTCAAATTCAGCAATAAACAGTGCCTTTGGATGGGAAACTCCAACTTCCTGTTTGGTGTACCACCTTCCTGTCGAGAATTGGCCAGATGTAGACAGTGTGATGTCGCGTCCAGATATGTCTAGCAGAGTGACAATGATACAGAAAATGATCCAGTAATGTTACGTGTCAGCCTAAGTTTCCGTTGTCCGGTAATTACCGGTCATTTACTGGGAAAAAAATGATGAGGACCGAAAATTGTAATTGTCTGTGGACATAATAGAATAGGCTACAGGGATTTTCATATCTTTCGTTCTTCCGTGTTTCATTTAAAATAAAAAAAAAGACTGTAGCGTATCTGATAAAGGAAAAAAATATGTCACACTTAGGGTTGGGTACCGAGACCCGGTGCTAATATGGCACCGGTGCCTTAACGACCGCTATCTACCGGACCGGTAGAAGAGGCACCAAAACCTGGGCTGGGTTTCGGTGCCTCTTATATTCCTGCGCTGCTCTCTAGTGCTCTGAAACGGACGTCATAGAGGCAACAGAAACATTGTTGCATTTGATGCTAGTTAAAGTACTCATATTGTGCTTTTTGGCTTTTTCCCTTTCCTTTATTGTGTTATGTATCCTTTTTGTGCATGTTATATGTTTACAAAGTGAAAAAGCCCAAAGTCCACCCCAAAGGGACTTACCATCTCCAACAGAAAACACTGTTCACAAACTGCTCCAAACAGCTCTGTTGTAGTCCAGCCTTTACTTCCCTGACAAACGTCCCTCACACTCTGCTTCTGACTGGCTAGTAGTCCTTACCTAGGTACTGTCAGGACACGCCCTCATACTCTGCTTCTGACTGGCTAGTAGTCCTTAACTAGCTACTGAGCATGTGTGACTCCCAACAAAGATGGAACAGAAGTGAGATGTCTCACTCTGTAGCTAAAACAGAGAGCTCAACACACAGGGTGAAAAGAGGAGCTGCAGCAATGTGCAGTACGACAAAAATATGGTGTTTTTTGAAAATTAAACCATGTAAACCTATTCAGGTACAACCTCTAAATACAATTATGAACCTGAAGATGAGCATAATATGAGCACTTTAACATTACACTTGGCAGCAGGTAACGTTAATGTTAGCCTACCGTTAGCTAGCAGCTGGATTAAACACGGTTAAAATGCTGACAGCTAACCGATGTAAAGTATTTTACTGTAGAGGATTCTAACAGTAACAGTAACAGTCTGCCGTTGTCACAAAAACAACAGACGGTATGTTTACTTGAAACTCGCCTCGCAAGCCTCGTGGTGCATTCAAAGGTATTGTAAAATACCCTTTTCCCATCTAGAGGTTGTTTTTGTCATTTACCAGCAATTTACTGGTGAAATAAGTTATTGTTATAAGTTGTTGTTATTACATTTTTTATTTAAATCATTTAATTTTGACCATGTGGCCTTAGCAATGAACAAGCTGCTCTTAAATGTTATTAACTGTCATTTTGTGAATAGGTAGTTTTAAATCTTTCTAAAAGTATCGGTTCAGGCACCGGCACCACTTTGAAAGTATCGTTTTAGCACCGGTATTGGAAATAATCCAAACGATCCCCAACCATAGTCACATCTGATTTGACGCAGTAGTCTATCGTAAGTTTACAAACTACGAAACGGTGACAAGCAAGCAGGCATTTCAAAGCCCAAGCCATGGCGAAACATTCCCAAACGGGGCCATTTTTGGACCAGTTTCTCCACACACCAATCTGAAATCTATTTGAAGCTTTTCATATCTGTAATAGGGGTGCATGATATATCGACTCAATATCGTTATCGCGATATCATGTTGCGCAATATTATATCGAAAGTGTCGCGATAAGTATGCAATATTTTGTTTATAGTGAAGCGCTGCGTCCCGTCCATTGGCTGTGTGGCTTTTGTGTTCGATTTAGAGCCTGTTATAATGCTATAATGATCATGTTTCATTGGCCAGTTACCGTGCCACTTGCACATGTTAGTACCCTATGTAGTGTACCACGTGTGTGCATATATCAACAAAGTGACAGTGTAAGTGAAGAAATAGACCACAAAACAGAACGAATCAGAGAAGTGAAAGAAAAGTTGTGTCCTGTCCTTTATTTATTTATTTTATACTGTACAACCAGTAAAACATGTCCTGTATTCTCTATTTATTTATTTTATACTGTCCAACCAGTAAAACATGTCCTGTTCTGTAGACATGGTCATTATTTATTTATTCATGTTGGACCAGTCCAATAAACCTTGTGTTGTAAGAAAACTTGTTTTATTTGTTGTGAATCTATTTTGATGTTTTCCCATAACTTTAGTAACTTTACATATGTTTAAAAATATCGACATTAATATTGATATCACAATATTCATCGCAATATCACATTTTGTCAATATCGTGCACCCCTAATCTGTAATCACTGACAAAGCAAGACAGGACCAAGCCCACTCCACTCTCAGGTTTCTTATACTTTAATTTACAAAGTTACTCTTGATCTAAAGCAGTGTTCATGTTGGCACCTGATTTTGATTCAGCCTCTTGACGAAAAAAGGTATATTAGTTGTAGTTAGTTTGTTTAAGGCAACACAGATGCCATACATTTTAGTTGACTTTTCAGTTATTTTAGTCAAATTGTTCTAAGCATTTTGAGGCTAAGGCTTTCCCCCATAGACAGTATATAAGAATGGACCAACAGATCCCGTGTCTCTGGACGGAGACCAGTGAAGGATATTAGAAGCTCTTTCCCGGTGATGGCTGAGCGTTACTGAGCAGCCTCCAACTGAGAGAGACGACGTAAATGTGCCGTGAGCAACCTGTCTGAAAGTTGGAAGTCTTCTGGTAGCTGTGCCAAGAGAAATCTCAATCATTCCCAATCTTACAGAGACGGAGAGCGTAGGTATATGTAAGGAGATAACATGGACACAGGCTAATTATTGCTAACTAAAATGATAGTTAACATTAGTAATTCAACTTAAACAGCTAATGTAAGTCTAAACTGCCTGAGAGCTTCTCCTGTACTATACGGTAACTCCTCTACTATGAGACAGTAAGTCGCGTGGTTATGACACAATCGTTAGCCTATTTTTTATAAAAACATCTGCTACGGAGCCATAACGTGAGCTACAAGGTAATGGAGCCTTTTATACATTGTCGTGTTTCTTTAGAAATAAACAACCTTCCTGACATTTTTGTCACTTTTTTCAATGTTCTTTTAACAATTCTTTTTCAACTGCTATAAAATTGAATAAAACACCCACATTCAATGAAAGTAGTGAACTGATCATTTATTTGACTTGTGAAGAGCATTGTTTTGGAACCATCCACACTATTTTTTTTTTGACAGTTTGAAAGAAACCCAAATTTCTGATATATAGAAACTTTTTTAGAATGGCTCAAATTTGATCCGAGGACAACAGGAGGGTTAATATTTGTTGACGGAAAAATGGAATGCAAGTTGGAATGCACAACATGGATTCCACAGCTTTTTGGTTAGTATCCTCACTTTAGTTCCTGCCTGCATTATGTTGTGCAATAGTGCACGTTTACACCCCCAGTAACTGTTAATTATCTTCTTGGCCAGTCTCCAGCATTCAGTGTTACGTATCTTTTGTCAGGCTGGGTGTGTGTGACAGATAGAAGGTAAATAGTCAGACTCTGTGTTAAGTGATCATTGCAAAACTTCAACGGTCCATAACCCCGGGGCCAGCTGGGGAGATTTAAGCCTCAAAGCTTGATTTCTGTCCAGGCTGTAGTAGTGATCTGACATGCATGTGTGTATGATGAAGCTGCAGCTCATGAGAACTTCACAGCAAAGGAGACGACGGTTAGACTGATATATGATCTGTTTTGAGGAAGCTTGAATTGGCTTATATCCTTCAGAGCCTTTCAGAACCTGCCAACATTATGGGAAATACATTTTATTTCCAAGAGTTAGATGATAAGATTGATATTAATCTCATGTGTTTTACAAAGCAGATCATTTTAGAATATATAGTACATCATTTTGGTAGTGTAGTACAGTTAAGTACGCCGTTTAAATGGCAGTGTCATTAAATCAATAAAGATGCCCCACCCAACGTAGGAGGCCGACAGAATGGAGCACAAAGAGAGAAGACACCAACTGCAAAACAGCTCTGACCTGCTCTCTAGTGCCAGTGTGTCCTTCAGGACCATAGACTGCATATAAAGATGGACGACTCGTCTCCACTTCTTCCCACTGTACAAAAGTGAAGCCCAAAATATCACGGATACAGGCGCTGCCATCTTGTTATTTTGGAGCCAGAGTCTGCGCAGTAGTGATCGAGCGTTGGAGCCGCCTGACCAATCGCGAGTCAATCACAGCTGTCAATCATGACGTTTCACCCCGTTGTTGTAGCATGAAATAACTAATGTACAGACTATTGGCATAGCTATCATCAGCTTCTATTCAGAAATGTCAAATAAAGACAGCAAAATCAGCATGCAGGTCAAGCCTTCATAAAGACAACGCCACCATGACCAAATTTTGAATTCTCAATGGCTGCAACCCAACATGAGCCAAATACAAAGTGTCTGCTTACACTACAGCTTTAGAGTAATGTGCCCATCCATCACTGCCTGAGTGTTGGAGTTAATGGGCTTCATCTGGGTTTGAAAAGGGAAAGTTGTTTTTTTGCTAATGATGTTGGGTCTTTGATGCTCCTCGTGGTCTGATGAAGGCGGTTTTTTCCCCTCACACAGTGGGAAAGAGCTTTTGGCACATGTTTCTGCTTTCCTCAGCCTTTTCCGTCCACGTTGTAAGCAACAGCCTCACAAAAAGAGGGTTGGAATGTTGTAATTGTTTATCATCAGGTAGTGTTTAGAGACAAGGGTTTAGGGTGGCTATTAAAGCTCCTGCGACTTTCTGGTAAAGTCTGCACAGGCAGGACGGCCCAGTGTGGGGCAACTGGGGCCTTCCACAAGATCATCTGCTGCCAAAGTATGTTTGTGTCTCGCCCATAAGTCTAAAGACACACCAGCTTGCACAATTACATTCCTGTAAATACTATGTTAGTCTGTATCGACGGCGATTCATTTAGGGGATTGCCGCCGGAAGATCCGCCAGATGTCCATCACCTTCCGCTTTCTTTGTGTTGGCGTTCTAACCTCCGGTGGATTTGTGAGGACTATGGTTAACTGCTCCTCAGATCTCTGCAGGGTAAATCCAGACAGCTAGCTAGACTATCTGTCCCATCTGAGTTTTCTGTTGCACGACTAAAACAACCTTTGAACGTACACGTTCCACCAAAACAAGTTCCTTCCCGAGACTATTTTGCAGCGGCACCGTGGCTCATCCAGCGATCAACTTTGTCAACATCTGTTTTATCTAAAAAAAAACATTTCTCTGATTGTTCATCTTACCATCTAGTGGACTTAAAAAGCAATTGATTGAATTATTTCAGTACTAAAAATTTATTTTTTCTCATACACAATATCTATAATAAAAGATCCATTCTTGGCGTCCATGTATCGAAAATATGGCGATACTTTGCTGTATCGATTTCCCCCCCCCCAAAACAAACCTTTCCTCCATGTTTAACTGTGGTCTTCAATGATATAAATAACAATAGGCTAATAGGTGACAGTTTACAACAAGGGATGCAACATTTGAGAAGTTACCAGGGAACAAATGAGGAACGCATGAGGAACTTTAGTTAATGAATAACTCCTAATCAAATTGTATAGAGTAGCTAATGATTACAACGGACACAGAAAGGGTCAGTGATAATCAGGTAATAATAAAGTAATTACTGAGTAAATACTGTTTTATGTATACCTTTACTTTGTGGGGGGGTAAATCAGGAAACATTCATGAACAAAATGGTCAGAATGATCATTTCACTGATATTCATGAATGTACTCGCTTAACAGCGATAAAAAGAGTGATTAGATTGAATTGGTGAATAAAAACAGAAAGTAAGAGCAGCAGAGTTGTAAGTATGACTGCTACTGAACTGGTACTGCTGAATTTACTATGTGGGCAACTGAGGGATTTCCATCAGCGCTTTGATTTGAGTAGTAAAGTATTTGGATATTTCTACACTGACACTGACAACAAGACTCTAGGTTTAAAGCGGCCACACCCAGTCCTAACCCTGAGCCTTTACAGCAAACTGAATAGCTGGAAAAGCAGGAAATGACGAATACCTACATTATTAGCTGTACAAGTCATATTTTGGTGTCAGTCCTTCAGAATAAAAGACCCACAGCTTTTCTTTGTAGGCAACATTTTAAACCACATGAATTCTTCAGCAGTTGGATAGCTAGCTGAGCAGGTGAAGCAAACAAATCCCCCTCCATGACTTAAAGTAGCAAGGTTTATTCTACAGGTGTTTTCAGTTGTGTGACATATCCCTAACTTCTATGGAAGTGCCAGGTTGAGACCAAGGTTATTATAGTTTTGTATTTTTTTCATAACATCGTAATGGAGCCTTTTATACATTGTCGTGTTTCTTTAGAAATAAACAACGGACAAATAGAGTCTTTAAACGCTTCAGATGTAAAGTTATTCGCTGTCAAAGTGACGCCAAAATGAATGGCAGTCAATGGGATGCTAACGGGAGGTGATGGCTTATTAGCATCAAAATGGCGCCATAGGAGGTTCGCGGTCCGAGGAGAAGCTTACCACCTTGGAGGCACGGAGCCACGGACATGTTGTGTTCAATTTGACGTGGAATGTCGGAATTTCTGGGTTCCCAGTCGGAAACTATACATGTCTACGGGAAATGTCATGCTCGGAGAGATATAACGTTATTTGCTCTATGAAAGATCGACAAAGACGAAAACTAAGGACATTTGTGATTATTTTATTTTATTTGAGTTAGTTTTGCAAACAGACATTACAGTTTTAGTTTAGTTATCGTTTTATTGTAATGCTTCGTTTTTATTTTTATTTCAGTTAACCACAATGTTTTTTCCCACCTAGTTTTCATTATTTCGTTCGTTTTTGTTAACAATTATAACCTTGGTTGAGACACCAATGGGAAGATAAGTAGAGATTGAATGCCTGCCAAGTGCATACCAGGGTTTAAGTTGTTTCTTAGGTAATAGTGGAAGGACTTTGTTTTGCAGTGATAAGTCATATTTAAGGCATGAAGGAAACATGCAGATTTGATATCAGCCTGTCAGAGCTGATAAAGTGGCACGAGGAACAAATCGTTCCCGTGTCTGTAAAAAAACTGTAACACACCAGCCTTTTCTAACATCAGGATGTTATGATATGGTTTTGAGTTATTATGTCGTCGTGTTGTGGTCTTCTCCTTCCACTGTTTCTCTTGGCCCCTTTTGTGTTGTTGTTGTTTTCATTACGAATGAAGTCCAGTTGCAGTCACACCTAATGATTTTATTCTTTGTCAGCTCATTTCTGGTCAGACCGCCTTATAAAACCTTCAAGTGCGGTTAAGTGACTGATCATCATGTGTTACCAGAATAAACTTTGGCATGTCTCTGTGTGGTAATGATGACTGTCAGGCCAGGACTTTGTGCTGAATACTTTTGGTTGGTTTATAATAAGCCAGTGTGTAATCTAGATGGAAAAGAACTAAATAAATCTGCATTGGTCTTGACCAAGGAGGACACCAAAGTACAGGTCATCTTCAGTGTGATGTCAGGACTAGGTTGGCCTTTGTGTCTGTGTGAAACTGTAAAGCACAAGTCCCTCGCAGATTTTGATCTGGCCCTCATATCAATCCGCCTAGTGTGCGCCAAACCAAAAAGACGGGAAACTGTTTTCAAACTGCAATTACGCAACACTCATTTGAGTGTTGCGTAATTGCAGTTCAGCCGAATTTGGCAGATTTGGCAGATTAGCCGACTTTGAGACTCATAAATTCCCACACAACCAGAGCGTTTTTATATTCAGGCCTGTGAACGGCCTTGTTTTGCTTGACTTGCTAAACTCTATGATGGCTAAGGAACTTTATATGGACCAAATTGAATGTGAGAAGGTTATATGAGACATGCGATAATGCAGTCAAAAATATTTGACTTGTGATTAATAAAAGTATATCAATAAACTCGTAAAAACGTCTGGCCCTTGATATGATTGTCATTGTCCAGTGTTGCCCTTAGTGAAATTGAGTTTGAAACTCCTTCTGTAAAGGGAGACTGTGTAGGCTAATTAGGACTGAGTACCTTATTCAATACTTTTTAGGAACCAACCGGGCTCACGTAGTAGGAGCTATATAAAAAGATTTGTGCCGTAATGTGTAATGTTGTAATTTCTTTTTTTTTTTTAAACATAAAATTGGTGTCCATTATCAAATTCACGGTACTGGTATTGGTACCGTCATCGAAAATCTTGACGACACGTTGTATGAACTAGTTCACTGCCTTTTTTGTTTCATCAACATAACGTTATTAAAGAGATATTTTGCTGATTTAAATCAAGCTCTGTGTCATGGCAGTGTGGGCAGTGTGTTTAGATGAGCGGCGTTTGGCTTCCCTCCATGGCACCAGTGCACGGAGGAGAGGAGCAAATTCCCTTGCTGCCATGACACAGAGCTGCATTAAAATCTGCAAAGTATCCCTTTAAGAAAATACAGAAATTTATTTTTAGTCAAGAGTTACGATTCGATTTCTCCCGTGGAAAAATGGGCATGTAACAAAGTATTCAGCTGTGCGTTGTAAAATTTCTGGTTGCCAATAAAAAAACTGAATAAAAAGAAAATGGAAACAAAGAAAGAAAAAAGAATAAAAAGAAAAGTTGAACTCATAGTAAGTAATAAAACACATCCTTTCTCTATTCAATACTAGGGTTGGGTACCGAAACCCATACAACCGGTGTCTACCACACCAAATAGCAACGCAGATTTCGGTGCCTCATTGCGGTGCCCTTTAAATGCCTGCCCTGTTCTCTGGTGCTCTGAAACGGACATTAGAGGCAACCTACCGTTAGCTAGTAGCTGGCTTAAACGGGGTTAAAATGCTGACAGCTAAACGGTCTAAACTGTGGCTGTATTTCACTGGAAAGGATCCCAACACCAGAATGTACAACAGTCTGCAGCTAAAGACACAGAGGAGACTCGCTGCACTTTTCTAGACACCATGGCCACTGTCGCAGTCGGAGATGTTGGAGAAACAACACCGATGCATTCAGGTGCACCTAGAGAAACTCAAGCTATTGTTGTAAAGTACCATTCTGCCATCTAAATGGTTCTTCTTTTTGTAGTTTAACAGAAATTGACTGGTGAAATAAATAAGATTTTAAATAAATTATTTAAATTTGACCACATGGCCTTTAATGTTGCCAACTGTCGTTTTGCGCTCTTATTAAAGTATCAGTTTAGGCACCGGCACCTTTTTTTAAAAGTATTGTTTTAGGACCGGTATCGAAACAAACACAAACGATTCCCAACCCTATTCAATACAATTTTTGCTGCTACAGCCTTACTTGTTCTGGTATGACCAGTAGCTGTTGGTGGCAAATGTTAACTCATCAAAATAGATATTGCGCTGTATGACCCACTGAGTCCGTTTTAGTCAGCTGTGGTAAATAAAGGCCCTAATTATGATTTGAGAGTTTATGGTATTCTCACTTTAATAAAATAACATCATAACCTGTGCTTTACCTGGTAATGTTGCTGTTTCTGTTTTCTACAAATGACATTTGCAAAGATTTTATCAGTTAGTCTTGAGCAAAAAGATTGCTAGAGAATATTGTCAGTGAACTTCCAGAGAATTTAGATGCATGTGGGAAAGAAGCTTTAGACGACAATTACTGGCACTGTGTGAAACCCATGTGGATCTTAACCGTTAGCATTTGCTAAAATTGAGTTGACCAGGCTTTAAAGGATTGGTGTCTGAGAACCTCTTACCTACTTATGACTGAATGGGAAAACCATTTCCTTGGAACTTCTTGGTCAATTAATGCTCGTGCTTTGTTGGACCGCAGGGCAAAACTAAAACTTTAAATGGCTGAGTAAAAATTGAGTGGCTGAGTAATCGTGAGGATTACCAACACAGCTGAGTTTGCTGGAGCGGGAAAATATTCTCTTGATGCTCGCTTTGTTCCATCCTGTGACACAAGAAGAGAAGGAGGCATTCCACACACTCGCATTCACACACTTTTTGGACCATAACTAGCTATGGCCCTTACATGCACTCACACACACACACACACACACACCAAAACTGTAGCGCAACTCAACAAACAATAGTGTCTTTGAGAGGTTCTGGACACTGCTCTGTTTGAGTACAATGCTCCAAGCAGCTGTACTCCCCTCTCCAAATGGACAGCAGGCCAGAAAACGCACTCATGTTTATCTTTCTATACAGTACTTGTGAGGACCCTCACTGACAAAATGCATTCCCTAACCCTAACCTTAACCATCAAAACTTGTGAAAAATGTCTAACCCCAACCCTTACCGTAATCCTAACCTAAACCTATCCTTAAAGGCCCTGACACAGCAAGGCGACCGTCGGCCATTGGTCCAAGTTTTCGGCGTCATGGCCGGCGGCCGTCGCCCGAACAGCCAATTCATCTGATTGGCTGTTCAGCTTGAAAACGAGAATGAGGAAAACAAACAAACAAACGAGTGTGAGAGGCACACACAAGGCTCCATTCACTTTTCATTTCATCTGATCAATCCAATGCACATAAGAGCTGCTCAAACCAAATCTTAACCTCCAGACAGTCCTTTGGAGTAGTGGGGACCTGCAATAATGTTCTCACAATGCAGAAATACGTCACACACACAGGAATGACACTGGAATGACTTTTAGTCATCTGTTACTGAACTGTTAGCATGTATTCAGGTCCTGTTTCAATTACTATTTCCATCCAGATGTTAGACGAATTTTACACAAGCCTTCAAAATATAGGGGAAAAACTGCAGTGTAATTGTTTTTCCATCATCCATTGGCAACATCCGGAGAGTGATGGAAAAAGATATTTCAGTTTGCAAAGGTTAGTGTGTATTAGAAAGGTTGCTGGTGTCCTTTTAGTGTAAGTTACAATTGGTTGATTTCATAAAAAAACAAAGAAATGTACTCATGCCACATGTCCACTGCATGTTATGGCTCTACTCAACTCGACTCTTGTTTTGGTTTTCCATTAGCAAAAGTTGTGGATAGTGCCTGGTACCTACACAAACCAGCCCTTTTTTAAATAGCCAAGCTACCGTCAATAGCAAGCGAAAAAAATGTATTTACTCAACCCAGATTTAAAAAAAAGTTAGCCCTTAAAACAACGGCGTTCACTACACCATACGCTACGCCATTCACTATACACTACACCAGCTGTACACTATGTATACTACGCTGTACACTATACACTACACCATACACTAAGCTGTACACTATGTACACTATGCCATACACTGCTGTACACTATGTACACTACGCCGTACACTACACCGTACACTACACCGTACACTACGCTGTACACTTTGTACACTACGCCATACATTGCTGTACACTACGTCATACACTAAGCTCTACACTTTGTACACTACGCCATACACTACGCCATACACTAAGCTGTATGCAATGTACACTACGCCATACACTACGCTGTACGCAATGTACACTACGCCATACACTAAGCTGTACACTCTGCCATACACTACGCCATACACTAAGCTGTACACTATGTACACCACGCCATACACTAAGCTGTACACTATGTACACCACGCCATACACTAAGCTGTACACTATGTACACCACGCCATACACTAAGCTGTACACTACACCATACACTACGCCATACAACTGACAAAGTGCAGACGTTATCTTGGGCTTTGGGGAACACTGATCCACATTTTTCACCATTTTCTGACATTTAAGAGACCAAACAACTAATCGATTAATCAAGAACATGATCAACAGATTAATCGACAATGAAAATAACCGTTAGTTGCAGCCCTACTTTACAGTATTGATTCAAATCTATTTGCTGTGTTAACTACCTTCCTCACTGGCTCTTCTCAGGAGTGTTGAGTAAGCCAGTGTTACAATTTACCAGCCAGACTGAAACAGTGTTTCTTCTCAGTACTGATTTATTGTGAACACATGTCAAAGTCAAGTTGTACTGTAGCACATATCCAATCTATGACTATAATAACATACATTAGGAGTCATTCCTAACTTGTAGAGCTTAGATCTAGTCAGTCTCGTCTGCAGGGAAAAAAGAGCAAACTTTTTTGGCTTTAAAGACAGGCCAAGGGTGCTGCGAGATTAATTTATTTTTTTACTGTACATTTTAAACAGTTTTACGTTAACTAAAATGTTTCTATTACTTTTTGAAATGTATCAAAGCGGAAAAATAAGCAATAATGATGTTGTTTGGGCTCATTCAAGCCAGTCTTCTTACAAAAAGTCCTGCTTTTCTGAGCCACTATAAAACATCTCTCCGGTCTCTTCACAGATGACGCGTCGGCAGACGGCAGCGCTGAGTTCCCAGACCGAGCTTCCATGATGGAGGTGCGTCTGCAGGCGCAGGAGGATGAGATCACGCTGCTAAAATCCTCACTGGCTGATGCCCTGCGCAGGATCCGCCTCCATGATCAGCTCTTACCATTACTAAAACAGCAGCTCATTGCAGGTGGGTGATCTTCAACATGAACATGATATATCTACAGTACATCGGACGGTAGAACATTGTCCAGTGTTTACACAATTGACAATTACATGT
Organism: Sander vitreus; assembly: GCF_031162955.1. Classification (NCBI taxonomy): domain Eukaryota; kingdom Metazoa; phylum Chordata; class Actinopteri; order Perciformes; family Percidae; genus Sander; species Sander vitreus. Next base: position 17,780,592 of record NC_135873.1, on the reverse strand, counting down.
ATTTGTGACTTAACAGTTATGTCAATGAAGAAATCTTAAATGATTTAGTTGCCTTGTTCATTCATTTTTGTTAGGTTTTTTGATTCAATACACATGATGAATTGAATAGTAATAGTAACAGAACCACCTGTCTATCAAACTCTTGCCGAAGCCAGTTGGGAGAAGAGCCAGAAAATCTTTAGCATCGAGAAAATCTTTCGGCGCCGTTCTTCGCTCTTCTTTCAATCAAAAAATACTCCCCAGGTCTGATTTAACGGATGCTATGGCAGCATCTACTGTACACTAACCTCTCGAGAAGCCGCCATTGTGAACGAACATTCACCTCTTCGTGTCGTCACACACTGCAGCCGTCGTAGCTGCCAGTAGCTTCTTATCAGGATGCCGATTGGTCCGAGCCACAGTGGCTCACACACAAACGCATTACTTGAAGCCTGAGAAGATGGATTGTCTTGTATGTTGTGATATCCCTGCAATTCAGCTGCCATGCAAGGTAAAAAAAAACTGCCAGCACACTATAAAACCTTAATGTGCAAAGCCTTGGAGGTGTAATGCAAAAAGAATTACATGCACAAAATAGTAATTGTCAAGTCTGAGGAATAGCAGGCTTGGACCCCGAAGTGCAGAGTGTGGAGGCAGTGAACAGTTTAGGTTTATTCAATTAAACTATAAACTGGCATTGTTAGCAATGGACATACTGAGTGTGCCAGTGCAGTATCACTCAGAAATAACAATCAACAGTCATCAATCAAATAATGATCAACTTTCACCCCCCCAGTGAACCCAGGCGCTGCCAGAGTGCTTAACCAAGTCTGCTGCTCAGATGGTTGCACCAGCAGCAGGAAACTGTCCTCCAGCTCAGCCGTCGATGGGATCTGTCACCGTCCTACCAGGTACTGGACCTACACGCCCAGGGCTCAGACGACAGCAGGGCTGATGTATAGCCATGTTGCTTGTGATATCAGAGGCATGCTTATGAGAAAGCCTGGTTGTGTTTATGTTAGGGCTGGGCAATATATCGATATTATATCGATATTGTGATATGAGACTAGATATCGTGTTAGATTTTGGATATCGTAATATGTAAAGTGTTGTCCTCTTATGGTTTTAAAGGCTGCGTTACAGTAAAGTGATGTAATTTTCTGAACTTACCAGACTGTTCTAGCTGTTCTATTATGTGCCTTTACCCACTTAGTCATTGTATCCACAGTACTGATGATTATTTATCTAAAATCTAAATGTGTAAATATTTTGTGAAAGCACCATATGTCGACCAATATCGATATCAAGGTATTTGCTCTATAATCTGGTGATATCTACCTGCCTGTATGACTCTTCCATGTTGACCTCTCTAGCCAACTGTCAGACAGCGTTGTGACCAATGCGAATGGCCACACAGAAAGTCCAGTGTCCATGAATTTGAGACCCAGGCCAGCAACACTGGACAGGTCAACCCAGACAGAGCCCATCCTCCCAGGGCAGGACACTGGGCAGGACAGGGCCCCTCTCCCTAGGCGGGTCCTGAGCCTACAGCTGGAGGATGCCCTCCCTCCAGGGAAGCTGGAGGTTGAGGGGACGCGGGCCAAGCTCCACCGTGTCCCTGGGTTGGAAGAGGAGGATGAGGAGCAGGAGGAAAATGAAGAAGGAGGGGAGCCGGAAAAGGAGCTGAGTTGGACGTCGTCCGTGGAGGAGCCCATTCAGCGCACCACGATCCGAGGCCTCCAGAGGGACGACTGTCAGGATGGAAGCTGTTCTCCAGAGGAGCTGGGCTCTGCCTCGGCCTCAGTCAGAACCTCAGACCAGAACCTCAGCTCCCGCTCTGGCCCCCTGACTCCCATCCAGGAAGGAGAGAAGAAACAGTTGTGTGTGATCTCGCCACCCTTCCCCCTCACCACCGCTGTCTTCATAATTATCTTCTTTCTCGTGATTGATTGCATGGCTTTTAAGGAAGAGTCAAAGTTTTCTTAATTCTGACTTGTGTGACTGCAAACCCCAGTTGCGCTGCAAACCCTCTTATGAAACCATCAGCCTCAGGTTGCCAGGGTGTGATTATACAGTGTTAGAGCAGGAAACCCGAGGGGGGTGACATGTTCTGTCGTCATGTTCGCTCCAGCCTCCATGTGCTTGCTCGCCATGTGTTTGAGCAGGGGGTGAGAGAAACATAAAGCCGTAGCGGAACATAATGGCGGCACTCGTCCACACTGAGTGACATACCCAAGATTAGCTTCACGGCACACAGTGATTTGAGCCAAGTGGAAAATGTGATGTGAGGGCAGTTTTATGCAGCATAATGTACACAAAGGGCTGGAGTTACAATACTGTATGTATTCACTTAGACTGAACTAGAAAGGTCAGGGGGTTTGCAAGACTGTACAGATGTAACCTTTCAAGGACAGAAAATTATTTGAAATTACATATCTGTCCAAACAGTATCAGAGTTAATATCCATCAAAAGAACCTCCAGAGTTGTCCTCTCTGTTGCAACTTCACTGTAGCCACAAAGCATTTAAGCTGATGGTCCTGTAAAACGATGCAGATGTGCAGAGTTGACAAAGTGCCACTAAGGATCTGCCATCCAACTGGGATTTGCAGAAACACGCAACCTGCCTTAAATCTTGATTGTTTTCAATGCAGTTCTGCCTTTTTTAACCTTTAACATTGTCTTCCTCAAACAAATCAAATATCTCTTACATGTTGTGATTTGTTCTCCAGTCTGAACTCAAATGATCGCCTTTAGTGATTAGAAAGCACAGCGCCAGAGCACTGCTGCTTTTGTTTACTCGTGCATGCATGTGTTCTTTTGTCCTACTTCCTTGTTGTGGCTTGAAAAGGGTTTCATTGGTGATGGGTAACATGTGCTTGAGTCCCTCAGCTCAGCTCTGCTATGCCCCTCCATGGAAAACTTGAGGTACTGGGAAAGGTGTGCCTCCGTGTTCAGCCTACTACACCTCCTCATTTAACTTTTTATTTATAATTAGAAGTAGAGAGATTAGGGAGGAAGGGGGTGGTTTGCCAGCTGAGTTTCACTTCCTCAATCCAAGGCCAGTAACGTAGATAGACGCCTTAGCTTTTTTTAAGTCCCGCAACACTTCCCCTGCTGAGGCTACTGGTACAAATGCATGTCATCAGGACAGGGGGTGTGTTATACAATAAGAGATTTATTATGGTTTATTCTTGTTCATTTGACCTTCAGTTTGAGACCCTCGCCAATGCTCTCCTTTACAAGTTGCCAGTTTAGGAGTAGGATTTGGGGTGATGACCAATAAAATGACTTACATTAGTTTTAAGCCAAGAGTTAAAGGGTAATTGCATTTTATTACAACTTACAATTTGTGACACTTCTATCATTCATGATAACATTAAGCTCACCAAGTCCATTGCTGTGATCTGGAAACAAGATGACATTTCTAAAAAGATATTTGACGGAGTAAGAAACACAATCAGACAGGTTGTAAACAAACCTCCAGGTTCGCCAAACTAGTTTGGAAGAGAAAAGAAGGTAAATAGAAGTTACTACCCAAACTGTCATCTGTAAACATCCATCACAGTGTTCATATCTACTTCTTGCTCTTGGCTTGTTGACAACCTGTCTGACTGCTTGTGTTACTCTTGTGTTATTCCACTCTAAAGTAAGTATCTAACGTTAGCTTGCCTGGCTAACTAGCTTACTACCTACAGTAGTAGTGCTTATTTCCAAGGCCAAGAGTTAGCATATCATGAGCTAACTACACTTTGTGGGGTTATAGCTGATGGTAAAGCCCTTTGCCGGACTAGAACATCCACATGTGTGGGAGGGTAGTTTAACACTGGCCTTGGATGCTTTATCACAGTTTGGGGTAACGTTAGAAGCTCTGTGCTTCTCTGTAATGGATTTGGGGAAGTTTGCCAAACACATTAGCTTGTCCTGCTAACTTTTTGCCTTGGACAGTCCTGTTAGTCCTATGTGTTTTAGACTAACTTCTGGAGTTATTGTTAATTAGCAAAGCTAGCTATAGCTTATCAAATCTGCCAGCGACAGCCATAATTTTACCCAGCAAAATCAGCGGTTGCAAGCTAGAAATAAGAAGCTGCTTTTGTCTGCTTCGGTCTGAAATCAACAACAATTGTTTTACCTGAAAAGGAGCAAAAGTTTTGATGGTAAATCTGCCACCATTAGCATTGAAAGGGATAAACTAGAGAGCTTGACAAGCGTAGCAACAGTAACTAATTGGTACAACGTTATTATTAAAGAAAGTAAAAGATTTATGAAACCAGATGAATCCCTTTGGAAGGTTGGGAATGAAATCATTTGAAAGATCTTAAACATTGCTAACCAACGTGCATGTTTCTATTTCTACCATGTAGCATTCATAAATGGTGGGGTGACTGCATGCATCTGTGTGGGATTTAGTGTGTGGACACACAGTGTTTACTCCTGGAAAGCTGATTTCTGTCCTCTGGTGCTCCAGGGTTCGTAGGAACAGCGAGAAACTGGGAAATCCGGAGAGGCAGCGGAAACGTCTGGACAAGAAGGCGGCATCCTCGGCCAACCTCCTCACCCGCTCCCCCAGCCTGGAGAAGTAAGTCACTCTGCCATCGCTCGCAGCTGTCCCCACACAGTCACACAGCTCACTTTTTCCTATGGCTGCTGCTGCAGCCTCGCATATCTCATCTAAGAGACACTTGCTGGAACACTGATGGCCCCTATGAATAATATTAAAATTCCATTTCCATGAAAACGTTGCAGTAACCCAGTACGTGATTCTGAAGTGGCGGACAGATGGATAAAAGCTACTAACTTCTCGAAATGGGGTCATATATCTGTCTCACACAGTTGTTTTCTGTCTCCACAGCCGAGCTAAGGAGCTGGTCACCGGTGCAGGTGATGTATCTTTCAACTCTCTGTCTTGTCTTTAATCCTGAAACTGAGATGACATCACTTTATCTATATGGCCAAGGAATTTAATTTGCCATTTACACAAGGTATTCAAGACAGAATCTTGAAGACTTCAACCTGTAGATGAAGAACAAGATTTTTGGCAACTTTTGCTTCAGTCTGTAGCCTTTTACTTGGTATTGAACCGTACTTACTCCGCATGCAGTGGAAAAAAACTAGTTTTGGTTATTTCACAACAGAGATTTCTTCTCTTTTATTGCATTTATGCTTATATAATATGAATATATAATACAGCTTGTCAGCGAGTGTACAAGGGTCCACATGACGTAAATGTCATCATCAGATGGTGTATCAGGCCCCCAGGAAGTGTGCCAGACTTTAAACCAAATTAAACATAGGGGCCAAAAAGACCTTTCCCCATAGACGTCTGTGAAAATATTTGAAGCATCTCAACCCCCTGGAAAATTGCTCGTTCCCCTATCAGAATTTGATCCATTCATTCATATATACAACATTTGGAAAGTCTAGAAGAGCTGCACGATTAAATCATTTAATCCCCATTCGAGTTAGCGGAGCTCTAAACCCCAAGTAGCCGGTTGGCCAGTGGAAGTCTCCACAGTAGTGCGCCTGCTCCATTGGCACCGACGGCCATAATCCTGTGAGCACTGCGTACATTTTTTTTCTGAGACATGCAACACATCTAATGACAACAATGCTTAAATGCTGCAGAGGAGCAGCAGCCAACAGCAGCTCTGTTCTGCTCTGTTCACAGTACTCATTTTCCCATTAATTATGCGTTACTTACACCAACAACCCAGCCACTATTAATCACAATGTTGGTTAAAGTTTCTATTAATCACTGAGGTAAAAGCGCAGACTGCCTGTCACGGTAACTGAAAATGGCAAATTGCACTTTTCCGTGTCACGCATATCGAGAGGAGGGCGAAGGGGAAAGTGGGAGTTTCTCATAAAGAGATAGGAGGGGAAGCGTAAAGTCCGCGTAACTATGTATTCCGCGGGTTTCTGCCCAATTGGGCTACTTTTTATTTGATTGGGCAGGGAAAAGGTTTTTGGGCAGCTTGTGATAATTGAACCTACTTTTTTCACAGTTTACTGTGATGAAAAGTTATAGAATATATACCAATCAATAAGACATTCCTCTATCCCTTCTCCAGTAAGAATTCTTTTTATTTATTTATTTTTATTTTACCTTTTATTTAACCAGGAAGAGACTCATTGAGATTAAAAATCTCTTTTTCAAGAGTGTCCTGGCCAAGACAGAATACTTTAGCACTCATAGGACGCTGTCACTGTGTCCAGTCAACTCCAACTTTAAGGCGAAGAAGAGGAACAGAATGAAAAGGGCACTAAATTTGAGAAGCGTAAGGACAGACAAGCTGCCAGCTGTCTTTTCAGTTCATTGCAGCCAGGCTTTATGTGCACGCAAAATCAGGTTCTCGCATATCAAATCTGCACAAGGCATCGCACCCACCCTGAAACGCCTCTGGTTGTGCAGTAACTCATATAATAATGGGTGTGTGTTTACCCCTATTATCCCAGACATTCATGAATAGGGTTTTGCAGTAGTAGTATACTACTATATTTGCACGTTACCATCATAATCTGGTTCCACAAACCTTGATAAGCCTTTGTCCTGTTATGTAGTAGTCAGTAAGACAAAAAATATAATGCTAAACAGTGAAACGATGATCCACGTGAAAGTCTATGAAAAACCATTGTCGCTCTCATCTTCCATTTTTGGAAGATATGAAGGAGACACACCTGCACGCAGACAATCAGAAAGGTAGCTCAACAAAGAGCGGAATAACCGTGGGTTAGGGTTACCACAACTATAGTAATACTTGTTTGTTGACACATACTGTCTGTTTGCATGAAAACAGGGACTTTTGATTGACAGGTGACCTTTTTATCTGGAGTGCAATGCAAAAACAGCACAGCTAGGAATGTTTTGTCCCAATGAATGCCGTCTAGTGTAACATAAGTATAATCCTTAGAGGAACAAATATGGACACGCTGCATAGATTTTCTTATAATCAGGGACTTTTACGTTTCCTGACTTCAGTGTTGGCAGGGCCCGAGTTGAACTATAGTTCTGCACTGCCCATGCAGCTTCTCAATGGTTCACACATGTAGTCATTTGTGCAAAATTGAGTGCATTTCCCAACCAACCACGCTTGTGGTTAGCGTAGCTTTTGTGAGTGTTGGCCATCAGTCTGGTTGTGGTTTAGCTGCCCCGTTTTAAGGCCTCATTCCTACATAACAGAGTATTAGAGGACACTCTCTCTCTCTCTCTCTCTCTCTCTCTCTCACTCTCTCACATTGTCTGTCATTTTCAGACTTCTCTCTCAGGATCATCTGCCTAGATCAGGGGTCTTCAACGTTTTTTAACACAAGGAGCCCTTAATTGAAAGAGAGACGGAGCACCCTCTACTACATATATTATAAAAAATGAATTTGCATAACAAACTGGGCCTACAATAACGTGTAGGGTGGCCTAAAGCCTTTATACATACCTTTTTAGTGCATAGAATACTAAAATATTAAAATAGCCTAACAATTGTGATGATTTTATAAATCATGTTTAAATGTTGAAAACATACATGTGTCACAGTGAATCATCAGGATGAACTGTATCTGTGGATGGCTACCTTAGTGACCTTACCTATAGGCCAGTATGATTATCATTGGTGGGGAGTTATATTTGCTAATAATATGTTGGATTTTTTTTTTTTAATTTTCAGAAATTAACAATAATTTATGAGGCCCCCTTGCAATGACTCTGAGGACCCCCTAGGGGTCCTGGGCCCCCCTGTTGAAGATCCCTGGCCTAGATAATTATCGACATAAACTATAAAACTATATATTAAAAACTATAAAAAAATAAGCTTGACACCCTGCTGAAAGCCAGCGGGTCATTTAGAGGCTACCTTTATGGCGAAACATGCCCTCTGAACACCAGAAATATCCTACACTGCAAACACTGCAGGGCCAGTTTGGACCGTGGGCGCTGCCTGGAATCCAACCCACTGTGGTTAGCCAAACTGCCGCACCACTCCAACTCGTCTGACGGAATGATGGATGGCCAGCTCTGCAGAGGAGGTTGCCAAGTCTTCCCCTGCTCTCTTTCTGTCTGGATGTCTTCATAACTTTTGCTTGATTTAAGTAATAGTTGTGCTTGGCAGCTTTTTAGATTCCTGACATTGGAGAGTGGCAGGAATTTTAGGGGACATGGGACAAATGTCTCTGAATAACTATTTTTTAATACTGCTTTTTGTACCTACCGAAATGTGTCTCTAGCACTGAATATCAAAACCTCTCACTCAAAGCTAACATTGACTTGCTGGTCAGGTTTGTAATCTTCCTATTTATTCTTTAATCCCACAGTTGATTTAGACTATTTTATCCAGGGAAAGATATGGATAAATAATTTTTTATTTTTTTTAGTCTTGATGAAAATCCAATTGAAACTCAAATTATATGAAATAATGTTTTGCTTTTAGCAAGATCACCTGTGTTCTTATCAGCTTCTTACTAAATTGCCAGGTGTAACAGGAACACGTTTTTCTTCTTGTCCTGCTCAGCTTTGATTTATTGCTTTCTGTTTCCTCACTCCCCACTGTTTGTTGTTGCTGGAATGAGGTTCCTGTCTTGGTAATGAGTCTCTTCTCAGGGTGTCTCTCTAGCCTTTTACCAGTTACCCCCATTTTATGGTCCCACAGACAGATACTTAAAGACTCCGAGTCGGAGCAGTCACATTTCTTTCTGCTCAGCTTTGATGCTTGCCTTCACCCCCTATACTCGTAAAAGTAACACAACCATTGCCAAGGGAGCATAGCCAGGTTAGAAGTCCCAAAAAGAGATGGATAAAGGAAAATATAACCCAGCTTGAAAATCAAAGCTCATAGATCGAACCCGTAAAAAAAAATGGGAATAGATCCTTGGGGATCGTAAAGTCAAAGTTCGGTCAGCCGTGGCGGGAATCGGCTGTGACTTGAAGCAAAGAAGATCTTGGTTGGTTTATTTGTTTGGCTAACCTCAAGCTTTCATTCTCACACAGGATCCCCCGGATCCAGAAGAGGAACTTACAGCCAAGGTAGACCTGCTACTCTGTCCTGTCATGTCATGTCTTTAGCTCTTTTTATACGGCAAAGGTCAAGAGAGCATGCTGTACTTTTCCAGCAATATCCCATTCACTGTTGCACAAACCACACAACCACACAACCACACACACACACACACACACACACACACACACACACACACACACACACTCACACTCACACACACACACACACACACACACACACACACACACACAATTCAATTCAATTTTATTTATAGTATCAAATCATAACCAGAGTTATCTCAAGACACTTTACAGATAGAGTAGGTCTAGACCACACTCTATAATTTACAGAGACCCAACAATTCCAGTAATTCCCCCAAGAGCATTTAGTGTGAGGGGGGTATGATGAACAGTGGCAATAACAGTCACAATAAAGATAATGGAACAGTGACTAGAAATAGTAGTCGTAGTAGTTCATGGCGTAGCAGGGCGTTACGGGACACACACCGTTTCCTGCTATCTATCTATTGGCAGCTGACCAGTATTACCATACAACGAGTGAATAGTTGACTTACACTAAGACTAGTAAGTAGAATAGGATGATAACGTTGCTCTGTCTCTGTGCGAGCATGTTTAACGGTGAGATAAGTTTAGTTGCCAGTATAACCTCTCAGTATAACTACAATTGAATGATCACACAGGTTCTGTCCGAGGTTTGTGCCCGTTAAAAAAAAGTTTTTCCTCGCTGCTGTCGCATCAACTGCTTGCTCTTGGGGGTAATTGTTGGGTCTCTGTAAATCTCAGTGTGGTCTAGACCTACTCTATCTGTAAAGTGTCCTGAGATAACTTATGTTATGATTTGACTGCATTGGTTTAGACTGCATTTAGTTTTACTTAAAAACTGGCATATCAAATGTTTTTTCAGCTTGTCCTGTTGCCCCAAGTGGCCTAAATAATCAGTTAATGCAGCATTACGTTACTGTGGACAATGTTCGGAGAATCTCTCGCTCTCAGCTTTACCAAGCTTTATTGTGAGATTCAGCACATTGGTTAGCCGTCCGGTCCATAACTTTACAGCTTTGGTTCACTCTCACAGCATCTTTTTCAGACGCAGCAGGCAGCTGTTTACAGCAGCAAACAGCAGACAGACACAGTTAGACTAGCTGGTGAACACAGTGGAGCCTTCTCTTGATTTAGACGGATATTTTTAATAGGTGGTGGAGAAAGGAAGTAGGAATAGGATACAGGATAAAATAAACAGTAAAACACTTGTCTTTGTCTGCCTCTCTGTCTCTCTGTGTATTACCGCTACGTTACTGGTCCTCTGCTGCGTTTGTCTTCCAGAAATGTCAATCAAAATGTTCATCCGAGGCCGGCCCATCACCATGTATATCCCCACTAACATCCACAACTATGAAGACCTGAAGATGGAGCCGCCCTCTGAGAGACTGGAGCTGGACTGGGTGTATCCTTCCAGATTGCTACAGCATGTGTTCGGCCTCTTGTCCACATTTATGAGGCGTATGTTACATTCAGACAGTGATGATTTCACTGTGTGCTCATTTCCTGGATTCAAGCCCCACTGTCTGTATTGGAAAGTGTCTCTTTAATATTCTAGTGTGTGAGAGCAGCATTAACCACAGATGAACTGTAAGCGGTGGGTGCCACGTGTTTAGAGGGACAGTAGTGTCATTTTGTATTCAACATCAGCAAAATATTCATATAAACTCAAGTTTTCACGTGAAAATTAGTCGATAATCACAACATTTCATTGTTTTGTGAACTGTTTCTGTTAATAAGTGAGATGGACCAATGATTAACATGAATGTCCCCTTGACCCAGTCCTGCCAGCTATGGTTACCGGGGACGGGACTGCCGGGCCAACCTGTACTTCCTTCCAACGGGCGAGGCAGTGTACTTCATCGCCTGCGTGGTTGTGCTTTACCACATCAACAACCGCACACAACGCCACTATCAAAAACACACAGATTGTGTCCGCTGGTCAGTGGAAGACAATTTCATATCATCTGCATCTATAGATAAGATCCAAATAAACACACGCCTTGCATAGCCTAAAAACTGGAAATAGTCTTCGATGCCGTGGTAAATTAGCCTGACGTGGTCATACTCAGATTCTAGTCGAACTTCCCGACCTCGAATGTTGTGGGCGGGGCTAAGTTCGGCTGGCATCCAGGCTAATGGCAGATAGAGCTCAACAGTGACCGCCCACGGTACAGGAAGTGATTTACCCATTCACTTGCTCCACTGACATTTCAAAAAATGCTTATATGAAGAGTATTAAGCCTGGAACCAAGCCAACCAGCTAGGAGATGAATCATGATCATAAAACATTTGAAACCGAGCAAAAGAACACCGTTTTCAGCGTTTTTTGAAAACGGCCAAAAAGCACCAAAGACAGAAAACATGAGATGTGAAACAACAAGGAAACGGAACAAATAAACACAGTAAAACAGGAAAAAAACTACAACAGAAACCCGCAATCGTGACACAGAGAGGAAGGAATGTCAGGCTTTATCCTGGAAATGTACTACCATTGATCCAGACTAGTAGTGACTATGCCATAAGCCTGTAAATAAAGGGCGTGAAAATCAAAAATAGTCTTGGGTTCAAAGGGTTAAAAACTTGTTATAACACTAAAATCTATTAAAACATATTTAAATAATTACAGCCATTAGAACCTGTTACAACATTTTAAAGTCCCTGTTCAGAGGTATCAACACGCCCAGGGCAAATAAAGAGTTATTTTTAACCCAAATCGGAACTCAACCCTGGTCTTCATATGGCTGCTGGAGGCAGTATTATTGTGTATTAGAGATTTAGGAGGCGATCAGCACGCTGGCATGTTACCACGTCTCTAAACCACTTAAGACACAAAAGTGTACGAAATATAACTCCGCTCAAAGACTAGATATGAACTGATGAGTCTCTTGACAGCTAAGATAATAAGGAAACAAGTTCATATCAGGTCTCAGAGGCAAGGGACCTCCCTACTGCTTGATAATTGATGTCATGCAAATACCATATGGGAAATACAATGCCTGAATCCCAATTCCAAACTGCCTGGCTCTCAACATGAAGCCATGAATATAAGCAACTTGACCAAATAATGAGACTTATTTTGGATTGTTACATGACAGTCAAGACATGAACACACATGTACTCAATGGGATAAACCCAATTCTATATTTTCTACACTGATCTCATACCAACTACAATGTATTATATAGGCATATATATATGTATACAGTATGAGTGTTTTGGACAAATGAATGAAAAGTCAAATGCCAAATTTTACTACTGCACATAAATAATGTTTTCACCAACCTTTGGAACCCAGAAGCATAGGGAACATAGGAATCACAGGGAAATTGGGTCCAATTTCTGGCTTGGACCCCTCGCCAGTTTCATGGTTTTGGCATGCATATATGAGAATTGGAATTAATGATATATAGAAAAAAATAAAAGCAATGGGGGTTTGTGTAAGATGACAGATATATTACTTTGCCCCTGTTGACATATGGAAGCCAAATATTACTGAAAAAACTGGGAACTTACTATGTTTTATAAGTGGCACTCAAAGGCTTTGGTGTGAGCTACAGTTGAACGGTTCCTACAGTGCAGTCCCTAATTATTTAGGCAGTGACAGTCTCTTTATGTCTTTGTTTTCTCCAGCACATTGCATCTAAAATGAAACAATGTCTATAATGTTAAAGTGCTGAATTTAAGCTTTAAGGGCTTTTTGGGGTACCCTGATAATCAGAATGAATTATTCAGTCTGACATAGTGTTCATGTTAGTTGTATCCATTGTGCAGACCCCATCTTCACACCATTTTAGCAGTTTCTAGGTGCAGGTTTTTCATGACTTTAGAAGACATATGTAGATTTAAGAGTTGTTATTTTGGTAAATTGACTTAAAACAACTTGTCTAGCTGCACCAGTCTCCTCCATGCTTTTTGCCACTATGTAGACATTTTTCTGACTCTATTTTTCATGGATGTAGTTAGGTAGTGAGCTTGCTTGCTATGTAGGACTATGACATCCCCACTATTGATCCTGCCTACAAAGCTGTCGATTGTTTCTCCTCAGCAGAAACGGCCATCAATCACATAACACCAAACCCATTTAAGCAAATTAAAGATGCAGACAGACACAGTTAGAGACTAGCTGGTGGATATAGTGGAGCATTTAAGAAGCTGAAGAGACATATATTTTGAGAGTTGGTGGAGACCAAACCAGAGCTAAAAGGAGAGTCAATATTGGACTTACATTCATCATGTGTACTGACACATGACTAGAGATGTTCCGATACTGCCTAAAACGCTGGTATCGGTATCGGGAAGTACTGGAGTTTATGCACCGATCCGATACCACGTAATAAAGCCCTAAAGAAAAAATACGTTAAAGTAGTTTATTTATGTTCTTTTTCCCGTTATAAGTGACTGTCAAACTGGAGAATAAAAGAATGTTCTGTGGCATTCATGTTTCACAAAGAGTTTAACCTGAGCCAGACTGACAACAAAGATAGAAATCATATCACATCCATACAGGGATAGTATACAGTTCTTAAAACATAATAAAATATATGACACACTAGTATCGGATTGGTACTCGGGATCGGCCGATACGCAAGTTCAGGTATCGGGAAGCAAAAAATGGTATCGGACCATCTCTACACATGACACCACTATGAATGCTAATGTTGCTCTGTGTCAACTATTTTCTAACACATTTAGCATTAAAAGGTAATATTATATGTCAGATTTTACAGCTTGTTTCACTGCCCCCCAGTGGACGAAGAAGGCTTTAAATAATTTGTTGAATTTCTTTTGCTGCCCTACAATTTGAGGGATTTCTATGTCTAGAAATGACTACAATTCCTCCACTGTACAACTGAATTGGATGTAAAGTCAGCACTTTACCCTCTAGTTGTTGTTATTGTTTGGAAATCCGATGTGCAGGAGAACAGAGCCAACACAACTGTTTCAGTACGTTACAGACTGCACTTGATTTCACCGTAAGTACACTTGTCATTTTGCCTTGGTGGATACAATTACATCATACACGGATATGTTGTAGCTGGACAAAACATTAGAATTTTGAATTAGAATTTTTGTCCAAATGCGCTTTACAACTCATTTTGGTTATATGGTTAAATAATGTTTGTTCTTCCTGCAGTCTGACCCTCCATCCTGACAAGGTGCGCATGGCGTCTGGCCAGATGTCCGGGGTGGATAAAGACGGCAAGGTGAGTACTGCTGGGATGCCAGTCGGATACACTTTGATCTACTATACTATATTCACATCTTTAACCCTTGTGTTGTCTTCCCGCCGACCGTAAAGGTTTTGTTTTCTGGGTCAAAAAAGTTTTTTTGGCCGTGTTTTTTCGACACTTTTGTCACTTTTCCCCTGATGTTTTTGTCGATTTTTTTTTCCTGCGCTTTTTTGACCTTTTTGTTGGGGTTTTTTCAGTGTTATTTTATAAAAATAAGTTAAGTTTTTTTACTAAAAATATTTTTCACTGCTTATTTTTTGTTTTAGTTTACTAATAACCCTGGTGAATGTGTGTGTCTGTCTGTCTGTGTGGGTGTGTCTGTGTGTGTGTGTCTGTGTGTGTGTCTGTGTGTGTTAGCCCCTGCAGCCTTGTGTTCATATTTGGGACTCCATCACCCTGGTCACCCTGCAGCAGATCGGCCTGGGAACCTTCCAGAGGGGAGTGGGATTAGTTGCCTTCTCTTTTGCTGTGAGTTGATTGCGATACAACACTCTACACTAGCATACACATAACACACATAACACTAAACTTATCAGTCCAACAACAGTCATGTTAATCACAGGCAAGCATGTTATATTCACCACTCTGCTGATAACACTTACGATAAAACTAAACGTTTCCAGCGCCGGCGTTTTACTTTGAAAAACACCAAGCTAGGGATCAACCGATACTGTTTGACCGATAGCTGATATTTGGAGCCGATATGCATTTACAGTCAAAATGAAAATCTTTAAGTCAAAGATTAAGATTTTGGAATGTGACAAACTCTAACACAAAACATCGTTTTGGAAACTTTCAGCGTAATCCCCATTAACAGATAGTGTTGTGGACGGGACATTAAGTCAGACTCAGTGGTGAGTGAAACCGAAGCAGAGGGACAGACACAGAGCTGTAGCCGAGCCAAAGTAGACCACTTTTTAATTCATTAACTTTATCGGTTAACAGGCAAATAAAACGCCGATAGAGATAATCTGCAAACTGCCAAAAAACGGCCCGATAATCGGCCAGGGACGATACTCGGTCTATCCCTACATCAAGCCTTTACTTTCTTGTGTTGAGTTTTATTGATGGTAGCTTAACATGGACCAAAAAAAGTAGACGCGATAGGAAATATTAAGTGAATGACAACAGTATTTGTGTGGGGAAAAAAGAACAAGTGAAAGCAGCCGGGTGGTGAGTATGACATGACTTGACTTTATACTGACTTAACGTTGTTTCTTTGTTTTCCGGATGTTGTTTTTTAAGGATTCTGGAGCGTTCCTGTGTGTGATCGACGACTCTAATGAGCACATGCTGTCAGTGTGGGACTGCAACAAGGGGACCAAGCATGCAGAGGTCAAGGTAAAGAACAGTCAGGTGTAAACAGCCAAGAAATCTCAACCCTTTACAATGATAAGACTAGTTATTATCGCCAGCTTTATTCAAAGCAGGAATACTGTTAACATTCTTCATCTTGTCTGTTAGAAAATTGCATTGATCTTAGCGGACTACACTGAACACACTGTGGTCAAATACTAAAATGATATTTCAAAAGCACAATAATAAAACAGTTGCTTTAATATGGGCATGCATACTTCTGAAGATTGTAAGTAAGTAAGACGATTGCAATTAGTGGTTTTAGGGGAGTTGATGGCGGAATATAGGCGACTGCTTGCTATCACGTTTGACATAACTTGAAGGGGAAGTTCAGATTTTTTTAAATGTGGTTGTATGAGGTACTTCTACATAGTCAGTGTGTCATTTACAGTAGATGCAAGTCAGTGCGCCCCCCAGTTTGAAGAAGCAGGCAGGAGTATCGACACAGAAGCTAAGCAACGTCCTGCTGTGGACGGGGGCAGCCGCTAAACAGATTTTAGTCACCTAAAAAAAATCTATATCAGCTTAAGTGTATGCTCTATTTAGAATATTTTTAACTGCTTGACCTTGCTGTCAGACAGCCTTTTACGACGGGGAACTGAAGCCGTTATCTCTGCTCTCTTCAAAGCCACCAGACTCCTTTGACAAAAACTCCACAAGAGTCTCCACAAACAAACTAACCGATCGATGCAGTTGCAAAACACCAGCCACCAAACTCCTTTGACAAAAACAGTAATTTTACCTCGTAAAACACAGGAGTTGCTGGTCTACCGCTGCCTCGATCGGTTAGTTTGTTTGCGTTATTGTGTGACTTTGGTGTTTGAAGAGGTTAGTTCGGATTCACCAAAGTATATTCATCTTTTTGAAGTTGGAAAAAAAACTCCCTTCGTCAAGCACTTTTTTTTTTTTAAAGCCGACCAATGACAAGCCAGACCTGTCGTTTCCATAACAACAAGAAAAAATGGAGTGTGAGCACAGTGAGTTATATGATGAGCGGGTGCTCCCTGTACAGGGAACTCGCTTTGTTCTATGTAACGTTAGTATCACCGCTTTCTCTCTCTGTTCTTTCTCTAGCTCGCTCCACCGCTTTGTTTATCTAACGTTAGCACATAGCGCTCTAGGATACTGTAGCCGTAGCTGTTGTTATAGCAACAAAAGAACTTTTTCTTGTCAAAAAAGACTCCAAGTGTGAACATAGCCTAAGCTAGCAGTTTCTCCCTGCTTTCAGTCTTTGAGCTAAGCTAGGCTAAACATGTTCTGAACCGCCTACATCTCTTTACACACACATTAAACTGGTGTTGTCCATCTCAGCTGACTCTGAGCAACAAACCACCCTCGTTCCCAAAATGTTGGACTTGTCCTTTTAACAGGTTTTGTGACAGTTGTGACTCCTTTAGGGTGATGCGTTTTCACGATTTGAAAAGTTTGACATCATCTGACATTTATGAAATGATCAGTCACCACAGGGTTTCGTAATCCCTCTACAGAATCAATGGAATCCTTCAACTGAAGTCAGTGAAAGATAGGCCCTTCTACAGCCAGAAGCCCAGCGTGGCTGCATGCTGAATGTGTAGATGCTCTTTATAAAGGAGCTCTGTTTGGAGAGATTAAGGGGGGAAAGATGGCGGTGGGGTCTCTGCTATGCTTTTATGGGCTTTTCTCCCAAAACGCCTCAACTTCCCCGAGAGCAATTTCAGCATGGCTGCCATGGCAACAGTGTAAATATTTTATACAGTGAATTTGTCCAGCTGTATGTATATGTGTGTGTGTGTGTGTGTGTGTGTGTGTGATCTCTAATGCAGCAGTGGGAATGCATAGGCGGGTGCATATCCTCTCAAGTCCAAAATGTAATGGGCTTGTGTGAGAACTTGTGTTTTATGGATCCTTGCGTCCAGCGTACATGGTTCAGTGTGGGAGGGGCAGCTCAGTGCTGACCCACGCTGTACAAACACACGAGTTCATCCACCAGGAACCAGATAATTATACCCCCACCTCCCGTCTCCAAGGCAGTGGAATAGTCCATATGCCACTTTACAGCACAGCCATGAATGGAGCTTTTTGTGTAGAAATGATGCTTCTGTACTTTCTGTACGTACTGTACACATGGTAACCAAAGACCTGCCACTGTAGTGTGTGTGCATTTTGTGTGTCTGTGCCTGGCAGCAGAAGACACCTCAAGAAAATAAAATCCTTCATAGATCTTTGGAGTTCTTTTAGAAAATATGACAATATACACATTTAACTTAAAGCTGCCATTGTTGTTGTTTTTTACTACATCTGGGCAGCGGAACAAGCAGAAACAAAATCTGATATATTATTACCTTTGCGCATTATGACGTTGTTGCGACTAACATGCTACGGTGTTGGCAAACAACTGCCTAACTTTGGCTGTCATGTGGTCCTGAACAGGTCCAGTAGTGTACAGTGGGTTCAGGGATGGAAAGGAGGCTGAGTTTGAGTTTGTTTCTGTGATTTTTTCATTGGAAAATGATTATGTTTAGTTGTATTTGAAAGTTACCTTGTGGTTCACCAGAGAGCCGTTTTGTGACTGGTAGGCTAGTGACAACTAGGGTTGGGTATCGTTTGGATTTTTACGATTACGATGCAGAATACTTTTAAAACGATTCCGATTCCTAAACCGATTCTTGAAAAACTGAAAAATGACATCAAAGATGTAATATGTTTACTAGCGATCACGTGCAGTGAATGGTTAATATGCTTTTACGTCCGTTTTGGTGAGCCCAGAGGGACAATATGGCATTTTAAAAGTAGCCTACATTTACAGTAGCTAGACCTGTAACAATTATTAGATAACTGTCCATTTGCAATTTTTTTATGATTGCGTTTTTTGTTTTGTTTAACCCTCCTGTTGTCCACGTTTTCAAAGTTTCTACATCAGAAATTTGGGTTTCTTTCAACCAAATTGCCTAAAGGTAACACAGATGCTTCCATGAAACGCTCTTCACAAGTAAAAGTCAGGATCAGTTCAATTTTAATCCATTTTTGACTAAACTTTGTCAAAAACATTTGATTATCCATAAACATCCCCTGATCTTAACTATCAGTCATAATAATGTAGACTTTCTGCATTTAGATAACATTTTATAAAGGATACATGAGGTTTATTGACTATAAAATCCAAAAATGAGTTTAAAAATAAGTGGTAACAAGTTGGTGTAAGTGTATACTGGTGGTAGTGGGGGGGGGAGGGGGAAAGTGCAGAAAACGTTGAAAATGTAAGGGGTAAGGGCTTTGACTGTTGATGGAAATTGTTCATTTTGTTTAGCTGTGCCAAATGGTAATTATATAAGTGATTATTGGTCGGACTGTGTAGCTGAAACTATGCTAGCGGCAGCTGTCACTTGTTGCCATAGCAACTCCGGACATCTTGTTTTGTGATAATAAAGAGACGTGGTTTACTTCATTACTTCTTTACTTCATAGAGACGATTATGTTGTTAATTGCAATTATTTCGGAGACAATTAATTGTACAGCAACATTTGGACTTGTTACAGCTCTGCCAGTCTCTGCCTAAGATGTTTTGATGGTTGATTTGACTCCTATGGTCCTTTTTTTTTATAAAAAATGAAGCCCCCATGTTCCTCCCATTTTTTTGCCAGAGGAGCAGATTTATAACCGTGCTGAACATGTGTTTGTGTGTCGTGTTTCTAGAATACCAACGAAGCTGTGTTCGCTGTGGAGTTTAACCCAAGCGAAAGCGCCAACATCATCACCTGCGGCAAATCCCACGTCTACTTCTGGACGCTCAGCGCAGGACAGTTCACCAAGAAACAAGGCATCTTTGGAGTAAGACACAGTCACTCTATCCTGACAGCAAAAAAAAACAAAAATCGTTTTGTCAATATTCTATATCTTTCAATTCATTTCAGTTCCCTTATTGTCTGAGCACGAGTAAGCACTACAAAATGAAGTTGGCAGCTTCCTCAGTTTGAGGCCAAACAGAGAAGCAATGAGCATAAAGGAAGAGAAGTGAAACACAGAGTAACAATGTGAATGCAAATATTATACACATTCAAAAGAGACATTTACATTCTAGACTAATCTAAGAAGTACGTCTGATTTAAAGGGAAACTGCTCAAATGTGTAAAGCAAATGTTTATTTTTACACCAGTACTAACAGTGTATCAAATTATTGTTCTAAAAACAATCTTTTCAGAAATACAAGAAGCCCAAGTTCATCCAGTGCTTTGTGTTCAGTCTGACTGGAGATGTTCTGACCGGGGACTCTGAAGGAAACATCCTGACGTGGGGAAAGTCCGCTGCAGATGTCAAAACGCTCGGTAAAGGAGCCAAAGGTCAGTGCTGTAGATTAATATACTTCAACAGGGGGTCCGGGACCCCTAGGGGGTCCTCAGAGTCAATGCAGGGGGGGCCACCAAATTAATCTTCATTTCTGAAGTTTAAAGGTCCAGTGTGTAACGTGTTTAGTTGTTCATTATCAAAATCTGTGTTGCCCGTTCACAAACTTGTCCTTTTTTCCATGAATATTTACCGCCACTATCAATTCCAAGTATTCCTATTAGCTTGAAATTTCACATTTGCGTTCGCATGAACTGTGGTAGACGCTCCATATTCATGCTCCATCTTGAGATACGTTAGCCGGTAAGGGACATACAGGACATACTGCTCCGCCTTTCGTGTTTTCACTGTCACATTATAAACTCACAGCTGCTGCTAAAGCTGCTAACGGGTATCGTAGCTTCCCGGCCCCGGCAAGTCTGAAGAAGGAAACATGGAGGACCACACGTATTCAAAATCAGGAACAGGAGTCTTTTTCTTCAACCACCCTGCGTGGTGCGAGAGAGTTGATTGAGATATATGATCTCAACGCTAGATGGGAGAAATCCCTACACATTGGAGCTTTAAAAAAAAAGTCTTAACGTGAATCTAACATATTAGCAAATATAAATCCCCACTGATGATAGGCTTACTGGCCTATAGTAGTCCCTAAAATAGTCTTCCACATGTATGTTTTAACATTAAAACATGATTTATAAAACCATGCCAAAGGCTATTTTAATAGTTTAGTATTCTATGCACTAAAGAGGTATGTATAAAGGCTTTAGGACGTCCTACACATTATTTGTAGGCCCAGTTTGTTATGCAACTCACTTTTAAACAATATATGTAGTAGGGGGTCCCTGCTCCATCTCTCTTTCAGTTAAGGGGTCCTTGGCTTAAAAAGCGTTGAAGACCCCTGGTCTAAAGTGTAATGTTTAGTCAGTTTGATTAACAAAACTAGATGAAGAGCTCAAATTTGAACCCGGAAGGACCCTGAAAACATACATTTGTCACCATACACACTGATGTAAACGTACATGTCACTCTTATGTAGATACCTTCAAGTAAAGTGTTACAGAAAATGCTATATTCTGAAAAAGGCCTTATTCGGAATATCCCAACTAAATGTGCTGTTAACATGAGCCGTATAAAATGTTCATATTCGGAATAATAGTGAAATATTCGAGTGCATGTAAGCATGCTCACTGATAAACCAGCTTAATTTCCCGCAGAGACCTTCCAGATCATGAAACAGACCAGAGCCCATGAAGGCAGCGTGTTCACCCTGTGCTCCCTGCAGGGCGGCTCTCTGCTCAGTGGAGGAGGGAAAGACCGCAAGATCGTCCGCTGGAGCGCCGACCTGGCACCTGAGAGAGAGTGTGAGGTGAACCACAGCTGTATGTGTGCGGGTGTGATGCTGCCGGTGGAGGGCTCTGTCAAGTTACATTCAAACAAGAGGGAAAGGCGTGTCGATTAATGCGCTTATTTATGTATCAAGATTCCAGAGAATTATGGAGCAGTCCGTACCATTGCAGATGTGGACGGGGAGGAACTATTAGTTGGTACAACCCGTAATGCCATCCTCAGAGGCACCTTCTCAGACGGATTTGTGGCCATAGTGCAGGTATGTTAATAATGCAGTTGTACATTAGCATTGACATGTTTTTAAAGATCTTGTATGTACTGTATGTACTGTACCAATATTAAGGGGACGGTGGTAACATCAAGTGCAGTTTAATACTTCAGCAAATACTCAGAGCAGCTGGTGTATGTGTTTACAGTGCAACCAAACAATGAAGGATGCCGGTCAATTATTATGTTATCTAGAATAATGAATATTTTTCCATCATGTCATGAACAACCGTGATCTGATTAAATGCTGCAAATGGCCGACCTATTTCAGATACGTTGTTTTTAATGTTGTTTTGTAGACACATTTTGTAATGAATGATCATGGTCAGCGCTGAGTGTAAATACTGAAAATGCTGACCAGAGGCCTGTACTACGAAGCAAGATTTGGCGTTAATGAGGTAACTTCAGGTTCAACCCAGGGTTTTGTGTATCACGACGGTGGATCACTTGTTACCGGGTTAAAGCACCGTCTACTGACCAATCAATACCCGGTTGATAATGGTGTCACCGTTCTTAGAAGATCAGTGGAGCTCAGAGCACAGAGAGAGAGAGAGAGAGAGAGAGACAGACAGACAGACAGACAGACGTGGGCTCAGAAAAGTTAAAACATTTAGAGAGCGACAACCCCGTTAACATTGCCTGATGGGTATTTTTATGAAAGATCTAGATCTTCAGTGGAGGGAGTTGCGTATAGGCTGTTTGTCGGCCTCTTGAGCCGTGTGTTGCCAATGCCACACATCGGTCAGAATTATGTTTTTATATTTTTTATTTGCTCTCACAATTGCTTACCACTACCAGGGTTGCAACTGGTAATATAATAGGCTGAAGCAACGACAGTTTATGGAAAGCACAAGTGTAATTATGGTCAGATCTTGGTCCTGACTGATGGGGGAAGTGATATTGATAAGTCTTCTAATTTACACATTTACTGTAAATGAAGGAAAGATGGCAAAAAAAAAAGTCAGCTTTTTTTTTTTGCCAGCTGTTGTTGTGTTGCCTTTTGCCTGTAAAACCGTGTCTGTGTTTTTCATATTTATGTATTATAGTTTGCTCTTCTTATGTAAAATATGCAGCTCTGGTAGATGTTTGCGATTGGTCGTGCTGTGCAAACACCGCCTCTCTCTTATGCGTCGCTGGATTGGGAAACCCTGGGTTGGTTGAACTAGTTGTTAACCAGCGTAGTGACACAGCTTATGCTGGACCATGGTTGTTAGGTTAGGTGAAGCCGGGTAACTGAAGTAAATCCAGGGCATGATGATCTTGATTCGTAGTACAGGCCTCGTGAATAGTATCAAAAATTGGGTTTGATTTCATGGAAATCTTAAGGATTGTAACTTTAAAAGGGACAGTTCCCCCCAAAAATTCTAAATACATATTTTCCTCTTACCTGTAGTGCTATTTATTTATCAATCTAGATCAGGGGTCTCCAACCTTTCTTCATCTAAGGGTGTTCTTTTAACCCACGTAGTTAGCTACATTACTGAAAATATTCCCATCACGGTCCAAGAAAAAATGACCACTTTACACGTCTATGGCCCACAAAGTTAGCTACCTCACTTTTAATATCGGGGTAAATTTGTCTCTCAGTTTGTCAACCTATCCGCGAGCTACCGTTAGCTCGAGAGCTACTTGTTGGAGACCCCTGATCTAGATAGTTTTGGCGTGAGTTGTCATGACTTCTTTTTTTTTGGCACCACAAGCCAAGTACCAACTAGATCCACTATATTAGAGAGAAGGCGACACCGCCAACACTGGGCAATCCACACCACAACAATCTTTGTGCAAATGTATTTATGTAAACTTCAAACTACATGACACAGTAAACCGGGGCATTGTATTTCAGGATAACAGCTGGAACACACCGGGCGCGTAAGTTAGTTAGTTAGTTAGCTAGTTAGTTAGTGTGGCGTAGCGTAGATACGTGCCTGATCGTGCGCAAGGGGGTAAGCGTCTCCTCACAACCTGAACCTCTTATGGCGCCATTTTGAAGCTACCAAGCCATCACCCCCCGTTAGCATCCCATTGACTGCCATTCATTTTGGTGTCACTTTGACAGCGAATAACTTTACATCTGAAGCATTTAAAGACTCCATTTGTCCGTTGTTTATTTCTAAAGAAACACAACAATGTATAAAAGGCTCCATTACCTTGTATCTCACGTTATGCCTCCGTAGCAGACGCTTTTGTAAAAATAGGCTAATGATTGTGTCATAACCACGAGACTTACTGTCGCACAGTAGAGGAATTACCGTATAGTACAGGAGAAGCTCACAGGCAGTTTCGTCTCACATTAGCTGTTTAAGTTGAATTACTAATGTTAACTATCATTTTAGTTAGCAATAATTAGCCTGTGTCCATGTTATCTCCTTACATATACCTACGCTCTCTGTCTCTGTAAGATTGGGAATGATTGAGATTTCTCTTGGCACAGCTACCAGAAGACTTCCAACTTTCAGACAGGTTG
The DNA here is from genome assembly GCF_031162955.1 of Sander vitreus. Taxonomy (NCBI): domain Eukaryota; kingdom Metazoa; phylum Chordata; class Actinopteri; order Perciformes; family Percidae; genus Sander; species Sander vitreus. The sequence goes on along the minus strand of NC_135873.1, from coordinate 17,756,584 downwards.
CTCACGTCACATTTACGTCGTCTCTCTCAGTTGGAGGCTGCTCAGTAACGCTCAGCCATCACCGGGAAAGTGCTTCTAATATCCTTCACTGGTCTCCGTCCAGAGACACGGGATCTGTTGGTCCGTTATATATACGTCAATGATCGTGCGCCTGGCCATTCATACCGGACGCAGATTTAAAAATCCTACTATGGCCACGCCAAGACCCGCCCATCAATAGAATTCACACACACACTATTGGCCAGGCATCCATGCTTACGCAAGGTAACGTAAGGCGATTTGTTCAGATCCTATCCCCTGACCAATCGGCTATCCTAACCTTAACCACTCGAGGTCAATGCCTAACCCCAAGCAATCGGGCTGCTATTGCCATAGTAGGAAAACAATTTCTACGCACCGGTCACAAAGTGATCCTTCTCCTCTCGGCTCTCTCTCTCTCTCTCTCTCTCTCTCTCTCTCTCTCTCTCTCTCTCTCTCTCTCTCTCTCTCTCTCTCTCTGCTCTCTGTCCGTCCGTCGGTCTATCTTTCCGTGTGCCTGATTGCGTGTCTCGCTGTGAGAAGTCAAGACAGCCCAAATCACCATGAACCTGGGTGTTTTATTTTGAATGTGTTTTATTTTTGTAAAGTATCTGGCTGCACTGTGGTCTTTCTGTATGTGATTACCCTGACGTGCCTGGCTTGACACATACGCTCGCGTATCATACAAGAAATAGAGCAGACGCCAGACGCGCCCGATATGAACGGACAGATGGGCACCGAAATAAAAATAGCTGCCCGGTGTGTTTTGGCTGTAAGGCTCCAATGTGTTTTTTGACTGTATACTCTGTACATGATGGCCAATTGAGGATGACTTGACACATACACAATACACAGCGATTGGGAGTCCTTTGAATGTGTTAATTCATCCCTGAGTATCTTGTATCCACATTTATTCGGTCTGTTTAGATCCAACAGATTAAAGGCAGCAGCTGGCACCAGAATGCATTTTAGCAATGTCTCTACTGACCGCTGGAATTTGCCTTCCTGGCCACATTTGATTTGTATCTGTGAGAAACTGCAACCACTTCCAGACAGAACACAAACACAAAGTCTAAAGGCCTGCTAGGCCCTTAGAAGCTCACATGTTGGATAGAATGAACAACATGATTGTTCTTACTGTATGTAACAAACTCATCTTTAATATAAAGCACAACTTATAGACATTTAAGCCACATATTTAAAGTGTGTTCAGTGTTAATTTTTTTTTTTTGTCAATTTGAAAAACTAAATCGTAGATGAGAAGCAAACATTTGAAGCTGAAAGTTGAAAAATGTATCATAAACCCTGAGAAAAAAAGAAATCACACAACTAATATATATATGTATATGTATGTATATATATATATATGTATGTATATATATATATATGTGTATATATATATGTATGTGTGTGTGTGTATATATATATATATATATATATATATATATATATATGTATATGTATGTATATATATATATATGTATGTATATATATATATATGTGTATATATATATGTTTATATATATATATGTATGTATGATCATTTATAATAATATGGCTGGAACTGGGTTGAGAGTCTGATGAAGAAAAATAAGATAAGAAACTTAAAACTGTTTCCAAATTTGGGGGGAAATTTCACTCTAAAAGTTCTACAGTGTGGTCAGGGACACATTTGTTTGTTCTTTGTCTTTTTGGGACATTCACACCTGCAGAGTGTGTGCTTGTGATGCACGAGACGATACACTGTACCATATACAGTATGGTTGCAGTGAAACTGATGCTTTTGGGATATCTACAAAAGCACATTGAACTAGCATTGATACTGAGATAAAAACTGCTGTTGTTGTTGTTTCACTCTGTGTGTGTGTGTGTGTGTGTGTGTGTGTGTGTGTGTGTGTCTCTGTCTCTGTCTCAGGGTCACGTAGATGAGATGTGGGGGCTGGCTACCCACCCCTCTCAGAGCATCTTCATCACCTGTGGCCATGACAGGCAGGTGTGTTTGTGGAATGCAGAGGAACACAAGCTGGACTGGTGCATCACCCTGGAGGTAGGACACACCCATCCTGCACTCAATTCTTTCCACAGCGGACTGACAGTCCTTATATTTGAATAAAACACATTGATTCTCCTTCCAGTGCTGACACACATACTGTGTGTGTGTGTGTGTGTGTGTGTGTGTGTGTGTGTGTGTGTGTGTGAGACAGGATTATGGGTTGTGTGCTGGTTTCTGCCCAAATGGATCAGTGGTTTCAGTCGGCCTCAGCACAGGAAGGTAATACAGCACCGATACACTTAGAGCAATCAGAAACGGTTTAGAACCGAGATGTCCCAACTCAGAGTAGTTTCCTGTCTCTATGTCCCGTGGGCTCCGCCACCGCCACGCCTCTTTAGGAGACTAGCAGGTCTAGAGTGTATTTATTCCAATGGGAGAAGTGAACGTGGACACAGATTAAGAGCGATTCTTTCGCCCCATAGTCACCAAAGTAAATATTGGACCCACTCTTCAACAAGCCACATATCTCCAGAACATTCTGACACTAAACTGGCATTTTTCAGACGGACACATCAGGAGAAAATGAACTTAGTTTGAGACCTGTTCCTGTCTCAGGACCAAACTCTCGCGAGATCTGGCAACACGGAGAAGCTAACATTCTAACGAGGCCACAAAAACCGAATGACACTTACTAAAAGAAGCGCTATGTCATAAACGTTTATAATGTTTATGACACGTTCATGACCGTGTCATGTCACTCTTGTGTAGATACTTTCAAGTAAAGTGTAACCTAACATTTTATAGCAAACAGCTTTGGGAATTGGTTTGTTCACTTTGTTTCTAAGAGGGGAATGTTCAGATAGAAAAAGAGAGCGGAGAGGAACTGTACATAGAGTTGTTGATAATTCTCTGTGGGTTCACCACTACGAGAGACACATGACACATTGTTAATATAGAAATATCGATAAGTGCAGCTTTAACACGCAGACCCAATGTTAATGTCAATTTCCCATTCTCAGAAAAAAAGCTAAATGTTGAATGATCCATGTAATGCAAGAAACTTAGTTTATATTTAGGCTGTGTTCACGTAAACTGCGGCGGTCCTCAGATGGTCCGGTGAAGGTTGCAGTCTTTCCATTCATTTAAAATGGGGGTAGTATGTTTAGGCAGTGGTGGTGGGGGCCGCACATGGGGAGGGGGGGCTGAAAAAACACACAGCGGCCTGCGGCGAAAAGTTGAGACGGATTCAACTTTTGGAGAAACGCAACCCAACTTAACCCTGCGGTGGCCAGTCATGTAACTGGAGATCAGACTGGTCAGTCGTTTTGAGGCGGTGTGAGAGTCCCGTACAGGAAACGGGAAACGCCATTGCCTTTATCGCTGCCACATGAAGGATTTAAACACTATGAGGGTAAAAAAAAAAACCACAAGCACTTTACTGCCCAGGAACAGCTAACTGTTTCCTGCAACAACAAAGCACAGTCCCTCCGTCTCTATTCTTTCTCTCTTTCTCCATGAAATGAAGCTGCCTTCAAGAGCGGTTGGAAATGTCGAGATCTATTGACGGTCTGACGGAAAACAACAATTGCTAAAATATAGAGTCTACTTGTGGGGGGGTTAAATAACACAATAGGACGTGAAAAACAATTGGGCCATTTCAGTGACACCCCCCACTGCCGGGTCGCTTTTTCTGGTCTTAATAGGCTCTTACAGAAGAGAAGGCATGTAGTCAATGCCAGGGGTCGGCAACCTTTTTAAATATGAAGTGCCATTTTAAAATGTTCTTGTTAATGTGTACCATATCAGCATTAAGCCAGGCCGTGTTATTTTTTTCCTTCACACCGCATTCTGTGAAGAAGGCAATGAGTACTAGCCAATCAGAGGCAGAGTACGGCGGGTCTTTCGCGGAATGCAGAAGGGGGCGAAAAAGGCAACACAAACAGGTTGTGCTCCTGCTGTGAAAGAGGTCATTTGACATGCCAATTGGAACATTTCCAAAAAACTCTCTTGCACAATTATTGATGTGCCATTGGTCGAGCTACTGCGTGCCAATGGTGGCATGTTGCTGACCCCTGGTCTATGCCATTACATAGATGTGACTGAAGAGCTGCCTGCTGTCCAGTGTGTTGTCTTTAGTGATGGATCTCTCTATCCCCCGTAACACTAACAGGTGGATGGTCCTTGACCTGCGGACCAGAGAGGTGGTCTCTGAGTCCACCGATGGCAACGAGCAGCTGTCTGTCATGAGATACTCACCAGGTCAGACGTCTTAACTACTCTCAGTATGATCATAATGCAACAAGAAGAGGCCAAAACATCAGCCTAAACTAAATTCCAATGCACTGAATGAAAATAAATCTTCAAGAGAAATATATTGTGGAAATCCCCTTTAACTGCATGAATGGCCTTTTGTGTTTTCAGATGGCAGCTTTCTAGCTGTTGGATCCCATGACAACTTTATTTACATCTACAATGTGACAGAGAGTGGCCGGCGCTACACCCGCTTTGGGAAATGTAATGTGAGTCGAAATGTCCCCATTTGTTGGATTTTCTCTTGGTGCAGTCTGACTTTCTGAAAGTGTTTTTTATTCTGTGCCTGTTCTGTCCATCACTGCTAATGCTAACTACTCAGTTCTTTTTGAACAAAGTAAAGAATGTTGCCAGATTTTAGGTATATAAGTATATAAGTCTGCATCTATTTTATATTTTTCTTTTTAGCTTATTATGTTCAGACCCAAACCAACAATGAATGTATCTACTAACAAGAATTGTGTGTGTGTGTGTGTGTGTGTGTGTGTGTGTGTGTGTGTGTGTGTGTGTGTGTGTGTGAGTGAGTGAGTGAGTGCGTGCCCTGGGTGCCCTTCATCCCCATGAACACACACACACACACACACACACACACACACACACTTTAGTTTATTTTGACTCAATCTCACATACACCATCCTGCTTCCCCAAAAACTCACTAGAACACCAAATGTGGATTAATCCGCCTATCCATGTGTGGTCCAGCTGAACTTTAACTGCCAAATATGAGACCTAAACCTGACCCAAGACCTGGGGCTAATGCATCTCCTTTCCACTGGGCATTGCATATCTATTTGCTATGTTTGACAGAGTCAGAAAGAGAAATAAATCTGAGTAAGTAAAACATTTTTGGACAGTTTTCTTCAGATTTCTTTCTTAAGCCAATCAGACACAAAGGATGTCATTTGTTCATTCATTCCAACAACAACACCCCCACCACCCCTCGCCACTTCCCTAGGAACGGCAGAATGTGTTGAGATGCGGACTAACGCACTGTTGGTTTCAGGTGTGAACATGGGATTTGCTGACAATAAGAAAAATCTAGAATAACACTCTCCTTATCCTCTAACATTTTACATAACGGTTATAGAGCATTATGTGACACTGCCTATTTATCTGTCCAATCAGGGCCACTCCAGCTTCATAACTCACCTGGATTGGTCCAAAGATGGAAAGTACATAATGTCTAATTCAGGCGACTATGAGATCCTTTACTGTAAGTATCAATTAGTATGTAAATCCTCAGACGGCATGACAATCTACTGTGTACTGACCATGAATGTGTTGTGACAGGGGACATAGCAGCCGGGTGTAAACTGCTGAGGAATCGCTTTGAGAGCAAAGACAGAGAATGGGCCTCCTATACCTGTGTGCTGGGCTTCCATGTCATGGGTGAGATACTCTACTTTCATGTGTTATCACGTAAATAATGCGCAGTTATTTTTAGAGCTGCAAGGATTAATCGATTAGTTGTATATTCTTCGATTAAATAGTATATTTGAGTTGTGGACAAAACAATTTGGGAACGTCACCTTGGGCTTTGAGGAAACACTGATGGACATTTTTCAGCCTTTTTCTGACTGCTACAGAGCAAACGACTTATCGATGAATCGAGAAAATGATCCAAAGATTAATCGACAGTGAAAATAACTGTTAGCTGCAGCTCTAGGCTATGCTCACACTTGGCGGTGAGTTAACCGTGTTTAAAACAAAAAGTCCTGAAGGCTTTTTTTAAACGCGGACGCCACGTGTTTTTTTTTTTTTTTTTCTGCAGCTCAGAGCGTCTTTTTGAGGTTGAAAAAAAAGTGCTACTTTTCTGGAAAAAACCCTCGCAGTCGACTTAGGTGAAGCGTTTTTTTTGACAGCTGACCAATGACAAGCGGAGTAGTGAGACCTGACGTTTCAATTCAATTCCATTTTATTTATAGTATCAAACACATAACCAGAGTTATCTCAGGACACTTTACAGATAGAGTAGGTCTAGACCACACTCTATAATTTACAGAGAACCAACAATTCCAGTAATTCCCCCAAGAGCAAGCATTTAGTGTGACAGTGGCGAGGAAAAACTCCCTTTTAGAGAGAAACCTGGGACAGACCCAGGCTCTTGGTAGGCGGTGTCTGACGGTGCCGGTTGGGGGTGTGATGAACAGTGGCAATAATAGTCACAATAAAGATAATGGAACTATGACTAGAAATAGAAGTTATAATAGTTCATGGCGTAGCAGGGCGTACAGCTGCAACCATGATTTAGGTGCCACCCTAATCCAAGGAAAACTGGGGGGCGAAAAAACATAAGGGCTCCTTTGTTCACAAACTTGTACTTTTTCATGAATATTTACCACCACCATCAATTCCAAGTATTCCTTTTGGCTTGAAAGTTTACATTTGCATGAACTGGGGTAGACGCTCCATATTCATGCTCCATCTTGAGATACGTTAGCCGGTAAGGGACATACAGGACATACTGCTCCGCCTTTCGCGTTTTTTCGCTGTCACATGATAAACTCACAGCTGCTGCTAATGCTGCTAACGGGTATCGTAGCTTCCCGGCCCCGGCAAGTCTGAAGAAGGAAACATGGAGGACCACACGTATTCAAAATCCAAATTTCAGGAACAGGAGTCGTCTTCTTCGCCCAGAAAAAGAAAAAGGAGATTGAAAAGAGCAAGAGACCGGCTTTTTTGAAGCGTGAAGGCTACCGTAGCTGTAATACGTACTTTGAACTGCGTGGTGCGAGAGAGTTGATAGATGGGAGAAATCCCTACACATTGGAGCTTTTAAGAATTAAAAAGTTCATTCATTTCATATTATCATCCTTATATCAGTGGCATAAAATGGTCTTAAAATGACAATATATAGTCCAACAAAAGTAGTAATCGTTACAGGCCTTGTGACGATCATTTTATCCTCTGTCACGAATTGTTCTGGATGGGCAATATGGCAATATTTTGCATAAATTGACATCAATGTGTCTGCCTTTAAAGATTCATTTTGACTTGAATAGGTAAGCTGCCTTTTTGCCAAGCAGTACTGTCTGACTGAACGACCTTATACCTCAGGCTGCTATGTGTATAGACTTACTTTCATGTAATGACCTTTTACTGGTTCTGTCCTCTGAGTTAATATCTTACTTTGCTTTGTTTTGTTTGTTTTTTTAAAATACAAAAGCGCCCTAGTAAACGTTTTCTTGTCAAAAAAAGACGCCAAGTGTGATCATGGTCCTAGTTATTTTTTCGTGTGTTGCCGTGGTGTTCCAGGTGTGTGGATGGAGGGCTCCGACGGCACAGACATCAACGCCCTGTGTCGCTCCCACAGTGAGAGGGTGGTGGCTGTGGCTGACGACTTCTGTAAAGTCCACCTCTTCCAGTACCCCTGTCCTAAACCTAAGGTACCGCTCGCACACATCACTCTTCACACTTTACAAGGCAACTGCTTCCATAACACAAAGAGGAGTGTGTTTTACAATAATGATGGCAGCTGTTTTTTTTTGTTTTTTTTTGCTGCCACCATCAGTAAAATGTGAGTGCTGAGTGATTCCTACAGTAGGCGCAGGAGAATATTGTAGTACTGCAATTTTCATTTCAAATATCCGATAATTGCAGTCATTATATTATGAGAGCTAGCTGTGTGAGAGTGACAGCTTTGACGTGCTGTGTCTCCAGGTCAGATTTAATGAGGAACATGTATTTGCAGACTCGCACTCATACTTTAGAAAAATGTGAACACGCAGACTTCATGCACACACTGCTGAAATCAGCCAGACGTACTTTTCCTGTGATAGAAATTCAGACTTTTTCCCTTTTCATTTATTTTATACTTTTTATTGATCCCCATTGGGGAAATTTGAATTTACAATCTGTTAGAAAGCCTGAAATACACACACACATGCTCATGACCTTTTCAGGACCTTATGTATTTAAATACAAACGTTCACGTTTTGGTCAAAGTATGTTTAAGCGTCAAATGCTGTTTTCCCAAGCCCTTGTTAAAACTCTTTCCCACCTGACCTGATGTAGGTTTCTGTATGATGACGTTGCTTCAGTACAGTACAGTACAGTACAGTAACTTGGATGGCCGATGGCACGCCGGCCCTCCTTGTTTGGAAAAGCAGAAAGTAAGCTACAGTAAGCAATGTTTTGCTGTGGACATGATATGATTGATAACATTGATATGTTAATCAATATCAGTTTAAGTTCACACTATATTTAAACTATTTTTACCACTTAACCTTGCAGTCTGTCAGAAAGCCCTTTCCAACATGTAACTGAAGCAGTTATTTTGCTCTTTTAATCCACCAGACTCCATTGACAAAAACAGTAATTTTAAAGCTACAGTGCGTAGTTTCTGTCGCCACCCATGAGGAACTCAAAGTAATGACAACAAAACTGTCGGCACGTCCGTCCACATGATACAAGCCTTCCGTGCCACCGCACTAACAAAAATGAAAAGGGGGGGGGGATGCAGTTAGGAAAAATGTTTTATGATAATAAAGAGGCATTGTTTACTTCATAGGCTGTGTATTTATGTTATTACATTATCTGGGTCACATCACAGTGATATAAACAAAATCCTGTAGTATCCTGGAATTCATTCAAAACTTGAATTTGTAATACAGTAATACATAAATATTTTGAAATTTGACTGAAAGAGACAATTATATTGTTAATCACAATTATTTCTGAGACAATTACAGGAAAATATGAAATCGTTACAGCTCTAGGAATGAGTCTCTCTCTCTCTCTCTCTCTCTTTCTTTCTTTCTTTCTTTCTTTCTTTCTTTCTTTCTTTCTTTCTTTCTTTCTTTTCTTCTTTCCTCTCCAGGCACCGAGCCACAAGTACGAGGGCCACGGCAGCCACGTCACCAACGTCTGCTTCACCCACAGCGACTCCCACCTGCTCTCCATGGGCGGGAAGGACACCTGCATCCTCCAGTGGAGGGTGATGGGAGGCGGGGGCGGCGACAGAAGGGAGAGACTGGCCTCGGCCTCGGCCACCTCCACCTCCACCAGCTCTCCAGAACCTGCCACCAGCTAGGAAGGAGCCCACGCGTTGCTACCAGTGACGGAGGAGGAGGGGGGAGGCATGTTAGTCAGTGGACAGCAGCCACAGTTACGGGCTCAGCCGGGCCTCTGCGCCGCCACGCCTCGCGTCAGTTTCATACTGAACGTGTCGAGGAAGCCTCTCGGGGAGGAAAGTCGATATTACATTTACACTTACACACCTCCATTATCATGTTTCTTCCCGTAACACAGGGGTCAGCAACCTTACTATCACAAGAGCCTTTCTTAGCTAAAACAAACTACAAAAACACATCTCTCCGGAGCCGCAAAACTCATTTAAGCCTTCCATTTTTAGGGGGATTGTATCCCGTTCTTAAACGTACAATACTATATGTCATGTTCTGCCACTAGGGGTGTCTCAATCAAAACAATGGGTGTAAAAGCAGACTTGTGATGACGTTGTGAAGTGGCGTGGGATTATGGGAGTTGTAGTTTTCATTGTTTAACACAATTGACGATTCAAATATATCTGTTCACGGATTACAGTTGTATCCACGTTACGTTTAGTAATGTTTAGTCACGGTTATTCATGTCATTCTGATAAAATAGCTGCCGTTTCCTCCACATAATTACATTTGGTAACGTTAGTTGACCAGTTAGCGAGCAAGCAACTGTGACATTGTATGATTTACAATTACTCTCGAACGCATCATCTGGGTTCCCGTGTTCTCTGGGTTTGAACGTTGTCCGAAACATTCGGAATAGCGTAGGTAGACAACTCAACGAAATATAACATAGGTAAAGTCATTTTTAGACATTTTAATGCAGAAATGTTACATATTGTACCTTTAAATATACTGCTATTTTTTTGTGCCAATTTCTCGCCGCAAATGAAACATACTGGCAGGCCAGCGGCGTTGGCGTTTAAGGCAAACAAATCTGTCCATTCACGATTAACTCCTGTTTTCCTCTGATATATATATATTCATGTGGAATCCATTGCTAGCCTAGCTAGACTGGCCACCGAGGAATCGGTCCGTTCAGCAAAAGAAAAGGCGCCAAGCCGTCAGCGACGTCCGTACGACGCAATGACTGTGTCAACTGACGCATTAAAACATTTTTTTCTTCTTTTTATTCAGTTTATATTTTCACAATCAGATAATGTAAGAATCACTTACAATAATGATAAATTAAAACTAATATGTCAAAACAAAAAAAATGTAGTTAAGGTAAGATAAGATCAACTTTATTGTCCCGTAGGAATAATAATATAAGAAGAGATCATCCACTATGAGAGGTACGGAAGAGGATTAGGGCCACATCTGAAAAAATGTATTGAGTTCTGAGTTTAAAGTTAGGATTCTGAAAAAAAAATTCTGAATTCAGACTTTCATCTCAGAATTCTGACTTTAAACTCAGAACTCAAATAAATATTTTTCACGTGTGGCCCTAATCCTCTTCCGTAGAGAGGATATTGCACAGGCCCTGATTTATTTCCATATCATTTTTTTTTTTGTCAATGCCAGGGAGCCACTGGAGAGGGGCTGAAGAGCCACATGTGGCTCCGGAGCCGCAGGTTGCTGACCCCTGCCTTAACACATCATCTTTGTTACTGTGTTGGATGTGTGGTGAGGATCATCAGTGGTCATCTGTGTTTGCTGGGACAGAACACGGCTTCTATGGTGACAAAGACTTGGGTTTCAGTGAACATTCCTTGCGTTTTTTTCATCCTTCTCGTTTATCAACCTTATCAAAGTGCTACATCATTGTGTATGCCATTGGGCCTATAAAGATGTTTGCATAATGTTTTTACATATATATATTTTTTAATATTTTACGGATTGTTTGGTTGACATCTCAGCTAAAATTGAAGCTGTTTTTAACGCTTGCATCAGACTGTGACAAACCTGTTCCAATGAAATCAATTCTCAGCATTTCTGACTAATTAATTTCTCTAACAGTAGATCGGTACACTTGAAATGATTACTTTATTACAGTTTTATATATTTAAGAGAACGTTGGGAATACTGTGATGTTTTATCGGTCAAGCTCCCAATAAATAACTGAAAACTGGAAAGTGTAATGTGTGTGAAGTGTCAGTAGTGGGCAGTGCTGCTCAGGGAATTGTGTGCTGTGCGTTAAGGAAACACATGTTCCCCTAACACTGAACCCCACAAGTACAGTCGGTCCTCCAATTCAGTTAATGAAACTTACACAACAAGCTTTGCTGATACAAGTCTTTTCATATGAGAAGATAACAGGTAAGTAAGCCAGTGGTCTCAAATCTCAGGGTCAGGATGCCCTCGGTGGTGAAAGATGTACATTTATTTATTTAAAATACAATTTCCCCGTACATTTTGTGTCTCTTTGTAGTCGTGTTGTGTCTCTTTTTTGGTCATTTCTGTTTTCTTTGGGGTTGTTTTGTGTCCCTGTGGTCATTTGGCGTCTCTTTGTAGTCAGTTTGTGTCCCTTTGTGGTAGTTGTGCGTCTCTTTTTCACATCATTTTGGACCGTTATTATCACCATATCTGTGTCTAAAACGTTGGAAAAGCTAGAGCAGAGCGTACATACATAACTCAAGAAGCTTAAAGACATAACTTGATAAAGAAGGCGATTAGATATAGTCATTAGATCTGAGAAAAGTCTTTAAGTTACATTCATTGAACTTAGGTCAGGGGTATTAAACTCAATTTCACTAAGAGCCACACTGGAAACTAAGGATCACATCAAGGGCCAGACATGTTGACTTTATTCTTATGCTTTTATTTAATCGAAAAGGTCAGTTTAGTTTAATTTATAGAACTGTTTTTGTGCAATGTAGTGCCGTTAAAAAGTGCAATATTTCCCTCTGAAATGTATTGGAGTTGTATAAAATATCGCAAAATGGAAATGCATACCTCTCAAAATCGTATATTTAAGTGCAATACTTGCGAGTGAGTTGAGTAACGGTTTAGGAAAGGAAAAGAAATATTTATGTAACACAAAATTGTTTTATTGTCTTCAGACTTTTGTCTATTTTTTTTTTGTGAGATGTAAGTTTTACCTCTTTATATGGAAGCCCATTTCTGCCAGGAAAATAAAAATAAATGGATGAAATTGAAATAATCATGGTAGGTTGAAATGATCAGATACTAAATTAAGATTGTGACTTTGAGTCAAATTTATAATAATAATAAATAATAATTTATACTTTATTAATCCCGCAAGGGAAATTACAATGTTTTCACTCTGTTGTCAGAGTACACATTACACACAGGCCTGAAATACCAGAGGTGGAAAGTAACAAAATACATTTACGGTTTTTCAAGTAGTTTTCACGCCCGCAACCGCTACAGTGACGAATGATCAGCATTTAGACTGCCTACCATGTAACTAAATAACTTTTACTTAAAGTACATTTTAAATGAACTACTTATTACTTTTACTTGAGTACTTTTTCAGATAGGTAATTTCACTTGTACTTGATTAATATTTCATCAAAGTATTGGTACTTGAGTACAATATTTTAGTACTTATTCCACCTATGTGAAATATATAATAATAATATAATAAATACACACACTCAGTACCTGTTCATGCACTAATGGAGAGATTTTGTGTGTGTGTGTGTGTGTGTGTGTGTGTGTGTGTGTGTGTGTGTGTGTACGTACGTGTACGTGCGTGCTTCGTTTTGACTAGATCTAGCAACAGCTTAACTTTCTGTGCATGTGAGAATAAAAGCACATAAGATAAGAATCCCTTTTTGGCCACTATAACATACGCAAAGTTTTACACATTTAGTCATTAATCAGAGTTTAGGCAATATTTTATATTATAAACAGCTTGTATATTAAACCAGTGCCAGTGAAAAAGTTAATTGTGACATACCGGAGATTGTCGACAATCTCCGAAGATGACGATTTGCGCACGAACGAAGGGGGCCAGTGAGTGTGTGTGTGTTTTCTGTGTGCGAGTGTGTGTGTTGAACTGAGCGGAGGTGAAGAAGAGGAGGATGAAGCTGGGAGCGGAGGATGGGAGGAAGAGTGGAGTAAGAGACAGGCTAGCTGTGTGTGAATGAGTGAGTGAGTGAGGAAGAGGAGAGGAAGGTCGTCGGAGGGACCGAAAACAAAGACTTGCATATTTTGGGGATAACCTCCGGAACATTACTAACTGAAACTTTCAACTTTTTACCCGCCACATCTCGGCTTGTTGTGTCCGGAGCCGGCTTTGTTTCACGGCGGGGGTGTCTACGATAAATGAAGGAATAAAATAGATCCCCATCGACCTTTTTCTACCCAAGCAGGGAATACCCTGGGACTGCTTTTGATAAAGGTTACAAGAGAATGGCGGCCAACATGTACCGAGTGGGAGGTAAGGAATGTTTTACATTTTTAAGACACCCCCCCACAACGTGATTGTTCGTTTCGACAGCAAGGTGGCTAGCTAGCCGCTAGCTGTCTGTTCGGTTAGCCGCTAACTAATGCTAGCTCTTCCTAGCGTCTGTACGTCCGTCCACTCTTGCATGGAACAACGTCAAATATATTAAAACCTCAAACAATGTAGCTAATGGGCAAATGTAAATAATTCAAACACTATGACTTAGTTTCAGCTCCGTTGTAAGCCAGAAACGCTCCGAAATTCGGCATGAATATAAATCACCAAACAGTGTTTATTTTTTAGTAAATATCAACTTTTTAAACGGATATCCCGAGTAGTGTCCAACAAAAACGTTGAGTTAACGTTACCCCACGGCGGGCAGCTGCCAAGCAGCATGGACCGGTTGTGAAAGTTGGTATTTAATTCGAAATAAATGCACCCTGCATGATAATAGAGTTTGCCGAATTGTATTTGTAGTTGCAAGTAAGCGAAGCAACCGCAATTTGTCACATTTTGGACGTGGAGTCTGTACATATGGTAACTTGACGTACTGGAAGTGAACACCGTGCTAGTTAGCATAAACTGCTAAGTTAGCTAGCTAGCTGTTGAGAGATCAGCATTCAACACATTAAAGACGTATGGGGTAACATTAGCTAGCTAACGTTAGCTAAAGCGGGTCCGCTAGCTTTGTCGGCGGGGTGGGTTAATTTCATATATCACTTCATGTGCAACGGGTAGCGTTAGCTAACTTTGATTGTTAAATTTTGTTAGCTTAGGGCTACGTACTGTATGTAGTTATGTGTTAGCCGATGTGATTGCTTCTTGAAATACTAACGTCAGCAGGTTAGTAGTTAAGTTTATAAAGAGTAACTACTACATTCTAACGTTACCGTTTATCAGTAACGTTAGTTAAACGAAACACCGGCAAATGAAACACGTAACTATAAGTTAGCTAACACTAACGTTACCTTGCTACTAGCGTGTCTGTGTGAGATATGTCATTTTATTATGTACCGCTACTTTGCCACTGGATAGAAACCGTAGCGTCTTAGCAACATTAAATTATAATATACAATTACCATTATCTTCCACAGCATCCCGTGACATGTCAAGTGTGTGTATGATACAGTAGCATGTTGCAGGTTGCCTAATTAAGATTTCACCTCACTCGTTTGCTAACACCGGGTTTCCAAACGTCACCATTATTGTGTGGAGAGAAACGAAACACCGGTATAGACGGCTAGCTAAATCCACCGAAATCCACCGAACAGTTTTATCGATCCTGCATTATGGACGAGTACCTGTACTCTTCAGTGGATGTTGTGCTGTCGCCTCGTCTTTTTAGTGCTTGTGACTAACGTTATTGTCTGTAACGACGTTAGGGACCCGGTGTTCTTCTTTGAGTCTGAGTTTGACAGTAAAACAGAGTCTTATTGCTAACGCAAGAGTCTGTGGGCTATTTAGGTCATGCTGATTAAACACTACTCTGCAAAATATGCTGCATAAGTCTGTGCTTAATGTTATATACAATGTACGTTGCGTTATAATAGTATACTACAATGTAAACGTGTTTGTTATAAAGTTGCATCGTTTTTTGCATTGTGCATCATGTTTCAGTTTGTACACTGGTTAGTATGATGCTAATGATGAGTCTGGAACACATCTACAGCAGGTAGCAAGAGCAACTTTCGTCGGTGTTAGAGGCAGACTGGTAGAATGGGCTGATATTGGTCTTTTTTTTTGAAATATCAGGTATTGATAATTCAGAATTCTGTTTGTTTTTCAATTCATTATTAAAAAAGTGTAGCCTAATGCATTTTTGTGGCTTAATCTGCATAAAACAACTTAAACAAAAACATTAAACTAGGATTTTAATGGATTATTTCAATGTCCTGTGATGGTAAAACAATGCTGTTTCAAGAGCTGTTTCCCAGTGAAGATTACTTGTGTAGTTTTCAGCCTTTCTTACATGTTAAAATATTTGTGTCTGAACTTACCAGACTGTTCTCACTGTTTTGTTATTTGCCTTTACCCACTTAGTCATTGTATCCACATTATTGGTGATTGTTTAGCAAAACACTCATTGTGTTAATATTTTGTGAAAACACCAATTGTCAAGTCAACCCTATAATATTGCCTCAATATCGACATTGATGTATTTGGTAAAAAATATCGACTTGGGCGCCTGGGTAGCTCACCTTGTAGAGTGTGCGCCCCATATGTAGATATACTCCTCGACGCAGAGGCCGCGGGTTCGACTGCGACCTGCGGCACTTTGCTGCATGTCATTACCCTTCTCTGTCCCCCTTCATGTCTTCAGCTGTCCTATACAAATAAAGGCCTAAAATGCCCAAAAAAATAATCTTTAAAGGTCCAGTGTATAACGTGTTTAGTTGTTCATTATCAAAATCTGTGTTAAATTATCTTTTAAAAAAATCGACATGTTTGCTTTTATCCATATTGCCCAGCTCTACATTGATATCTCTGATGTTTAGGTCCTTAATCTAACTAAGGATATAGTTACTTGGGTATATTTAGGTTTGTTTTTTGTGCTATTGCTGTCCAGTGCACATGTTAAAACAATGTGTGCATTAGACCTGTCAAGATGGACAGATACAGAGGTTTGCTGCTCAGAGCTGTTTTCAAACTGTAGAGGACTTGTAAAGTGTCTCTCTTGTGTACAGTCAACATGCATTCTGCGGGAACTTTGCATAGATGTAGTCTTACCCATTGTTGTAGAGAGCTGCTGGGTCTCTTAGGCAAAGTTGTACTTTTTGTACGATCACGCGTGTGCCGTAGAATTTCCACCGCAGGAATGCAGTGTGATGTGGCAAATCAAATGTTACGGTGTAATGCTAAGTCTAGCCTGGGGCTGGGCGATATGGAGAAAATCAGATATCACAATATGTTTGACCAAATACCTTGATGTCGATGTTGTGACAATATTGACAATTGGTGCTTTCGCAAAAATATCTTCACATTTAGATTTTAGATAAATAACCATCATCATGTGGATATGACTAAGTGGTTAAAGGCACATAATAGAACAGCTAGAACAGTCTGGTAAGTTCAGAAAGTGACATCACTTTACTGTAATGCAGCCTTTGAAACCAGGAAAAGACTAAACTTACCATGTAACTTTTATTACGATTCTTCAAAATGATATCTAGTCTCCTATCACGGTATCGATATAATATTGATATATTACCCAGCCCTAGCCCATGATATATTGCAGTTAGCCACAAGCATGTGATTATGTGATGACTTAGAATTTGATTTTTAAGTAGCTCGCACAGCAACGGGTTAAGTTGTTTGGCTGTATAATGCAGAAACAATAAAGAAACAGATATATTTACTTGCAATGTTTTTAGACTTTAATCTGTCAGAATGAGTTCATATTTGTAAAGCAAGTGTCCATGGATCTGTTGTAGCAGCTGACTGGTGCAGGCGGTTCTGTATGAGCAAGCGCCTATATTACCAGTCCTCTAGAAGCACACAGTGTTCAGCCTGCATGTAAGATCTTTATCTTCCCCAGAGATTAGTCAAAGGGCTTCCTCCTCTTCATTCAGCCTCAAGCACCCGGCACACTGCGCCACTCAAGCCGTATACGTCCACAACAAACACTCAAGCTGCCTCAGCAGACACATTTTTTTCCTACCCACTGAAACTTCCCAACATTAACCTAGAACCAGCTGATCCCTGTATCCCTGACGTGATTATGCCGATTGTCAGTTTTAGCTGAGGTGTGTGGGGTTATTCTTTCTGAAGGGTAGATAATGTGAACCCTCTGAAGTCCAGTGTTGTTGTTTTTCCCCGGTGGATCATTGATCCATCAGCAACCGTGCTCATTGATACACTAAGCTGTCCTCGGTGCTGGTGGAACAGGATCATTCTTTAATTTGTCCCACTGGGCAAGAAGTAGAGATGGAGGGCTGGAATGTAAAATATGTTCACCATCTCTATTTCGTTAGATCTAGAATCAGTCATGTCTGGCACATGAGTGCAGATCCCCTTTTTGGTGCTTCAGCCAGTGTTATGTAATGTGGTGCTGTTGTGTTCCTACACTGTGAACAAGGAGGTGATGCTGTTCTGGTCGGGCTCCTCATCAGTGTGCTAAGTAGAGCACGAAATCCTCTCCCTGTCTGAATCCTTCCTTCTCCGTCTCTGCTTGTGATGATGCATCAGAAACCCACTGATATCCTCCCAAGGCACTCTGTCCCTGCTAGTGGGAGGACCAGATGGAGCTTGACGTGAAGCCACACGGCTGTGCAGAACTGCATCAAACGCCACAAGGAAGCACTGTGTCTGTGGTAGTTGTTGGATGAATGAATAGCGAGGTTGATCAATATTTTAAAGGCTGGAATCTCTCAGTTAAAGCTGTCAGCAACTGTTAACCGCTGGTATTGTGAGCCTATATTCCTCATTAAATGTGAACATATTTACCAAAAAATAATCAAGTAATTACAATTAAGTCGATTACAAAGTACAATGACCTCTTTTAACTTAAGAAGCAATTTAGCCAACTGTTAAAATAAATTGCTGATGTGTACCAAATAAGATTAAAATGACCAATGCAACTCCACCTTGCTGCAGTGTTACATGAAAGTGTTGACATGGCTAATGTGAAGCTGTTTGAAGGGAGTTGTAAATGGGCATCAGTGACTTGTAGAGCTGGGTAAACAAATGATTTAGGTTTGATTGCAGTTTTCAGTTGAATGATGTAATATTGATTTATGCAAATCCTGAGATTGACCTTTGCACCCATGCATCTTCCCAGTAAATATGTGTGTACATTTGTGTTACGTGTAGGCTGCAGTCATTTAAAGGACAATTCCGGCGCAAAATGAACCTAGGGGTTATTAACAGATGTATACCCACTCTCTGGGACATGTTTTCATGCTAATCAAATGTGTTTGTAGCTTGAAACAAGCTAGCGCGGACCGCTGATTAGCTTACAACGCTAGTATTCGGGGCACAGGGAAAGTAAAAAGAAATCGCTATTTTGTACCACTAAAAAGGCTCAAAATATCACCACACTTCAACGGTAGCATAATGAGGGTCCCTTACAAAACACTGCATGTCTTGGGTGTCGCGACGCAACAGGTCCCACTCCGTGCAACACAGACACTCCTGTTCGGTGGCCATAGTGTCACAATGTCTGCAGGTACACCACCAGTTTCCCAAGGTACGAGACTGTGTTGCAGCATTGACTACCGGTAGCTCTCTCTCTCTCTCGTAGCCCTTTCACGGAGCTCCCGCAGCGCTTCGTTCAATAAACTGTCTGTGCACTTACAAAGTTCTCAATGCTTCGGTTAACATTTAGGGACCCTCATTATGCTACCGCTGAAGTGTGGTGATATTTTGAGCCTTTTTAGTGGTATAAATAGCGATTAGTTTTTACTTTCCCTGTGCCCCGAATACTAGCGTTGTAAGCTAATCAGCGGTCCGCGCTAGCTTGTTTCAAGCTACAAACACATTTGATTAGCATTAAATCATGTCCCAGAGAGCGATCGAGTGGGTGTACATCTATTAATAACCCCTAGGTTCGTTTTGCGCCGGAATTGTCCTTTAAATGGTACAGTTAGTGGGTGCTGCATGACGTGTCAATGGCCTACATTGTGGAAATGTATTGCAGTGTGCACGAGACAGCCTTGCATTTGGTGGAGTTCATTTGGTTTTGCTCTGAAACGGTTTTGCACATGTAGACATAAACATATAGATGTGTCAGAAGGGAAATGTGTTTACAATTTAGCCTGAAGTGTGGACAATGACATCTGATGATCACAGGCATTTGCATTTACACGTGGTGTCACATGTTCTTGTTATCTTGATTCTGCCTGCATTGTCATCAATAATACAAAGTAGGTAAGCAGAGCTGGTGGACTTGTCAGTACACATGGAGTGTCTCAAGTCCAGGGAAGTGGCCCTGCTGTATGGGCTCTACTTATTTTTGCTTCGCAGAAGGAGGGCTAATCTGTAGCTCGAGTCGACCTATGAGCTTGTTGGGCAGATCAGATGTCATTTACACCTGGTTGGAGATCTGATCCCAATGTAGGCCAGACTGAAATGCATTTTGATCTGATTGCAATCCACTCTTTGTGCTTTTACATTTTTGCTGTTCGCGATTAAATATCCAGACACGAATGGGATGTTGGTGCCCGATGTGTCCTCCTGGTTAGTTTCCTAGTTTCTTCAGTCTGTGGCTTGAGACACAGGCTGTCCACTACACTATGTCCTCAGTCCTGCAGGTTTACTTCACCAGTGTCATAATAGGCTTCACTCAGTGTTTGATCTATAGTCTTACTGACACCTGCCTTCTGAGTTTGATCAGTTCCCCTTTTGACTGAACTGACGCCATTGTTTGGAGCTGTAATTCGAATGAATGTTGATTGCACAGTAGAAATGGAAAGTCAGAATTAAGCCGCCTACACACGATCGGCGGTAAAAGCGCTCTGCGCCGTCTGTTCCATTGTTTTCCTATGAGGAGAGCGCTGCCGCCCAGCTACGTGCAGCGCTGCCCTTGGCGTCACTCGCTGCTTGGAATCGCCGGCGAGCGCTGTGGTCAAAGTTGAAATAATTTGAACTTTGACCTTGTTGCTGCTGACCTTTTCAAGGCGCAACCAATTCTAGAACGTATACCTGCGCTGCACTTTGCCTCTCAGCTTCGCGCCCTCCCTCAGTTTTGCCGCGGATCATGTTGGGTATCATTTGGATTTTAACGATACTGATTTGCTTACTGATTCCGGTTCTTGACGATTTCTGGTTCCGAAACTTTGAGGGGCGGGGGTGAAAACGGATCGCATGCTTGATTCACAAAAACAAAAAACTTTTACACAATTCTTTTTTTAAAGATTTTTTTGGCCATTTTCGGCCTTTATTTTGACAGGACAGCTGAAGACATTAAAGGGAAGAGAGAGAGGGGGGGGGAATGACATGCAGCAAAGAGCCGCAGGTCGGAGTCGAACCCGGGCCCGCTGCATTGAAGAGTAAACTTCTATATATGACACAATTCATATTCATTCACAATTTATACAGTCTCTATTCACTTTATACAGTTTATGGAACCTGTAAATGAATTTCATACAGTTTAAAAATAGAAAATAGGGGTGGTACGGTTCATGAAAAAAACACCCAAACTGCTCGGTTCGCTTGTCTCGGTTGGAGTGTGTGTGTGTGTCTCATGGTTCGTCAGTACACTGTTAATGTGCACTAACCACTTACTGCCGTAGTGCCCACTTTATACACCTATGTTAAAACACTTGCTGGAAACGACGAGGGGGATGAGCAACATGAACGCAACACATGGCAGCTGATTGGACGAACGCGTCACGTGGTTCTTGCTGCTCCAGAATTTCAAAACAGACTCTAATGGCGTCTCGTTCTGAATACGATCTCGTATTTTACGAAAGTAGTTCACCGAAAACTGTTTCTGAAAACATTTTAAGTGAGAAATAGGCCGTACAGTTGCTGAATCTGTCTGCTTTTTTGATCGACAAAGGTCAGTTTAAAAGATTTTCGTCAGATTTTGAGAGGCGCCGAGCCGACCGCTCCTCAGTGGAGTGTGGAGTGCTGCTGCTGCTCTTTGGCTTTAGCGGCAGACTAGAACACTTATAAGCGCATATGCTGCCCCTGTCAGATCAGGAAGAATTATATCATGCAGAAAAAAGGTTTTTGAAAAAGTGTTTTCAGAATTTTGGCATCAACTTACTTGGCACTGAAGTATTGTTCCACATGACATCCCATCTGCAGGCTGCTTGCTCATCTGACCATCATGCTGCTCTTGGCAAGCCTACTGGCCTCTTGACCTTTTGATGCGTCTTGGAGAAGTCTCCTCAACAGACACAAGCTTCTCTACATAACCAACTTCACCGTATTTACACCAGAGCAGAACCTGAACCATTAATACAGGAAAATAATTTCAGCTGCTGGATTTGCTCCAACTAGGCTGTTGGATGTTATGTGGCCTTATGGGTAGTATGGACGGTATTAGTTTGAGACTTTTCTTTTATAAATTACATTTTAACCACATTCAAATCATTTCATTGGTAATAACTGCCTAGTTGGAGTATAAGCTGGGCCAGTGCTGTGTATGTGAAGGATTGCTTGTGTTCAGCAGAATGGGCTGTGAAGGAGGCTGAGGCCAGCACACACTTCTACGTACAGAATATCAGTGAATTAATAGATCTCAATATTCAGTAAACTAAGACTGACCTCTCAATGAGGAACACCATATAGCCTTTCAAGCTGAAAAAAGCAGATTGACAAGTTCACAGACTTCTCAGTTCTAGCAACATTTAATTTTGGCATGTTTGGCCTTTTATATATATGAGAGAGAGAGAGAGAGAGAGAGAGAGAGAGAGAGAGAGAGAGACCGAAGGTTGGACTCAAACCCTGGGCCGCTGCAGTAATGACTGAGCCTTAGTACCTAGGGCGCACGCTCAACCAGGTGAGCCAACAGGGCCCCCCACATTTAATTTTATGTTGTAACATGAGTAGGGCTGTCCCAAACGATTATTTTTTAAACAATCTAGCGACTATTGTTTCGATTAGTCGACTAATCTAACGATTAATTTTTCAATTAGTGATTATTGTCCCGTTGCTCAATTATTAACAATTTACACAAAACAAATTCCAATAAGGTCCAAAAAATGCGATGGAATATGCGAGATATTTATGCAATTTTTTTGCGATGAAATTGCGGGAACTTGCAAAAAACTGCGGTTTCATCGTGGCTTCATCGCGGGGTTTGCAGCTTTTTGATGATGTTCACGTCGTGTAATTACGTCACTTCATAACGTTCCCATGGCAACAGGGGGAAATGGCTGCTCTTGTGTGAAGTAAACGCACGTTTTTCAACTTTCTGCTAAGATATGTGGGACTTTTTGCAACGAAAATGCGGGGATTATGAAATCATGCAAGCCCCGCATATTTTGCGCGGAAATCGGCAATTTATGTGGCGAAAGTGCGGCGTATTTCAAAAAATGTGGCAGATCCTTTGGCAGATTATGCATTGAATTATGCGATCGCATAATCACGTTTTCCTGGAGGGACTGACTAACACTGCACTGTTCAAGTAAAATGAATTTGTAGTGCAACCTAAAGCCAGATGCAGGCTATCAATCCAACAACAAAATAAAGTCACTTTCAGGAGGAATACAAAAATAAAAACAGAGCAAGTGCAAAAAGAGTAGCCTGTATTTGCTTTTTTTAACAGTAGTAGGTAAAATAATGAATAAGCTCTTCTCCCTTTAATCTTACAGTAAAAAAAGTGCAATTTTAGCAACATATGGAATCAGATGTATCAAATAAATCCAACAATAAAACAAACCAACATTTCAAGTCACTTTCAGGAGGAATACACAAATAAAAAAAAAACAGTAAGGGAATTATGAGCCCGAGCTCGATTTTTTTTAAAACCCGACAATTTTTTAATACGTGGACCGTTATAACTGACGTTATAAAGGACTCGTGAGATATCTGAAACAATCTGGCCTGGTTGCGCAATTATCAAAGACAGTGCTGCAGATGGGGGGAGACACGATTTAGCACAGTTTACCTCACTTTACCTCTATTTGTATGCTCCTTGGTTAACAATGTCATTGCCAGAAGGCGTTAACATGGCGTGTAACCCTAAAGCTGACTCTCTTACTCACAGACCACCCACTACGTCACATCAGACAATATGAGCAGCTGTAAAGTATTATCTAGGTCCACAGTAACCTGTGATTTTAGAATCTATAATCTAAACGGTGTGGGGGTTTCTAAAATGGCTGAAGCTCTGCCAGCCTGGCTGTCCCTCCACCGTCGGCAAACCTCATTTAACAAATGTTGAGAAGATTTGGAAAATGTTAACTCACCTTGTCTGTTTGACTGACTGAATAAAAACATTTTCAATTACTGTCTTTTGAAATGAAGAATGTGTTGACAGAAACCATTATCGACAAATTCATTTTTATAAATAATGTAGGTGGGTGTTCATACACCAATATCAAATCAACGCAACACACCACAACTAACCTACCCTTGTTCTCTTATTCCCTTATCACATTTTGTGAACTGGCCTGTATTCACTGTTCTTATCGTCCCCGTGTTCTGCTAGTCTTTTGACTCGCAATAAAAACGAGTATAGGGTTAACTTGAAGGAAGAAAAAGAATAAAAATGTAGTTCTGTTGACTTGATCACATTAGAGACAGACACAGAAGACTGATTCATTCTTAATTTTTTAGGGGAAAGAGTTTCCCTGGGAACTCCCTGTACAATTGTGATAGAATTGCTGCTGTCCTTAGTGATGATGCACGTCACTGCTAGGAATTATGACAGTGGTGTTTCCTGATGTGTCAGGAGGCCCCTGTGTGCAGGCTCACATACTGTAGAAGACAGTGGATGCATGTTTTTCGACATGTCCTACACCACCAGTGTAGTGTGTATTACCCGTTTTAGGTCATATAGTCAGGTTTGCATCCAACCTTTACCCAAATTTTACCTTTTTTAAATTCTAGAATATCAACAAAAGAAAATGTGAATGACTGCATGTTTCCACCCACTACCGTTACATGAATATTTGGAGTTGGGCGCATCCGGATAAACAGCTGGTGGTGTTAATTCTCCAGCCGGGTGCCATTAAACCATTACAGAGAGAGGACACAATGAGATGATATCATTAAAAGAGCTCCAGCTCATGTGCTTGTGGTTCACTGGCTCATGCTTTTTCTTACATATAGATGCTTTTATAAACACTAAATAAAACGTAATTACTGTATTTTCTTCAATACACCTTTCCTACAAAAATGGGGAAATAAATGATTCACTCCCCTGTCCAGTTAGTGCCAGTTCAGCATCCCACACTAAACTCCTATATCAGTCCACATTAGTCTGATGGTTTACCCATAAAAACTCACGTTTTAATTAGGCATGAGAATAAGATTCTGACGGTATGATAACCTTCAGCAAAAATATCACGGTATTGCAGTATTGCAATTACAGCTTTAAAATGTATTATTTTTCTTTTCTTTTCGGGGAGACCTCTAGCTCACCCAGTAAGAGCGTGCGTCCCATGTAGGCTGCCCGAGTTCGACCTGCGGCCCTTTGCTGTGTGTCATCCCCCATCTCTCTCCCACCTTAACATGTCTATCCACTGTCACTATCAAATAAAGGGGAAAACCCCCAAAAAAATCTTTAAAGGAAAAAAAGTGTATTGTATTTTTTTTTTTTTTAAATGTCTGGGTAAAAAATAACAACATTCTTTTGCCATTGAACACAATGTATTTTATTTTTTAAACACACTGCACACTGGCAGGGAGAGGGATTACTAAACTGCAGTCTCTCTCCTTGACCACTCATAAAAAAACAGCGGTGTGACAGAAAATGTTAGTGGTTTTGAAACCATGACTTTTTCAAACAGCGCTATACCTTCAAAGTGGTAACTGGCCCATGCCTAGTTTTAATGCCTTTGTTCATTTTCACACAGTCAGAGAAAGTAGAAGAGTGTGTGATAGTTAAGTTATAAAACCCTAGCACACCACACGTCTCTCCTGCTGGGCTGCTGACAGCGCTGTCAGCCCAACACTCAGTCACACTGCTCAGCAGTAGAGGAGCTTGTAGAAGCGCCTGGTTCAAAAGTTGTAGCAGAATTGACTGACATTCAGCACGCTGAGAGCGTCGGAGCAGCCAACAAACCCACATTGCCCTGCCTTGTGCTGTTCGACTTAGTTTTGTGGTTAGGCCATTTTGAAACAAGACTTGGTTTGTGAAGTGTACAGCCTGCCATGCTGTTGCTTCTGCATTGCTCTGTCAACAGTGATGAAGCCAACAAGACAATTAGTGATTTGACTGACAAAATGTGAGTCGACTCGGGGTCTTCTCTACTGATGACTCGTATGGACTTCAAGGGGGGCAGCACTAGTAGTTACTCTACTTATCCAATTAGTGTCAGACATCTAACAATGGCACAAATGCCACAGTATTTTACGGGATGTTATATTGCCGTCATGTTTGACATCTTCAAACTTTAAGTCAGTTAATACTTCTGTTCTCTGTGGTGTGCCATTTCCCACTTCCGGTTTAGGCGCTCCACTAACTTGAATGGGGATTAAAGGTTTAATTGTGGGGCTCTTCTAGACTTTCCAAATGTTACCGGATCGAATGGATCATGTTCTGATAGTGAAACAAGTCATTAAGCAGGGGTTGTAACGCTCAAATAAATGTCTTTCGCCATGTAAGTCTATGGGGAAAAAGTCTATTGGGTCCAGTGGGCGTCACGTGACCGGCCGTGAGTTACAATTCCACTGTTTGGCCCGAATGTTCAACTTGCTTCAAGGCACTTCCTTGGGGCCTGGATCATATCACATGAAGTCAGTCTGCAGCCTGGACAGAAAACTTACTGGAACTCATATTACACCAGCCCATTTATTAAGCTGGCAGGGTCTGGTTCTCCTAACAGTGTCTCAGTGTTGTACGGACAGACTTCCAATTAGAGCTGTGTCCGTTTAAATGGGGTCCTGTCCATCAGGTTAGCCCAAACCTTTTCAGTTTTGCCATTACAGCCACATAACTGTCCAGAGGAGACCTGAACCATCGGAGAACACACCTGATGCTGATGTAAAATGTATTGTTAGAAAAATATTCACTATACTTGGTATTTATTTTATGATGTACATTGATATGCATATTTCACTGTAAACACAAAATGAGTCTAATCTTTTTTTCTGTTTTTTTCCAGATTATGTGTACTTTGAGAACTCCTCCAGCAATCCTTACCTGATCCGTAGAATAGAAGAGCTTAACAAGGTGAGTTGTCTTTCTTCCTTCAACCTCATATTTCTCCATTTGAAATTTGTTTTTATAGGAATACTCTGTTCTGATTGGCTGCAGGGTGTTCATGTAAACATGATATAGGACACCTACTAAGTAGTTCCAGTGTTCACTGTTATAAAGTAATGTTCCAAAGTAAACGGGGTGTGGGGGAGGGGGATCTGAATATTTAATTTACAATACCTAGTGCAGTCTTTCAGTGCCTCGTCCTCTGAACGCTACAGGATGGTGTCTTTAAAACACAAACTGTAAGAAGTAAGTTACACTGCCCCTCTAAACTCACCTTGTAGGGGTGTTAATGGACCATTTACTCACGGTTCGGAATGCATGTGAACCGTGGATCATTTGCAAAGTTTAATCATAATAGTATAAAATAATTTTTTACTGCCTTTGTTACTTAAAGTAGGCTGATAAATCTTTATGGAGGGTTTACGTGAAAAGATACAGGCAACGCAATTTTCTGTTTACGTGAACTGTGCATGTCAAAATCCGGTGCTAATATGGCATTTCAATGCTACTTAAAAATCTGCTCTGTCCTCTGATGCTCCGAAACAGACGTTGGAGGCAAAAGAAGCATCGCTGCATGGGATGCTAGTTAACACTAACGTTACACTTGGCAGCAGGTAATGTTAATGTTAGCCTACCGTTAGCTAGTAGCTGGATAAAACATGGTTAGCAGCTGACAGTTAAATGGTGTAAAAGTGTGTCTGTATTTCACTGTAGAGGATTCCAACACTGGGACGTTCAACAACCTGCTGCTACAGCTATGAGCTAAAAGACACAAACTAGCACTATGGTCACTGCTGTTGTCAGAAAAACAACACAGACGGGACTAAATGGTGCATTTACTTGAAACTGGTCAACCTTGTGGTGAATTCAAAGTTATTGTAAAATACCCTTTTCACATCAGTTTTTATGTTCTTACCATGTTGTTTCCGTTAAAAATCCTGATCTTGCAGTCAATAATCCATTCACAAGTGGTGATCCACAGCCACAGTTCATCCATTTTGTCTGCCAGAAACGGAACATTGGCAAATAAAATGCTGGGTAGTGATAGACGATAAGGAGTTGGCTTTAGCCCAGCCCTTAGCCCTCTTTCTTTGTTTACAGTCTCTACCTGGCCTGAGCAGTGTTGTAGGCTTGTCTCGGTCCCAGACAAACAGGTCTTTATTTCAAACCACACCTGCAGGGATATCTCTAAACTGCCTGTGCATTGTCTGATTTATTTGCATATTTACATCAATGTCAGCCAAACCGCTCCCTCACTTTAGTGAGAGAGATGTGACAGCAGAGAGTGGAGACCGCTTCTTTAATGAATACATAAAGGCTGCTTGCCTGGCCAGCACATGGCACATTACTTTAACCGTTCTCATTTTGAGTTTGAATACACAGCAGGGCTCAACGCTAACTTTTTAAAGTGGTTGGCATCAGCTTTTGGTTGCCGAAATTGACAATACGGTTGCCATGTTTCAAACTGCCTATATTTGGAGCAGTTAATGTCTTATGTAACTATACCACACATTTTAATAATGAAACAATGAGATAATGGCTTGCAATATAATTTCCCATCCCTTTCAAATAAGGGTGCAACGGATCACAAAACGGACGGATCGGATCACGGTTTTGAGTCACGGATCTAGTCAATTTTCGGATCAGCACAATAAAGGGGGGAATTTAAATGTAATAACTTTTTACAAGAATTACTTCTTTCACCAGTAAATTGCTGTTAAAAGACAAACAGATGAGAAAGGGTATTGGAGGAGAGTAAACGTAATACAACTTTTTTTCTGCCACATGGCATCGTTTTGTCATTGATTGCCACTTTGCAACACAGTAATACAGCAGAGACCTTATTGATATTGATTGATTTCAATATTGATCGATCCAACATCAAAGATTCTTTTGTGCCTTGAAATAATGTTTCCAAAATCGTTTCAGTGGTTTATCAACTAGTTCGAATGAGACGTAAGAATAATGGTAATGGTTAATTCCGCTTCCAACCTGTAGGGGGACCGAAGAGGAAAAGTGCATTAGTGTTGCTTTAAGGTTAGCCTACTATAAAGGTGCTGGTTGACAAGTAGCTAATGCTAATGCTTGGTCTATAACGTTAGCTAATTCTTGGTGGGTAACATAAGATTACGACGTCGTTCAACACGCTCAGTTATTTTTTAGTACGATTGTTTTGACCCCGGTTAACAACTCTGGGCTAACCCACAAATTCATCAGTAACGTTAACTGTATAGATAGGCAACTAATCTAATGGTAATTAAGCCAGCTAGCACACCCCTGTCTGTCTGCCTCACTCTCCCGGCGCTGCAAGGCTTCAGTCTGGATGAGAGCTGACAACAGCCCCGGCCAGGGGACACATCCACAGTTAGCCCCCAGCCAGCCACTCTCATTACACAGCAATCCAAACCCAGTCAGCGCTTAACTCCG
The DNA here is from genome assembly GCF_031162955.1 of Sander vitreus. Lineage (NCBI taxonomy): Eukaryota > Metazoa > Chordata > Actinopteri > Perciformes > Percidae > Sander > Sander vitreus. The sequence continues at coordinate 17,727,662 of NC_135873.1, read as the reverse complement.
CTGCTAAGGACGCTAACGGCAGTTTACTGAACCGTCGGGAAACAGACCCAGGCACCCGAGTCAGAACAGTGGCCATTCGTAACGTTACACCTCCGTTAGCGTTACTGTCGAGCCCTGCACAGTTGCAGATCAAATATAACTTTTTAGTTAGTTAATGCAAGTTTAGCATGAATGTTACCTTTTGTCTTAGATTTGCCTTTGTGTGTTTACGTTATTGCAATCAGTTGATAACACTTTTTTAAATATAAAAACTAGGGCTGTCAATCGATTAAAATGTATCTAATTAATCACAGAGTATGTAATTAATTAATCTAAATTAATCGCATACATAATTTTTGCCCGGTGCCTTAACCGATACTTTTTAAGAAAGTTAAAAAGAAAAGAAAAAAAGAAGGCTACAGTCGGCAACATTAAAGAAGGCTTGTTTATTGCTAAGGCCATATGGTCAAAATTAAATGATTTAATAATAATGTAATAACTAGAACAATAACTTATTTCACTAGTAAATTGCTGTTGAATGAGAAAAACAACTGCTAGATGGGAAAAGGGCCTTTAACAACAACTTTGAATGCACCACGAGGCTGTAGGTTACCAGTTTCATTGAACGCACCGTCTGTGTTTTTCTGACAACGGCAGCTGCACATTGTTACATCCCTCTGTTGAATCCTCTACAGTAAAACACAGTCACACTTTACACCGTTTAGCGTTAGCTGTCAGCATTGTAACCGTGTTTAATCCAGCTACTAGCTAGCGGTAGGCTAACGTTAGCTGCAGCGATGTTTTTGTTGCCTGTAACGTCTGTTTCAGAGCATCCGAGAGAAGCGCAGACATATCAGTGGCACCGAAATGAGGCACCGAAATCCACGTTGCTATTCAGTCTGGTAGATGCAGGTCATGAAGGCGCCGGTGCCATATTAGCACCGGATTTCAGTACCCAACCCTATTCAGGAAGAAGATTTTTATAAGTAAATATTCCAATCAATGATCCAGGCAGCGCGTTCTTGTCTCCCTCCTTCATTTTACAGTCGACTGGTGGCTAGAACGGCTCCGGGTCAAAGTTCAATATGGAATGGATTAATCTGCGTTATTTTTTTTAACGCGTTATTTTTTTCTCAGATTAATTAATCGGAATTAACGTGTTATTTTGACAGCCCTAATAAAAACTTAATAATTGTACGCACACTTGGTGATTCGCTTTGCATGCAGAGCCTACATGTCACGCACTAGCAACAAACTCTGTATCATAGAACCCTTAAAAGGATGTAAATTACACTATATCATGAATCATTCTTTAATGTATAAGGCAACATCAGACTTGACATTGCTTTCCTAACTTTGTAAAACAAAATGTAACAAATACATAGACATTGTTTGTGGAGGCTCAGGAATTACAGGCTGACTGCTCTCAGTTTCAGTCGTGGCGTCTGCATCTGTCCAATAAGACACATTTCCATGGCTATTCATTTAATAACAAGGTACCTGGTAAATAAACATCGCAACTTAAATTTCTCGGAACACACGCACCGGAAAGTAAACAGTTGATCAACTTTTTTTGATCGCAGAAGCACGTTTGCACAACTTAAACAGACAAATTAAAATGGTATCATGCCGCAGCCACTTCGCTCACAACCTGTCCTGCTGGATAATTTTCTTGTTATTTATTAATAAGTCATGCGTGAAATAACGTTGCCTCCAAACAGCCCCCTTAGCTACTGTGTGTGGTCAACTGCTGTCCGGCGCGTTGCTAATGCGTTACGTAGTACGGGCATGTGTAACCAGACGTAAACATAGAATTGAATAGCTCGTGCTCCAGCTATTTGAGTCAGTATCGGTTGATAGCTGTATCGAATCGGTGCACCCCTAGTGGTTACTGTAATCACAGGACAGGGGTACAGGAGCCACTTATATAACGGCAGCAGCATATGACACAGGCTTGTTTCTCAGTCAAGGATTAAGCTCATTTATATAACACTCTTACATTGAAGGGCTTGTGCTGAGCACCAGGAGGACTGCATTGTCCTGAGTGCTAATGGGGGGAGAGGGAGAGGGAGAGAGAGAGAGAGGCATGTGGAGGGGAGAATGTGTGTGCTGTTGATGCTTTCTTTCCTCTTAGGATCACAGTCAGTCAGGGTCCTCAGTCCAGGGAGAACGAAACCCTCATAATCTTTCAAACCTGAAGTACCAAGGGGGGGGCTTCATGATAATACCAGTATAAATCCTATTGTGATTTAAATTTGTCATATCATGATACAAACTGTGGAGGAATTGGTTCCATAAAAAGGAAAGACTTTCGCTTTGTGGAAGTGGTTTGATGACATTAACCTTCAGAGAAAAGAGCAGAGGGGCTACATCACATTTAAAGTCCTCATACACTGTCATCTCCTAACTAAACTGAGCGGGGTGAGGAAAATCTCATCCCACAAGCCGAGGACAGCAAACTCTCAAACACAAGGCTGAAGTTAGTTTGACAATCACCAGCTGGACACCCAATGCGCTCTGCGTCCAGTTGAAGTTACTTTAGTGTTAAGTATTGACCAGCTGGACCCGATATTTCAAAGGGATCCACCAAACTAAATAGCTTCTTTTATAATTAGACCTGTGTTTACAATCAGCAGTGTGTTACTAACTTAGCAGTCACTAATATTGGTCATGGAGGCGACAGAATGCAGGGTCGTGAAGCCCCGCTCCCGCTGCTGCACAGAGAGATGTATGATACTTTTTTCACAGCTTGTTAATATTGAACGTAATATTGAGCGTGTCCAAATCGGTTCGATGCGTGTCTTTGGGTCCCCAGCAATTCACCCGCCAAGTGTGAAGCAGATCGGAGGAACGGTTCTTGTTATATGTGAAGAACAAATAAACAAACAGAGATTCCTTGCAATAGTTGAGATCTAGTAACATGGCAGTGTTGCTAAAAAAAAAAAAAAAAAAGTCAGACAGATCAAACAAATTCACGTTTAGTTGTACCTCCAAAATAAAGTGGTTTAAATAATCTTTTGTTTTGTAAATTGTTGTAGCGATGTTGCTGTGTTTCTAGATCTCAATAATTATTTTGAGTGTAAAGTTACCATAACTGATTGAAATGATAAAATAAGAGTTATCAGACTACCTAATATGGATATTTTATTGTGATTAGTGAGTGGTAATTAGAAATGGGCAAAACACCCTGTGGCAGCCTACAGTCGCTGATGATTAAAGTGGCAATTTATTTTTGGCTCTCTCAAATAATGTGCCAAGAATCAGAACTGATATAAATCAAAACTGAAACTGGAAACCGTATGAATCAAATGTAAATGATACTGAGCACTAGTTTGTGCCTCTGATTAACCCTTAGCATTAGAAGTGAATGGAACCATGTCAATATGGCCGGAGACACAGAGAAATGGGTTGGTAGCTGCAAAGGCTCAGACCTTTGACAGCAGTTATAACGAAGGTAGTTATACCATTTCTTTATGATAAAGGCAACTTGTAACCACTGACTCTCCATTTACAGACAGCCAATGGAAACGTGGAGGCGAAGGTGGTGTGTCTGTTTAGGAGGCGAGACATCTCAGGAAACCTCAACACCCTGGCTGACAGCAATGCAAGTAGGTAGCATCCACGGAGCCCAAACCTTATCTCGGCTCTTGTTTTCTACAGCGTGAGAGCAGGTATGACATGGCTCGCTGCCTTTAATGAACCTGCTCCCCATTGTGTTTCACATAAAGCCTCAAAGCACCTCTTCAGCTCATGTTGTAAATTTCACTAAGGCCTGCTTCTGGGGTTAAAGTCAGCCCATCACTTTTGTGTAAGGCTCAGTGCTGAATCCTAGTTTAGAGAAAGAATAGTTAACGGGACAGCTGTATTTATTGTTCATTTAAAACATGTTGAGTTGTGGTTATAATAATTTTACATTAATCAATATTTATTGGGATTTGAATATTCATTTAAAAAAACATTCATGCAGGCTGAAATTCACTGTGGTGTTTTGTCTGTATTAAGCCGCTAACAGTAGCTAAATGTCGGTTAGCTGCTAGCTAATTTATGCTGCGTTCTTGGCTGAGATGGACAACATAGTCCATCTCAGCCAAGAACGGAGAAATGTTGAGTTACAAGTGAGCAGTCTGATGTGTGTAGAGGTCTGTATGGTTATACTGTATCAGCCTGGTGTTTTCAGGCGATTTGATAAAGCTAGTACGGCCGTTCATAACGCTAATGCTCTAGTGAGGCGCTGGCTGAGCATTCATTCACAAACAATGCGTCGGTCATCAGACCGTCCGTCAGACAGTCCGGCCAAAAACCCCTTATTTCCATTTATTTTGAATGCCTGCAGCAAAAAGTTGAGTCCAATTCAAATTTTGGAAAAAAAAGCAACCCAACGTCACCCTGCAGCGGACAATCATGTAACCGGAGATCAGACTCGTCTGTCCGTTAATGTTACAGGAAACGGGAAATATCACTGTAACAAAAAAGTTAAAAACACTATGAAGGTAAAAAAAACAAAGAACAAGCACTGAACTCCCGAGGCGTTTGTGTAACAATAGGTGACACTATGGACTGTTCATGTTACAGCGCTGTACTTGGTTTAACATACTTCTGTTTAGGTATATAATATATAGGGCTATATGAGAAGTAGCATTGATCACTTTGAGGGGTGGGATACGTTTAGTCCCCACCGAGTATACAAATAATTCAACAGAGATATGTAGACCAGAATGGAGAAAATCCCACGTATTTCCACCCCCACCCCCAAATCACACCCTGGATATAATAATGATGTCTAACTATAATTTTTTAGTAGTATCGTCTCAGTATGTGGTGTCTGCCCGGCCCCCTCCACCCCGGCCTGATCCAGCCTATGAGACCTGTCTCCATCTCCGTCTTGTGTGTGATCAGAAAGCCAAGGAGGAGAGGGGGGGGGGGCGCTAATGGCATGCAGACTACTGAAGCCTGATCACATCCACTCATTACCCCCACCCCAACGCCAGCTCCCCCTCCCTCCTCCTGGGCTGCAGTGCTCCAGACAAAGACATATATACACACACACACACACACACACACACATACACACACCACCTCAAAATGGATGCATTACTCCTGCTTATATTCTGATTGTACTCCGCACCTCAAACGGATGCTATGTGTTTGTACACTGGTCATGTGTGGACAATTCTAATAATAACGCTGGTAATTTCATCATGTGTTGTTGTGTCTGCTGGCACCATGGGCTCTTTTAAACGTTTTATTCATTGAAAGAGGCCGAGCCGTCTTCTTTACAAACATGGCTTTGTCTAATTTTGATTTTGTAGGTGATTCAGTGAAAGGGCTGATCCAAAATGAACTTAACCGACACATTTATGGCGGTGTTTGTCGATATTTTAATGCCGCATTTCTTAATAGCAAAGTATGAAGTCTCCAAGGCTAGCAAATGCCTCGTTCTAACCAATTTTCCTACAATCTGAGACAGGTGGTTATAATAACGATACTTTGGTTATCTTTGCTAATCTTATCGTCATGCGCTGATCATCATTTACTAAAGTTAGTTTATTTTTCTCTGCTGTATCCAGTTACAGAAAGCATCATCAGTCTAATGACTTGTTTTTAAGCCAAGTAGTTAATCTCATTCTGGTTTAAATTTACAAATATCTGGTTTAAAATTGTTGCATTTGTCCACTGCAATATTGCTTCTAGGCATAACTTTTTTTTTTTTTGGTTCTGGTTGGTTTGTCAGTTGAGGTCATGGGTTGATAGGGAATTTATTTTATTTTTAATTTTTTTCCCCAGTGGCAGCAAGGGATAGGTAGGAATTATTTTCATTTTTTTTTCCTTTACAGTAGCGATGGATACTCTTATTTTTTTAGAACATAGCCTACCTGTTACTACATGTACAGATGTCGCTTATAAATTGAAAACATGGTGAGGCGTCATTCAGGTGCATATTAAAGGAGAATTCAACCCGTAGCTCTGTTGTTTATAAATGTGGAGTGCTGTCATTAGCGAGAAAAACTATCAATCAAACAATCAATGCTGCCTACACCGTGTTATCCTCCTGCTAGAGTTAGCACCCAGGAGGCTGAAACAGGGCAAGTTTTAAATGTGTTTTTAGCCTCTAAACAGGTTTGAAATGCCATTACAAGTGTCTACCCATGTGCAGTTATTCCTACCGAGGGAACACAGCGAATCTGACTGCAGTAGCTGTGACAGAAAGGCATAAAAGTTGTGTTAATCCATACCTCTGTTTGTTTCCTGGTTTCTGGTGAAGTCAACACTAGTCGATTGCCAAACTCATCCAATATTCCAAAACGTATTTTTCCCCCAAAAACCGATTTTTCCGTGGTTATTTCCATAGTAATGACTGTAGCAACAAACTGTAACCTGACACCGCACCGCACCACAGCTCAGCCTGCAGAGTGGCCGGCTGGAGTTCAAAAGTTCAACAGCTATCGTGCAACAATCTCATTGTCTCTCCAGTAGACATTTTTGTTGCCGTCTTCGTGTAACTCGCCCTCCTTTTTCACACTCGGATGTTGTTTTTTTCCGGTTTTGTGTGACTCAAAACAGCATCAGATAGAACCAAATTGATGGTGTTTTTCACCAAAATGATTTTTGCAGGAGTGGCTCACAATAACCTCAGACTTTGTGTTGACCAGTGTTGGGCAAGTTACTTCCGAAATGTAATACATTATAGATTAATAGTTACTGTCATTTGAGAATAATTAGTTATATTCCAATATTACTGTCTCTGAATTGTAATGCGTTACACTACTTTTGCATTACTTTTGAGTTACTTTCACCAAAATAACAGCGGAAGTTTGACTTGGCAGCTAGCTTGTTAATTTCACCACCAGATCAATAGTCTCCTCTTTTATCCACTTTATACATCATAGATTAGTTATATTTTGTATAATTAATAGGTATATGCAAAGTAACTTAAGCTATAAAAATAGATAAGTAAAACTTACAATAGGCAAGTAGGAGAAAATTAAAATACTCAATAAGTACCTTACATTGTATTGAAGTACGGCATTGTTGTAAAAATGTTTGTTTAAAGCACTTAAATAAGAAATTCATGTTTAGTTTGAAACAGTCTAAAGGAAATGGTCAATTATAGTGTGATTAAAACTCATTATTTACAGTACTTGATTTACAACTGATATGTGAAAAGGTACACAACCTTATTTGTTTAACAGTAATTTAGTTTTACTGCGAACTGTCACAGGAAGTGCTTTTATTTTGAAGTAGCCTACACAGAAGTTGTCTGTTGTGTACTCTTGCTAGTTTACTGAGATGAACGTGAGACGCTAGATGCAAAACATGTCCGTCACGTTTAAGTTGTTCACTTTCTTGTGTGTAAAACTGCAACATATTGAACAGTAAACGGTCACAGTAAAATACAAGCGTTTTTGGTCGTCATTCGAAGCCATTCCACTACAGGCATAGTCTCCACGGCTGATAAAATGCAATGATATTACGCGTAGCAAGCCTAAACATTAATTCACGACATGTTTCTATCTGTCAGCAGCTCAGCCTCACTGCTGTCCGCGCTGATGTGCCGTCACCTGTTGGGACACAGATGTTGCAATGTTGGTGAATTCTTAAAAAAACAAAGTGCCACTAAATGTTGGCGTTAAAATGAGTTGTAACTCGCGTTACTGAGGTTGTAATGGGTATAATATTACCGAAATTGAAGTAATGCGTTCTATTACTGCGTTACAGCAAAAATGAATACATTACTGTAATTGCGTTACTTTTGTAACGCTTTACTCCCAACACTGGTGTTGACTAGGGGTGAAACGGTACACAGAAGTCACGGTTCGGTTCATACCTCGGTTCAGAAATCATGGTTCGGTACAATGGAGGGAAAAGCAAAACAAAAATGCAGAAGAATTATTTTTTTTTTATTGTGCATGTCTCAAGCTGTACCACCTAGTGTCATACAGTCTCTCGCCTGAGCTAGCTGCAACAGCCTGAGTGTATAAAGTAAGATGTAAACTGTAAACAATAAGTACCCCACAGCATCTCCAGACTCCAACTGGAACTTGTAAACAAAATAAGACAATCAGCTATAAAACTGAAAATGCAGCATCTCTTATTTATGAAAGTGCAAATTGCATAGAATAATAACAAACAAAAAAATTCTACTTAGGTGAGACCTTCCCCCACAAAAGATAAAAGAAAGTATTCTTGCTATTAAGTGCGACAGGCATACCTTTCTAGTTTCCACTCTGCCACGACCTCCTGTAGCTTCTCAGCTAGGTGAGTGCTTGTGTGCTGCTCATACAGGGGCCGCGTCTGTAGAACTGACGATTTCATTTCCCACTTATGAGCGGTCAACCGTGAGATAGCTTTCCGTAGCACGCAAAGTCCAACCATCAGTCGTTGGTGAAACGGAGGGTGCAGCTGACAGCTCGTGCTCCATCAACGTCCGTGTTTGGTTGTATATGGAAGGGACTACAGTTTGTCTCATGTGTGGACGGGGTGGCATGTTGTGACGAGGTTTGAGTACATACAGCAAATACTTGAAGCCAGGTCCCTCTACGAGTGAATATGGGTGCATTGAAGATGACGTGTAAATTCCGATTGCTTCAGTGATTTTGTTTTTTGTTTTGCCCCTATTTGTATTTTTTTGTTGTTTGTTGTTTTTGTCTCGTTTTTTTGTCTCATTCCAGTGATTGGCACATCTGGGTGATGGAATCGGATATGCGTTAGCATGTTGGATGTATTTTCCTCTCACAACAACTGCTGAACAACGCCGACACGGTCCTCGTCTTATCCACCGCTCTCTCGCCTGTACTACTGGAACTGACTGGGAAACCAAAGTTTTCCCAAACTTGCAATCTTAAAGAGGCCGGCGGGTCCTCTAACTGTTGTGGGTCGCCACCACTCGCCATAGGCTAGGCTACTCGTCCTTAGTGCTGCTAGCTCTGACTCACTCACTGGACCGTTGACATGTAGGCGGAGCTCGGGAGCTTCAGAGCCGGGGGGGGGCTACAGGTTAGGTGTCACTAAACGCGTATCTAACAGTAGTTCCGCATTACATTAATTAATTTGCAAGCAAGTTTTATTTATTTTTATACCGTGTATTCTCCGTGTAAATTCATGTACCGAACCGAGACGCCCGTACCGTTTTGGTTCAATACGAATACATGTAGTGTTCCATCCCTAGTGTTGACTGAACTGAACGACACAAATCACAAATAACTGGACTATTACTGCATTAAGTGGCAGTGGGAAAATATTTTTTCTAAACTTATGCTTTTAGGAGTACACCTGTTGTCGGTTCAAGCGGTTAGATAAGCTACCTGGCTGTTTTAGGTGTGTGGGGGGCGGTGTGTGTCCTTGTCGCTATAAATTGGCGGCTATAGTACCCCTAACATGTCTGGCAGTTATAGTGTTAATCCCAAATAATTATATATATATATATATTTGTAATGTCAAGTTATTTTCTTAAGAATACCGGCCGATGCATTTATCGTAATTATATATACTCCTTTAATACCCGTATTGGCCCCAATAATCCAGTATCGGTTGGGCTCTATTTTATAAAGGTTAATGACAACAGTTATATTGACATTTAAAATTAGTGATCACAGAGACACAATTATTGCCGCGGCTGCTTCAGAATTTTATGAAATATCATGAAGTGGCAATTACACGAGTCTGCGGAGTCTCCAGTGGCAGGATGTCAATCATTCGCAAAGTCACGACAACTAAATAAACAGTGCGAGTACAGCATTTTTCTCCTCAGGCCGAGTGACAAACGGGGATGAAAGCCTCGGCGGCTGCGTTCCCATAGAAACCGTGCTCACACGCCTCCTGTGAAATGTGACAGCTTTAGTCATCTAACCTACCTGTATTAATCCGATGGGATGTCAAGGTGGTCTGAAGTCAGCAAAGAAGTCAGCAAACTTTCTGTTAACCCTTGAAATATAGTTTTGTTAATATCGTTTCAAAGTCCATCCCACCCTGTCATTGACCCACAGGGATGTGTGCGACTGTGTCTAACTGAGCATGCTCTTGTGTGGTTTGGCCCGTTGTGATCCTGTAACAGTGATGAAGAAGTGTACCAGCTCCTTCTCTCTGCTGCTGCTCATTCGTACTAAACCTTGCTTTATCTGCCTCACTTTTCCGTCACTGCTCCCCTCCTCTTCCTCCTTATCACTCTCACACACACACACACACACACACACACACAATTTCTTTGTGCAGAACAAAAGGCCCTTGATCTGTCTCCGAGGGCCACAGCACCAAACGGGTTAATTTTGACTTGCCTTGTCTTTGTCAGAGCTCTCTGTGTGTGTCTGTGACTGTTATGCTGTGTGCACTTTAGGTGCCTGTCTCTCCTTTTGTGTATCTGTGGTTTCTTCGTGTGTGTGTGTGTGTGTGTGTGTGTGTGTGGAGCGAGTTGGGGATACATGTTGGGGGGGATGGGCGCCTCAGGTTTGGTACACAGGGTTTCCTACTTTGTCTGGCAGGGACTAGCCGGACAGGAGGAGGAGGGGGGAGGGGGGTTGAGAGGTTAACAGAAAAGGGGTGTGGCTTAAAGTACCGTCCCTCTCGCTCAGTGTCTCTCCCCCCCCCCCCTTCTCTCTCTCTCTCTCTCTCCCTTGCCCCACGCTGACAGGGTTTCCTGTGGCTGAGTGCAGGGGCGGAGTCCACGGAGATGGAGCGATATAGTCCCTCCCCTCCAGCTTGCAACAAATTACTCACCCGCCTGAAATTAGGAATGCGCAATCTAGTGGCTGAACACACACACACACACACACACACACACACACACTTACACACACACACACACACACACACACACACATAGCTGCCTATGGCTTAATTTTTTCATGTATCCTACTGGCTGGAAATTCAGGTGTCACATGGGTTTTGTCATGTGAAACAATCACATTGTTTTACAGTAAGTCCATTAATAACTGTGTCTGATGGTCTGTGGATTGTAGTGGATGGAAAAGTACACACTTTTCTTATAGAGGTCTCAATTCAAGAAATCGTACCATTGAGCAAACGGACCATTTTTCTCTAACCTTTAACCTCTTCTAAAGGGCTTTACAGAGGATTAACAAAATATTAACTGCTGCAATAGAAAGCAAGTGTAATAAAAGCAAAGTAAGATATTAACTCAGAGGACAGAACCAGTAAAAGGTCATTACATGAAAGTAAGTCTATACACATAGCAGCCTGAGGTATAAGGTCGTTCAGTCAGACAGTACTGCTTGGCAAAAAGGCAGCTTACCTATTCAAGTCAAAATGAATCTTTAACGGCAGACACATTGATGTCAACTTATGCAAAATATTGCCATATTGCCCATCCAGAACAATTCGTGACAGAGGATAAAATGATCGTCACAAGGCCTGTAACGATTACTACTTTTGTTGGACTATATATTGTCATTTTAAGACCATTTTATGCCACTGATATAAGGATGATAATATGAAATGAATGAACTTTTTAATTCTTAAAAGCTCCAATGTGTAGGGATTTCTCCCATCTATCAACTCTCTCGCACCACGCAGTTCAAAGTACGTATTACAGCTACGGTAGCCTTCACGCTTCAAAAAAGCCGGTCTCTTGCTCTTTTCAATCTCCTTTTTCTTTTTCTGGGCGAAGAAGACGACTCCTGTTCCTGAAATTTGGATTTTGAATACGTGTGGTCCTCCATGTTTCCTTCTTCAGACTTGCCGGGGCCGGGAAGCTACGATACCCGTTAGCAGCATTAGCAGCAGCTGTGAGTTTATCATGTGACAGCGAAAAAACGCGAAAGGTGGAGCAGTATGTCCTGTATGTCCCTTACCGGCTAACGTATCTCAAGATGGAGCATGAATATGGAGCGTCTACCCCAGTTCATGCAAATGTAAACTTTCAAGCCAAAAGGAATACTTGGAATTGATGGTGGTGGTAAATATTCATGGAGTTTGTGAATGGGCAACACAGATTTTGATAATGAACAACTAACCACATTACACACTGGACCTTTAAGAAATCAGACATCGCTAATGGAATGTAAAAAAAAAATAAAACAAATAAATAAAACCACACAACCAAATGAGAATAGTTGGTCCACCTTAAAGGTTCAAGGCTCACAGCTCGCAACAATTCATTGATAACTATTGGACCTTATCACACCCCATCAGTTCACACACTGAAAGATAAAGGTATGACATGGGACCGTCGTCTCTGTGAGAGAGAGGAAGAGAAAAGAGTGCAAAAGAGACGAATGGCGAACTAAACAAAACAGTGACAGGATCCACATTTCATTCCAAAAATCAGCAGAGCAGAACTTTCACAGTAGTGACTACTGTGATCTACATAGCTGCTCAGGCCCTAGCAAAAAAAACAACAAACACCGCTGGCTAAACTATTTAAAAATGGCGGGTTTGTTCAGGACACCCCCGTCTGTCGCTAGCAATGATGACGCAGTGGTTAGTGACCATTCTCTCCAACCAATCAGTAGTCTGCAGGTTTTCACATCACCTTTTGGTATCGCCTCAGCTCGCTTGGAACCTCAACGGAGAAGATACTAAAAAAAAAAAAGTACCTGTTGGCAGGTACCAGGGACTTTCTTTCATAATCATAGGTACCATGTAATGGAAAAACGCCATATGATACTGTGGGGATTTACCAAGGCATGGGATTGCTTGATACATTCATTCAACCCTCCTGTCAATGGACAAACAGCCACAATCAATGTTTTTTCTTCTTCTTTTTACCCTGACCCCAAAGGTTGCAGGTCAGTGTTTTAGACCTCTCAGCCAGCAGGATGAATTGGAATCCTGTATGTCCTCTTTCAGTTTGGGACAGTGTATGTTTGTCAGTAGAAAACCAGTGCTGATGCTGCTGATGTGTTTGTGTTGTAGGAGAATTTGAGGAGGAGTCGAAGCAGCCAACGCCGTCTGAACAACAGAAACACCAGCTCAAACACAGAGAACTCTTCCTGTCTCGACAGTTTGAATCTCTACCTGCTACTCACATACGGTACGTGTTTGCTAACAGGAGTGACTGACAGCTGCAGTTGAGTTTGAATCCAGACTCCCGCCATGCACAGTTGGGACTGATTAGCCGAGTAAATGCTCCTTGCTGCAGCCATTCTCAGCTGTTAGGCAGTGATGTTTCCTGTCCCTGAACAGGCCTTCCCCATTTGAATTCCTTTTCAGAATGAGTTGTTGCACATCCTCTTCAGCTGTTGATGAATGAATTTTCAAGTGATACTACGGTATAGTCACAGTGGGCACACCACATATTGGACTCTGTCACCTTCTCATCCTATCACCACTGTTACCTTACACCAACAGCAGCTGCAGCATGCAACATATGGCCATATTATTTACATTATTATTTGATCATATTCATGATCAGGTTATATATATGTTCTTTCACTGTGGGCATTTTACTCTGTTCCTGAGCAGCGCACTCAATTATTGAGATTCTTTCTTTCTTTTTTAACGAGTCCCTTTTAAAAAAAACAAACAAACATGCGTCCACCTTTTTAATCAGAAAAAAATTAGATGTGTGTAAAATCCTCTAATGAAAATATTTGAAGGGGGGGGGAATATACATTTAAAAAACAAAATGATGCAAATTGACATAGAAGTAGTTTAATTGAAATCTGACTGAACACATTGGCTGTCTCAAAAACAGTCACAAACAACCGTGTATTGAGCAGCACTGGATGCCACAGGTATTAACGCCTTACACACATCCTATCTCAAAAAAATGTTTTGGAAATGGCAAGGATGAGCACCACTAACATTTGCCTCTAAACAGTAATTGTATTGGTTTCCAGCAAGTAACTTTATTTCTAAATACTGAACATGTCCATATATACAGTAAGCTATCATGATATTGTGGCAATGAGTTTTGTATTCTAATTGGCTGTGATGTTATAGTATTGCATGTCTTTGTATCAAACCTTTATTTTTTTTTCCTTTTGAGGCTGTAGAGAATCTGTACATCTTTGTCTTAGACGTGCTCCTTTCTGTCTCCCCAGGGGGAAATGTAACGTCACCCTCCTCAATGAAACAGACGTCTTGGCCGGCTACCTTGAGAAAGAGGTAAGACACCATCTGGTCATTTATCATCAGCGCATTTCTTTGGCACCCATTTATTCTTGATTTTTCCATATTACATATTACATTTCCATATTACAAAAGGAAAGATGCAGTGAATTAATTGTTGGAACAAAGTGCATTTTGCGAGAAGCTGGAATCTTTTTCTGTGTCTTCTTTCCAGGACTGTTTCTTCTACTCGTTGGTGTTCGACCCCGTCCAGAAGACCCTACTGGCGGACCAGGGGGAGATCCGCGTGGGCTCCAAGTACCAGGCAGAGATCCCCGACAAGCTAGCTGAGGGTGAGCAACACCTTTAAAGTTGGAGCTACCAGGCAAATGCATGTTTCCTGAATGCAGCTGCTGCTTGAGCTGTTTCTGTCTGTAAAGAATATAGAAATAAAGCAGAAGCAGTGAAGAGTAGGGTTGGGTACCGAGACCCGGTGCAAATATGGCACGACCGGTATTTACCGGACCGAAAAGCAACGCGGGTTTCAGTGCCTCTTAAATGCCTGCGCTGCTCTCTGATGCTCCGAAACGGACGTCAAAGGGGAACCAGAATTAAATTTTTTAGTTTTGACGCTTTTCTTTATATTTTTGTCGCTTTGTTTGACTGATTGTCACTTCTAATTTTGCTGACATTTTTGTTAGTTTTACGTTTGACGCTTTTTTCCCCACTACTACCAACTTATACCACAAGTTTTACACTTATTCTTGGAATTCAGGGTCAATAAACCTAATTTTTTGGTTTAAAAAGCTGAAATATGCTATAAAATTGAATGAAACACCCAAAATTCAATGAAAGTAGTGAACTGATCCTTCTTTTTACTTGAGAAGAGCGTTTTATAGAACCATCCATGTTCATTGTAGGCATTTCTGATATAGACACTTTTTGAAAATGGGTCAAATTTGACCCAAAGACAACAGGAGGGTTAAAAGTCTGTTTAGGTTTAGGCACCAGTATCGGGGAAAAATCCAAACAATACCCAACCCTAGGGAAAAGTTCCCCTTCCTGAGTTGAACCCAGTTCCTCCCCGTCTCAGGTGAATCGGACAACCGGATCCAGGAGAAGCTGGAGACCAAGGTGTGGGACCCCAACAACCAGCTCAAAGACCCTCAGATTGACCAGTTCCTGGTGGTGGCGAGGTAACACTCCCCTGCCATCTGTCACTCAGTTGCATCATCATCACCAAATCCTGTTGCCATGACGACTTCTGACTCTGCCAGCCACAAGACAGCTTTTCTAGAGGAAATGTGTGAATTGGCATCAAATTTGATAATCTCATGGGAAAATAAATATTTTTTTTTCCTGGCTGATACATGTAACATCCGTTGTTTGCAGGAGCTTAAGATTGTAAAAGTGTAGTGCTATGAGACTGAGGTCGGCAGCATATCAGTGACTGATGTCTCCCATATCGGAGGTATTCTTTTCAATTCAGGGTATATACACATTTTGTATTACATATGCCAAAAAAGCATACAAATGTGCATTTAACACTGTAGATTAGAAATGGAATGATGATGCTACACTAGTGTCTGGAGGTGCAGCTGTGTGTTTTTAAAGGAAATCTATAGTAAGTTTGCTTTTGGAGGGAATCGCCCTGCTGCCCATAACTTGTTCCATGAGCCAAACACTCCCTCTAGTGTTCGTTTAATGAACATTCAGCGCTACATACATTACCTCCATAAACGGTACTAATACTTGCCTGATGCAAATGTAGAACAGACAGATCAGTGATAGTAACCACTATGTATTTTATTTTTCAGAGCTGTGGGGACCTTTGCGCGGGCCCTGGACTGCAGCAGCTCCATCCGCCAGCCCAGCCTCCATATGAGTGCAGCTGCAGCCTCCAGAGACATCACACTGGTGGGTGTGGGTGGGTGGGTGGGTGTGGGTTGGGGGTGTCTGCTCTCCCAAGGACTCCAAAAGCCCCTTGTTATTTGGTGTACAGAATTTAATTAATTGCTAATTTTACAATATTAACTGAGGCACATGCTGAATTAGCTGATCTTGTTCCTAGTGCTGGGCAGGATGGCAAAAAAAATGTATAATAAGTTTTGGCATATCAGTCAGCAGCTTATATGATTTGGAGGGGGGGGGGGACTTGTATAGTAATGTTATGGTTTGTTGCTGCGGCGTTTGCCTTGTTCCAGTGGATGGGTGTAATGTGTGGTGCATCAGGTGATAAGCTTAATTTCCCTTCTTCATTGGGACAGGTTTTCAGCTTTAAGCGTGCACATCGCCTGCATGTTTCGTGTCAATTTAAAGAAGCCTAGTCCCTGTTTGGGACAGTCTTATCCACTACGGTGCTTTAAGTAGCCGCGTTTTCTCCCACCATCACCATCTTGTTACCTGTTTATCCACAGCAGCTTTATTTGTGACTGTTGTGATGACGTTTTCTGTGCCGACATTAAAAGGTTTCCTCAAAAGGAGCTTATCTCTCCTGTCTAACAATGTGGCGTTTAGCCAACTCAACCAACCTATAGGAAGTGGGCCGTCTGTTCCTAAAAGCCTGCCATATGATTGGAATACAGGGACGCGGGGTCCTCTGGCCGCGATACGATGCACGTTTAATATATGATGTCACACTGTGTATGTGATGATGAATCTCTAATGTACCATCACTTGTCTCCACCTTCTCTCGGCTCTCAGTTCCATGCTATGGACACGTTGCAGAAGAACAACTATGACCTGGCCAAAGCCATGTCCACCCTGGTTCCTCAGGGGGGGCCGGTGCTCTGCCGCGATGAGATGGAGGAGTGGAGCGCCTCAGAGGCAATGCTGTTTGAGGAGGCTCTGGAGAAATATGGCAAAGACTTCAACGACATCCGCCAGGACTTTGTAAGTTCTTCTTCTCTGCTGTCTCACACACACACACACACACACACACACACACACACACACACACACACAATCAATATATTAGGGCTGTCAATCAATGAAATTATTTTATTCATAGTTAACTCGCTTTTATTTGCAAATTAATCAATTCTTTCTGTTCTAAATGTACTTTACAAGGGGTATTTTTCAAGTTTTTGCTCAATTGGTATTTGAGACTCCACGTACTCCTTTGGTAACTCAATTCACACGTCTTCTCAATTCGTCTTGTGGAGAGAACCCTTTACCTTTTTATCAATTTCTGCTCAAGGAGCTTTGTTTGTTTTTTGGGTCTTGAGCTGCTTTTTTAATGATCATTGATTTAGATAAAAAAATGTAAGTAATAAAGCCTGTTACTCATAATGGTAAGTCTCTCTTTAGGTTAAGTGTGTGGCTCTTAAAAGAGCCTTTTATTTGTGGTTCAGGATCACTTTAGACCTCTTTAGAGCGTACATCACATCCATGGCGGTCACAGTCCTCCTCTTGGCATGCTCGGTGTTAGGCGACGGCATCAGGAAACGCCTTCAGCACACCGCGAGTCTCCTCATAGATCAGACCAGAGATGCGCTTCCCTCCTCAGATGGCGGTTGGCGGGTTTGGTGATCCCCTGGACGTTATCACGGAGCACTTTACGGTTTCTGCTAGCCGTCTACAACGTTGCTGCTGCATCACTTTCTGATTTCCCAAACTACAGAGCGGACCGAGGCCCAAATCTTAGAATGCACATGCGTTAATCACTTGTCAAAAAAATGAATGCCGCCGTCAGAAAGGCTTTCCATTTACTCGTTGTTATTGCTTTAATTTTGACAGCCCTAATATATATGCCTGATGAGTAGTAAAATTCCAGGTATTCACTGTTGATACACACATTTCAAATGTAGTTGTAAACTTCAGTGTGATGTTCAATTGACTTGAACTGTATCTTTCCTCTCCCTCAGCTGCCCTGGAAGTCTCTAGCCAGTGTGGTCCAGTTCTACTACATGTGGAAGACTACAGACCGCTACATCCAACAGGTAGGTCTACAGTAAGCCACAAAATACCCAAAGGTACTTTTTGATTTGGGTTTGACCGCCTTTTTTCACAAACAAATTTCCCATTCCCTGTTTTCTGTCTGTCAGAAACGACTAAAGGCAGCAGAGGCAGACAGCAAGCTGAAGCAGGTGTACATCCCCACCTAGTGAGTATTACTGTAAACTGCTACACAAAGTACCTTCCTCGCGTTAGAACTGCTGTCAGAGTAACTTCCTTTTCTCTCTCCACGTTCTCCTCACCAGCACCAAACCCAACCCCAACCAGATCATGGTGCCAGGCAGCAAGCCCGGTATGAACGGGGCAGCAGGCTTCCAGAAAGGACTCAGCTGTGAGAGCTGCCACAGTAAGTACTACAGTACAGTACAGTACTACATCGCCCGATTTCTTTCTCTTTTTAGGGCCGATACCGATTATTAGTAATTAAGAAGACCAATAACCGAAATACATTTGCAGTAAAAACTTAAGTCTTTGTATCAAAATTTAGAAAATACAAAACTTAGTTTAAATGCCTTTTTAAGGGTGTGTTTAATGAAATCTGCAAAAGAGAACTGTTACTGCACTTTTAGATATTTTCTTTAGTGCATCCATCAAGAAAGAGAGAGAATTCTCTGGTCAGTGAAGTGTATGAACTATGCTGCAGTCTCTACCAACTCTGATGGACCGCCAGTACTAGTTTGACCCGGGTCACTGTGTTGGTCTGTATGTGCTATGTATTGAGATCACCTTTGTTTTATCAAGTGAGCTGAAACATTGCCATTTGTGAGGGAAAAAAAGCACAGACAAATGACGATCAATTCAATTAAATTTTATTTATAGTATCAAATCATAACCAGAGTTATCTCAAGACACTTTACAGATAGAGTAGGTCTAGACCACACTCTATAGTTTACAAAGACCCAACAATTCCAGTAATTCCCCCAAGAGCAAGCATTTAGTGTGACAGTGGCGAGGAAAAACTCCCTTTTAGAGAGAAACCTGGGACAGACCCAGGCTCTTGGTAGGCGGTGTCTGACGGTGCCGGTTGGGGGTGTGATGAACAGTGGCAATAATAGTCACAATAATAATAATCAAAGAAAAGAAGGCTAGGGTTCAGCTGGATTAGATTGAACTTTCAGTGT
This sequence comes from Sander vitreus, assembly GCF_031162955.1. Classification (NCBI taxonomy): domain Eukaryota; kingdom Metazoa; phylum Chordata; class Actinopteri; order Perciformes; family Percidae; genus Sander; species Sander vitreus. Next base: position 17,708,601 of record NC_135873.1, on the reverse strand, counting down.
AAGTTTTCTCTCTCTTGTCTGTATTGACTTTTGATAGCACAGCCTGTGTTCTTTTTCGGACCAGACAATGACCCTGCAGACTTTGGTGTCTTTCCAGCCTCCATCTATAAACCACTGCAACTCACAAACAGATGTTAGCAAATAGTAGAAAATCCAACCTTGGGTGATTGCTGTCTGTGACTTTTGACTGTTCTATCACTGAGTGAAATCTGTTTAGTCCAGCAGTAGTATCAGCCTGCTGAGATGCCCTCTCCTAACAACTGAATTTCCCTTCACCCACCCAGCGGCCCAGTCTCCCCAGTGGTATGCCTGGGGCCCTCCCAACATGCAGTGCAGACTGTGCGCCTCCTGCTGGATATACTGGAAGAAGTATGGAGGCCTGAAGACTCCCACACAGCTAGAGGGTGCCGCTAGAGCTGGCTCTGTAAGTCTCCTTTCTATTAGCCTCATCCAACCTTAAGCAATGTTTTTATATCAGTCAGAAGCAGTGCAGAAATCAATCCTACCGTTACAGTCTAAGACTTGAGTTCTAAATAAGAAATGAGCTGTTCAAACATTGTTTCCAAGAGTTGACCTCTCAGAATGCCACGTCCTCCTCTCTGTCAAGGAGTCAGGCCCCCGCGGTCACATGACACGCCAGGAGGTCCAGGGCATGTCGCCGTTCACTCGCAACGAGGGTCGAGCCAAGCTGCTGGCCAAGAACCGCCAGACGTTCATCCTGCAGACCACCAAGCTGACCCGCATCGCTCGGAGGGTGTGTGAGGACATCCTGCAGCCTCGCCGCGCTGCACGACGGCCCTACGCCTCCATCAACGCCAATGCTGTCAAGGCTGAGTGTATGTACACACACACACGACCACACACACACACACACACACACACACTCACTCTCACTTTAGTTTCCTTAATAATGCATGTTATTAACAAGGTTAGACAGGATTTTATGTGCAGCCATCATGTGTAAATGATGCATTCTGTCCTGTAAAGCCTATTTTTAGTTTAGTCTAGTTGAGTTAAGGTTCAGTGTTCACTTAGTATCACATGTTGTTATTTACTCATGGTTTTAAATTGGCAGATTAAAAAAGAATATTGATCTAAACCACATTGTACATTGGTTCCAATGTTTGATTTTTTTTTTTTTTTCAGGCATTATCAGGCTGCCCAAAGCCACGAAAACACCTCTAAAGACCAAGGTGGTGCCTCGACAGTCCCTGGCCAACATAGTGAAGGAATTGGGTAAGAACACGTCACGTGCATCACTTCTGAATCCACCTTTTCCAGTGTGATTGGTTGTTGAGGAGTGTTGCTGTGTCTCTGCAGCCATCTCCGCGCCTCTGAAGCTGAAGGCGTCTAGAGGACCCCCGACACCCATCAACAGGAATCAGGCCAGCCAGCCCCGTGTGGGCCAAAGCCTGCTGGGAAAGAGAGGCTTCGAGACCGTTAGTATTACGCACACATACACCATACCAGTTTTTATTTTTCCCTCTTTTCAGTGTCATTTTTTATTTATTTTTTTAGTCCTCTGTTACTTCCCAGACGTTGATGTGTCCAACGCACACACACACACACACACACACACACACACACACACACACACCATGCTCTGTGTTCACAGCAGTGCTGATTTACCCATTTAAAAATAAATGTGCTCACATAACCTGAAATGACACATCTCCAGGCTGCAAGTAGGCAAACACGCACAAGATTCGCTTGGATAATTTTCTTTTTCGCTTGTGTGTTGTACGTTTACATCCGCCTTTGCCTCCGTTTTCAAACCCACCTCCTGACAGGAATTGAGTCAACCAATCAACTTGCTTGATGTGCAGGTCCGCACAGTGCGTTGTCGAGATTTGTGAGGTGTGTGCGTCAGCTCCTCGTTAACCATAACGCCTTTCTCTGCGTATGTCCACGGCCGCCTCCACTGCTTTTTACTTTAACTGGCCTTCAAATAAATATTGCCATAATCAAACTGGGACTGTTGCAGCTACATGGTATGCGTCCTTACCACTAGGCCACCAGACACCCCAGCTCGAGTTACTTTTTACTTCCAAGAGCCTTCCACTGCTGTGGAAACCATTACATACACAAACCTGAAGTCACAGTATACCAGCTGAGTATGCTGATCTCTGTTTGCACCATCATGGTTTACTGTCTACATGCCAACATGTGATCCTCTAAATGTGTTGCTCCATTCAGCCTTAAAGAAACAAGTCAAAGCACAACTATCCTGAGGCTGCCTGTCTTCTGAAATTCTGATACAAGTCTGATTATTTGCTGTTTGCCTTTGAAAACAACCTGGTTGACATTGGTCTTTCATTGGTTTACAGGCTGCAGGGGTGCCCTACCCAGCCAATGGGAGGCCGTATACTTCAGGTATGAGGACCACCTCTCAGTCAGTCATCAAGCGGCAGAAGGTCAGCCAGGGGGAGGCACCCAACCCTGTGGTGTTTGTGGCTACAAAGGACACCAGGTACATTCCACTGTTTTAGTCCCGACATTCAAATCCTAAGACGAAGCAACACGAGTAAGGTATGAAAAGTTCTAGGTTCAGCCACAAAAACTAGCCCCATTATGTCCACCAAAGCAGCTTGTATATGTTGTTATTAATTCATGTGTCTGTTGGTCAGAGGTTGGTGAGTAAGGACGCCTGGAGAGAGAGGAACAACCATTGACAGGCTGCCTGTACGTGTCATTTAACACACAGTTAAATTGAATTGACTTAGTAGCTTTTTTCCGAGCTTTCCCCTGCAGCTCACTGCCTTCATCAGCAGGTAGTTTGCTGACTGAAACATAATTTAGTCTCGTAGCTGTCACAGTGGATGAAGTTAAACTTATCATAAAGTAGGACGTAGGCCTGTAACAATTATTACATCATTGTCTAATTGTCAATTGTTTTTACGTAATTGCGGTTTCCTTTTTTAACCGCAATTAATTGCTATCATTAGATAAGGTCCTTAAGGGTATGACTGTTGATGGTAATTGTTGATTTTAGATATGCCAAATATCGTAATATATAGTAATTATATAATAAGTGATTATTGGTCGGACTGTTCAGCTAAAGCTATGCTTGTTGGTGGCACTTGACCCCATACACGTTCATAGAAAGAAAAAAATGAAAAGGGGGGGGGGGGGTACAGTTTTAAATAAAGAGGCGTGGTTTACTTCATAGGCTGTGTATTGGTGTTGGGTCACATAGCAGTGATACAACTAAAAGATGTATCCTGGAATTTATCCAAAACTTTAATTTGTTTAAAAAAAGTAATAAATAAATAAATATTTTTAAATTTGACATTAAGAGATAATTATATTGTTAAAGGAACACGGCGACTTATTGGGACTTTGTCTTATTCCCCGTGTCCCCCAGAGTTAGATAAGTCCATACATACCCTTCTCATCTCCGTGTGTGTTGTAACTCTGTCTGACCCCCCCACCGCTAGCCTAGCTTAGCACAGATCCTGGAGGTAACCAGCTCCACCTAGCCTACTGCTCCCAATAAGTGACAAAATAACACCAACATGTTCCTATTTCCATGTTGTGATTTGTATAGTCACAGCATGTACAAATAACAAGGTCACATGAGACACAGCCATCTTCTAACCGTATACAAACTAGGAACTATATTCTCAGAAAGGTGAAGCAGCTGCTACTTGGGTGGAATGATTAGCACAACACCTGAAAAGCCCCATTGTTACTCTCTGCTCCTCACCACGGGGCTTCTCATGGGCTGCGAGCAAATCACTCCGCCCAAGTAGCAGAAGTAGCAGTGCTTCGTCTTTCTGAGAATATAGTTCCCAGTATGTATACGGTTAGAAGATGGCTGTGTCTCATGTGACCTTGTTATTTGTACACGCAGTAGGCTAGGTGGAGCTGGTTACCTCCAGGATCTGTGCTAAGCTAGGCTAGCGGTGGGGGGGTCAGACAGAGTTACAACACACACGGATATGAGAAGGGTATGTATGGACTTATCTAACTCTGGGGGACACGGGGAATAAGACAAAGTCCCAATAAGTCGCCGTGTTCTTTAATCGCAATTATGTCTGAGACAATGAATTGTCCAGCAACATTTGGAATTGTTCCAGCTCTAGTAGGACGTGTCACTGATATGCTGGTGCTCTCTTTCAACCAGGGCACTGAGGAAACATCTGACCCAGTCGGAGATGCGTCGGGCAGCCAGAAAACCTCATCTCCTGGTCCGGATCAAGCTGCCGCCGCCGCCCCCCCGCTCCCTGGCCATGCCCCTGCTCCCCTCCAGCACCAGCGAACCCATCGTCCTGGAGGACTGAAGGGGGAGGGACACGGGGGGGGGGGGTCTTTTAACAGGACATGGGGGGGGGGTGGGGAGTCGGGGAGGGTCTGTGCTCAGGCCGTCACTTAACAGGCAGCACAGTACGCCATACCAGTAGTCTTTTATTTTCCCTCTTTTCAGTGTCATTTTTCTTTAATCCTCTGTTACTTCCCCAACGTTGATGTGTCCAACACACACACACACACACACACACACACTCACACACTCACACTCTTAGATGACTGTACATTTCCCTCACATTAAGCTCACTCATCAACACACCGACACTCACACGACACAATGCATTGGGCTTTGTAGTATTTTATTCCAGATCCTGAATTATTTTTGCTCCCCTTTTCAATGCCGCCTGTTTTTAAATGTGTAATTTAAATCAAGATATTTCTCATCCTGAAACAACGGTGATAAAGCACACTTTGTTTTTCCTCCACGTCTCTATCTTTGTGTAAATATATGCACCATGTACGGGGTAACACCCCCAGTGTGTGAGGAGACCGGGAGGTGGAAATGGGAGACTGTTTGGGACAGCTGTAGCTGGCCGAAGGACTAATTTGATTAGAACATTTTACTCGTCCTCCATTTCAGCAGGGAAAACTCTGACTGGCTATTACTTGTAGCTCACTGACTGTGCTCATGTTCACTGGTAAAGTTTAGGGAGACATGTTGACAGAGCTGCACTCAGTCACTGTAAACTGAACAGTGTTCACCGCCATTTGACTGAGTCTGTACCTTGACAACTTCTCAGATCATCAGCCAGGAGCCAACACAGGCCGGTTCCAGGGTTGATGCATCCTGACCGGTCACGTCCTTCACATCTGTACCTCAGTCCCTCGGTGTCAAAAATACTGAGTGAGCACCAAACAACTTGAGTACTGTGAAAGTCACTGTTGAGAGTGTAGAGACAGCCACACACACGGTGTTAACCCTATATTGTCGCCAACCAGGTGGTTGTATAGTTTGTACAGCCTGAACTGAATCCTGATTTCCGACTTACTGATCATGACTTTACTGCTCAAGTTAGTTTTGTGCTCACTTGATAGTTTTGTTGATTATTAACCCTCTATACCGTCTCCACCTTGGCTAGGCATCACAGTAGCCATTTAAAAAAAGAAAAGTTAAATTGAGGGTTGTTTTTGCAGTCAAGCCGCATTTCGTCTTTTTTTTTCTGCTGTTAGTCGATATCCACTTTTAGCCGGTCTGAAGAGAGAAAGTCTCGACCTCAACGTAATATGTTTGAACAGACTTCCTGGAATCAAAAGGGGAGAGCATCATCGCTCAAAGGAAATGTGTAGGTTTACAGTGTAGGAGAGATCATATGTAATGTTTGATAAAAGGAAAATCGAATGATTGTGGTTACCATGGATTTTCACAAGTTACTGTGTGACTTGCCATGACGAGAGAACACATTTGGCTTTGAGATACTACGTTTGAGTGCGCAAAAGTCCAAAGTGAAGCCATAATGTGCAAAACAAAAAAAGGTTGACCTCACTGTGAGTGGTCACTTTAATCCACGCTGTAATGTTAGATGAAAGCCACAGCATTTCTGACAGCGTACTGTGTGGTTGGTTTGAAGGAAACTGATGTGATTATGTTACTGATCAGTTGATAAGTCTGTTTTAAAAGCAGCAATGTGTAAATGTACAGAAGACAATTGGGGTCAAAAATTAAGTTCTGAAGTAATGTTAAAAGTTGCAAAAAAGAGTCTGAGATTAAAGTCTGGATTCTTTCAGAACTTTTTTTTCCATATGGTCTTGATCCTCTTCTGTAAATGTGTATGATGATGCAGAACCAGAATGATGTTTTTGATTGTGATTGGGTATGATAACCATGTGAAAGGAATCTTCAGCTGTCTCAACGTGCTTTCATTTCCTTTTGTTTTTTTTGGTTCCCCCCCGTTTGTACCATTATCAAAGGGTGAGCACTAAAAGCAAGTTGTCAATTGGATGGTTATACTTCCTGTGAATCTCCACAGCAGTGAGCGCTTACACAGGTTTTATAAGCAAGTTTTGGTCCCAATGTGGGCTTAATGTAATATTTCTCCAAAAAAAGAAAAGAAATTTGAAGTGTTGAGTTTGTAGCAAATACTAATCTGTGTTAAGACAAGTGGAAAACTGGCATATTTTCAACTTTTTTTACATCTGAATTGTGTAATTCTGCTCCATTATTGTGGAGATGGCTCTAATAGGCTTACTGTACATGTGGAACATTGCTCTCCTTCATCGGGGGGGGGGGGGGTGGGTGGGTGGGTTCATTTGAACCAGGGGTGACATTCAAAAGGGACAGGGTGCTGATTTTTGTATGATGGAGAGACAAACATGCTACAACTGAAACTTTTTCTCAAGTGTTTTTTATTCCGATGTCTCTGTATCCTTTAATGTATCTTGATAAGAAAAGAAATAAAGAATTTTTTTTTCTTCGTGGTCAGTCATGGGCTCTTTCTCGACTGTGTTTCTATGACGGCGTTCACCAGATTGCTACCGTAGAGGAAACTGAGCCCATGTCCTTGACAGGGCAGGGTTGGCTATCAAACTTCAAACTAAATATATAAAAACTGCCAAATACAAAAGGTTGGCAGCAAATGCTCTTGTTTACTTATTCTTTGATTACATATTCCCTAATTTAAATAAGGTTTCTGCTAGTTTCAGACTAACTTGTATGTAGACAGTCTTTGTACAGCTGCTTTATTTTAAGACATTAATTTAACCCTTGTGTTGTCCTCGGGAATTTGAAAAAAAATAGTATATCCTGACTAAACTTTGACATAGAGCAGTCTGTGATATCCACTCATCAAAAAAATAACTATTTTTTTAAACTAAAAAATAGGTACAATGTCATAAAAATAGGTTTATTGACCATGAATTTAAAAAGAAATTTCAATTTTGACGAAAGTTAATGGTCGACGGAAAGACAAGGGTAGAGGAGGATTTTGTAAGAAAAAATAATCCTGGTGACTACTTCTCTGAAGGTTCAAACATTTGAGTGACCTGAGCTAAAGTTTACTACGTTTAAATGTTTGTGGAATTAAGATCTGGGAATGGCTTTGCTCGAAAGTTCTGTTGTATCTTAGCAGTGAAATACTATGTGTAGCTATGATGCACCACCATTAACTGTAAGTTAATACGCTTGCTGTTTGCTTCCATACACATTCCTTTTGATACATTTAAAAAAAAAAAAAATGTTGGACCCGTTTTATTATTTATTTTTAACCCTCAATGGACCAAATGAGGCTTACATACATGTATCCCTGGGATTAACCGGATGTGTGTTTCTACTGGAAGTCCGTGATAAAGACAAGTTTAAACAAAAGATTAGCTTAGCTAAAGGAAACGTTTGTCTATTTGTGCTCAGCTGTGTTCCTATCAGACAGCTTTTAATTAGAAGGTTGGTTTGAACTACTTCCGACTGAGGTGTTAATTTCGACAAACCTGAAATGATTGAGGATGTTGATTGAGCCCTGTGATAAAACATCCGCTAGCCGATAACTAATTATTAGGTATAAGGACAGAATAACAAGCAATGAATATACATACTTAAAACAAACAAAAAAAATGACAAAATGTATAAGGCTACTTCTGGTGTCACACATACAGCCCTGTGTTTTATCATAACTACCTTTTAAACATTTTACGAGAAATCACTAGCCTATACTGACTGGATTCTCGGACTTTCATGTGCTGTGACGCTGAAATCTTTTTTTTTTTCTTCAAGCTTTATTGAAAAACGTGGATATATAGTAGGAAACGTCTTCTGTAACACCTTAACATAAATCAAAACCAAGCAAAAAACTTCATATACATATTTTGTAAAACTTACAGAGGTCATGTGATCGAACAGCTTTTTTGTTTGTACAGTTAGATATGGGAAAACATTTATTGTTTAATATTGGCAGCCAGCTCCAAAAAGCTTGGCTTCCCTTTTCAAAAACGCTGACTTATGTAAAGATATGTTAAGATAATTATTACATTCATCACATAATACTCTGAATAAAGCTTTCTATCATATTGAGTGAATCCAAACAATACATTTCCCCCAAAGTAATGTGAATTGAGGGTAAATATGAACAACAGCAATCAAATGTGACAATCTGCTCCAAAGTTTCTTGGTACATTGGCAAGACCAAAATAAATGTACTAGTGTCTGGTTTAGTTCTCCACAAAAAGTGCAGCTGACGTCAATGTCTTTTTGTTCTTTTCCTGCAGGTATAATGGTCAGTGGCTGTGACGCTGAAATCATCCCTGCAGCTAACCGGATTGGTTCGTCATCAAGCGTTCCCCGCACGTGGACGTGATTGGTCGCTCGAGACACACTCGTGACGTGTTGAGCTCGAGCACACCTGATGCTCATTTGGACTGGAAGGCGGGAGGTGACAGCCGGTTTAAAAGACAAACGGAGAACAGTCGCTCTTTGCTTGTGACTCCGTAACAAAGCAGGAGTGTTAAGGGTCCATGCCACTACGCGTCTAGCTAGCTAGCCAACTAACTAACACTCCTTAAACCACTGCGGAGGCTGAGCTGGGCCGGGGTTGACCTCCCGAATCCTCACAAGCGACTCCATCATCTGTTTGCAGCCATGTTTGAGGTAAATCAAGTAGGTTACGCATCCATTCCTAAGAATGCTGTCTTTTGACATTCCTCTTGACTTCTCACTTTCTTTAGCTAGTTTTTTGAGACACGTATTTAGTGACTTAACAGTTTAAGTAACCTACAATCAGTTCCTCTACTCGTGCTTGCTATGTAACGTTATGGTGTAATGTGTGTATATATATATATATTTGTAGGGATTTTACAAGTGTAATAAACAATATTCCATTATTAGACGCAGCCCTCTTCTCTATGCTGGTAGAACTCTTGGGAGCTTTAATCATTCTAATATTGAACACAGAGGGCTGGATTTGAATTAAACGGCAAGTCCTGTAGTAGATACTAAAAATATGGCTTTTAAACAACCCTAGCAAGATGTTAACTTTTTTTCATAAAGGTGACTAAAGATCCCTAGTTCCAAATTGAATACTTTTATTTATAGTATGTACTGCAGCTGCCCTTCCAAAATACATACTGTTGCATACAATTGAGACATTCTACTTAATTTCATAATTTAAACCTTGGCCCTTTTGCTCATATGCTGCACAAAGCATTGAGGGTCAGAATAACCAGAAAAGCATGCTGGCTTACATACTGCAAATTGACCAGATGCAGTAGTGCATCCTGCTATATTTAGCATAGTACATTTGTCATACTATATATTGGGACATCTTATAATATAGGTATTTGAATGTGGGGCCTGAGTTCCAGAAGCTAGTAGCAGAGGCTAGCCCAGACATGCCTCAGTCACTCTTTCACTACTCCCTATATAACACCCCCTAAGTAAAGTTACTTTATAATGAGTACTACATGTTGGACACTTCTGAAACTTGCATTGTGGGGAAAGTAGTGTACTATGGACACCATTTTTGTTCCCTTTGTGATGTGAGGACACTCTAGAACACATTTCACATGCAGATTTCAGTCCTGTCATAGCCTAGACAGAATACTGCCAGAACATCTTTCAGCTTTTCTGAAAGACTTAAATGAAACTTCCACAATTCATGCTTTTGGAAGTGTTGAACAAATGCAAGCAGGGAGACGAGGGAGGACTTTATTATAACCTGCTCAGCTCAAACGTTTTTTATATATATTTCAGACCAGTAGTGATGAATTGTTCCTGCCCTCCTACCAAGATGAGGAGCTGGTGGACAACCTGCTGTCCGGTGAGGAATCGGATGGTGGTGAAGGGCTCTCCCTGGCTAGGGCCCTGCTCCCCCTGGTAGAGTCATCCTCTCCTCCCCTCGTCCCCTGGGTCTGCTCCACCCGCTACAAGACGGAGCTCTGCACCAGCTACTCGACTACTGGTTTATGCAAGTATGCCGAGCGCTGCCAGTTTGCCCACGGCCTCCACGAGCTGCACGTTCCCTTCCGCCACCCAAAGTACAAGACGGAGTTATGTCGCAGCTTCCACACAACCGGCTACTGCTACTACGGAAGCCGCTGTCTGTTTGTCCACAGCCCCACTGAGCAGCGCCCCGCCCTGCGCCGCCGCAAAGATGTTCCCTGTCGCACCTTCTGCTCCTTTGGCGTTTGTCCATTCGGTACCCGCTGCAACTTCCTGCATGTGGCGAGCGGAGACGTTAGCAGCGGCCTGGAGTCTCCTGATGTTGTCCAGGAGAAGCCTGCGCCTGTCTCCAGACCCCTGCTCCAACCGCAGACAAAGGAGTGGAAGCCACGTGGCGCTCTGTGCCGCACCTTCAGCTCTTTTGGTTTCTGCCTGTACGGCACACGCTGCCGCTTCCAGCACGGTCTCCCCAGCAAGATCAAAACCTCGGAGCAGACCCACGGAGGGTCCTTCTTCTCCCAGCTGTCCCTTGGCAGTTCAGGTGTACCTTCCCCCACCTCCCTCTTCACCTCCACCTCGCCAATGTCTTCCACCTCCTCTTCTCCGCCATCAGCCTCTCCTCTCCCCACCCCGCCTGCAGAGGCCACAGCCCACAACGCCTTCACCTTCTCCAGTCAGCACCTGAGCGACCTGCTGCTGCCCCTGGCCCTCCACCTGCAGCAGCTGGAGAGCAGCAAGGCCCAGGAGATCTGGGACAACAGGGCGCTCTAACTGGATGTGGTCGTAGTTGGAAACCAGCATCAGCACTGAACACCACAGCTCAATTAAATGTTTTATTTTTTTATAAACCTCCCCTTTTCCCTTAGGGTATTTTAATATATTTTTAAACTTAGGTTGTTTACTTGAATGTTTGTCAGCAGGTCAAGCGGGCCTTGAACTGTTAAATTGCAAATCAAGCAGTCTGCAGTTGACGGTGGGTCAGTGGTCTCGAGAATCGCTACAGTTGCTGCCATGAGAGGAGTTTTATTTTTTTAACTGTTGTAAATACTTTATTAATCAACTTGAGTAAATGAAATGTCTGACCTCAGAATCATGAATAAACCAATTTTAAATCTAACCTTATGTCATGGTGTCTTTATTGGGCTTCAGCTCTTGTTTAATGGTAACTGGAAGACTGCCTGTGCATCATACAGCATATGGTAGTGTTCATCCAACAGTTTGGGCCTTTCTGTTTCACAGTCGGTTCCATTTAAAAGGTCCACACAGTCTCATGTGGAAGAACATGACCGGTCTGAACACGGCCCTCGGCATGGAGCATATGAGGAAATTAAAATGTTCCCATAATCTTAAGGAACAGCCTATTGGAATGAAAATGTTTGCATTAATTACGTGACTGCATGGATGTGGGAACGGGGGTGCTGAGGGGGACTGCAGCTCCCCTTAAAAGCAGGCTTTGCAAATATGGACAGTTGCTCTGATACAAAACTTTCAACATGAAGGTAGATAATTCTCTGGTTTGTCAGGTAAGTGTAGGACTAGTCAACGGTGACAAACAGTTATAGCTACTCAGAAGTAGGTCTGTTATGTTGAGTGTATGAAATGTCTGTAGCCTCACTGCTGCATTTCATATACTATGACAATCTGGTTATGGGTCACATCGCTTGCTCAGATCCAGGCACAGTCTTTATTTTAACCTTTTATGTATCCAGGTAAGTCAATTGAGAACTTCTCATTTGCATTGACGACCTGTCGCATTCGCACAGTTCCCCATTCATACCTGGAAGCTGCCCGGTACAACTAGTCTGATCTGCTCTCCACTGGAGCGGTTGGGGTTAAGGGCCTTGCTCAAGGGTACCTCAGTGGTGGTGATGAGGGAGAGTTCACTTTCCCCACCCAGATTTTATCCTGTCTGTCTCGGGATTGAACCGGCGACCTCCTGGTCACAAGCTCGCTTCTTTAACCTCCTTCCTCTCCTTGCAGTTCTTGACAACGTGAAGTGGAAACACTGGGAACATGATTTTGAATCCCAAAATAGGCCACAACTACTAAATAGAATAGCTATCGATTTACCTCTCGCACAAACCCTCACCTCACACAAGCATCGCAAAGCTGCAGTCCAATCGCACGGGTGCTACTGTGGTAATTACATTTTTCGTACAGCCCTGGGTGAGCAAATCCCTGCAGCTGGGTTCCAACATTAGGTGCAAATCCTACTTTTGAGGTAATTTAAGATTTTTTCCTTCGGTTGGTTCATTTTTGTTTGATTATATTGGCACAAATCTAATTCCATATTACACATTCACTTTGGAAAGTGAGATGCTTGGAACGGAGAGTCAACGATTTCTGACATTAATTCACATTTTTTTCATCTTTCCATAACGTCCATCGATTCAATTAACCAATCTGTATCTCTCAATGCTCTTCAATCGACCAATCACTGGCCTTAACCTCCTGGCGCGTCACTAGTATACGGAAAATCTGTAGAAAAACATGTAGCCCCAGCAGAGTTAAGTTATCCAGAATTAAAACGGATGTTGTGCGTTTTTAGTCAAATATATTCACTAAATGAATACACTTTTTGAAAACCACTAAGCACATTCAATTTTGACGTTTTACAGACTCCATAATTTATTTTATTTTATCAGCAATGCGGCATACTTTAAAAAAAATTGACAGACTGGGCTCTTCAGCGTTGCCTTATTTTGAAGAGTTTGACGGATGTCTCCCTTTCTCTTTTTTACCAACTTGACGCTTAAATGGGTTCCTAGTGTTTAGAGAGCAACGTTAGCTACACTGATGTAAACTTTCACTCTGGCTCTGATGATAGTCGGCTTTCATTCTAGCTAAGAAGGTAAAGTCGTGTTCAAATATAGATTTTGCGTTGTATGTTCTCTGTTCTTTGACAGCTAACTTTAGCTATTAGCATCTTATTATGTGATTGTAGCTAGCTACAACAGGAGGTAACGTTAGCCTCTATAATACATCAATGGTGTATTGGTGCACAGTGTATTCAGTGTATTCAGTAATAGACTCTTATACACCAATCAATGGTAGTTGTCTTTGCGTTACAATAACTTAAATCAGCAGTTCGGTCCAACTGATACGGGGTTAGCATGCTGGACAGTGAGATGAATGTAACGTTATTCAGAGAACCGAATAATTCCCATTGAAAAAGGTGCTAATTAAATATGTTTGTCTCATTGTCAGTAATACATGACGGATACACCAAAAGTCAAGACCTGCAACGAATCTGATATGTGCTTTTGTAAATTCGGCATATGGCTGATCTACCAAGCACGACTCAATTTGAATATAGCGCTAATCTAAACTTTAAAACACTAAGGTTAGCTGTAGGAGCGTTGTTGTACCGAGACCCCGACGTTCTGAAAGACCTGTCGCTCTCCACGCTGTCTTCATGTATAAGAAGACGTAAACGGCCACAGTAGCAAGTGTTAAAGGTGCACTATGAGTTCCTGCGTGGTTTCAGCGCGATTTCATTTTTGTCTCAAATCGTAGGCATCTCTCCTTGACCCGCTAGCTACCTGCCCCCTGAACACACTGAAAAAGCCCAGTGTCGGGAGACAACACAGGGGTCATAAACGTCAAACTAACACTAGAGGCACAGGCTGTGCACCAAAATACAACAAACCACTCCAGCCAATCACCAACAAGATGGTTGGGGGAGGGGGTGGGGTTTAGTGTCAGTTAGTCAGTTAGTCATGACAGTTACGGAAACATAGGGTTAGGGGCGAGCTTGCTCCGTTTTGTTTGGAATTTACTTGGAACGTCAACAGAAGTGACCATGCAGGAACTCATAGTGCACCTTTAACGTAAGGTGCTTGTCCTTGCCAGTTTCTGAGTGGTCGGCGTGATCATGGCGGACCGGGAGGAGCGCCGCTTCGCCGAGGTTTCCCGGGAGTCTGTCAAACTCATGGCCGAGAGTGCAGGCGTGGAGCTTGCCGACGATGTGGCCGCTCTGCTGGCTGAGGACGTGTGTTACCGGCTCAGGGAGGCAACGCAGGTCAGTGCTGCCTGGGTGCGTGGTCGATTGACTGAAACGTTAAAGTGTTACTTTACCCAAAAATGAAGCACCATCCCATTTTGGGCTAAGCTTCATCAGTATATGGATGATCTTTCTAAAAAGTTAAAAGAGTGCAAAACTGGACATGGGGGTTAGTGTTATTAATCATCTGATGTATGCTGAGGACTTAGTCGTCCTGTCTCCATATAGTGCTGGCCTTCAACAACTGCTTAGAGTCTGCTCACAGCATGGTGTGCAGCATGACACACACAAGTTTTTCCTTCCTTCTTTATGGCAGACCAAGCACTAAATGTGGTAAACAAAGTGAGATATTTGGGTCACATCAATCAATACACACAACAAGTTTCACATGTGCACAGATGATGTTAAAACGGCCCTTTTTAAGAGCCTATTGTACTCCACTCTTTACAGCCCGCTTGTGTTGCATCTATAGTAAGGCAACAATGAGAAAGCTTCAGGTGGCATTTAATGATGCTTTCAGAATCTTTCTCAAACTGCCAAGATGGACACGTGTGAGTCACATGTTTGTGACTAGTTATGTTCCCACCTTTTATGCTGTGTTGAGACATTGTATGCACAAATTTATGTGTGGCATAACCTATTCCAAAAATGTAATTTATAATGGCTTTAACTGACCCCACACAGAGTGACACAAGGTACACTTCTTGCTTTTGGAAACATTGGAACAAATGTCTGTAATATGTGTTTTAATCACTTTGATCGTATACCTGTGTGTCTGAAATAAAGTTGAATTGAATTGATCAGCTGTTTACATTGGGAAGTATGCTCATATGGACAGATCTCTATCACGTCATCATAACTAACCTCTAACATGCAGTACTGATTGTGTGTTTTGGACCCACACAGAGCAGCTCTCAGTTCATGAGACATGCCAAGAGGAGGAAGCTGACAGTGGAGGACTTTAACAGAGCTCTGCGCTGGAGCAAGGTGGAGGTGAGACTGTTTTAGTGCTCACATCAATGGTCTCGCCCAGTATGCCTGAACACTCAGTCTGATATGACACTAACACGCTACAGTGATCACTTCCTTCAGCTTCTTTATCTGTGCGTGTTCTTTAGGCCATATGTGGCTACGGGGCCCAGGATGCTCTTCCTTTCCGCTCAGCGAAAGAAGGAGAGCTTTTCTTCATTGAGGATCGGGACATCAACCTGGTCGAGTTGGCTCTGGCCACCAACATTCCCAAGGGCTGTGCTGAGACCATGGTGCGAGGTATGAGCCCCCGCACTGTCATAAACTATTGACAGAAGTGTCCCTGATGCTGAAAGTTCACTAATCAGGTCTTCGAATCAGGAGGTATCCGTTACTAATAGTTTCTCCTGTTTTCTTCTTCTGTCAGTAAACGTGTCTTACCTGGATGGGAAGGGCAACCTGGAGCCTCAGGGGACAGGTGAGACTCCGCCACATTATGATCAACAGGCTCAACACACAGTAGTCGCCTCTGCTCCATTCCATTTCAAGGAAATGAATGGGAAGAGGCAACTTGTGCAATAATTTGCAGAGTTCAATCTTGTGAAATTCCCTGTTGGTACACGTTCACATAAATGCAACACAATGTAGTAAAGTAGACATTTTTTGCAACTTTTGTGCTCTGGTTTATTGGCATTTCTTTAAACCAATCACAATCGTCATGGGCGGCGCTAAGCTCCACATAGAGCCGCTGCAAAATAGCCTCAGGAAGGAACTTGTTTTGGTGGACTTTCAAAAGTAGTTTTAGTCGTGCAACAGAAAACTCAGATTAGGACAGATAGTCTAGCTAGCTGTCTGGATTTACCCTGCAGAGATCTGAGGAGCAGTTAACCATAGTCCTCACAAATCCACCGGAGTTTAGAACGCCAACACAAAGAAAGCGGAAGGTAACTGCGACATCGGCGAAAAGACATGCGTGAATTTCCTGCGGCACCGGAGCAATCCCAGAAGTGGAACGTCGTGGATATAGACTACACCCGAGTTGACCGCGTTCTAGTACAACAAGACGGATTAACCATTATTTCACTGTGGGACAGTGACAGCGCGTGATGCTGTGTTTTCTGCACACAAACACTTGTAGCAACATGTCCACAGATAGAGGTGGGACAGTACTGTGTGTACGACCGGTTTAATGAGACAGAAGTGCTAATAAAGAGTATATTACCACAGCTTTCACTACTGTTGATGCACGGAGCAGCCATCTTGGATTTTGAGCTCGGCTTTGGTCGGGTGTGGAAACTTGTTATTTCGGACTTCGCTGTTGAAATGGAACGCACCATATCCACCACCTTATTAAATTCCAGGGCTCTAACAGCTAATTCTGCATTCTGCGCCAACACGGAGGGGGATATTGATATTGAACATTTTCCACCTCCTTATATTATATTTAAAATGTGTGCAATTTAGGTACAAAAACAACTTGTCATGTTGATCTTCTTACAGTATAAACTCTTGATGCATCCACCTGTAGCACCCCGGTTATATCCAAAGGGTATGTTGCTGTTTAAGCCTTGTGTTGTCTTCGGGTCAAATTTGACCCGTTTTCTAAATTTCTATATCAGAAATCTGGGTTTCTTTTTAACTACCTCATCTTCTTTACCCAAAAATAGCACAGATGATTCCATATAACGCGCTTCGCAAGTACAAAAAAAGATCAGGTCTCATCTTTCATTGAACTTTGAGTGTTTTATAAAAAATGTTTGCATTTGAAATAAAATGTGATTATCCTTCCTTTAAAGGTGCAGTAGGTAAGACTTATAAAACTAACTTTCTGTCATATTTGCTGGAACTGACCCAATGTTCCAGTAGAACTACATGAAGCTGGTCATTAAAAAAAGAATCTGGCTCCACCTACAGCCTGTAGTGAGATTTGCAAAAACCCACAGCTCCCTGTTCAGATGCACCAATCAGGGCCAGGGGGGGTGTCTAACTGCGTGTCAATCACTGCTCATGCACACGCATTCATTCTCCCTTGTGGGGGGAGGGGCTAAGTCCTGGACCTTCCCAATCCTACCTACAGCACCTTTTAATAGTAGTCTAAATAATTCATAATTTCTGTTTTGTTTTAACTTAAGGATTAGGTTTAATTTCCTATGAATGAGGTTTATTGACCATAAATTCCAAAAATAAGTGTAAAACTAGTGGTAATAAGTTGTGTGTTAGTGATGTTGACATGGTGGTGAAAAGAAGTGTTAAAGCAACACTATCGAACGAGAACTTTTCCCGCTTCGGTCCCCCTACAGGTTGGAAGCGGAATTGTCCATCTGGCAAACTTGCATAAAGTAATGGACAATTCCGCTTTCAACCTATAGGGGGACAGAAGCGGGAAAAGTTACTTAGTGTTGCTTTAAACGTAAAAAAAAACAAAAAAACATTGAAAAAGCACCAAAAGTGTCAAAAAAGAGACAAAACTGTCAGTTTTGACCCGGGAGGATGATGCACGGTCGAATGGAAGACAACACAAGGGTAAAATTAGTGACACCTGTTTATAAAGTGGACTTGGCTGAGTGTATCAGTTTAACCCTGATGGAGGGTTTCAGTGTTGGCGCATCAGTTGTCGGAGCTGACTGTTGAATTGTCCCAGTTCCCACAGCGGTGCAGTCTCTGTCAGATGACCTGTTGAAGTACTACCAGCAGATCACACGGGCCATCCTGGGAGAGGACCCCCACCTCATGAAGGTACACTGCTGCTGGACCCAGGCGGGCGTTTCCCCTCCGGCTGAGCCATGTGTTGCGTTAACATTTGTCTGCTGTGTGTTTTCAGGTGGCTCTGCTGGACCTCCAGTCCAACTCCAAGATTGCTGCCCTCTTGCCATATTTTGTTTATGTCATCAGTGGGGTAGGTTTGTCCCATGATTACATCTTGTAGATTTGTTTTACTTTTAAACAAATTCCAAACAATCACTCTACACAGGGTTTCTGCGGGCTCTTAAAAAGTCTAAAATTTCAAAATCAAAATTTTAGGCCTTAAAGGTCCCATGACATGGTGCTCTTTGGGTGCTTTTATATATGCCTTAGTGGTCCCCTAATACTGTATCTGAAGTCTCTTTTATATAGGCCTTAGTGGTCCCCTAATACTGTATCTGAAGTCTCTTTTATATAGACCTTAGTGGTCCCCTAATACTGTATCTGAAGTCTCTTTATATAGACCCTTAGTGGTCCCCTAATACTGTATCTGAAGTCTCTTTTATATAGGCCTTAGTGGTCCCCTAATACTGTATCTGAAGTCTCTTTTATATAGGCCTCAGTGGTCCCCTAATATTGTATCTGAAGTCTCTTTTATATAGGCCTTAGTGGTCCCCTAATACTGTATCTGAAGTCTCTTTGATATAGGCCTTAGTGGTCCCCTAATACTGTATCTGAAGTCTCTTTTATATAGGCCTCAGTGGTCCCCTAATACTGTATCTGAAGTCTCTTTTATATAGACCTTAGTGGTCCCCTAATACTGTATCTGAAGTCTCTTTTATATAGACCTTAGTGGTCCCCTAATACTGTATCTGAAGTCTCTTTCCCAAAATTCAGCCTTGGTGCAGAATTTCAGCCACTAGAGCCAGTCCCACAATGAGCTTTCCTTAGGATGTGCCATTTCTGTGTCTGTAGCTTTAAATGCTATTGAGGAGGAGAGAGGGGGGGCAAGGTGGAAGGTGGGGGTGTGGCCTTGACCAACTGCCACTTTGCTCGTTTGAAAGCCATGATGTGTCTCTCTCTCTCTCTCTCTCTCTCTCTCTCTCTCATGGGGGGGCCAAATTCTCTGTGGGCGGGCAAAGCAGAGAAAGGGGAGGTAACCTTCCTCCTTATGACGTCATAAGGAGAAGATTCCAGATCGGCCCATCTGAGCTTTCATTTTCTCAAAGGCAGAGCAGGATACCCAGGGCTCGGTTTACACCTATCACCATTTCTAGCCACTGGGGGGCCATAGGCAGGCTGGGGGAACTCATATTAATGTTAAAAAACCTCCATAAAGTGAAATTTCCATGCCATGGGACCTTCTAAAGTGCTCATATTATGCTTTTTTGGCTTTTTCCCTTTTCTTTATTGTGTTATATATCTTTTTTTTTGCACGTTACAGGTTTACAAAGTTAAAAAGCCCAAAGTCCACCCCAAAGGGACTTACCATCTCCAACAGAAAACACTGTTCACAAACTGCTCCAAACAGTAGCAAGTAACAGTAGTCCAGCCTTTACTTCACTTTGTAACACACGTTCTAATGCTCGCCTAGCTGCTAGCGTGGCACGCCCTCATACTCTGCTTCTGACTGGCTAGTAGTCCTTACCTAGCTACTGTCAGGGCACGCCCTCATACTCTGCTTCTGACTGGCTAGTAGTCCTTACCTAGGTACTGTCAGGGCACGCCCTCATACTCTGCTTCTGACTGGCTAGTAGTCCTTACCTAGCTACTGTCAGGACACGCCCTCATACTCTGCTTCTGACTGGCTAGTAGTCCTTACCTAGCTACTGCGCATGTGCGACTCCCAACAAAGATGGAACAGAAGTGAGATGCCTCATCTTTAACAATGCTATCGCATATCGATCATATTTTCCTCACATCGTGCAGCCCTAGATTAAATACACTTTATTGTCCCCGAGGGGAGATTTGTCTTGGGCACAGTGCACAAACATGTAATAGAAAAAACATTCTAAATTCAACATAAAATCAATATAACAATTGTGCATAGAAATGTGCAAAAACTATTCCCAGGTTTTACAAATGTTTTAAAAATAGTTTTTCTTATACTTCTTGATTGTCTTAACATATCTTTATAAAGTAGATAAATATGAAGTAAACATTGATCCGTACGGAAGAGGATTAGTTTAAAGTCAGAACTCTGCCTTTATTCTCAGAATTCTGACTTTTTTTTAAAAACTTTAAAAAGAGTCCGAATTCTGACTTTAAATTTTTTTTTTTTTTTTTATTTAAATATATTTTTTAGACTATTTAAAAAAGAAAAAAAACTTTTCACATGTGGCCCTAATCCTCTTCCGTAGATCTGCAAAGAAAACTGAAATAATAAATACATTTTTTCCACTCGTCCCAATTGTTGATTGTGTGGCTCCTTGTGTCCAGGTGAAGTCAGTAAGCCATGACCTGGAGCAGCTCAACAGGCTCCTCCACATGGTGAAGAGCCTGGTTCAGAACCCCTACCTGTACCTGGGCTCGTACGTGCGCAGCCTGGTCTCCAGCGTCATGTACTGCATCCTGGAGCCGCTGGCCGCCTCCATCAACCCGCTCAACGACCACTGGACCCTCAGGGACTACGCAGCCCTGCTGCTCAGCCACATCTTCTGGTGAGAACATCACATTCATACCATGTGCAAGCAGGGTTAATTATGCTTAATATGAAACGTCAGGAGTATACCAAAAACATGAGTATTAAAGTAGCAGTTCCAGTGCTTTCCTTAGCTTTGTGGAAGAGCAGAAAGAAAAGGGGTTGTGTTGGGTCCCTGTAGTCATTTGGCGTCTATTTGTAGTCAGTTTGTGTCTGTTTGTGGTAGTTTTGTGTCTCTTTTTCACATAATTTTGGACTGTTATTATTACCATATTTGTGTCTTAAAGGACAATTCCGGTGCAAAATGAACTTAGGGGTTAATAACATGTGTACCCACTCTGTCGCTCTCTGGGACATGATTTCATGCTAATTGAAGGTGTTTGTAGCTTGAAACAAGCTAGCGCGGACCGCTGATTAGCTTACAACGCTAGTATTCGGGGCACAGGGAAAGTAAAAAGAAATCGCTATTTTGTACCACTAAAAAGGCTCAAAATATCACCACACTTCAACGGTAGCATAATGAGGGTCCCTAAATGTTAGCCGAAGCATTGAGAACTTTGTAAGTGTACAGACAGTTTATTAAAAAGAGAGATTATAAAGACAGTTGCGTTCTCGTATACAGGCGGCCGTCTTGGGAGCTACGGTCTTTCTAAACTAGAAGCCTTTATTGGTGACTTTTCACGGTAGAAAGTCCTGCTATATACTCCGTTTCAGTCAGTCTCTGTCTTAAAGTGACAGGCGCTCCTACAGAGCGTCTCATACATAGGGTGAATACAGGTGCAGCAGCAATGGGCAGTATGAGAAAAATAAAGTGTTTTTTTGAACATTAAAGCATGTAAACATGTTGTAGTAAACCTGAAAATGCTATAATAGGTCTCCACTTTAAGCCTCACTGATTGCTGATTCCTGAATTATAAACATAAGGCCAAAATAATAAGCATATAAGCAAATAGGTATTTGTCCAAAACTAGCTTGAGTTTGTGGTTTCTGTTAGATTGAAAACTAATTTTTTTTTTTTTTTGGCCACTTGGGAGCAGATGAGATAGATGGACACAGAGCAACATTAAAGTTCATTTTTGAGTCGTGTCTCGGTCCACCTGGTGAACGTCCAATGAAAGTCCTATTACTGTGTTTTCTCTCCAGGACTCATGGCGATCTGGTGAGTGGTCTGTACCATCAGATCTTGCTGTCGCTCCAGAAGGTTCTGTCTGACCCGGTGAGGCCGCTCTGCTCCCACTATGGTGCTGTGGTGGGGCTTCATGCTCTGGGATGGAAGGTATGTTCACTGCTTCCATCTGTACATCTTAAGCGGGATTTGTGGTTGTGCGGAGGCTCCACGCAGAGCTTTCTCCGTAGCCTACGTAAGTGGCCTGAAGTTTATACTTGTGCGTCAATCTCTTTAAGAGGATAGCAGAGCCGGCATGTGCGTGCATGCGTGGGCAGTGTGTGGTAGAGCGAGTGAGAGAGTGACGTGACTAGCTTCGGAGCGAGTAGCGTCTCTAGAGTCATAGTGAGAGAAACAAAGAGTCTCCCCTGTTCTTTCTGACCACGGTGGGAAATCTGGAGCAGGAGAAGTGAACCCTCTCCTTGATTTAAAGGAACATGTCGACTTATTGGGACTTTAGCTTATTCACCGTATCCCCCAGAGTTAGATAAGATGTATATTGGGGCTGGGCAATATATCGATATTATATCGATATCGTGATATGAGGCTAGATATCATCTTAGATTTTGGATATCGTAATATCGTGATATGACACAAGTGTTATCTGTCCCTGGTTTTAATGGCCGGATTACAGTAAAGTGATGTAATTTCTTGAATTTACCAGACTGTGCTAGCTTTTCTATTATTTGCCTTTACCCACTTAGTTATTATATACACATTAATGATAATTATTTATCAAAAATCTCATTGTGTAAATAATTTTTGGTAAGCACCAATTGCCAACCCTACAATATCGCCGCAATATCGATATCGAGGTATTTGGTCAACAATATCGTGATATTAGATTTTTTCCATATCGCCCAGCTGTATATACATACCCTTCTCATCTCCGTGCTTGTCGTAACTCTGTCTGACCCCCCCCACCGCTAGCCTAGCTTAGCACAGATCCTGGAGGTAACCAGCTCCACCTAGCCTACTGCTCCCAATAAGTGACAAAATAACACCAACATGTTCCTATTTCCATGTTGTGATTTGTATAGTCACAGCGTGTACAAATAACAAGGTCACATGAGACACAGCCATCTTCTAACCGTATACAAACTGGGAACTATATTCTCAGAAAGACGAAGCACTGCTACTTCTGCTACTTGAGCAGAGTGATTTGCTCGCAGCCCCTGGCGATGGGGCAATATTTGTTAAAGGCAAAATATGTGTCAAACCATTCCGAATGAAGTACTGTGGTGCTGCAGAGACGTCCCGGCCTACAAATCCTATCATACAGACTAAAGAAAAAAAAAAAATCTTTGTTTGATATAGATCTTCGCAAAAAGTACACTATGAACATTTTTTATTATTATATTTATTAAAAAGTCAATGTAAAAATATTTGGTATCTTTGGAACTCTTGACTTGAGATCCACACTAGAGACTGGCTCCATCTGCCGGCTCCATTTCATTGCTCTAAGTGATTCTGCTCTCCTCTCAGATCTCCTCAAAAATCACTACCAGGAGCCGCGGTGCCGCTGCAGAATAGCCTCAGGAAGGAACTTGTTTTGGTGGAACATGTGTACGTTCAAAAGTAGTTTTAGTCGTGCAACAAAAAACTCAGATTAGGACAGATAGTCTAGCTAGCTGTCTGGATTTACCCTGCAGAGATCTGAGGAGCAGTTAACCACAGTCCTCACAAATCCACCGGAGGTTAGAACACCAACACAAAGAAAGCGGAAGGTGATGGACATCTGGACTAAATGAGGGACATGTAGGGGAATTTCCGGCGGCACCGGAGCAATCCCGGAAATGAAATGTTGTTGATATAGACTACATCTGCATTAACGTGTGCGTGTGCGCGTGTGTGTGTTTTTTTTAATTTTTTGTGAGCAGGCTGTTGAGCGAGTGCTCTTCCCACATCTCCCTGCGTACTGGGCCAACCTCCAGGCTGTGCTGGATGACTACTCCGTTTCCAACGCCCAGGTCAAAGCAGATGGACATAAGGTGTACGGAGCCATCCTGGTCAGTACTGCAGGGACAAAAGTCCTTTCACACAGTGATCGGCTATACAACGACATCCTGACTGATGAGTCATCCCCGTTCTAGGGGTTTTGCTACGACCGACAGCGTTACCTGTGACATATTTATCTCCTGTACCATCTGATTCAGACACACTTCTGCCTCTCCCCCCCCACATTTCATGTTTCACGTTTCATGATCGGGCACGGAACAGAATGACTATTTGATGCTACTTATTAGCCATAGAAAAATGTACACCAGCAAGTTCTGGAAGTATGCACGGCATATACTGTATAATAGCAGGGTTTTCCCTGCCATTATAAGGTTTAGGTGCAGCACCCAAGCCGTTTGGGCAGCACCTAAGCCAAATTAATGAAACTCAGAGTTTTCTCACATCTAATGACTGTAGTTGGACTACTTTAGCAAGTTTTGTCTTTAAAGTGCTCATATTCTGCTTTTTGGCTTTTTCCCTTTCCTTTATTGTGTTTATATATCTTTTTTGTGCATGTTATAGGTTTAGTAAGTGAAAAAGCCCCCCCCCAAAGGGACTTACCATCTCCAACAGAAAACACTGTTCACAAACTGCTCCAAACAGCTCTATTGTAGTCCAGCCTTTACTTCAGAGACAAACGTGGTCACTTTGGAACACACGTTATAATGCTCGCCTAGCTGCTAGCATGACACGCCCTCATACTCTGCTTCTGACTGGCTAGTAGTCCTTACCTAGCTACTGTCAGGGCACGCCCTCATACTCTGCTTCTGACTGGCTAGTAGACCTTACCTAGGTACTGCAAATGTGTTACAACAAAAATATGGTGTTTTCTGTAAATTAAACAAAAACCTTTAAACCTATTCTGATATAACCTCTAAATACAATTATGAACCTGAAAATGAGCAGAATATGATCACTTTAATGTTGACAACCAGCTGCCAGACAGACAGTTGCCTCACCACGTTGCAGCTGTGATGATGATATAATGATGAAGAAGTTGCGCTGTGTGCCCTGCAGGTGGCAGTGGAGCGCCTGCTGAAGATGAAGGCTCTGTCTCTGTCTCAGCCAGCGGAGGGGGGCTCCGGGGGTCAGCCAGGCTCTGTGGGGGGGGCTATGGGTTACAGGGTGAGCTCCCCCGGCCTCAGCCCTCCCCCTGAGCCTCTGTCGGAGGCCGCCCTGGGAATCGCCAGCCACCTTCAGGCGGGCGGGGCCGGCTGTCCCTGGGAGGAGTGGACCCCGGTCCCTCTGCCCGCCATGTACTGCGAGCTCTACTCCTTCTTCGGAGACAGCCTGGCGGTCCGGTTCAGTACCGGGCCCGGGTTCGGCAGCTTCCCTCCCTGCGC
Source organism: Sander vitreus (assembly GCF_031162955.1). Lineage (NCBI taxonomy): Eukaryota > Metazoa > Chordata > Actinopteri > Perciformes > Percidae > Sander > Sander vitreus. The sequence goes on along the minus strand of NC_135873.1, from coordinate 17,683,629 downwards.
CCCGTCCCATTCCGACGGCGCCAGGAAGGAACCCCCCGGCCCTGCCTCCAACCTTGACACCACCCGAAAAATGCCTCAGCTGACCGCCAACCTCAACATCAGCCCCCGGCAGGACGGGAGTCCACGCACCGATCCGCCCCCCCCCAGCCTGGCAGCTACTGGGTCAGGAAGGTACAGCAAACAAATTTTTTTTTTAAAGTGCACATATCATGAAAAAAATCTTCTGGGATTTGGGGAGTTATTTTGTGTCTCTGGTGCTTCCACACGCATACAAGCTTTAAAAAAAACCATCCATGCTGTTCTGAGTGAGATACGGTTTCTGAATGTGTCTTGCCTTCAGTCTCCGGGTGAGCTGGTCAAAATCGGCACGTACGTCACTAGCCGAGACGAGGGGGCTAGGGGGCTAACCATTAGCATGCTGGCGCTAGCATGCTAGCTCGTTCTCAATGGCAAAACACTGCTACTACACACACAAATTCACCCTAATCTACAAAATAAATTGTATAGAACTACTTCCATGTCCCTGTTCTGCAGGTATTCCACGCAAAGTTGGAAGAAGAAGTCTCCCGGCTAATCCTGCCTTGTACTGACCGAAGTTGCAGAAACAGCTAGCTAGCTCATGTAATCCTTACCTAGCTACTGAGCATGTGCGACTGACAACAAAGATGTTAGAGAAGTTGCGAGGTCTCACTCTGTAGCTAAAACAGAGACCTGAACACAGGGTGAAAAGAAGAGCTGCAGCAATGTGCAGTACAACACAAATATGGTGTTTTTATTTTATTTTAAGTAGTTTTCTTAACCTGGCAATATAGTTTCATTGTAGTTTTAGTTCTTGAAGGTTTTAGTTTTTTATGTAGTTTCAGTTTACTAAATATAGTTTTCACGGCCTATTGTCATTTTCGTTTTGGTTGACTATAATAACCCTGGTTTGCGGTGCTGAATGTTTCTGACTTTGACTTTCCTCTCCAGGTCCCTGGCTCGCTCCTCCTCCGTGCAGCGCTCCAGATCTTCCTCGTCCCGTTCGGGCCAGCGTTCAGCCGGTCCGTCTCGGGACGTTTTCCCCAAAGCTCGCTTCACTTCTCCTCAGACGGGACTTCCCGTGTTCTCCTTCCTCATCGGCGGGCGGCAAATGGGTCGCCGTTGCCAAGGCCGCCGCCCCTTCCAGACCACTTTTGCCCCGACTCCACCCCTCTCTGCCATCGCACCGCGTGCCTACGCCCACAAACTGCCCGTCATCGGCAGGGTGGGCAAACCTGTGCGCCGCTGGGCGTGCTCCCATTATTCCCTTCACCTGCCTCTCTAGTGAGGGGGGTCTCGGACTGCACTACTACACAGCAGGGTCCCACTGCTACAGACTCTACGCACAGCAATAAACACACAGTACACGCAGTTTGGACACGCACAGGCAAATTAAGAGAACGTTTCCCACTTTAACATCACTTCATCAGGCAGCGTCTTAGAAACAATTGAAGAAACTGCACTGTAAAACACAGAAAATATGAAGCACTGCAAGTAGGGCTGGGTGATAATTCAATATGATAATTGATTGTCTTTCAATGGAATCATATCGTGATGAAATCATAAAAACGAGATATCGTGATATACAATTACGTAGTCTAAATTGGTCATTTACAAGCACGTAACTCAGTTTGACTCAAAGTCTGCTGTGAAACATTTTTGAGGGGATATCATTTAAAGAATTGCAGATTTGTTTTAACCTCACACTATCTTTGTGCACGTGTATAATTTCACTTGAAACTGTTCATCACATTATTGATGATTTTTTTTTAATCTAAAATTGTGATATCCGATTTTCTCCATATCGCCCAGCCCGACCTGGCAGTCCCACGGACCAACAGAAGTTTCCAGGGGAGACTGTTTACATTTGCGTGTGTTTTCTGTATTTATACACTGTATTTCCCCACTGGGGATCAATAAAGGTGTATCTTATTTGCATCATGTTTCTTTGTCACGTATGTGTGGTCAAATCCTGTTTATCTGGTCCAGCTAATTTAGTTCTTTGAAAGCGGGTAGTTTGTTGTTTTTGTTAGTTCCTAACCCTTTAAAACACCAAAGTCACACAATAACACAAACTAACCGATGGAGGCAGTGGTATGAGCAGCAACTCCTTTGTTCTGCGAGTTTTTGTCAAAGGAGTCTGGTGGCTTTGACGCAAGGGCATAACTTTGGGTTTAACATTTTGAGGGGCGGGGTTTGAGATATCCAACTATCTAGGGAGGTCCCGGGACATGTCTGCCTGTATTGAGAAAAGTGACAAAAACATTGACATTTTTTGTAGAAAAAAAAGACAAAAACCTGAGGAAAAAAAAAAAAAACTTGAAATAATTGTCGGGGGGGGGGAAAAAAAAACTCAGCATCAAAAGGCTACCAATGTCAGAAAAAGCATAAAAAACTTTGGGGGGAAAAAGGCGACAAAAACTCCGAAAGAAGCATCAAAAACGTCAAAAAAAACCTTGAAAAAAGCAGCAAATGTTGAAAAAAAAAAGCGGCAAAAATGACGGAAAAAGCAACAAAAACATTGAAACTGCAACAAAAATGTCAGAAAAAGCCCAAAATGAATTATCCCCCCCATCCCACCTGTAAGTTACGTTTATGCTTTGATGAGAGCAGAGATAACGGCTTCAGTCCCCCCCACCTAACCTCTGAAAATATTCAAAATATAGGGTTCACTTAAAGCTTTAGTGCGTAACTTTTTGATATTAATGAACGTCCGTTACATTCAAGCCATTGCCAAATGAGTTGATACAAAGCTAATTAAGATCACGGAAGGCTTGTATCATGTGGACGCGCCGACAGTTTTGTTGTCATTACTTAGAATTCCTCATGGGGGCGACAAACTATCCACTATAGCTTTAAAACGACACCGTTTATGTTTTTTTAGGTGTCTAAAATACGTTAAGCTGCCCCCATCCACAGCAGCACATTGCTTTGCTTGAATGCCATTTACTGTAGCTAATACCATAGGTGTAATTTATGAGGGGGGGGGGGCTTACTTATGCTGAGCAAACAAATATTTGTTAAGCTGTGCATAATTCCACAAAAAAACATCCCGAAACAGGTGTAATGTTTTGAATCTGCAGAAAGTTTTGAACAATAAAGCAGATTCATTAATTAATATTCTAATAATAATTATAATAATAATATTTACATAAAGACATTTGCATGCAGAAAAGGCACAAAGTGTTGCAGAAAAAATCACCAGAATGCAGGAAATGAAGCGTTTGATGCTCAAAATTTCTTGGGGGGGGGACGACCCAGACACCCCGATATCTGCTGGACAGGTGGAGAGCTTGAGCTTAACCCCCCCCCCCCGGCCCCATGTTGAACCCAAAGTTCCACCCTTGGCTAATACACTGACTATGGATAAGTAGCTCATATAACCCCACTTCAAAAAAAGCCCAAACTATCCCTTTAAGGATTTGTTGCACAGTTCCAGATATAAATTAAGAATTAAGCTTTGAAGAACCAAAAAAAATCCAGACTCATGTCACCATTCTTATCAGGATAACTTGGTTATCCAGATAGGAAGAACAGGGTCTGTATCATTCACAAGAGATTTTAACTGATCTTTGTTGTTTTGTTTTTTTTAAAGATTATTTTTAGGCCTTTTTTTCGATAGGACAGCATAGACATGAAAGGGGAGAGAGAGGAGGAATGACTTCTTCAGAAATTGCATTTTCTGTATATGGGCGCACGCTCTACCAGGTGAGCTACCCAGGCACCTGATCTCCCCCTTGGTTTGGGCCTGTGTCTGTGCCTTGCTCTACCTTTCTAAATATTTAAAGCCTAACTAGCTTTCAGTGTCTGGTTGCAGTACATAGAGAAACAGCAGTCAGGAGCAACAATGGCCCAGCTTGTGTCTTCCCTGGGTCTGTTCTGCCAGGTCAATGCGTTCGCCTGCCTGCTTCTCGGCTACCTGCTCTTCATTCTGCTGGGTGCCGTGGTGTTCACGGCGGTGGAGAGGCCGTTGGAGAAGCAGCTGCGAGCCGAGATGGAGGAGGTGCGTGGCTCCTTCCTGCAGGAGAACCCCTGCGTGCAGCCGGGCAGGCTGAGCCAGCTGCTGGAGAAAGCTCTCGCTGCTCACCAGAACGACGTAGCCGTTCTAAAGGCTGATGCTGAGGACACACGCTACGACTTCACATCATCACTCTACTTTGTCATTGTCACTCTGACCACCATGGGTAAGATGCAGTGGTGGAAGAAGTATTCAGATCCTTAAGTACTAATACAACACTGTAGAAATACTCTGTTACAAATAAAAGTCCTGCATTGAAATTGTTACTTAAGTAAAAGTTTGTAAGTATCATCAGAAAATGCACTTAAAGGGGTAAAAGTACTCAATGCAGTTAAATCCTCACATTTTAGAAACTGGAAACGATCCAAACTGTTCTGTATTTATTTGTCTAATCATTTCAGCTGGACTTGTAGGCCGCTGTAGACTTATTTATATTCTTTTTCTGTTATGACTTAACTGTCAAACTGGATAATAGAAACAAGTTCTGTGGCGTTCATTGTTTGCGTCTGTTCATGTTTCACAAAAGGTTTAACCTGAGCCAGACCGACACAAAGATAGAAATAATATCACATCCATTCAAGGATAGTAGTATTCAGCCATAATAAAATATATGACACACTGGTATCAGATCAGTACTCAGTATCGGCCGATACACAAGTTCAGGTATCGGAATCGATATCGGGAAGCAAAAAAATGGTATTGGACCATCTATAGTTGACACAAAAAATCATCTGAAGACCTACCGGTACTTATTCAGGCTGACGTTTGGTTAATGTAGTTCATTTTTAGCTTTGTTTCCCGTCTTCTCTCTGTTGTGGTTTGTTTTTAATGGCGTACTGTAAAGCACTTTGAGCTGCGTTTAATGTATGAAAGGTGCTGTACAATAAAGAAAAGTTATTAAAAATATTATTTTTTGCTAGCTAACTTGTAAAATACAAATACATTGAGAGTTTGAAAAAACGGCACAGCTTCAGAGGAGATAATAGGCCGTATGTGGGTGTTACTCACCACTGTCGCACTAAAAGCTTGCTCTTGGGGGAATTACTGGAATGGTCGGGTCTCTGTAAATTATAGAGTGTGGTCTAGACCTACTCTATCTGTAAAGTGTCCTGAGATTAACTCTTGTTATGATTTGATACTATAAATAAAATGGAATTGAATTATTATATCCAAATATGTGACCTACTTGGAGTCTGACTTTGTTTTGGTTGCCGTCCCAGCTTCTCTAATGTGAGTATCTGCTGCTTGTTCTCAGTCCTCTCTGATAGTAAACTGGATATCTTTTTATAATTAACAATTTGATTGTTGATTTTTGAACAACATACAAAACATACAACTCGCAACATGACCCCCACACTTCCTTTGTCATCACCACCCGCCCAGACAAAACCAAGAAAAGATGACTGATAACTGCAACATTCCACACCATTTAACAAAATAGTAACAAAATACTCAATAACCCATAAACCAAATAATCATATGTATAACTGACAACACCATAAGCCCATCATAGACATATCTCCGCAGCACAAAGCTTCTTAGGAGCCCTCCAGAAAGCTCAGCTACGTTCCCCATTTTCTAGTATAGACATCCAATCTGGCAAACTGTTTATATGACTTCTATATGATTTCTTTAAACGCCGCCACCCTAGCCATCTCACAAGCCCACTCCTGGATTGAAGACTAAACCTAAACTGGATATCTTTAGATTATAGACTGTTGGTTGCTTGTTTTTGGGATATGGGGAATTGTGACGGACATTTCTTCACATTTTATAGATGAATTGATCAATTGAGAACGTTGAGGTTTCGTCTTGAATTGCCAACATGTGTCATGTCTTTGCTATAAACTCCTCCCTGTAGACCTCTTCCCTTTCTTCCTCCTCCTCAGGTTCTGACTCTTACACCCCCAAATCAGACGAAGCCAAGCTCTTCTGTATCTTCTACTGTGCCCTGGGGATCCCCCTCACCCTGTTGCTCCTCACCCTCCTGTCCGACCTCCTCCTCCCTGTGGTCACCCACGCTCCTGTCCATCACCTGCACACGTACTGGGGTTGGTCCTACAGCCGGGCCGCCATGCTCAATGCCACTCTCCTCTCTGTGCTTGTCCTGTTCCTCCTCTTCCTCCTCCCCGCCCTGCTGGTCTGTCTGCTGGAGCCAGACTGGAGCTTCCTGAATGCTCTTTTCTTCTGCTTTGTCATACTGAGCACCGTCGGCCAGGGAGGAAACTCTCTGGGGAGAACCTGGGGCCCAGCAGCCAAGGAGACGCTCCAACTCCTCACCACATGTATGTTCTTTACCAGTGGTGGAAGAAGTATTCAGATCCTTTACTTGAGTAAAAGTACTAATACCACACTGTAAAAATACTCTGTTAGAAGTAAAAGCCCTGCATTGAAAATGTTATTTTAAGTAAAAGTATGTAAGTATCATCAGGAAAATTTACTTAAAGTACAAAAGTAAAAGTACTCCTACTACTAAAATCCTCCCCTTTTAGAAACTGGAAACAAACAGTTGTGTGTTTAATGGTCTAATCATTTCAGCTGTCGATTCAGGCTGTTCAATTATTGGGTAGTTTAATATATAATAAAACATCAGATTTTATAAACTACATGTGTTTTGTGTGCAGAAATCTTAATTTGGAAAGTATCTAGTAACTAAAGCTGTCAGACTGATGTAGTGGGTAAAAAGCACAATATTTTCCCACAATAAGTAGAAAATGGCATGAAAAACGTACTTGTACTTAGTTGCATTCCACCGCTGTCCTTTATAAACTATCACGTTATATTATTTAGTAATGATAGTATCATTATAATGAAAGTAATGTGTTAAACTGATATACTGTATCAATTCAAGACTTCATTGAGAGTTATGGCCTACAGCTGCCCTCGGCTCTACAGAGCGTTTAAGTCTCTTTTAGCTTGTTTTGGTTTACCGGCCTGTAAACTCCGCTCTCATCAACGTAGTTTTCAGCAGCAGCAGGCGGCTGTTTTCAGAGAAAAAGCTCAGATTGTACAACTACAGTTAGAGACTAGCTGGTGAACATAGTGGAACATTTTGCAGCTAAAGACTGCTTTTTTTCTCAGGAGTGGTAGAGACCAAAATAGAGCTAAAAGAGAGAAAATTAGACTTATAATCCTCAGGTGGACACAAATACCTATATGTCTCCCTAATGTGTAAACAGGCAGTTTGCTAATGCATTAGCCATATCAAGTTAAAGGTTCCATATTGTAAAAGGTGATATTTCCATGTATTTTTTTTATTATAAAGCCTGTTGAGGTGCTATATAAATACTGTGAAAGTATCAAAATTGCTTAATCCACAGAGAAATGCACACAGCCTGTATTCAGAAACAGTGCCTTTAAAAGAACCGTAAGGACTTCTGTACGGTTGTGATATCACATCTATACTATATATAGGTAGAAAGTGCCGTTACAGTCATTCCCCGGCTGCAATGACTCTGAACGCGCAGAGGCAGAAGACCCGGAAACGCTGACCAATCAGAGCTTTTTCTAGAGGGGGGCTGAAGGAGACAGGCGCTAAAACGGAGCGTTTCAGACAGAGGGGGAATACAGGTATATTCAGACAGACTATGAGTTTTTTTGTTTATTGGACATTAAAGCATGTAAATGTGTTCTAGTAGAAACCCAAAATACAAGTATGAACCTGGAAATGAGCATGTTATGGGACCTTTAATGAGGCTGTTGTCAAACGTGTGATTGTCGGCTTGTTGTGGAAAACAAAAAAAGATTTATGTTGCTTTAAAGCTAACAAAAGATCAGCCCTTAAACTAGTTAGCTGTCATGTTAGCATATTTAGGTATGGCAGCCTAGTAAGAAAAACTGGAACACGCAACAAATGAAATGATGTCACACCATACATGGCCAGGATTTTAGAAATACTCCTGGAGTCCAAATTCCCCCAAGACCTTTTGACAAGCCACCAATAAAGCAAATAAGCAAATCATTTTTCCCACATTTTATTTATTCATTTAAGTGTTCACTCACTTTATTCTGTTATTGTTCTTGAATTACATGATTATGTAAATGCTGTTTCTTCTGCACATTCCACACTGCAAAAGGATTTTGCAAATTTAAAAACATAGAGTCGAAATATACCAAGGATTAGCCTTAAAAACACTGTGTGTAATTTGATGTGGTTGTACAACATACCCCAACATAACCTCCCCCACCGTAATAATGAAATATTTTTAAAAAGCACATTTAAATATCTTGACAGACTTTGTAATATAACCCCAGATATGCATTTCGACAGGTTGGACATTGATTCTAAAATAAAAAAATCAAATGAAATGAATCCTCTTCTCTTCGCAGGTTACCTGCTGGTGGGCCTGGTGGTGATCATTACCCTCAGGGATACTGTCCTGCAGGTTCCCTGGGTCTGTGCGGTGATGAGGCTCTTCTCTGGTCCACAGTATGCAGAGCTGGAAGGTGATCTCAGTGAACTGACGCTGAGTGAAGAAAACTGTGAGGATGAGGCTGAGTACTCTCAGTCCGTCTGTACCATTTCCTCCACTCCATTAGAGCTGATGAGCCCTCAGTCAGACCGGCCCGCTGTCGCACACACAGCCACAAACACCTGACATTCACACAGGACACCAAACGGTCCAAGCCATCAGCTACTAACTTAAAACTCTTGTTTGAGTCAGAAGTGTTTTTGTTTTTATTAGTATGGTCACATTTTTATATGCAAATCCCTCGGCAATGGTCAACACTGGCAATTTTTGCTCTGCCCAGTTCCCAGTATGTAGGGGAACTCGTCAGGGCTGCCCTCTTTCGCAGCTACTATTTGCCCTCTCCCTCGAACCACTGGCTCAGGAAATCCGACAACATCCATCAGTGCATCCCATCACATTTTGTAATACAATTCATTAGCTATCATTGTAAGCTGATGATATCCTTCTCTATGTGGGCAACACAGGTTTCTCAGTTCCACATTTGCTTTCCACGTTTGATTCATTTAGCTTCTTTTCTGGTTACAAAATGAACTGGACAAAGTCAGCACTGATGCATTTAAATTCTGTTACAGCTCCCATCTCCCCTGCCCTCCCACATACCAACAGTCAAGCGTTTCAGGTATCTCGGCGTTAATAGCTTCCCTTCTTTGCCTTCTATTGCAGCACAAAACTTTCAAGGTATATACATGCGTATAGAGAAGGACTTTGAACACTGGTCAAATCTCCCAAATTCACTTCAAGCCCGTATATTAATAGTTAAAATGGATGTACTACCTCGTGTTTACTTTTACTTTTCTATGATTCCTCTTACTCCTCCTATTGGCTACTGGGAAAAACTTCATCCATTAATATCTAAATACATATGGAAAGGAAAGAGGCCTCGTTTAAAACTCCCAACTCTTCAACGAGGCAAGGCACAGACAAGCCAACAAACCATTGAGCCAAATTACGTTTAGGCCCTATAATTTCATTTATACTCACAACTTTCTGTACTGTAATAAAACATGTGCGCGCAGATCCTAAATTGCACAATCACTCCCCAATTTTCAACAATTTTTCACTTCTTAAGGATAATATGCCTTTCTCATTCCCACATCAGAAGAACAGGGGAGTTTATGTTTTAAAAGACCTGTATTGTGACCATGGCTTAAGAGCCTTTAATGATTTACAGGCTGAGTATAATCTTCCGGGATCATCTTTTTTCTTCTGCAGGTTAAGGTCAGCCATGAGGGCATATGGTGTCCCATGGGGATCAGCACTCCCCACACATCCTCTTCATATAATATTAGCCTCATCACTTTAGTATGCTTTCCTGTATGTTTAGTAAATAATGTTATACCTTTTAGTTGAAAACTGCATATCTCCCGTCTTTTGTCATTGCTTATGAGCCAGTGCGTGACAAAGTAGGGGCTTGTCCGGGAGCAAACGTTACAACAGTCAATAATTCCCCTCATTACAACAAACATTTATTTGGCGTTGTGTTTGTGTCCATTTGATGAATGTAAGTCTAATATTCATCGTCCTTTTAGCTCTGTTAAAAAATATCTGTCTCTTTAGCTGCTTTATTCAGATTCAGATTAGTTTATTGTCATTCAAACATGTTGAGACATGAAGGAACGAAATCCATTACCCAGGTCCAGGAGCGTACACAATAAATAACATTTTCAGTGTCAAATCTAAAATAGACCCTCTAAATAATAGATAAATAACCTAAAACCTATAATAAATAGAACAAATAGTTAAAGGTTCTAGGTAACTAGGTCTACAGTTGAAAATTAGCTAGAAATGTTGATTAATGTGCATTGTCCTAATAAATAAATCTTAAAAAATCGTCAATTTTAAAAACAGAGCAGCATATTAAAAGAAAAGTGCATCAATAGCCTCATGCAGTTGCTGCAGTAAAAAGTGCAGAGGACAGGTCAGGGAGTTCATTAGCCTCATAGCCTCTGGGTCTGGGAAGAAGCAACACTGGCTTTGAGGCTTTACAGTCTTCTGCCTGAGGGGAGGGGGGTGAACAGTTTGTGTGCAGGATGGGTGGGATCCTTCATGATGGTGCTTTGCTTCTGCACCTGCTGACATAAATGTCCTCCAAGGAAGGGAGGCTGCTGTTGGTTATTTTTTGAGCAGTTTTAACTATTCGTGGCAGCGCCTTCCTGTCAGCCCCAGGTCCCCCCACAGTCCTGTCAGATGAACTTAGCGTACCCCTTCATTAATTCCCAATTTATGTAAAAAATGTATAACATTATTCATTATTAGGAAAAAATTCAAGCTTTAGTGCGTAACTATTTGATATTAATGAATGTCCATTACATTCAAGTCATTGCCATATGTCTGTAATCTCTGTGTTTCTCAGTATGACTATGTTCAGAAGATTGTGGCGAGTGAAGATAATGACCTCTTCATCATGTTTTTTTAATCCTCCGTGACCTCTGTGGCTACTAACAACTGTGTGGGGGAGGGGTGGGGGCGAGTGCGCGATCATGGAGGGCTTGTATCATGTGGACGTGCCGATAGTGTTGTTGTCATTACTTAGAATTCCTCATGGGGGAGACAGAAACTACGCACTGTAGCTTTAACTTTGTTCCAGGCCTGTTCCTGTCTCAGGACCAAACTCTCGCCAGATCTTGCAACACAGATAAGCTATCATCAACTAACATTCGTGAACACCCTAAGAAAACTAATCTCCTTGATGCTGAATATGTCTTTTAGCTGTGTAAATATCTAACGTTAGCTAAATTAATTAATAATAAATTATACAAATATAACTTTTCTTCCATCCACACGACATTCACTACACTTTCAAACGAGGCCACGCCCCTTTAGGGAACAGGAAGTGTGTACCGTTTCATACTGTTGACGCTGTTTGAAATGCTTATAGTTTTAGTATAGATGGAGGATCTTTGACTGTGTCACCCGTTAGCTAACTATTTCAACTTTTAACCACTTTAACCGTTTCTCCATTAGCCTACTTTGCTAATCTTTGGAGCTGTTTAGTCATTACTTTTAGCTAGTCATTTCTACCATTTATTCAATGTATATAAACTTCTCTGCTCTCTTGCTAACTACTTTTCACACACTCTTACATAACTGCAACACGTAGTGTTTAGCTGACTTCTCCTGGGACCCCTGGATGGAAATCACTGCTGTACAGTACAGTGGATTAATTGTGTTGGAGGTAAACATGAGCACACTTTTCAAATAAACCTGCTCTTCCAACTACATTATTAAAACAATACCATAATAAAAACATCGTGATATTATGTTTCCTTCTTCTTGTTTGTCTGTGTGTGTTCTGTAAAGCACTTTGGATCAACTTGGGTTGTGTGCAAAGTGCTATAAATATAGTTGATTTGATATGTCGTTTGCTGAATTGCCTCTATTGCTTCATATCAAAGTGAAACTAATTACACCTGACAAAAATGGTAAATGCTGCTGAATGACTCATAAGCTTAAGTGTGGCTTGTATAGATAAAAAGGGTGTGGAATATCCCAGCCCACACTGTTTGTACAACCGCCTCAAACAACTTTCTAAGCTTTTCATTTTACTCAGTTATTTCAGTTTGTTTTAGCTTATGTATTGGTACACTCAAATCATATCACTGTTTTGTGTTCTTCTGTTCAACCTGCAGGAAGACATGTTTCACTGATCTAGTACCAGAGTCTTAGAGGGTTATTCCACCAATTTAGGATTGTACTTCCATAACGTTAACGGTGATTGGCGAGAAGCTCAGTAAATGCTGGATCCTCTACTTCCAATGAAGCAACTCAATAACATTATGCAGTATCAAAGGGGAAAGAAAGTCAGGCACAGTTTGCAAACCGACCCCCAGGTTAGCCAAACATACATATTACAAATTTAAAAATGAAAGAATATGACCCAAACTGTCCATCATAGTTTACAGACCCACCTCCTGGTTGAACTTTTCTGTAACATTTTATTTGCAACGAGGGATTATTTGCAACATTTCAGGTCACACTTCCAATTTGACCTCCAAAAAAAGTGGTTTATATAATCTGGATAAACTGTTGGATAGTTTCCAACCAGTGTGATCGTCTGACAGCTCAGGTTACACAATTATAGAGTGTGGTCTAGACCAGTGATCCTCAACGGGTAGGGTCCCGTTGTGGGTGGGACAGCAGGCCAATAAATAAATAAATAATATTGAATGCGCATCTGATCTTGGATTGTCTTTCATTTAGAAAGACGTGCAGCAGTTTAGCACCGTAGCCATGGTAACCATCATTTGATTAACGCTCACTGTAAGTTTGTGTTGATATATATGACCTGGAGTATTTAAAATGTGTATTTTTTGTACATTGAGGATAAAAAGGGACAGAAACCCCAGTGTGTGATATGTAATGAATATCTAGGACATTTATCAGATTCCACTAAGCTGTGTGAAATCTCCCTCTGGAGACACTATAGGGCTTTATACAACTACATATGTAGTACTCTCCAACACCTGGGAATACTTTGATGAAATGAGTTCCCCTTTAAGATCTTAATTGATACATTTAGGTTTAAATATGGACAGAAAATCCCAGCATAATTTTAGCTTTTTAAAAAAACTCTAATGAACATACAACATACAGAAATTCACCTAAAATGATTGCGGTTGATTGACCTCCGTCACTCCACAGATCCTGTGCTTTGGAACAGTACACTTGGAGTGAATGCTCCTTTAATGAACTGAAGGTTCAGACTGCTTTACATGGAGCTGTAACAGAGGCCTGTTGTGTGTTCTCCTACTATGGCTGTGTTCGTGCAAGGCACAGAGGATTGTGGGAGGGAGCCGCCATCAATCTGAGCCTGTGCCAACCACTGCCAGCTTTCGCCTGTCCCTCACACACACACACAATTCTTTTTACAGAAACATACATACAACATCAATATCGACGTCAGCCTAAAAAAATCGTATTAGTTGGACTCATCACAAAGGTCCTATTAAATATAGAGCACAGAGCAGACTACGCATGGCAGCTTTATCATATGCCCAGACATCCAAAATCCAACCGATACTCCTATGCTAGAGTAACACTACCTGTTACCAAGGTTTCTGTACGTTAGTTAGTTTGGGGCAATTTGATACACAACTTTATAGGAAAAGTTACAATGTGAGCACGATATAAACCAAAATAATTAAGGTATTAAAACTAGATTTTCACACAGGAAGCTGCTACAAGACAGGGCAACAAGGTTATCTTATAACCGCCTCAGTTTTTATGTATCATAGTAGTAGAAATGACCTAACAACCACATGCAGGTACCCTGGGACTATTGGGGCCCTGGTTTGTGGGCCCAGCCCAAATAAAGGCTTGGCCTGGCCTGTAATTGACTATTCAGGTCATCCCAAAAAATGTTGGATGGGGTTGAGGTCAGGGCTCTGTGCAGGCCAGTCACGGTGTTCTTCCACACCAAACTGGGAAAACCTTTTCTTGATAGAGCCGAACCGAAAAAACTGTTGAAACAATGTTGGAAAAACACTATTGTCTAAAACATCATTGTACCGTGTATGGGGACAGGGGTGACAGAAAGGCTATCCTGTCAGTATGTGGCCAAGTTTCTCCATTACATTAAAGTGTGGCAAATTAGTGGTAGATGAATTAGCATCCATTTGCTACACAATTCTAACAAACACTGACATTTTGGGAGGAATGCCTAGCAACACTTGAAAAAGAAAGGTTGAGAATGTCCAAGCCAAGCTTAGACTGGAAGCAGGGGGAGAGGAGTGAAGAGTAAGCTTACCCTTTGGAGCTATTTCTTGACCAACAACCAGAAAGTGTATTGTTCCCCACTCTCCCAGTCTTTATGCTAAGCTAGACTAAACATGTCCCGAACCACCAATTTGTCAGCAAGAGCTCAAATGAAAAATATGGACTATTGGAACTAAAACCAACAAACCAGCTAAGCAGGGGGGAAGTGTTTTGGGACAGCAAATATGCATGTTTATAGTCAGAAAGCAGGAATAGGGGAATATCAGTTGTTTTGTATATTCAGCTGAGTCACTGTTGTGTGCATTCATCCCTCAAGTCCTCTCCTCCTTGAGTCAGCAGTCTATTGCGCTGTGCTGAGGCTCGGCCCTCCGGCAGAGACACAGAGATGACTGATGGTAATGACAGCCTCGTGATGGATGGTCACCGGACACATGAGCCTCCTCACAGCTGAGTCAAACTCTGTGTCAAATACCACGGACAACTGTTGTCACGGGCAACTGTTGTCTCCAGTACTGCCAAAGCTCAAAGCTTACCAGGTGACATTATAAACACTATGTTGCCTCAAGCGAAGTGGCTGTTGGCTTAAAGCTGTTAGCCTCCTTCTACTGCTGTTACTACCACTGCTGTAAGGCTAACTTTAAAGCTGCACTAAACAATAATTTTATGAGAACATAGGTCAAATGATGCAATATGAAAAAAATCACTTCTAGTTTATTGTTAAAAAATACAATATATGAACGATTAAAACAATATCCGCGTGTGACAACAATGCAAATAAAGGAAATAAAAATACTTAAAACTGTAAAGCTGATCAATATTGTCATATTAACAACAAATGACTATATTGGTTGTGAAAAGGGTCACATATAGTGACAAATCTACAGATAATTATCACCAACTCTGCAATTCCCCTTCTACATTTTAGCTTCTTTTAGCTTATTATTTTGCTCCAACGTTACTGCTTCGGTTCAACCTGGTTTCAGATGTTTTCAGAGAAAAAGCTTGGACACTACCTGCTCAGCAGCATACAGCAGACAGACACAGTTAGAGCCTTATAGCTGGTGAACATAGTAAGTAAGAGCCAGATAAATGATTTTGTAGAGAAATTGGTGACTACTGGACTTCCACAGTCCACATCCTTCCAAAAGAAAGCTGAACTTTGTTCTTACTGGATGTGTAAACAGGCAGTAGTTGGCACATCAAATGTACAAGGCCAAACTTATTAATGTAGTACTTGAGGCACAAATATTGACTTCAAAACCTAGTATTAACAAAAAAGAAATACTGAGGAAATAAAACTCCAAGATAAAGTATGTAAATACCATTGTAAAAAGGCAATTACATGGTCTTAAAGTGGACTTAAATTATCAACAAATGTTATTTCATTAATTACTGACAGCTAAAAACAATTCTAAATGAAACAAACCTGTCATTTTATGCCTTTTATTTTCAGTCATTTTGATTATTGAGATAGTTATAGCTAGGAATGGAGAACATAATTCAAGTACTGCACCATCCACATCATCATAGCTGTTTAACGCAATATATTGTTAATATTTGGCTTCCTGGTGTAACATTTCATAGTTTAATGTTAGAATTTGCAGCTTAAACAATACACCGTTTTTTTGTTTTTTTTTACTGACAATGACTAACTCCACTATCTCAACACAGCTTGGGTCCTTTGATTAAAACCATTTCTGAAATCTTTCAAATCGGACTAATTTGAAATGTGTGAGCTGCCTTCAACCATTGTATGTATTTTCAAACATAATGGAGAACGTTATCCTTATCCTGAGCCACATTATATCAAAATAAAATCATGAAAACGTATATAACATTAAGTCCTTTAACACCATATGACGCCATAGTATGTCATGGTGTGTCATGTGACTCTACCATAGACTGTTGCATCGTGGCTGCCTGCAGGGACAGCACAATGTTCTGTGACCTTATAAATATATTGTGGTGCATGCTCTTGCTGCTTGTTGCCCTCGCTTTGCTTCTGACAGACAGCTCACAGGTGTTTGGCTTAGCCAGGCTATATTTACAAAGGTCACAGATGGAACTGTGAGGCATGATACTGACAGGGATATGATTACTCCACCATTGGTAGATCTCTACGGTGGCCGACAGGGGCAAACGCCCTGCAACTTAAGAAAACACACACAAATAGACAAAACGCAAGCAAATTAAGAAAACAACTTCATTAATTTGACAACACATGAGCAGCATTCAGCAAACTCTCTGCAAATACACACAACACAACCAAATACATAAACGCACCGCAAATATGAAACGACGCAAAAAGAAAAGCACCCAAACCCAAAAAACAAATGCAACAAAAAAACGCAGCATCCAGATTACACAACGGAAGTTCTCCAGACCTCTAGAGGGAGCAGCTAGTGGAACAGCTGGATTTACGACCCCACAGGGAGGGAGGGAGGGAGAGAGAGAGAGAGAGAGAGAGAGAGAGAGAGAGAGAGAGAGAGAGAGAGAGAGCAACTGCATAGACTGTAAATATTAAGTCTATGTTTGAGATATGTTTTCTCTCGTTTGGTGGGTTTGTCTCGGCTCAGGTCACAGGTGATACTCAATCAGCAGAGACGTCTATAAACTCGTGGTAATAAAACTGCATCAGCGTTTAACGTTGACGTTTGTTTAAGCCATATTACATGAGAGGGTTTAATTTCAAGGTCCGAAAGGCGCATTACTGAAGTATAGGCCTCCTCAAGTGTAATATTGTGATTATACAACATTTACCAACAAAATAAGTGATCAATCTGTATTCATATTGTGGAGCAATTCGCTCTTGAAATACAAAAAACAGACAGGATTTCTAGTCCCTCCCTGTTTAGTAAACCAGCCAATTTACCGTAGGATTTATCAAACTGAATAAATCCCGCTCGCACATATAAACACAAAACATCTTTGCTAACTCCGTGTTGTAAGTAAGACATCTGCTGAAAAAGTTATTGTATTCATTAGCATGATTGCCGTACTGTTTAGTTCAAAAACATCCAACACACCAAAGTACAAAGACATAGCGGACCAGACACAAGCTTTTATTTTGAAAAGCCAAAGCTCCCGGAGGGCACCAGCCAGGAGGGCATGAGACGGGAGCATAGACTGTATATTATTAATATATTATGTTATTAATAATAATAATAATATGAATTTAATATACAGTCTATGGAGTTCTCCAGGCTGCAGCCATACCCGACTCTAATAAAAAGGCAGAGCGCTCTCCCCCCCGTGGGGTCGAAAATCCAGCTGTTCCACTAGCTGCTCCCTCTAGAGGTCTGGAGAACTTCCGTTGTGTAATCTGGATGCTGCGTTTTTTTGTTGCATTTGTTTTCTGAGTTTGTGTGCCTTTGTTTTTGCATTGTTTCATATTTGCAGCCCGTTTATCTATTTGGTTGTCCATCCATCCATCCATCTTCATCCGCTTATCCGGGGTCGGGTCGCGGGGGGAGCAGCTCCAGCAGGGGACCCCAAACTTCCCTTTCCCGGGCCACATTAACCAGCTCAGACTGGGGGATCCCGAGGCGTTCCCAGGCCAGGTTAGAGATATAATCCCTACACCTAGTCCTGGGTCTCCCCCGAGGCCTCCTCCCAGCTGGACGTGCCTGGAACACCTCCCTAGGGAGGCGCCCAGGGGGCATCCTTACCAGATGCCCGAACCACCTCAACTGGCTCCTTTCGACGCAAAGGAGCAGCGGCTCTACTCCAAGCTCCTCACGGATGACTGAGCTTCTCACCATATCTCTAAGGGAGACGCCAGCTACCCTCCTGAGGAAACCCATTTCGGCCGCTTGTACCCTGGATCTTGTTCTTTCGGACATGATTTGGTTGTGTGGTGTATATTTGCAGTGCGTTTGCTGAATGCTGCACATGTGTTGTCAAATTAATGAAGTTGTTTTTCTTTTTGCATCGCTTCTTTTTTCGGAGTTTGTGTGCTTTTCTTTTTGCATCGTTTTTTATTTGCAGCGCGTTTGCTGAATGTTGCACATGTGTTGTCAAATTAATGAAGTTGTTTTCTTAATTTGCTTGTGTTTTGTCTATTTGGGTGTGTTTATTTTCCTAAGTTGCAGGGCTCCTGTCGGCCACCGTAGATCTCAAGTACATGTTCATCAAAACCTAGAAAGGAAGGTTTATAACTTGAATATCTTATTCTCTCATGTGTTTTAGTGAGCTCACGTAGAAAACCAAAAAATAGAGAAGGGAAATCATAAAGAGGTAATAAAACATAAATAAATATCTCATTCAAGTTTTCAGGGACTACGGGCGGAAACAACCTGGCACAAGACATCTATTAATGTTTTTTCGTGTACTGTCCCTGTTCAAATAAATAAATTACAATTACAATTTAAGAGTCCCATAGGCAACCACTATTGTATTAGTTAGTTATGTAATGGATTATAATTTGTGGATAACCCTGACAGTCAACATTTGCTGTATAATGGTCAAAATGTACACTTATTTACATTGAAATGCCTTGGACTCCAAAACAGGATGCACACCAACTGGTGGCTGGCCTGCAGACAGGAAGTGGATTGTTTGGGAATGACTTCACCTCATAGTTGCCACCATGGCCCCCTCCCCATCCCCATAAACCATGAACTGGAATTCAAGCTTAAAACAAACATACTTTGTAGTCTATGAAAAGTTGACATTCCGGAAGCACTTTGTCTGTTATGTCTTTTAACCGTTAGGTTCCTATATGCAGGGACAACCCCTGTTTAATGTGACACAATCCATTCATTTCCTAGTTAAGAGCTGTCACTGAACCACAGGAACCAGGAAATGCAATTCCCAGAATAGTTTTTCAGATAAACATAACCTCACCATGATGGAGCTTTGGCAAAACGCCAACTTTAAAAAAACTGCTATTCCCACATGTAGAGACTCCCCTGTGCTCTCTCTTCTTTCTTGCTTTATTTTTACCCACCCAAATGCAGCTGTTTCCCAACATGCATGCAGAGTGAACTGCTGGGAGACAGTGAGGATGGAAGGACACTGACAGGGAGGTTCAGTCTCAAAACGGAAACACCAGAAACTAGCCTGGGAGCCAGATAAATCACTTACCAACAGACAGACCACGTAGGACTGCAAATATGTGGAGCTTATGTCCTTTGTTGTCTTTTTGGCCACCTGTGGGCTCAATAATATGATACAACTAGTAGTTGCTGTTTGTTTCTTCCTCTGGTCTTTTGTCATGTGAGGTACCGCAAGGCTCGATACTTGGCCCGATTGTTTTTGGCTGTATGTGCTACCTTTTGGCCAAATTAGAAGAAGAAAAAGAAGAAGGCATACTTTATTAATCAATCAAGGTTGTTTTTTTTTTACACACATGTACAAACAGGACCTATACATATGCATGAATGTATGTCAGATGTCAGAGCGAGGGGGCTAATAGGATGGCACCCTGAGCGGTGGGGGTGAACCCTGTTTAAGGGCACCTTGGTAGTGTGGAGGAGGTGAACTGGGCAGGAGGCGAACTGGCACCTCTCCTCTCATCTCTATTGTGCTAAACGTAAGCCCTGTACTCCTAAATGTATATTTAAAAAATATTACAGCGCCGAGGTTCGTAAGCATCATCATCAATAATACAACAGTTACCAACAAAATATGTACTGTATTCATATTGTGGGGCAATTCACTCTTAAAAAAACTAAATACAACAGAGATGATTTTTATTCCCTCCCTATTTAGTCAGCCAGTCAATTAAGCTAATGTTAGCTTTGTAGAGATCGTGGGATTTCCCAAACTGAATAATTTTTTTATCGACAGATTTATGTGACATTTCCCAATAGTCAACTCCAGAGCATTGTAATATATATATAACCTTAGCACAAAAAGTAAGGAAATTTGTGTTTGGTAGATTATTTCTCTGTGGTAACAATGCTTTTTGGCAATAAATCTTAAACCGTTGGAAAGCCTGTTTAGTTCCCTTTCAAATGGTGCCCCATTTGTAAGGAACATGCATTTGTGGGATGAGCAGCAGCGCTGAGTATGTGGGTTGCGCCTATGAAAAAAAAAAATTTGCCAAATCTTCTCTGCCAATGCCAAACAGCTTATTCTGCCATTGACTCATTTGGTGTTTGATGGATTGGATGATTGAAGTTTGAAGAAACAAGACATATTGGCAATTGAACAGTTTATTCATTTCGCAAACAGGAGCCTCAGTAGCATGTGGAAGAACCATACACAGCCACAACAGCCTGGCACCTCCTCCTCACGCTGGTCACCAGCCTGGTCATACATTGCTGTGGGATGGCATCCCATTCTTCAACCAGCAGTCCTGACCTCAACCCCATTGAACACTTGAAGGATCAGCTTGGGCGTGCTGTTCGTGCCAGAGTGACCAACACAACCACGTTGGCTGGCCACAAATGCTGGTTGAAGAATGGGATGTCATCCCACAGCAGTGTGTGACCAGGCTGGTGACCAGCATGAGGAGGAGGTGCCAGGCTGGGGTAGATGGGCAAACTTTAAATGGTGTGTTTATTAACAGTAAAACCATACTCACTACATATTCTACCTTTAAATGATAAATGGCAATTATGTGTTGTGAATGATGCATGTAAAATAGGGAAAATACTGAAACATGGCTCTGTTTTCATCAAATAACCACTGTTTTAATCAAATCATCTTTTTACTGCTCCGTTTTTCAATTCACATGCATTTCCTTCAACTTCATTGTTATCAATTCATTTTTGTTACTTCCACCCCTCACAGGCCTCTGACACTAAATTCAGAGAACATATTTATTCAATCTTTTCCCAAATTTAAATTGATATACTTTTGACTACGTTCCAAGCCCTCCTTGGTTTGACTTTGAATAGTGCTGATATTTTAAACAAACCAAAATGTTACAAGCTTCACATTCCTGGAATCATGCTTTACTGTTTAAGCTGATTAAACAACTTATTACATTACAACGTATTACTCCAATGATTTCATGTTGTCCTTATCAGGGTTTGAGTTGTAATCGGAGCTTTGTGGGGGTCTTTAAAATAACTAATCTTAGGGGCAGAGATTAAAAAATGTTCGTGGCTCGCGCACTCTTATTAACAGGCATAGTTGGTGCAATATTCTGCTGCTCACCTGGTGGCTTGGTGGTGAAGTGGTGGTGGTTCTCATTCACGAGAAAATATGATGTGCAGTTCCCTTTGAAAACACATTTCTTTTGGCCTATTTGTCTCCTTAATGTAAATAGTACTAATTACATTGACAAATGCATTATTTGTGATTAAATAATGGTTGTTGGCAATGTATTAGCGACCCCACAGATGTATGATTTTTCTGCTTTCATGGGAGCTCAGACCCCTCCTTATGGGAGCTCAACTCCCACTGACTCCCACGGAGCTCCAACCCTGGTCTTATTGTATTTTGTTTTAATTCTTTATGTTTGACAATTCCCTAAAATTCTTGCCAAACTTTAGGCATAGTATTTTTATCTGCACTTTCCAACTTCAAAGGTGCCATAGAAATAAAGTTTACTCACCAACAAGCCTGAAAATGTCCCCTAATTTAAACCCTTCAGATTCTTTGAAGAAGGTCATAATTCATCCATGTATTGTTTTCAGACTCCAGACAAGGCGTGTCATGTGTCTTAACATTCATACAGTGTAGTTTCATACTACCACTATAGCTGTGGAAATGAATGATCATTGTATTGTGTGATAATATCAGCATGTATAGCGAAAAAAAGCAGGGGACCCAGACAGCTTCCTCATGCAACTCCAATACAACAGTAATATTCCTGTGATGCATAATTACTAAGACTAATGTAAACATTCCTCCCTGTTATGTATTGAATGTTTGGTCCCAGATAAGAACACATTCAGAGACTGACCCAGTTCTCAAGTTCACAGGCCCAAAAAGTACTGAATCCGTGCTAATTCTTACGTTAAACTCTGCAAGCTTTACTTACAAAATGGTATCTGACCTGCGTAAACTGGAGCCATCACATACATATGGTTTTAAAACCTGTGAATTAACCTCAATTTGCGGTGTTGGTGTTTAAATTTTGGAAATCACATGAATATACTGTAACTAATTACACTAGGATAACAGAAAGAGGTCTTATTACAGAAGTTTCCTCCTTATGTTGGAGTGTAATAAAAGATTTTAAAGCTACAGTAATTAATATTGTTATATTAACAATCAATCAAATATGTTATTTGAAGTTAAGTGTGCAACTCAAATCAGGCATATTATAGGCAGAAGTCTTATGCCAAGAAGTATACATCATTTACATCAGAGAAATGCCTCGTTTTGTAATTCTATAAACACACTATACATATACACTTTATATTTGGAAAACACAACAAGGACACTGTGTGAAATCGAAATATGAATGCATGATATGAGATCTTTAACTTTTATCATTCAGAGTGTGAACATGATGTTTATGTCTGTGTGTGTGTATCGGAGGCTACATTATATTCCCAGCTGCTCTATGTGTCAGCGCCAGATTATAAATAGACTCGGCTTAACTGGAAAAGTCCCCCCTGCTGAGGGGGACTCATGACACGGGGAAACTTTCCCTGACACGTACAAAGGTAATTTCTATTTTGTAGTCGGTCCTTGATAATATCTGCATACACAGCTGCATGAGAACTCACAAATCACTGTTTGGCTCATCTTAGGACTGTTTGCGTAGGCCTGCATCTGTTACATGTTGCAGTCCTCTTTGTAAGTCATCTGCAGGAGTTAAAGAAACACAACAGGAGCGGTAAAAATAAAGATTGGGTTTCATGTCTTCTATGTAGCTTTACACTTTGGAACTCATAACTTTAACAAGGTCTCCTTCTCTAACAGATTTGTTGTTAAGATGTACATGATTCCTAAAAAAAAAAAAACATCTGGAAACACATGTGATGTTTTGAATATGCAGAACATTTTTGGACCAGTACAGGACAATAACGATTTCCTTTACATAAATAAACACATTTGCACCATAAATTGACCAGAATGCAGGAAATAAAGTGTTTGAAGCTCAAAATATGATAAGGGGAGGATCCCCAGACCCCCTGTTACAATGCCCCCCCCAAATGTTCAAAACTAAACCTACACCCTTGCCTGTTGAGAAATCACTAGAGACCATCTTTTGATGGGATCACACCAGCCGCGACGCCAAATCGGGCCAGGGGTGTAAAGTGTTGGGGGGGGGGGGCCTTCCCTACTTTCTACCTCCTTACTTCTGGTGCCCTTGCTCGGACCACACACATCTTAGAACTTGGCCTTCATTTTGATTTCAACTACACACCTGTAACGTTTTGTGACTGCATCTCGCACGGTTATAATCTATATGCTTGACGTTCCACTTCCGGGATTGCTCCGGTGCCGCAGTCCGCCGGATGCATGTATTTTCGCCCATGTCCATTTCCTTCCTCTTTCTTTGTGTTGGAATTTTAAACCCACATTGGATTTCTGAGGACTGTGGTTAACTGCTCCTCAGATCTCTGCAGGGTAAATCCAGACAGCTAGCTAGACTATCTGTCCAATCTGAGTTTTCTCTCGCACAACTATGTTGCAGCAGCTCAGTGCGGAGGTTTAAAGAAATGCCAATAAACCAGAGCACGTTTTCCTCCCATCCCGGAATGCTGTGTGGACTAGCCAGACCCTCCTCTGCTCCAGAGCGTGTGGATGGTCTGGCAAAGCGAGACTAGCACAGTTATGATGCCATCGTGGTGACAAAATCTGTCTGCAGACAGACAGACACATAAACACCTAACAAAGTACTCAAACTCGCCTCTGTGGTAGTTCCTGCCACAGTAGGTGAAAACAGTGGTGTAGTCTACGTGATACGCAGGTATACGGAGTATACCCACTAGGAAAGGTCAAGGATTTCCGTATACCCACTCACTAACGATGATTGTTTTGTGAGAGAGCTTTCACACTTGCTTTCATGAATTCACCCTGTCTGTGTTGCGAGTCGCCTAGGTACAACAACACAGTTGCTTGGCGGTCATTATCTGCGCACATTTGAAATTACTAAAGTAGATATATGAAACGAAAGCGAATTTAAACTCCACTCTTTCAGTGTTTTGGTAAGCCTGGCCCTGAAGCTGCTGCCGCTTCGAGTGACACTGCAGCAGACGTTAACATTAGCCTACAGAAACTACAGGAAATGAGCCACATGAGGCCGATGCTTTACGCGGTAATGTTACAAAAGACCTATGGGGTTGTCGCGAAAACTGGTAATAGTTGCCTAGGAACATATAGCGGCCTGTGGCTCTCAGCTAAATAACCCCAACTGAACATGATGGTATTTTATCTCCAATGGCTGTTATTTCTGTTACCAAATGCTTGCTCTTGGGGGAATTACTGGAATTGTTGGGTCTTTGTAAATTATAGAGGGTGGTCTAGACCTACTCTATCTGTAAAGTGTCTTGAGATAACTCTGGTTATGATTTGATACTCTGAATACAAATGAATTCAATTTAATATTTTGTACCTTTTGCAGGATTACTATCAATGTTTTAAAGCTTTGGTGACTTTAGCTAAAGCATCACATATCGTCAACATCCCATTATTATTGCTTTTAGATGATCCTGCAGAATATGAAGTCATTGTAGGTGTACTGCAGTGCTGACAGAGCTATGTGGAGACAGGTCTGGCGATGCAGACTATTGTAGGTGTGACTATGTAAAGCGTAGTACATTGCCTAATAACCATCTCGGCTCTGTCAAGTCCGCCACAATAAACTCTTGTGAAACAGGAAGTCATTTTTAAATTAGATTATGAGTTGAAGTTATCAAATTATAATAATAAATTAATTCAACAATGGGTGACATGGAAATAAAAAACGTACTCAATAATAACATGATGTTTCCAGTGTAGGGACTCAATATTTTAAATTTGATTACCAACTAAATAATAAATGAAGGCTTTTCTTTCCCATAATTGTATTCGTGGCAGCGTGATGAGACCTTTGTGTTAAATAAAAAATTTTTTTTTACTTTTTGTCATTAGAGAGCCTGTACACACCTCTGACAACCTGCACTCTAAAAGAGCTTTATTTTGAAAGTCATAATGTTCCGTTTTCCGGTTCATCTCTAGGTTTCATGTTTAGCTTGACGTTAGCTTGAGGCGTGTGTTTGTTTTGTAGCCTCTGGAGTGGACGCCGGTGAGGAGTGGGTCACACAGCGCCGCAGAGGAGCTGTCAGTGAGACAGGTGGAGTTTCTCAGTCTCCCCCGGTGAGTCCCAGCGGAGGGACACGGTGGCGGGGACACACAATTCCTTCGTATTATTATCGGTTCATCGTGTCTTTGAGAGAATTATTTGACAAGCCCGACCATGACTTCGGTATGGAAACGGCTTCAGCGGGTTGGGAAGAAAGCATCCAAGTTCCAGTTTGCTGCTTCTTTTCAAGAACTGACGATAGAATGCACAAAGAAATGGTAAGTAACTATTGTAACACTTCTAACTAGATAATATATATATATTTTTATATATTTGGCAAAACCACTCTAATGTTGTTGTATTCAAGTGTTCAACGGACTGACATCATTGTCGTTATGGGCAGAGAAAGTGATGCCAAACTCCATTCAGAATTATTAACATTTTTCTTTCCGGCAAAGTCATGTACGCCACAGAACCTGATGGCCTTTGAGGGATCAGTCAGACCCTCTTTAGCTTACGCCAAGCAGCATTTTTGACAATACAAATATCGGTTCGCTTGTTATTCCATCATTATTACCATTCGCCATTATTTACTGTACACAGAGGGGCGGAAGCGAACACCCTCTAACGTTAAACTGTTCCTTAAAGTTGAGACTTTTGAAATAATACGCTTCTCTTATAGTTCCCGATTCACGTTCTGCGGACTTCGTGCCGTTGCATGGTTTTGGATTAAAATCCAAACTGTGAATTTTCTGTAATGAGTACTTTTTTTTACATTTATTTATCGGAAGCTTTTCTTATGTTAGTAATGCAGCCTGGTGTTTTAAAAACATATTATGACGCTCCTCCAGAGAGCACGCACCATCACTTCCGCATCTGCTTTTTATTTTATTTTAAGATGGAGCCTATAAAGTTGTTACAGATGTGGTATGACATCCTGTTAACTAAGAGCAGCTCGGAGTCATGCTAAATAAATAACCTGGTTGTAGGAAAAAGTGATCATTTCTGGAACAGTGTCAGATGTGCAGGTGGGACAAAGGATGTGGTCATCCACACCATCAGAACCAGGGCTGTAGCCAGTATGTTACAATGACGGTTTAGAACCGAGATGTCCCAACTCAGAGTAGTTTCCTGTCTCTATGTCCCGTGGGCTCCGCCACCGCCACGCCTCTTTAGGAGACTAGCAGGTCTAGAGTGTATTTATTCCAATGGGAGAAGTGAACGTGGACACAGATTAAGAGCGATTCTTTCGCCCCATAGTCACCAAAGTAAATATTGGACCCACTCTTCAACAAGCCACATATCTCCAGAACATTCTGACACTAAACTGGCATTTTTCAGACGGACACATCAGGAGAAAATGAACTTAGTTTGAGACCTGTTCCTGTCTCAGGACCAAACTCTCCCGAGATCTGGCAACACGGAGAAGCTAACGTCAGCTAACGTTGGTGAACACCCTAACAAAACTAATCTCCGTGATGCTAAATATGTCTTTGAGCTGTGTAAATATCTAACGTTAGCAAAAGCACATATTAATAAATGATTCAAATCTAGCTTTTCGTCCATCCACACGACGTTCGCTACACGTTCAAATGAGGCCACGCCCCTTTAGGAGACAGGAAGTGTGTACGTTCCATACCGTTGGCGCTGCTCGAAGTTCAGTGTAGAGGACCTTTAGTGATATGGAGAAAATCAAATATCACGATATTTTTCACCAAATACCTCGATATCGATATTGCGACGTTATTGTAGGATTGAAAATTGCTGCTTTCTCTAAATATTTACATGTTGTTGGGCCCCTGTTAAACTCTCCCCTACAAACATATTTAGGGAAATTAACCTTGTTGAAAGCAAAATTATTAGGTTAGCTCACCTGGTGAAGCGTGCATGTTTATGACATGTTATAGTCTTTTGTTTTTGTGTTCTTTATAATATTGTGACGTTTCAGCATTATTTAGGTGGAAAACGTCTCCTACTGTTGGTCTAACTGCTTCAGTTTTGGCACTGCATGAGTTCTTTTAATTCCATTATCATTACTCATGGTGCAGTCAGCATGTGTTTCCAATCCTCCAGCCCTGGCTTGTATGGTGGCCGGCCTACCTTCCTGTCACTGTTCTGCACTATCTAAGAAGTATCATACACACCGACCAGTATCAACATGTTTCTGGTTCAGCCTGGTAGATCCTGACATCACACAGTGTGTGAGGATCGACACACTTTGCTTGTTCTCTTTTAAAGATTTTTTTTTTTTTTGTGGCATTTAAGGCCTTTATTTGATAGGACAGTTTAGGCATGAAAGGGGAGAGAGAGGGGGAATGACATGCAGCAAGTTGGCTGCAGATGGCTGCAGCTGATTGGACATCAGCTGCAGCCATCTGCAGCCAAGCTCACTAGCGTGCAATGCTGGGAAGCGGGGCGATCCACGAGTATATGGACACTCACCATCAGCCTCCGTATATGGGGCGCACACTCTACCAGGTGAGCTAACCAGGTGCTTTTCTTGTTCTGTGCTACAGTTATGCTCTCCTCTTAGACACACAACATACACTTTAGATTACACATAACATGTATAGGGAAGCAAGAGCAAAAGAGGTGGTTTCTTTAGGGTAGATGTTAGCAATGACAAGACTGAGAATACTCATGTTAAGTCAGAATTATGACTTATGAAGTCGAGATTAGGGCTGGGCGATATGGACGATATGGTTGGAAATGTCGAGATCTAGCCTAATAAACGTTCTGACGGAAAACAATAATTGTGAAATATAAAGTTTACTTGTGTTTCCATGGGAGGGGGGGTTGAGAACACAACAGGACGTGACACGTGGGGGGGGACGTGACACATTGACACCCCCCTCCGCCGCACAACCCTGTGGCAAATTGCGGTATCGCTTCTTTTTTTCCCCCCATCAGTCTTTATATCTTGTCTTGGCAGATATGGGCTTCCATAATATTTCAATGATAGACATTAATAGAAATGACAGCAGAGATCACACAGTGTCCCAGGGCTTAAAGGGATAGTTCGGCTATTTTGAAATGGGGTTGTATGAGCTCTGGGCAGGGTCAGCAGCAAAACATATTTTAGCCAACTTAAAAGGCCCACCTAAAAAATCCATTTAATATATATATATATATATATATATATATTTTTTTTAAACTTTATTGCCTTTAATACAGTTACAAGCAATTGACTTCACAAAAGAAAGAGAAAAAAATCCTTGAGACTAGGCTTCATTTTTCATATAGAAAAAGCCCTTTTAGGTAGAGCACACATACAATTATCTTCATGGACTCCATCGTGCAGACGTGCTTTACTTTCCTGTAGCCATTGAGCAGCCGTTGGAGGGCAAGGCTTCATCCAGTTCCATGGTCTGCTGGTCTGCAGCATAATACAGTGCACAGCCCAGTTGCGCTAATGCGTAGGAATACGTTAACAAAACGTAGTGCAGAAGGAAAGGGTAAAGGAAACTGATACTGATTTTTTTTTTAGGTGGGCCTTTATTTAAGTTTACTAAAGTACATTTCGCTGCAGACCCAGTCCACAGCAGCTGTCATGTCTGAACTCTGCCTGCTTCTCCAGACTGGCAGCGTGCTAACTGCCATCTACTTTAGATAATACATGATAAGTACCTGGTACAACCCCACTTCAGAAAAGCCAGACTATCCCTTCAATGTCAAGTCCAGACCTGGGGTTGATGCATAGACTGTAAGTGAAGCCAAAACATCTGGATCGCCCCCTGGTGGCTGGCTGCAGTGTAGGTCATAAACCCCGCCCCCTCTATGTTAGTGGATGGGACATGGGCCACACTTAAAAATCAAAATACACATTTGTCTTTGTCATTTAAGGTAGTTCTAATCAGCTGATGTTTGAAGTGTTTGATGCTATAAAAATAATGAAATGCCATGATTGACAGCTGTGATTGACCTCGCGATCGGTCGGGGGTGTGTGTCTGCGCATTATGTCCATAAGAGGGCAAAACAATACAATGGGAGACATAACTACTTGTGTAATGTTAGTCCTCTCTCTCTGGAGCGTGCAGGAGACAGGAACGACCGCGGTCACGGAGCCGTTTGTAATTTGGTCATAAACAACCGAGTCTCTTGCTGTTCCATGAATTTGTCCGACGATGTTTTCTCGGTGTCTCCGCAGTGAAAGATTTACGTTAGCGTCTTAGTGCCGTCTTCTTCCTCTTCTTCCTCGTTGTTTGTTTACTTCCAGTACTGGCAGCCGCATGATAGAACGTCATCAACACGCCCACCCAACAAAATTTACAAGATGGCAGCAGCCATATCCGGGATATTTTGGCTTCACTTTTGTACAGTGGGAGGAAGTGGAGACGCATCGTCCATCTTTATATAGAGTCTAGTCTATATCCACGGCGTTCCACTTCCGGGATTGCGACGGTGCCGACGGAAATTCCGCTGGATGTCCCTCATTTTCGGCCGGATGTCCGTTACCTTATGCTTTCTTTGTGTTGGAATTCTAACCTCCGGTGGATTTGTGAGGACTATGGCTAACTGCTCCTCAGATCTCTGCAGGGTAAATCCAGACAGCTAGCTAGACTATCTGTCCAATCTGAGTTTTCTGTTGCACGACTAAAACTACTTTTGAACGTAGTGGGGTGGCAGTAGCTCAGTCAGTAGGGGAACCAGAGGGTTGCTGGTTCAAGTCCCCATACGGACCAAAGTGTGGTGTTGGACTGGTAGCTGGAGAGGTGCCAGTTTACCTCCTGGGCACTGCCAAGGTGCTCTTGAGCAAGGCACCGAACCCCCAACTGCTCGGGTCACCTTTCCATGGGCAGCCCCCTCACTCTGACATCTCTCCATTTGTGCATGTATAGGTACTGAGCATTGTGATTGGTTTAAAGAAATGCCAATAAACCAGAGCACGTTTTTTTCCCATCCCGGAATGCTGTGTGAAGTAGCCAGACCTTCCTCCACAGCGCTGTGGAGGAAGGTCTGGCAACACGAGACTATATACAGTCTATCGTCCAGACCTTGAAGACCATCTGGTTGTTTGTGACTGATAAATGTTTAGATTGAAATGTTTACACTCTGAGGTTTACAGTGGTTTCAAACCCAGACTACCTCCTTAATGTCTTCAACATTAACCAGAGCAGCTCCTTTTGAGGCTGCGTCTGTACATGTTCACACTTTATATAAGATCATGTGATGCTTTGAAAGCACAGAACACCCAGCAGCGAGCTCCAGCCTGAACCAGAAGCAGGGGGAAAGAGCTTTCTGGGCTCTGTCCGAAATAACTTTGGTACCATCGTGCCTGTACGTGTACAGAGACTAATGGCGCTTTTCCATCACATGGTACCTGCTCGACTCGCCTCGACTCTACTCGCCTTTTTTGGTTTTCCATTACGAAAAAGGCAGTACTAAAATCTGCAATGGAAAACGGACGCACAGTGAGTCGAGGCGAGTCGAGCAGGTACCATGTAATGGAAAAACGCCATAAAACCTGTGCTTACTGATTGTATCTGGCAATCAGCGCCAAAGCCAGAAATATACTAATTGACATCTTGCCTCTTGTTTAATCCGTACAGAAACAAAAAATGTAAATCAACGATTTGTGGTTTTGGGGGCGTTACATGCTGGAGCTATTACTTAACTTAAGCAACCATTCACCAATTACCTCTGTGAAGCATCGTGGGCTCAGTCGGTGAGCACAGGTTTTGGTTTCTGTACAGGCATGAAGGTACCAAACCAACCTCACTGTGACGTCAAACTCCAGGAAGCTGCACCCATTATGAAATAATGAAATAGTTTCAGCATATAACTCCCTTTTCAAAAATCACAAAACCAACCAAGATACAACATGTCCATCAGTGAGCTTTACAGCTGTTGGTAGGTGTATTTGTGATCTTTGTAAAGAGCCAGGCTAGGCTGTTTCCACCTGCTTACAGTCTCTATGCTAAGCTAGGCTAACCACACCCTGTCCAGCTCCACACTCAACACACAGACATGAGGCTGATATGTATCTTCTTATCTCCCTTCCTGACAGGGAGTGAATCAAAAAAAGTTGAACTGTTCCTTTAATGCTTAAAGACACTACACCATTGCACAGCAGTAAAGACTTGTGTGAGACATTTTTCAAAGTTACAACCATTTTATATTAGAGCAGTGGTCTCATTGAAGTGAACGATGAGGCAGTGTCTTCTGTCTGGTCTGACAACCATTTGATCCTCCCTAAACAGGTACAATAGGAGTGAGGGAAATGTCACTGTCTGCACACACCTACCCAGTAGGGCTGGGCAATATATCAATATTATAGTGACATCCATATATGAGGCTAGATATCGTCTTAAATTTTAGATATCGTTGTTGTTGTTGTCTGTTCCTGGTTTTGAAGGCTGCATCACAGTAAAGTGAAGAACTTTCCAGACTATTCTAGCTGTTCTTTTAGTTGCCTTTACCCACTTTGTCATTAAATCCACATAATAATTTACCAAAAATCTCACTGTGTAAATATTTTGTGAAAGCACCAATAGTCAACCCTACAATGTCGCAGCATTATTGATATCGATGTATTTGGTCAAAAGTAGTCTGGCATTTCCAGACCTTCCTCCGCAGCGCTGCGGAGGAAGGCCTGGTTAGTCCACACAGCATTCCGGGATGGGAGAAAAACGTGCTCTGGTTTATTGGCATTTCTTTAAACCAATCACAATCGTCTTGGGCGGCGCTAAGTGCCGGATGGAGCCCCGGTGCCTCTGCAAAATAGTCTCGGGAAGGGACTTGTTTTGGTGGAACGTGTATGTTCAAAGGTTGTTTTAGTCGTGCAACAGAAAACTCCGATAGGACAGATAGTCTAGCTAGCTGTCTGGATTTACCCTGCAGAGATCTGAGGAGCAGTTAACCATAGTCCTCACAAATCCACCGGAGTTTAAAATTCCAACACAAAAAAAAGCTGAAGGTGACGGACATCCGGCCGAAAAGAGTGACATCCGGTGGAATTTCCGGCAGCACTGGAGCAATCCCAGAAGTGGAACATCGTGTATATAGACTAAATAAAAAACATTGTGATATTTTCTCCATATCGCCCAGCTCTACCACACAGTCCTAAAGAGAAGGCTTTAATTGAAAACACCTGTGCGGGTGTGTAAGGGGCTTTAAAGTTTAGGCAGAAATTAAACTCATGGGTGACTCATGGGTGACATCACAGACGGCACGGCTGTGTTTTCTACAGTCTGTGACAAGAATGTGTAAAATGTGGATCAGCTAGACGGGTTGTCTCCCTGAACTGATAAGCACAAGCCACCTACACTGAAGTAGGAGTGTTTAGACAGTCTGGGGAAGTCGTACGATCAACAACTTCCCTCACTCCATTCAGCCTTCCCACATATGGTAACGCTCAAACACCAAGCTGATGAAAAAAAACAAAACACTCGAGTTATTTGCAGCGATATGTGAGTGTCGTATGTAAATGACATGTATTCTGTCTTGAGAAGCTGTACTCTAAAAACACTTACTAGACTTACAGGGGCTAAAAACACTTGTTGTAGGTCAGGGTGTTGCAACAGCACAGGAACATGTCTATGATAAACAGTGCAGCAGGTGTAGGGTATGCTATTAAGCCTCTGTGAAGTTCAGATGTGTCTATTTCTGTTCTCTCTCTCTCTCTTTCACTCTCACTCCTCCTTCTGTCACAACCATTCTCACCAATCCACACATTCATCATGAGGGTCATGCAACATGAAAAGGAGACCCACTGTTCCCCAGTCTTGAAGCAGTAGGGCTCTTTGAAGGCCAATACTGATATTATGGATTCAATACTTTTTGGATTCAAGCTGCCAGTAGTTGATCATGTGCACTAGTATTACTGCTCAACTTGATTCTTGCCATTTGTTCAACTTCCAGTTCTGGTTAATAACAATTTGGCTTTATTATTATGTTTGTAGTTTCTATCAGTTATGATAAAATTGTACTCACTCACCAAAGTAATCACTGAGATTTAGAAACATGGCTACAACAAAGTCCAAAAAACCCCAGCGGTTTATCCAGTTTATACACCTGAAATGGCACTGATAATGTTAAAGCAGGAAGTCAGTCTCTAAACTGCAGGGTTTCCCCCAGTGTATTGCAGTGTATAGTCGTGTTAAAACTATTTCCTATCCTTCCCATTTCCAGGTGCAGCCTGTCACTCCCCCCTGTACTAACGTTACGACATAACGTTAGCTCCATGATCTTAAGACCTCGCAATGCCTTGTGTTTCTCACTCCCGTTAACTTATTGTTCATCAAACGTGACAAAAGCATTTCATTTTTACATGCGGGTAGGCCAAGGCGAGAAAAGGGAGATTGGCAACATATTTATAATAAAAATCACATTCCAATAGTAATTTCAGCATTCGAATAGTATTGATTTTTTTTTACTGTTCAAATTATTTTCGACTTTTGGAATTCGTTCCAACAGCCCTATATCACTAGTGTGGATGTCAGCCGAACGTAGCCCCGCCCACAACATTTGAGGTCGGGGAGTTCGGTCTGGACCTGGACTTGATCCGTTGTGGAGCAACTATGCTCGAACCAGAGCTGTTCGGACCAATCAAATTGTCAGGGCGGCAGGGGCGGATCTACCGGGGTGGCATAGGGTGGCAAATGCCACCCTAAAAGAAAGCCTTGCCAGACCTGCTGCCACCCCAGTTGGCAGCAACAAATTAAAAGTTATGGCCAATTTGACAATTTATGAGCGCGAATCTCCAATGTCCGACTGCGGTGAATGCAGCACGAGATGACGCCAGAGTGGCAAGAGCCTGATTTGTTTGGAAAACTGAGTGGCGCAAAGTGAGGGAGCCAGAGTCATGAGGAAAGGAGACACAGGAGGAAAGAGGTCAAAACCAAGGGGGGTAAGCACAACCCGAACCTCCTATGGCGCCATTTTGATGCTACCAAACGATCACCCGACGTTAGCATCCCATTGACTGCCATTCATTTTGACGTCACTTTGACAGTAAATAACTTTACATTTGAAGCGTTTAAAGACTCTATTTGTCCGTTGTTTATTTCTAAAGAAACACGACAATGTATAAAAGGCTCCATTACCTTGTATCTCACGTTATGGCTCCGTAGCAGACGTTTTTATAAAAATAGGCTAACGATTGTGTCATAACCACGAGACTTACTGTCGCACAGTAGAGGAATTAACGTATAGTCAGGAGAAGCTCACAGGCAGTTTAGACTTACATTAGCTGTTTAAGTTTAATTACTAATGTTAACTAGCATTTTAGTTAGCAATAATTAGCCTGTGCCTATGTTATCTCCTTACATATACCTACGCTCTCCGTCTCTGTAAGATTGGGAATGATTGAGATTTCTCTTGGCACAGCTACCAGAAGACTTCCAACTTTCAGACATGTTGCTCACGTCACATTTACGTCGTCTCTCTCAGTTGGAGGCTGCTCAGTAACGCTCAGCCATCACCGGGAAAGAGCTTCTAATATCCTTCACTGGTCTCCGTCCAGAGACACGGGATCTGTTGGTCCATTCTTATATACTGTCTATGGTCAAAACAGATTAACTATCTATCAAGTAATGAAATTATAACAAAAGCACAGTACTAGCATAGTTGCGATGCTGATTTTGAGGTGATAAAAATCAGGTTGAAGAACGTTATTTTGCTAACTATGCATATAATGTTACTTAGGTCTGACGTTTGTAGTAGGCTACAAAGCTAATTCAATGTCTGTCAAGGAAAACATTGTACAATTACTTTTAATCTTACAGAAATGAAGAGGAAAGGTAGCATATGTAGTTTTTTCTCACCAAAGAGAAAGGCGAGAGAAATAGAAAATGAACAACTGAGCAAGGTAGACGGAGAAGATGAGGTGGAAGGAGAGAGAGAAAGACGAAGACGAGGTGGAGAGAAAAGGGCAACAGAAAGGTGACAGAGAGAGAATACAAGGCCAAGGCGACCAGGGACAGGAGGAGGTGGGAGAACACCACAGCGGTGAAGATATGGAGGGAGAGCATCACCAAGATGAGGAGGGAGAAAGCGAGAGACAAGATAACGTGCAGGGCTCAGACAGTGAAAGGGAAAGCAGAGTGCCTGGGCCATCACCAACATGGTATGGAAATTGTTGCTGCATATATACTAAAGTTATATATGAATAAGAACAGCAAATGACAAAGACGGACATTTTTATAACATTTAAGAGACATTACTTAGACATCAAATAAATATAAAAATTCATGTTTGCTTGAATATGAATAATTAGGGAAAGTTGTCAGTGTGAAAGTGTGATGAGATGGGGCGATGAGTTTTTATATTTTGTGTAGAATGTATTTTTGCTCAGATTAAATAAAAAAATTAAACAAATGAACCTAAAAATACTCTCCCAGGCTAAAATGTTAGTGTGTGTTATGTATGAGTTTGTAAATGGCAGCCTGTGCCCTTGTGCTCTGATTGGTTGGAGGTCTATCCATTGAATGCAGAGGCATTTTCTTTCCTGGTTCGGTTGAAACACGCCCCATAATCACAGCCCAATGGAATCTGAGTATGACGACGTCACGCTACTATATCACACTTCCAGACAACTAATGTCAGCATCGCTGACTCACGTCTGTCCTGGGAGGCTGTCCTGGCCATCCTCAGCCTTCGTATAATAAATGCTGATGGTTTTAAGTAAATCCCTTGCGCGGACTCCCTCCTTTACATTCTATGAGCCAGTTTGCGAGACACTTGTACACTGTTGATCAATGTTGATTTCTTTCAGAATCATTACACCACATCCTTTTTTTCAGAGCAGAGCGTGGGGAAATTGAGTTAAACGGAAACGTAATGTGGCCCCAGGCTTCAACCACTTCTTGGTTCTGATTTTCCTAAGGTGTTCTTCTCACGTCAAGCTGCTACTCTAAACTCTCCCAGGATAATGTAATGAGTCCTTTGTGAGGTCTCCCACTATTCATATAGTATGTTTGCAGTGTTTACAGTATCCGCCTCTCTCCCTCTCCGTTTACTCTCCCACACACAGAGGCACACAGCGAATCAGATCTGTTCATCCTCAGGAGACTCTATCTCTTCCTCGCTCACACAGTCACATGATTTACATTTTCTCCCGGATGGGCTCTTGGCCTCAGTGTTTTTCAAAGCACACAGATGGGCTTGTGTGCACGCTGAGTGCTTTCCCTGGGCCTGTGCTCTCCCTCGGACTACACAATTAGATTACACGGAATTTGAAGATGGTTAGGAATGAAATATCCCAACAACCGTCGGATGGATTTCCACGAAATGCCATGTTTCCCACAGGGTGAATTGTAATCACTTTAGTGATCCCCCTGAATTTTCGTTAGCCCGTTACCATTGGTCGTTGTGAGCATGTTAGCGTGCCGGCATTAGCATTTATCTCAAAGCGCTGCTGGCCCTGTGTACAGCCAGGCAGAGCAGCTAGTGTGGCTGTAGACTCCTAAGCTGTGTTGGAAACCGTTCCCTATCATGGAAATAGTGCACTATATAGTAGGTTCACCATTCTGTAGTGATGTTCGAGTTCTCCGCGGTTAATTTCATTCAATATAGTCCACTATAAAATACCCACAATGCACAGCTAATTTGAGCGTACATACGATGTACCCTACATTTTACTCCTGTATGCAAAGTGGCCGCGTTTTCTCGGAGGAGAAGAAGCAGAAGGACCAGAACAGTTTAAATGTAACATGCAACATCAATACAACCTTTTACCATCCTCCTGGGTGCTCGGTTTGTTTCAGGGGCATATTAAAAGTATTTTTGTTTCGGTTTGTTTACATGATGCTGGGCGCGCACGCCTCTGTCACACAAATAACCACCGCATCTACTGACGCAACAATGTTTTCAGTGAGTGTCCGAAATCTCGTTTGGTCGTTCCCTACATAGTTGACTATTTAATACACTAATAACACTATATAGGGAATTCAATCAGGCGAGACTTTGTTGCAGATATGCAAAGCTTTATTTGTACATATACATCATGTGAAATGTCTTTGGAGATTAGACTATAGTTATAAAATCATTTTTAAAGGGGTAGAGAAGCCAAGACATAGCCCCCCGATGGAGTCTAGACACTGGTGGTGGTGGCGAAGGAGCCCGAAGACCGGACCGAAGGAGTCGACGGAGCGGTCTGCCGGAGGTGGAAGGGGGGGGGAGGAGGGCTGCACTCTTTGCCTGAAATGACAGCTGACGGCAGCAGAGAGAGAAACAGATTTAACGCAGGGATGTAATGCTGTGATTGGCTCGTGGTTTATAACTTTAGGTAGATGGTTAATACTTTTGGTTAATCATTGTTTGGTAAACATCTATAAACATTATTTGGAGGTTATTATAAAGTTACAGCTAATGCTTAGGATAATTAGTTAATGATTAATAAATGGTTTAATAAAGCATCAAGTAACATTCATTTGACCCCATTTAGTGATCTATAAAAAATATGATAATTTGATTATTTGTGCACTAATAGCTAAATAATAGGGCTGCATGATATGACCTAGAATCTAAATCACGATTGATTGCACATTTTACCATAACTAATCACGTTGTTCTAAATCATAATTTTTTTTTGGAAGCCAAAATGTTTTCAGACGACGGACACTGTGTTTTTTTTTTTTTTGGGCCGCAAGTTGCTCAGTTGACTCGGACTCTGTGTTTGAGTTATCCTCCATTATGGTTTCCATGCGGCTGACTGGTCCGGGCCAAGTCACGTGACTACACACGCGGTAGAATGTTTTTAAGGAGAAGGTTACATACATTATCGAAATTATCGTCATGGGAAAAATCCGTCGATAGCAGCTTCAGAATTTCGATGTCGATACATTTTCAATTAATCGTCCAGCCCTACTAAATAATGTTTATAGATGCTTTACAAAGTATTTATTAACCATTAACAAGGTATTATAGTCATCAGTTGCAACTTTATAATAACCATCCAAATAATGTTTATTGACGGTTTACAAATGATTTCTTAAAGATTTACTTATCATTTGGTAACTATTAACAAATACTTAATATAGCATGTACACTGGGATGATGTGTGCAACAATCAAATGATAAAACTGTAAAAGCAACATAAATAATAGCATTACTTATATTAGTATATTTAATAATTAGTATACACTATTATCGTTGCATTTTGTTGATATCCATCATGTGAGTGGATAGCTGCCAACTCAAATACGCCGTGCTGGACTCCACCGCACCGCAGACTGTCTAGGATGTAGCCGCTGAGGTAGTGGGCCAATCACACGTCACATTAAATCGAATAACGCTTGTGTTGATTGTGTTTTTTTTTACGTTATCTGGGTACAAAAAGGATCAAATACAGTTATTATTTAAAGATTATTTTTAGGCCTTTATTGAGAGGACAGCTGAAGAAATGAAAGGGCAGAGAGAGAGAGGGGGGAATGACATGCAGCAAAGGGCCGCGGGTCGGAGCCGAACCCGGGCCCGCTGCGTTGAGGAGCAAACCCCTACACATGTGCGCCTGCTCCACCAACTGAGCCAACCCGGCCACATACAGTTATTATTTGACTGGAGATGTTGATACCGAGTACTGACACCCAGCCCTAACTGTGATCAAACTTCAGTCACGTTCTTCACTATAGAACTTTATTTACACGTACAAAAAGTCGACAGTCAAACTGAAAGTGGAACTGAAACATCCTTTCAGGACTTGTCAGCATATCTACCTGGGTGTGTGTTTGAGACAGTGTCTGTATGTAATACATTCATGCGGGTTTACAGTTTGTAATGATTGAAGAAACACTGGACACACTAACATGTTATTTGATTTGCAGGCAACCAGACAAACTGAGAGTGCTGTGGATCAGGAGAAACAGACGTCACAGCACAAAGGTAATAAAGCAAAGAATAGTGTCTCTACAGGCCTCCTGGAGTAGAAATGGCTAAAATTCTATAATATATTGTTCTGGATTTTGATGGGTCCTTTCTTTTAGTCTAGTATTTTAAAGGGGCTCTAAGTGATGTCACGCGTTTTTTAGGCTACAACATTTTTTGTCACATACAGCAAACTTCTGTCTCCTCACTATCCGCGAGCTGCCTGTCCCCTGAACACACTGTAAAAAAAAAAGAAAAGAAAAGTGGTCTCTGTAGACAGCCCAGGCTCCACAAACGGCAACAAAAACAAACTGCGCCAACCTGCACCACCAAACATAACAAACAGTGCTCCAGCGAGTAACCGACAAGAAGGATTTGGGGGTGGGGGCTGGGGGGCTAGTGCGCATGCACATGAAGGGGGGTGTGGGGAGTGGAGGAGAGAGAAGCGTGAAGAGGGAAGTTAGCTAGAGGAGAGCTGCTGCGAGCTAGCCTCCGTTTTGTTTGACTATGGACCTTTCACCTTAACGATGGCTCAATTCCATCAAGTGTCCCAGTGAGCTATTTCAGTGAGTCAGCATGCTCAATACCAGGGCCTCTCATAAGTGGAATGCAGCCATCATTAATGGTTTTGAATACACCTGTGCTTTTCCTACTATGACATGTCAACATGTCTGCCGTGAAAAAGGTCTATACTTTGAACGTCACCCAACGTTGCTTAGAGCACCTTTAAGTGTGCTCTGCAGAGGCTAAAATACTGTCAAAGGAAACTTAGGCAACAATTGTGAGATTGAATCCCTTGTTTCTGTTTTTCTTTTCCGTCAGCTCCACAGCTGGCAGCCAGGGATCACAAACCCCTACAGAGGCCTGGTGCTTTGGCAGGTTCCAGAGAGTTTAGACATCACTGTCACACTCTTCAAGGTATGAGGTTAAGTCTCTACGTAGTTGCAGCGGATACATTATTTGCAATGGTGGAATGTCACTAAGTACATTTACTCAAGTACTGTACTTAAATACAAATTTTAAGTGCTTGTACTTTACTTGAGTCTTTTCATTTCATGCCACTTTCTACTTCTGCTCCGCTACATTTCGGAGAGACATATTGTACTTTTTACTCCATTACATTCATCTGACAGCTTTAGTTACTAGTTACTTTACAAATTAAGATTTTTCCACACAAAACACATGTAAAAAAATCTGATGTTTATTGTAAATTAAACTAGCCAACAGTATAACAGCCTACAAGTCCAGCTGAAATGATTAGATCATTAAATACACAACTGTTGTCCTTTACACTTTCTAAAATGGGGTGATTTTTCTGCATTGAGGACTTTTACTTTTAATACTTTCAGTACAGTATATTTTCCAGATGATACTTATAGTAACATTTTCAATGCAGGACTTTTACAGTGTGGTATTAATACTTTTACTTAAGTAAAGGATCTGAATGCTTCTTCCACCACTGATTATTTGGATTACAGATGGGAAATACTGTAATTTAATTGGTTTGTCTGTCAACAGGAACCCACTGCAGAGGAGTTTGAAGACAAGGAGTGGACATTTGTCATTGAAAATGTGAGTCTGGAGGATCTGTGTTATCCTTAATTGTGATTTCATTTCATTGACTTTTATTGGAGAAAAGGAGGATTTTTTTCTGTGTTCAATCTTGACTACATCATTCATTGTTTTTTTTGTTTACAAGGAGACGAAAGGCCATAAGAAGGTGTTGGCATCAGCAGACATCAACATGAAGAAGTTTGCCAGTGCCACGCCGGCCCAGTATGATGTAACACTGAAGCTCAAACCGCTGTCTGTCAAGGTGGTGGAAGCCACGCTGAAGCTGAACTTGTCTTGTGTCTTTCTCAAAGAGGGCAAGGCCACGTAAGTCTTCAACCCAGCAGCATATCTATATCATTTACTCCAAGCAGTACATCCTCAAAGCTTTACAGTTGTATCCCGGAATTTAAATCAATACGGGGGTTTTGAAAGACCAATACTGATATGTTTTGGATATCCTTATTTCGTTCTACTCTCCACAGTGATGAGGACATGCAGAGTTTGGCCAGTCTAATGAGTATGAAACAGAGTGACATTGGAAACCTGGATGACTTTAATGACAGTGATGATGAAGGCGGTGAGGAAAGGAGAGCCAGCTTTGGACAAGCTGCTCATGTTACTGGTAAGACAGGGCACACACCTAAACTAAACTACACGGATGATTAGATCAGAATATTGGTATGAGCTGAATGAAAGTTAAACTGGAGAACGCAACTCTTGAAAATGGAGTCCACTCGCAAACATATAGCGGTGTTACAGACATAGACGTAATTTACAGGGGGGATGGGAGGGTTACAACCCCCATAATAATCCAAACTGGCCAGTGCAAACCCCTCCCCCCCCAAAAAAGAAATATATTATTATTTCCTTTACATAAATAAAGACATTTGCACCATACATTGATGTAGAAAAGGCACAAATTGTTGCAGAAAAATTCACCAGAATGCAGAGAATGACGTTCAATAGTTCAATTTTGCTCAAAAGTGGCGATCTCAACAATGTTGAACCCAAAGTTACGCCCTTGGTTATAGAGTTGAGTTTATTCCCTCACAAATGACCTTTGGCTGAGTATAGAAATGTGACAACAGCGAAGTTTAATGTTGTTCTGTCATCAAGTTATTCTCAGGGTGGATAAGCCACAGCTGGTATAGTTAGGGTTGGGTACAGAAACATGCACCGTAGATGCTGCCGGCGCTCTCTGAGTTGTTGGAGAAACAACACAGACGCGACGTAATGGCACGTTCATTTACAGTTTGTAAGCTGGTGGTGCATTCAATGTTACTGTAAAATACCATCAAGTGGTTCTTCCTTTTTTGTCGTGTAACTGCAATTGACTGGTGAAATAAGTTATTTGTTATAAGTAATTGTTATTACATTTTAAATAAATCATTTTAAAGGTGCAGTAGGTAAGACTTATAAAACTAACTTTCTGTCATATTTGCTGAAACTGACCCAATGTTCCAGTAGAACGACATAAAGCTGGTCATTAAAAAAATAAATCCAGCTCCTCTGGCTCCACCTACAGCCTGGAGTGAGATTTGCAAAAACCCACAGCTCTCTGTTCAGATTCACCAATCAGGGCCAGGGGGGGTGTCTAACTGCGTGTCAATCACTGCTCATGCACACGCATTCATTCTCCCTTGTGGGGGGAGGGGCTTAGGAGACCGTTTTGGGCTTTAGCAGAAAGGGGGGAGGGGCTGAGAAGTTGTCGATGTTCAAATCTTTTGGCTAAGTCCTGGACCTTCCCAATCCTACCTACATTACCTTTAATGACTATATGGCATTAGAAATACACAAGCTGTGATCTCCTTTGATTCAGTATTGATACAGGCACCGTTTAAGCACCGGCACCGTTTGAAAAGTATTGTTTTGTCGGTATCGGAAACCTAAACGATACCCAACCCTAGATA
This sequence comes from Sander vitreus, assembly GCF_031162955.1. Classification (NCBI taxonomy): domain Eukaryota; kingdom Metazoa; phylum Chordata; class Actinopteri; order Perciformes; family Percidae; genus Sander; species Sander vitreus. Next base: position 17,641,005 of record NC_135873.1, on the reverse strand, counting down.
TAATCTGCTGCTGGAGAAAGTGCTGTCCAGTGGCGGCTACAACTTTTTGTACATCGCTCTTTGTTAATGTACACACCTCCAGCTTTTAAAAAGCTTACTCTAAATACTCTTTTTGTGTACTTCCTACTTTCTCGTTATGTAAGGGGTAGGTATGTCATACAGTACGTCGAGACCCAAAGCATATTTATATCAGTCACATGGTATTCTGCCTCGTCAAATGGCCAGAATTTAGTTATTGAAATCTGTAGTTGTGAATGTGAGTGTCATAATGTAATGTTATATTTGTGTTAGGATTTTTCTTTTCATTCTAATGTCAACATGTCAAAGACACAGCCACAAGGGTACCGACAGCCGCTCCACCCTGTACATACTCCCTAAGAAATCTGTTCTAAATAAAGTGTTGCTGCGCTGGATTTAGCGTGGGAATGCATGTAATGTCATTTGCAGCTTCCACACTGCGAGGTTTAATAAGTTCTGCCCTGCTGTCAACCTCAGCTCTGCATTAGCTGCGAGGGTTCAGGCAAGGATAGCCCTTCTCACCTTTTTTTTGTAACACTTTGAACTGTTTCCTCAAACTGCTGTTACCTCTTTTGTTTCATATTTAAGGCTCAGTTCCTGTTTCACTTAGTCTTCCTGTCCGCTGTTCCTTTTTTCCTCTTTACCAGCCTCTGCCTCTTCTAACATGAGAGTACATGATGTGGCTTGGAGGCCTGCAGTTGTATCAGGCCCCACAGGTAACTGTCTGCCCCCCCACACACCACCACCACACATCGCACAGTATTCCATCCCATTTCATTACCTGTACAGTATTTGAAAATGGATTATTCACATCCGCCAAAGTAGCGTAGCATAGTCTTCACGACAACGACGAGTGCTATCACTCTCAGTTCATCTCATTCCTCTTACCCTTTTCACTTCCTCTTCCTTATGTGTTTTCTCAAATATGCTGCAAGACTTCCTTCCGACATTTCCCCTTTACCAGAAATGGTCTGAAACCTTCTTTTTATTATGTTTTCACAGCTGTGATATGATTGCTATCACTGTTGTATGATCTGGCTCAGGTTAAACTCTTTGTGAAACAAACACAAACAATGAAAACCATAGGACTTCAGTCAGTCATGAGAGAAAGAGAAAAAGAACATAACTACTTTAAAGTAGTTTTTTTTCGGGCTAAATTACTGTACGTGGTATCGGATCGGTGCATAAACTCCAGTACTTGCCGATACCGATACCAGCATTTTAGGCGTATCGGAGGCTTTTCCGATACTGGTATCGCTATCAGAACATCTCTAATCTTTACATCTTTATTCTGTATTTTAATGCTCCTATCTTCCCCTCTATTTATTCTTCTTTTCTTTCAAACATTTATTTAATCTCTCTCTCTCGCTACATCTTTTCTCTTCACCCTGTCCCTCCATCTTCTCTTTCATCCAGTAACCTCAGAGATGGGTCTGAAAGCGTCCTCTGGCATTTTCTCCACCATCTCGGTCCCATCTCGTCCTCCTCTGCCTGAACCCCCAGACCCCTCAGTTCCATCCTCATTACACATCCGACCACCTAGCATTGGCCAGCCGGCTCGGCCCTCCCCCTATGCCTACTCAGTGCCAGCCTTTACACGTGCTCACCCTCCTGCACTTCCCAAAATCTTCCAGCCCACTGCCGGCTCAGGTATCGGTCAACAGATATTCCTCATCCTGTGGGGTCATTTTTAAGTAAAGATTTTAGTTTATACCACTCGTTATTTTTGCCAGGAATATTAGATAAGATAAGACAAGATAGATTTTATTATCCCGAAGGACATTTGTCTTGGACAAACACACAACATCTGCATACATACACACATACATAAAGTACACAGACACACACTGTTGCGTCACATGCATTTGAAAATGATTTTAAGCATCCGTATATACCAGTTCCAGTTGCATTATTCAAAATGTCCTCTGCAGTCAATGCTGATGTTGTAAGACTTAACTGTAAAGTGTTTTTTTTTATTTTTATTTTATTTTTACTAAATTTGAGGCTAAGAACTAGCTGAGTCAACACAAATTGTGACAACTAATAACTGAACCATAAGGGCTTTGTAGTAGAAACAGTGAATTCTCAAATAGTGGCCTATTATTAGCATCATCTGCAGAGAGAACATGACCTTTATTTGGAACAGGCTTATATTAGAAACACTTTTAATTCATATATATATATATACTCAATTATATAACTACAGAGCTGTCTAAGCCACAGTGATATGGTATTAAAGGAGAGTTACAACTTCATTAGGGTGCCACTGCCTGACCTGTTTGCAGTTTGGTTGGCTGTAAACATTTTGTGTATTTCCAGTTCCACTCACCATTTTTCTGTCTTTTGGTTTGTCTTCCCGCTCTCCCCTTTCCTCTTACTTTTCTGCCACTTTCCTGTCTGTACTCTCTTATCTTTTTAGTGCCCCTTTCAGCTCCGCGAAGGCCCCATAGCTTCCACAGTGACTCCTCTCCAGCTGAGGGCTTGGAGGCTTTCCCTACCTTCACCCCTTCTAAAGCAATCTCCATTTCTTCCATTTCCTCTTTACCCTCTGATCCATCTCTCCATACTGTCCTCTTCCCTGATACCTCACAACCAGGTATTACATGATTCAGTTCAAAGTTGTGATTGGTTTCTACTTAACAAAACAAAGTACATGGTGCTGTTTATTGGTCTTGATTTGCTTTATAGGGTAACTTTGGTATATTTCAGCCTGGGCACTATTTTTCTATGTTTTTAGTGTCTAAATGACTGATGGGAACAACAATCTTTGACATTGGTCCAGTATTAAGCAAGACGGCTGCAGTCGGCAGCGGCAAAACAAGCATTGATGTAACGTTAATGGTCAATTGCACACCTTCAATTTCCGTCCACTCAAAGTGCTGTTTTTGCCTCGGACAGGCTCAGATTAATTAATATCTAAGTGTCTGAAAACATTATGGAAAGGATCCCTTGTAATTTTATCATCGTAAAACACACTTTATTCAAAGTGACAGAAACAAAATAAAACCAAAAAAAGCCATCTTGGTTCGTCTTTACACTGTCTAAACAATCACCACTCTGGTTTGGCTAAAAATAAACCCTTAATTTGCCCATTTACATGTGAAGATATGTTGGCTCTATACACGCTAAAAGTATGGAATATTTAAATAGAGTCTGGTGAGTTTGACACTGGTGATTTTGGGGCTGTTTTTGGTTAAACAAAAAGGATTTAACTTTTTCTATCTCTGTAGGGATCATTTCCATAATGTTGTCAGACACTTAGAATATTAATCTGAGCCTGTCAGAGGCAAAAACAACACTTTTAGTGGATGAAATTGACAATGCGCATTTGCCCCGAGTGGTTACATTGCAGCCTGTATCACGGCTGCCAGCTGCAGTGGTTTTGCACAATACTGGACCGATTTCAAAAAATGTTGTTCCCATTAGTCACTTAAGACCCTTTAAGGGCTAACGCTGCACTCACATTTAATAGAAAAGACATACAGTAAGCTCCAATTTCAGGAAATACTATTCATTCAGCTTTTATGCAAGCATTGAGCATTGAGGGAAGCATCTTTGGCTTGCTTTTTGGCCTATTTATGGAATTAATGTAGATTAATTCCAGATGCACTATCAACACTTTTCTTTCTAGCTGGGGAAGACAGAGGTAGGACAAACAACCAAATTCCACTCGCAAATCGCAATGTTGATGCAGCATTAGCCTTAGTATGCTTTCTTTCATCACTGCTTTATTTTATTTTATTCTTTATTATTATTCTCCTCCTCCTTCCTCTCTCAGCCTGTCTCAGGACACAGGGCGTTCCTTCCTTTTCTTCTGCGTCCTCTTCCTCCTCATCTTCAGCTCCTCTCGGCTCCTTCTCTTCCATGCCTCCACCGCCCCCTGCTTGCAGGCAGCCCAGAGCTCGCCTCACCTCTGTGGGGGAGCCAGGCTCTGCCCTCACCAGGCCCACCAGCCTGCCATCTGCCCCTGAGACAGGTACAGGGACAGATCCTCTCCGAGGCTAGTTCACGCCTTTCCATTCGTTTACCTGTTACTATACCTTGTGTTTCTCCCTCCATCCTTCCATGTTTTTTTTTTTTTTCCTTCTCCTTATTTTTTCCAGCTTCCTGGCAGAGTGAATGGAGGCCTCCTGAATCTCAAGCCCCACTAGCACAGCCTGCCCACTCTCCTAGGTTTCTGCATCTCTCTGAACCCAGACAGCCTGCAGTGCTGCAGAAAAAGCCCACAGAGACGCCATGTAATGCTGCTCTGCCTTTAATCCAACTCAAGCCTGACAGTCGTTCATTTTTTCTGTTTAATATCTCAACACAGCGCCTCCCCTCCTGCGCTAACATTTGATTTACCAATATGTAGCTTTCAGACATCCTCCTTACTGACTCAGCATTTAGATGAGTTTGGATGAAATATAGAATTCCACACCCATTTTATCTCGTCTGACAGTGCCCAAGCTTTAATTGAACTCAGATGTGTTCACATGCTGCATGATTTAATTGACTGTAAGCAGTTGGTGTGGATTAAACATTATATAGACTGATCCTACATGAGAGCAATCTCCCTGATAACTTAAAGGGTGAATCTGGTAATATTCTATACCTCTCTTCTTGTCAACACAACTCATGTGCTGAGCCAAACCGACAATGCATTGACATGCATTGACATACTAACAAGCATCGTATGTGTACCCAATGGGCCCTATTTTAACAGGTGCGTTTAGGGCGTGTACGAATCCACTTTACGACTCCAACGGCGGAAAAAAGAGTCCGGGCGCATGTTTCAAAAGGGTTGTACTTAGTGTCTTCATTAATCAGAGGTGTGTTTTGGCCGTAACATGCAATAAAATCAGAGTGTCATCTCCCATTCCCTTTAAAAGCCAGGTGCGTTTGGACCTTAGCGCATTGCTATTATGATGGAGGATTTGCTAAGCAGGAAGGAGAGATGTTCAGGAGAAGAAACTAATCTGCTCGCGCCAGTAACCATAATAAAATGTAATAAAATCTTTTAGATATACACAATAATACCATTACACATTGTAATATTTGTTGCATAGTTGCATGGTTGTGTGTCTTGCTGTGTGTGTAACAAGCATAGTGTGCGCGCTGTGCTAGAGCCTAGGCGCATTTTACTAATGTGCTGTTAAAATAATGAAATTGACTTCAGACCAGGTTTTTGTTGGTCAATGGCGCAATCACTTTCCGCTGCCTCAAGATAGCAATACGCCATGAATGCACCTGAACACACCTCCCTGTAAGACCAGCACACCCATGGGCGCAAATATGGGCGCAGCAGCATTTGCTATTTAAACGACTGGGGCGCTGGACGGAAACTGACAACTGTGTTTGTCTTAAACCAGCAAAGACAACTTGCGTCGGGCTTTGCGCTGCGCCGGGTGCAAGATAGGACCCAAAGCCTGATATGATGATTGTTGTCCAAAAAGAGTGACAGTTTGGGTTTATTTTGTTTCAATCCCACACACACACTGTCCTGTTGCTTGAGCACCAAATGTGGATTAATCCGCCGCTGAAAATAGTCCCCAACAAATGCACTATTTCCTCCTGTTTGAGTAACACTTGCTAAAAAAGAAATCTTGAAAGAATGCTTTTTATTGGTCTTTTCTTTACTTAATGTATGTGTCGTTGATATTCCACCTTCCATTCCCTCTACTCTTCCCTCTTTCTTCTCCTCCTTCCCATCATCCCTCTGCCCCATTGTGTTTCCTCTCTGTCAGCGTTATTCTCTCTGCCAGTCACTGGTCAGTCTTTGGAGCAGAAGCCTCAGGGAGGGTCTGGATTTGTTACTTCCTGGAGACCCCAGGTCACCCCTACAGTAGAGATGCCCTCATCTTCTCCTTTAAATCCTTCCTCTGCTCTCCCGCTCTTTGGGTCTCCTCCTCCTCCTCAGCCTCATTTAATCCAAACTGCCATAATCTCTATCAGTGACCAAGATGCAGGTACAGAATAAAAAAGGAGTAACATTGTTCCTGCTTGATTACAATTAGCATCAACACTAAGTGACTAAACCCCACCAATACAGTATATAAGCACACGTCTCCCCCTGCTGGTTGATTTCATTAAAGCAGCTAAACACTTGATTCCACAGGTAAAACTATACACTGTTTATGCTGTGCTAGTGTGGTGGCGAATGAACATCGACTTTCAGCTTCTTCTGTATAATCTCGTCTATGTTTTTTTTCTTTTTGTTTTAGAATTCAAAAGACAGCTGAGCACCCTGAGTGAAGAGGATAACCAGTGTACAACCGCTACAAGTGAGTGTGAACACAAAATAAGTAGAACAGGGCTACATTTATACTACTGTGTTTTTGGGTTTATATTACAGACAGTACGTTTACACCTCGCGTTCACACTACTCCGGCGTTCCCGAGCTCCTAAAACGGAGAGATTTGGAAACAGTGATAACCCTCCATAGTCTCTTCTGCAACTTAAAGCTACTACCATGGCAACTACCAACCGCGCGGAGTATACATGCTGCTTCCTGTTTACACAGGCACACGCATGCCCAGTATAGGGCTGCACAATTAATCACAATTTTATTGAAATCGCAATATGGACTAGTGCAATATCCAAATTGCAGATATTTGTTAATGGCAAAATATGTGTCAAACCATTCTGAATGAAGTGCTGTGGTGCTGCAGAGACGTCCCGACCTACAAATCCTATCATACAGACTAAAGAAAACATCTTTGTTTGGTACAGATCCTCGCAAAAATCACACTATAATCATTTACATTTTTTAAGATTCAATATTAGTCAATGAAAATGAGAATAATGATACAAACATGATCATTCCTTTCAATATCGCGAATCATATTGCAATTGCAATATCAGTCAAAATAATCACAATTAGATATTTTCCTCATATCGTGCATACGCATATGGTCATGAGACATGCGTTTTGGGCGTGTTAGTATAAACAGAGATTATTTCTGCTACGGGGGCTAAAACTCTTTTTTTTTTTGGCACAAACCACCGCTTAAAGGGTAACTACCGTTTTTTTCAACCTGGACCCTATTTCCCTATGTTTTTGTGTCTAAGTGACTGATGGGAACAACAATCTTTGACATTGGTCCAGTATTAAGCGAGATTGTTGCAGTTGGTAGCGGCGAAACAAGCTACAATGTAAGTTAATAGGACAACTGTCAAGCTTGTATTTACCTTCATAAAAGTGCACGTTTTGCCGCTGACAGGCTCAGATTAATATTGTAAGTGTCTGACAACATTATGGAAAGGATTTCTAAGGAGGTCGACCTTTCTGTTAAAGAGTAAGATCCTTTTTTTTAAACATAAAAAATTGCATTCGTTAAAGCCACCAGACTCAATGTAAACAGTAATTTTAGCATCGTAAAATACACTTCATTCAAAGTCGACAGAAACAAATTAAACTATGAAAAGCCGTTTTGGGTCGTCTTTCCTCTTATCCAACCATCACAACTCTAGTTTTGATTGAAATAAACACATAGTTTACCGATTTACATGTGAAAATATGTTGGCTCTATACACGCTTAAAGTATTGTTTTTTTTAAATGGAGTCTGGTGGGTTTAGCGCTAGCGACCTCAGAGCTGTTTCTGGTTAAACAGAACGGTCTCAAAGAGGTTTTAAAGGTCTATCTCTGAAGGGATCCTTTCCATAATGTTGTCAGACACTTAGAATAATAATCTGAGCCTGTCAGGGGCAAAACGAGCACTTTAGTGAAGGTAAATACAAGCTGGGCAATCGCCCTATTAACTTACATTGTAGCTTGTTACGTTGATGCCGACTGCAGCAATCTTGCCTAATACTGGACCAATGTCAAAGATTGTTGTTCCCATGAAAAAAATGGTAGTTACCCTTTAAAAACCAAAACATAGTAGTGTACTGTAAAAAACCTAAGTGACACCTATATGCAATGACTACACGGCTTACTTTATATGACTTTATGTTGTTCAGCAACTGATCCCAGAGCGCCGGCCAGCCGGAGGCCAACGTCGTCCAGGGCTTCAGAGCAGAGAAGAGACGCACATTTTGGAATCGAGGTTGTTAAGGCATCAGCAGGGTGAGTACATATAAAAGCTTGCCTTTCATCAGGTTTGGTGTCTTTTAATATAAGGTGTGGTTGGCATGGCTCTAAAGCAATAACCCTCCCCACCCCTGAGATACTCCAACACTGTTCATGGCATCAATGTATGTTGTCAGATGTATTACGTGAGTTGTAAGAATGTAGAGATTTAAGCATGGATGTTTATTTGTGACATTGGAAGAAGCAGTTTTGTCATAACTGTGGAGAAAATGTGATGGGGTTGAAACGGCTTGATAAAGCTAGTAAGAGAACCTTGATTTGGCATTGTTTTGTCAACGTTCACACTTCAGGGCTTCTCAAAATCATTTAGCACAACATATCTAACAAGCAGGATAGTGACAAACACAAGAGCAACAAATTAGAATGAAAAAAACAGAAGCTAGATCAACAAAAGACAAACTGATCTTTGTCAAAAGTGATCTACTGTTCAGTGAGTCTTGAGAAGATTTTTAACAGAGGTGAAAACTATTTTAAAGATAAGGCGACACACAAATATTCTGAGTCTTCATTTTAAGCCAAGGTCTAGGAATATCCAGTAAACACTGGGTAACCCAACTGAGATTTTACTAATATATGGAAATTTACTGAGGGCCTTCACCATGTCGTGCCTGATAGGTAAAAAAATAGTATAATCTTTAGGAAGGTATGATTGCATTTCTTCAATCAATCAATCAATTTTATTTGGCACATGAAATCGTCGAGGTACAGTTCCAGTGAAATGTGACCCCATCAGCTTCTTCAACTTCATCATAAAGCAGAAGTGGCCGTGAGATCGGCACACAGAAAAAGAGTCACTCGATTGAATGGCACCGCCACTCCAGGATCCAGCTCTCGTTGAAAGGACGCCACAGCTCCCGACACCCTCCTGGAAACCCACGGAGGCCTTCCAGCCCACCGTCCGACGCCTGCAAACTGGCTAGCAGGATGGCGAGCAGAGAAGTCACATTTGGTGTTCAGTTCCTCCACGCTTGCCTCGGTAGCTCCTCTGGATATGAATCAAGAACACCCAGACCTATGGCAGTTAACAACACACATGCTGCAGGGTCTTTTGAGCAATCTTAGGGCCGATAATAAGAAAATATATGGGGACATGAAGCCTCTCATAGTCTGAGTTCAGAGACAGTTCAGGTGAGTGCAGTCTGCATAAATGCCGAATGATATATGAAGCTTCAGTTGGTGATTTCCTGGTACATAAAATACTGTACAAATACTTTCAACAACCACTGTGAACACGGAAGGGGTTTAGTGTGAAAAAAATGTGGCTGGTTGCTGCTCGTATGTTTCCTTTCAACAGTGCACGGCATTTATACATTTCAGTGTGTGAAATTGAACTCAATTACTGGTTGTCATTTCGCTGAGCAATGAAACTACACTTTGTTTTGCCTGTCACATCATGACAACTGACTGGGATTGATTGTGTTGATTATTTGAACAAGTCGAAAAACAAAATATGCCTGGAAATGTCAAAGCACATTGCTGCTACGTGTATTTAACAGTGTTAGAGTATTTAGGGGTCGATTTTTCCTTCAGCAATTTTCTAACGTTAATCGCACTGCATGTATGTTACTGATAACAACCTTTGCTGTGTAATCATACATGGCAACAAATATTTGCACAGAACAATATGTTGTGGTCTATTCAATACTTACATTTGGCAACTGAAGTACATGGGTCTATATTTTATTCAAAGCCAAAGAAGATCTGCAGTGACGATATAATGTGTTAAGAAAGATATAGTCTGTTATTTTTGATACAGCCTTTTCTGTCTACATGGGTTTATGTTGCTAGACCCTACAGTACTTTGACAAACGTTATTTACTGTTTTAAACCAGACCAGACCACAACCAGGCTTCTATCTATGTAGGAGTGGACAGCCCCCACAGTACAGTATGTAGTTTTTCTATTTTTGCAGACTGCAGTGTTACAGGGATGTCAGCTCCAGGCTCTTCGAGCTATTTGTTTGCCAAAGAATGCCTCTGAAGGCTGGGCATAGATGAGGTTAGTGATGATTTTTCATCATGATTCATCCCAGTAATTGTTGGCAATGTTCCACAACCTTGGTCAATACTGAAGTTCAGCAGAGAATACTTTGTACAGGGAAGGTCAGTACCTGAGATTCTCCAGGCAGACCATTTTTCTTGGGGTTTGGTATACCAATAAGGGACAATACTTTGAATACAAGATTGTAAGCCTGAGCAGACAGTAAATTATATGAAATAAAGTTGAGCAATATTGTTTATATAATCATTGAATCAAATGCCTCCCTGTACTGTGAAGGACTTTCTAGTAGCATGTTTTTCGCGTGCCTTTGCAATTAACTGGTTAGGCTTGGATTAGCAGCTTTGTCTTTTAAGGATTTTTTTGGGGGCATTTTAGGCCTTTATTTCCACAGGACAGATGAAGACGTGAAAGGGGAGAGAGGTGGGAATGACATGCAGCAAAGGGCCAGAGGTCAGAGTTGAACCCGCAGCCGCTGCGTCAAGGAGTAAACCTCTAGATATGTGTGCTTGCTCTACCAACTGAGCTAACCTGGCCACAGCAGCTTTGGCTTTTGATACTTCATCTGACAAACAAAATTCCCCACTTTTTGGCCAAAAATCTATTTAAATTTTCTTGCAATGCAGATTCACATGTCTTAGCCTACTACAGATCTCATTTAGATATAAAAAATCCGTAAATATTTCTTTGTTTTCACTGTAAAATCTGGTAAAGCAAGACTCTGGTGCCCTCTGTTCAGCAGCTTCTACTGTTTATAATTTTGTGGCTATGTTTTAGCTGCTTATCCTGCTGCTTGTTCAGCTGCGCATGAAATTACCTAGCACATGGGATTTTTAAAAGGATTCTTTTTTTGTTGAAATATAAACAAAAGTAACTTAGTCAAAGTCATGTTGATGTAGCAAGTGTTATGTGATCTGGCAGTGTTGTTTCAATGTATTACTTTAAAAGGCTGCTGCTTCTTGGCAAGACCTGGTAATTTCTTCCGTGATTTCTCACAAAACGCTTGTTTGGTTCATGACTTTGGTTTGAATCTCCTGTTGTACATTTCTGCTATTTATCATTTCTGTAGTTTCATGTTACATTGCTCATTTACTTACGTATGCTGTTCAGTGGAATTCTGCAAAATATGGCCAGATATGGAAGACTTTCCTTCCTGCATAACAGCATAACTCTGATCTTCATTTGTTTGTCCCTCAGACTTGAAAGCATGGCCTCACTTCTGCCCTTTAGCCCCAGAACGACCGTAGACCCAGGGCTAAAATATTTTGAGATGCCAAAAACACAGATGGATCAAACAGAATCAAGGCCAACAAGGACATTCCCTAACATCCAGCCAACATTTCCTCCCTTCACTTCTGCACCTAAGCAAAACCCAGATTTTCAAGATCAATGCAGATCTGCTTCAGTCAAGGAGCTTCTGGTTAAACCAAGAAGTCACATGTCCACAATGTCCATTCAGTTAGGGGATTTAATAGCACAACCAGAGCCTGTTCAACATATACCTCTTTCTCCTACCAACCCCCAACCTACTTCCAGATCACTCCAGGGACCTTCGTTGCACTTGCCTCAAATGGCTAGAATTGACACAAAACCGATAGGAAGGATAGGAGTGGCCCATAAAAAAGAAACTTTAACTATGGATTTGGGGTAAGTGTAGTATGGTGCTCTGTCAATTAAATCCTGATTCTATAATCTCCAAAATACTTCTAAGTTCAATGTTAATAATTGCAATGCAAAATGAAATCATGATGATTAAAGAAAAGTAGATTTAGTTCAGGCAGTTTTGACAGCGTTCTAAAGCACTCCAGCCTTTTTGTTCTGACATCAATCTTTGGTTTACTTTACTCCTTTAGAAATGAGAGTGTGGCTTTCTCAGTGTCATCTTGTGTCAGAGACGCCAATTCTGCTTTTCCTCCAATTGTGATGGACGAAACACCTGAAGCTCAGTCTGGAGAACAGCCCATTGCAAAAAACCTACAGTGGGAGAACCTTCAAAAAGACACTCAAAAAATAAGCCCTGCTGTTCCAATACCCATTATGGATAAGAAAACCATATGCAACATGACTGCCTCAGACAAAGTCACTTCAAGATTGGACTCTGATTTTGGGTTTCTCTCAGCACAGCAGGCCACAACAGACACTTTATCAAAGCAAAGAGAAAAAATTAAAGTGGATTTTTCATCGTCTTCCACAAAATGCTTTGATGTGCATGGTTTGGACCCAGAACATTGTATGGAGAAAGGGAGTACTGAAAATGTGGCTTCTGTGGATGAAAGACTACTGTGTGAAAGAGATAGGAGAGTTGCACAGGAACTTGTGTTGCCAAGCTCTGCAGTCGGTATAAAAGAAAAGCGTGTCTACACATCTAAGGTGGAACTTTTTCCATTGAGTACAACAGGGATTGCTATTTCTCATTCACCGTCCACTTCACAGCCTAAAGTTCAGATTGAAGAACCAGTGGGGGTGCCAAGGATGATTAAGTCACAATCAAGCTGCCCACAATATTCCAAGATTCCTGGCATGCCATCTTTACATCAGTCTCAAGTTATAGCTTGGTTCGATGATAGGTTATTGTTTCAGAAGTTACCCAGCAACAGATTTCCTTTACTCCTGTATTCAGATTATGTTGGTTCCATTTCTGAGGGTAGTGCAGGAATTGCCAAAATGGTGGACTTAACACCCTCCTGCTCCAGGTCTGCCAGTATTCCTGGATTTCCATCTGCTTTGAAACGTGAGCCCAATATGACTTGTCTTTTACCTACATGTCCCAGAATTAGCAGGATTCCAGGATTAGCTTCTGCCGGATCAGTGACCGGATATGAAAAGAGTGTTTGGGACAGATGTTCTCTGTGGAAGAAACCATTGCCGATAAAAGAAGCATTTGCTTCATACATGCCTTGTGTTCAGAAAGAAGCTGTTAGTGATACTAATATCATTAAAGGCATGGTGGCCATGTTACCAACATGTTCTAGAAAGGCCAGTGTTCCAGGGTTTCCTTCTGCACCATTACAGAAGGCTTCAGATACTCTAAGTACACCCCAGAAGCTGTTGCCAGGTATCGTCAGTCTTCTACCAATATGCCCTAAACAGACCCAAACTCCTGGTATGCCATCTCAAGATCAAAACAATGCAGAGAACAAAGATTGGCATGCCCTGGGGCGATTAATTACCAATAGACCAGAAAAGAAAACACAAGCTTACATTGGTCAGTGGATACCGAAAGACACAGAAAACCCTAAAGATATGGTAGATATGTTGATAAGTTGTCCACAAAAAGCCAAAGTTTTTGGCTTACCCTCTGCTCCACGACAAGAACCCAGTATGGTTAATGTAATGCCTTCATGCCCCATACATAGTCGAGTCCCTGGTTTGCCTTCAAAGACTAGACAAAAACTTTGTTTGTCCAGCTGCAATGAATGGTTTGCTTCTAAAAGCTTACAGTGCAAGAGCCCATTTATCAAAAAGGAAGTCCAGATTGTAAATGCAGTTTTGCGTTTTGATAAGAACACTGCTGAAAGTATGAGTGCAATATTACCCTCTTGTGCTAAGAATGCTAGTGTATCAGGGTTTCCCTCTGCCCTGACACCAACATTAGCAGATGGCCCAACTATGGTGAATGTATTGCCTAGTTGTACAAAGGAATCTAGAGTTCCTGGAATGCCACTTAGAGACACAAGCAAACAATTAGTGTGGATAATGGAAAGTAAGTCGCTGCTAGTCCCTAGGGAGAAGTCTACAGTTACATTACATTTACAGAATCTTAATGTGTTCTATTCTGATTGTGATATGATCAAAAATATGGTATCAATTTTGCCCTCCTGCCCACGGACAGCCTGTTTACCAGGCTTTCCATCAGTACCATGTCAGGTGTTGGCAGATATACCAAGTATGATCAATCTTCTGCCTACTTCTCCAAGACATTCCAGAGTATGTGGAATACCCTCTAGATTCCACAGTGAGTCTCATGAGTCAGAATGGAGTCTAAACAAAAGGCCAATATGGAAAAGGCCATTAACAAACCCAGGAAAACTTTTAGTAATACATGACCCTAAGATATATTTAAGAGAAAAGGCAGTGGCTACAATTATGGTATCAATGTTGCCACCTTGTCCAAAACACTCATATATTCCTGGAATTCCCTCTAAGGCACGAGAGAGACCAGTGGAAGCTGTGACGAAAGAGGCTCTGAGCATGTTAAAATCCTTAGCCACTTTCCCAGAAAACAGTAAAATTCCAGGTCTACCTGCAAAGTATAGTGCAAAAGCTTCTCATGGCTGGTATATGGACAGGGATGAGGTTTGGAAAAACCCATTCAATATAAGGTATTGCGTTGTTAACCAAGATTTTCCAGTTAAGGAAATGTCAAGTAGGGAGAAAGAAGTAATGCTGAGTATGCTTCTATCATGTCCACGACAAGCCTTGAACCCTGGATTTCCTTCTGCTCCACGACCCCAAGCTGTTGATGTTAGTGTGGGAAAAAATCCAGACATGGTACAGTTGCTGCAATGTTGCCCAAGACAGTCAAGTATAATTGGTTTCCCCTCCAGAATGTCAATTATTTCCCATTCTAAAGTAGGGGGCTGGCCGGTGGTAAATATGCAAGACTGCTGCCAAATTTACCCAAAGTATAGTTCTTCTCACAAAGATATAGCAATGGCAAGTATTTCTCTTGAACCTTCTTGTCCAAACATTTCTCTCAGTTCTGGTTTCACAGCAGTTTCACCGCCTGACATAGACCGGCTTCCGAATATGGTAAATATAGTGCCATCTTGCCCAAAGAAAGCTTCTGTTCTTGGGGTAACATCAACACATGTGCACCATTCAGAACAGGGGTGGCCAGGAACAAAAATAATTGGAAAGGAAAGTGAAAACCTTAAAAGTCAACAGCTGTCACTGGAAGAACATTCTCTCTGTAATGTTTCTGTCAGAGAGAAATCCATGCAGTTCATATTCCCAAGCCAAGATGTACCAGAACATCTACAACAAAGAATGACAATTGAGTCATTAACCTGTCCCGTCGAGGCTATTGTCAAAGATTTACCATCGTCAAATTCTCAAATCCAAGTGGACCAGCGATCCTCTGTCGTTAATGGGATTGAGATGTTATGGGATGAGGCCAGTCCAACCAGATTAGATCTTGACACAAAGAAAACTAAATCTGATGTGTGCTCAGCTTTGGAGAGACATAAAGATGAACGGGGCTTTTGGATACCGATTGAGGCTGAAGAAATAGCTGTTCTCGAAAAAGGGTGAGTGAGTTGGAGAGTGGAAGTTTGAGTTCTCTATGTGATGTCAGCGGGTTAGATTTGAAACATATGCTTGTCAATTCTGTTTTCAGAAACTTGCATTGCAGAATGTGGCACTCCATTCCTGACATGCCATTGTTCTTGAGTGTTAGGAAGAGGTGGGTTGCCTTGGTTTGCACAGTGATGCAGTGATGCATTTCTACAATAATGCATTTGCTTTATCTCAACACCATTTGACTGCACAATTTGCATTTGTTGTGTGTCAAACATTCTGTTGCTTTGAGTTATTCTGTTTTTCACCAAACTTTTAGTTATTTCCCACTTGTACCTTGTCATTGTTTCAGCCCCTGGGGTCAAAAGGATATTCAAGAAACACAAATATCAATGTTTGAGAAGGTCAAAGAAGTAGAGACTGCTGTAGTCACTGTGAAAGGTCATGGTTCCATGCCCTTAGAAGAGTCAAATAAAACAATGTCAATAGACATCATTACTACTACATGTTATGACAGTGTGGATGAAAAGTGCATTAGATACTCTGAGAGTGGGTAAGTATGAGAGAGGCTAATACATAGGCACTTGTCAGTTTGATCTAGGCGTAGTGATATGTGTTGCATGGTTTTAAGTAATAATGTCCTCTTTAGGTAGCTTAAATTCTTCGCCTTTCATTGTCAAATTGTATCGCTAGTGATAGTTAGCAAAATGGTTTACCATTGAGGGTTCAAGCAGTGTAGCGTGACCGGGACTTTGTATATCTGTATACACGTTATATTATATATGGGCGCCCGCTCTACCAACTGAGCTATCCGGGAGCCCTACAAATAATTTTTTAAATATTTCAGTCTTCTGAACTGTGGCAGTTTTATTTTGTGTGAAATTTAAGGAAAAAAAAAAAAACCTCGATATACCTCGAAAACTGACAATCTATGGTCTTTATACCTATACTAAACTGTACTGTTTTATGTGTAAAGTGGGAGGAAAGGGGCACCGTAGGGCACCACATTGTGTTTATCCGGGTCTGATTAGAGGAATATACTTTGAGGAATACTTCTGTTGAATTATTGGATGTTTTTCACTCTGTAATAACACTGGCTTTACTGCACTGGCTGTTTTTACTGTATTTAACCTAAGAAAATGCTGTGGCATGATGTTTTTGCAGTGCAGGTTTTTGGCTCTAGTGGTGGGTCGTTTTAATACAGGCTGTTTGGAGTGAATAGCATTTGTTGAAATAGCATGCATGAGAGTAAAATACCTATTTTAAGAAAGCTGAGTAGTTGTATCCAATTTTGCTATCATACTGTATGAAAAATAGTTGATACTATACTGTGAAGACCTGATTACTTTCTCACTAATTGATTTAGGTACACTGTAGCAGGCTTGCATTGTATTGTGAGGAAAATATGTAGAATTACAATGTAGCTAATGGGATGGCATCTTACAACAGTAAAGCTTGACTATAACTTTGTATTTACCTTCTCTTTAGACATGAAAACATGGTTTCGCTACAGCCATCATGCACAATTGTTGCTGGTGCAGAAGAACTCGCATCCCAAACCCAAATAAAGAATGCTGAGCAGCAGTTAAAGAAACATCCATCAAACAAGACCATACTATGGGAGGAGCTTCCAAAGGCCAATACAATAACATATCCTACACAAAAGACTATAATATGGGAGGAGCTACCAAAGGTATCTACAGAGGTAACTAGAAGATCAGAGGAAGAAATGGAAATGGCCAGTCTCCCTTCCATGATGTTAGACACTGGTGATGGAATAAAGACAAATACAGAAGCTGGGATTGCAGATTTATTGCCAATGTGGCCAACAGTTAGCACCCTATTTGAATTCACTGCTACTGCTAAACAAATAGACGAATGCCTACTGGACAGCAAGTCTACTTGGGATACTCCATCAAGGGATAATGAATTAGTGGATGAAAAGTCTTCCCCCCCTCGCGTGGATGAAAAGTCTTCCCCCCCTCGCGCACAATGTGTGCCATATTATGTGAAGCCTGAAATTGAGTATAAACAGTACACTTTCTTGGAAGCCTGCCCAGGTGTGACAAACATTGCTGGCATGTCGTCCAAATTGCCCGTAAAAGACAAACACTGGCTTATAGATCAAAAGCCAATCTGGGAGAAACAATCAAAAACTAAGGAAATATTACTGACGGATGCATCAAAGGATGATGAAAAGAACAAGAAGGAAATGGTTTTACTGGTACCCTCTTGTCCCAGAGAGGCCAGAAATCCAGGGTTCCCTTCTGTACCACAATACAGTGGACCACCAAATGTGGTGAATATGTGTCCCGGTTGTCCAAGTGTATCCAATATACCTGGTTCACCATCTACCCATGAAGCCAATAACAGATTTTTGGTATCTCAACAGGAACCACTTTTGGAGAAGAAAATAAAAACTGAAGTTGTTGTCATGACAGTGTCACCAAAAGAGAAGGATGAAATGGAAATTGGAGCTTTGGTACCAACTTGCCCAAAATATTCTTGCATAGCAGGCACCCCCTCAATTCCACAACCTACTGTAGCACTTCATGGATCAGATATGATCAGCCTTTCAAGCTCTTGCCCCAAAACCTCTTGCATTGAAGGTATTCCATCATTAATGGAACATTTCAGCAACATCTGGGCTACAGATTACACACCCTTAGGGGTTAAACAGCCAAAAAGCAACGCAGTCATGATTGAAGAGAGACCTCACAATGATGACATGGGGGCCATGTCAGCTTTAGCCCCAACTTGTCCAAAACAAGCTTGTATCCCTGGATTTCCATCTGCTCTGGAACCTACAGTAAGTAATAATGCATTTAGTAGGGTCAATCTCCTTCCATCCTGCCCGGCCTCCTCAAGTATGGCTGGTTTTCCTTCAATACAGAAAGCTGACGGCAAAGACTGGAACACTATTCATCAACCATTATGGGAACAGGAAAATAAAAAAGAGTCTGTTTTACTACTGGAGTACGATAAAATCGGCAAAGACATGAAAGGAGTTGTGTCTCTTGCACCTAGTTGCCCAAGAGAATCGCTCATCTCTGGCTGTCCCTCTTTACCGAAATCCAGAATGATTAATGCTGTTGACAAGACAAATATGATCAATCTTTCAAGCTCATGCTCAAAAGTGTCACAAATACCAGGATTTCCATCATCTCATAATTCAAAAGAGTGGACACAGAGCAGGGAATCACTATTTGAACCAAGATTGAAAGACAAGCAGGTGTCATCAATAGACAGATGTCAAGGAGATAAGAGAGCAATGAAAGCAATGTTTTTTCTTGTACCATCCTGTCCAAAAGAGGCACGGACGCCAGGATTTCCTTCTCATCCAAATCCCCTAACTGTGTATAGTGCACAGAATATTATCAGCCTTTTTACATTGTGCTCGCAAGTTTCCAAAATTCCTGGATTCCCATCAGTTGATGGGAATAGGAGTGTAGGATGGGTAACAGAAAAGGGTTCATTGCTGAAGAGGCTACCGAAGAAGACAGTCATATTTGACACATCAAATGACAACAAAAAGATAATGAAGAATATGGTTTCATGTGTACCATCCTGTCCTAAAGTGTCAAGCATCCCTGGTTTCCCATCTATTCCGAATCCCAAAATGGTGTATTATGGCCAAAATGTAGTCAACCTCCTTCCTTTGTGCCCCCTTGTTTCTATCATACCTGGATTTCCATCGGTTGAAGGGCACAGGGAAGAGGGATGGGGTACTGAACTGGTTTCACTGATGCACAGACCACAAAAGAACAATCTGTTTAGGATTGACAGCTCGCCAATTAACATAGACGAACCAAGCAACATGCTTGCTTTAGTTCCTTCTTGCCCAGGAGCATCAAAGATTCCAGGCTTCCCATCTGTCCCGCAATACAATATGCTAAGGATTGTACCTATTTGCACCAAAGTATCCAGTCTCCCTGGATTTGCATCGTTTGAAGGGGCCTCAAAATTCCAATGGCTTTTTAAAACACCCACTTTGTGTGATAAGCCACTAAAGGAAACTGTTTTTGTGATACACCTTCCATATCAAGACAAAGAAACTGCGAAGACAATGTTTGCTTTAGCGCCATCTTGCCCAGAAGCACCCAGGGTCCCAGGGTTCCCCTCTGCATCTCAAACCAAATCAGAGATTGAACCCAATATCATACGTTTTGTACCTTGCTGCTCTAGTGCTTCAAATCTCAAAGGGTTTGCATCCATGACTACAATTCCAAGCACAGGGTGGATAAATGAAACAAAACCAATTTTAATAAAGCCTCAGGAGAAGAGGGCACACATGATTTTGTCACTTGCTGGACAGGACCAGCTATATTGCTACAACACGAAAGGCATGGTGAAATTAGTGACATCCTGCCCAAAAGAGGCCAGAGTATGTGGTTTTCCTTCTGCTCAAGTTGTAAACAGACCGCCAAACATGGTCAGCTTATACACATCTGCTCCATGTGTTTCATGTATCCCAGGTTTTCCATCAGCAAGGATGCTTAGCTCTGAATGTACAAATATACAACCTAGGACAACACACAAGTCCCTGTTAAAGAAGCTGCAGGATGAGAAGATTTCTGTCATAGCAAAGTTCCCAGCCAAAGACAAACATGATCAAGATGAAATGAAGTACATGGTAGCATTGGCTCCATCATGTCCACATTTGACTCGAATCCCTGGGCTCCCCAGCATTTTACAATTGAATCCAACAGAGAATAAAACAATGACTATTCCAGGCCCTTGTTCTACTGAGAAGCATACATCACAAGAATTGCCTCATGCGCAGTCAACTCAGTCATATCTCAAAGACCCAAGAATGCCTGGTGTTCCATCCACATCTATTCGCCTCACCAGCACAGCACTTGCATATGGTGAGACATTCACAGTGTGAAGATTGAGTTCACATTCACCTTTCTTTGTCTTGTTTCTTTACATGTATTTTACTATGTTTGCTTTTATGACAGAGGAGAAAGTCAAAGGCAGTGCAAAGCAAAACATAGACTGTTTTGTAGATAACGGGTAAGTAGAAGAGCCTGGTGTTCTTGCATTGTTTGCTGTGAAAGGGGTCACTTTAGTGCTTGCCTAACACAGACTGTTTGGACCAATTAACGGTAGCTTTAGTAACTTGATAATACAGTGAATGGTACATTTCAGCATCTCTGTGAAGGCTGTATTTCATTACATTTTTCATTGTGTTGCTGCCTGAGTTCTGTGGATCACGCCTTAAACGGCTTTGTTTCTGGGTCCTCAGCAAATCCCATATAGAGAGGATAGTAGGGGAGGAAGCCCTAACAGGGAAGAGACCATTGGACACATCAGAGCCAGCGGGAGTCTTGGGTTGGGAAGTTTTGGAGGCAGAGGGAACAATTACAGAAAAAAAGGCAAAATCCTCTTTGCCAGCAAAAGAGGAAGATGCATCAGGATTAGTACATGCTATTGTGGGTGTTTTCCATAAAGGGTAAGTGTAAGAATGGTCTGAAACTAATAGTGTGAAGCATGCAACATCGATTATTTGTAACCCTAAATGAAGATATTTCATCCTCCACTTTATCATACATCAAGCTCATTTATTTTTAAAATATAGATTTTGACATTTTAAAGTTTGGGGTAAAGTAAAAACTGGACTGCATTTGCATGGATTCTTTTTACTTTCTCCAATGCTGACTGGTTTCTATAGTTAGCTATATGTTTATTGAAACCATTGTTTTTGCATGGTTCCAGGTTACACTCACTCACTACAGTATCCATGTCTCACAGTTATGAAACAGTAGCGTCCATGTTGGGGCCTTCTAGCTCTACTTTAGCTGAGGTGGAGCACCAACCCAAGGCTGCCTTTTCTATGGATCTGAAAGACACGACACTGACCCCTTCAGATAAGTTTTCAACACATTTTGCGGATAACACTACTACCATACAGAAGATAGAGGGCCAGTTTGATGAAATTCAAACCAAAGATAACATTGAATTTCCATTAATTGCTGAGCCTTACATGTGGGACTTGTTAGGGGATCCATCAGCGTCTCCATCACCAACTACCAAAAGTGATGATAGGTTTTTGGTTTGTGCAAGTATGAAGAAATGGCCACCGCTGACAGAGGCAGATATCACTGAAATATCAAAGGAAGATAGTGAACAAGTAACGGAACAAAAGGCTCCTCTTGATCAATGGCTCACAAAGGAGAGGCCACTCACAGGGCAGGATTCTGTTCAAACATCAGTATACATTGAAAGTTTGTTAGCAAGGCACCAGACTGAGACGGAACAGGATGAGGGTAGAACCGTGTCAACTTCTTTACAACTGGATAAAGGGTGAGTGGGGGTGGACAATGACCCTGTTAAGTGTTTGGATGCATGGTGTGATAGTGTACATGTTCTGCATTTTTGGCGATAAAATTGTCTCTAGTTCTGCTTATTGTGATGGTCGACTATTTTGTAATGACTGTAAAGATTGGAATTGTGATGTGGAATGGTAATGTTGCTTTTTTTATCACGTTTTACATGGCGTTTTAAACTTAAGGCAACTTTGTCTTTGTCTTGTGTCTCCATTTGTTTTGTTTGTTTTATGTCTGCAACCGTGTTAATTGTGCTGCTGCGTGTAATGGCCAGGACACTCTTGAAAAAGAGATTTTTAATCTCAGTGAGTTTTATACCTGGTTAAATAAAGGTTAAATAAAAAAAGTGTCTTTTATTTGCTGCTGTTTCTGCTGTGCTCTCTGTGTTTTAATGACAGAGTGCATGTAGACAAGTAAAGCAAAAATAAGTGATTGTGAGTTTTGTTTAACAATGTGTCATTTTGTTTGCTGGTTGGAGATGGGGTGCATGGTACAACTATATGACAGAGTAAAGAACAGCAAATTCTGAAGCTTGTCCTTTCTTTTCCTTAAGCCACCAACAAACAAACATAGAAGACATTTCTGCCACTTCCCTGGAGCCTACAACAAATGAGTCACTGACAGATGCCAATGTACATGGAGAGATACTCATGGACAAACCCTCAGACCCACCAGCTATACAAGCTATATCTGTCCCTCAGCGAGGCAGAAAGCCCAGGAGAAAAGTTCCAGAACCTCAACAGAAAGGGTGTGATAATGAAAAAGACACTGTTCCATTACGACCACTCAGAAGGAAGGATAGTTTAACACCAGACCACAAACAAAAATCTGATGGTTTGTCAGTCAAACCCCTCCCTGAAGTTGTTTCAGTCCAGTCTGTAAAAAAAGATGCTACTGGTGAGATACAACCTGCCACTGCCCCGTCTTGCAACATGATGAAAGAAGACAGTAGCGTTCCTCTTGGTGTACCTCAGAATGATCATGCCCAAGAAAGTGTTATTGCTCGAGTAACCCCATACACAGGTGACCATAGACAAAAAAGTGAAGTTGAATCTGTGCAAATATCCGTGGATGTTGTTGTGCCTCCTCGTGTGAAAAAAAGAGATGGCAGTTTGCCTCCTGAAACTCCACAGAATACTGCCCCTTGCAAGCCTCAGAGGAGAAAAGACAGCGGCTCCAGACATACATCTGTTACAAAAGCTAATGGCCAACAAGATTTGAAAGTCAGTTCTGCTTTGAAAACTACGGATCCTGTTCCTCCTGAACCTTGCGAGAGAAGCTCTGATGTCTCAGGTGCTCTGGAACCTTTACAGAGCCTTGATAAACCCAGTCAAACAACTACTGAAATGATCCCTTCACAGCCTGTTGGAAGAAAAGACCCAACAACCAAACAGCACTCTCAGGATTTTGTGCAGCGTGCCTCTCAACAGGCAGACACAGACCTGGTCTGCTCAAAAGACACTGAGCAAACTTCTTGTACACTGAAATGCCCCAAGAAAGACACTGATACATCTGTCCAGGCCTCATCTCATGTAATTCCACCCTCGAAAAAAAAGGGAATTGAGAGCATCACCCTGAAGCCAAAATCAAAAATATTTAATGTTGAGCAAACTGCTTCTCTCTCAATCATTAAGAAGATACGTCTTCCACAACGTGGCAATAAATTGACCTCAAGCAAATTTGGCAAAATTGACAGTGACAAGGAGTGTGTAAAAGCAGTCCAGATTGTCAACACTGGTATGGAAGAAATAAAGCAGTCTAGTATAGTTGGTGACACATCTGTTGATACAATCGACATCACATCTTCTAAGAAATCAGAGCATGCATCAGAGATGCCAAAGAAGGACAAACAAACAATTTTTCGTATCCCAAGGCCCCGTGTGAAGAAACGTCTTAGTGGCTCCTTCCCAGAAGATGTTACAGCTATGGAGTCCACATCTAAGGCTTCCCATGGAGAAGAGGCACAGGCAGCGAGGCAGGGTGGTCCTTCATCCATTTCCCCAACAAGTAAAGAATTGACAAAGATGCAACACTACAAAGGCTCCCCTCCTGTTCCTCTGGGTGATCAACCTTCTGCATCTACAGAAGAGGTGGTGCCTGTGAAGTTGAGGAGAAACAGATTGGCCATTGACAGCAGTGTTCAAGTAGAGGATGGGCATATTTCAGAGAAGACATCAGGAGCTTCAAGCTTGCCTGTACCAAAACCAAGAGTAAAGAAGCGTCTTAGTGGTTCGTTCCCAGATGACATCACTACGTCTCCCTGCCTGCCAGACACAGTTACTGACACCATTGGTCATGAATCAGTCCAACAGAATGAACAGTCAAGCTTGCCTTGTCCATTGCCACGGGCCAAGAAACGTCTCAGTGCCACTTATTCAGAAAGCACACAACCTGTAGACAATTTATTCCCCCAAGAGATGGAATTCGCTCAGAGAAACCCAGAGGATACATCTGCCACGAGCAAGGAAACTGAGGAAGGCTCAACATCTCTGGATTCAAGTGTGATCTTTGAAGGAGGTTTTGTCACTATCCAAGGAGAAGATGTTGTTACGTCAGAGTTGGAACGGAAAGTGCTAGAAGCAATGGAAGAAGAGGAATTTCCTCAGGCAGACTCTGTAGAAGATAATGAGAAGGCCCTGGACGAAATCATGAAAGGCTGGACCTTTACAGAAAAACCCATTGTCACAGATGACTCAGAGAAGTCTGCAGAGGCAGTGTCTGAGCAAGCTGACGTTGAAAAAGTCGTGGAAGCAGAGGTCGATAGGTCCACTGTTGCATCGTCTCAGGATGACTGGCTGCATGTAGAGGATGATAAAGACAGTGAACCAATGGAAATAAACTCAATGAAGGAAATGAGGGATGAAGAGTTGGACTTTGGCTTTGTGTCTGTAGATGTAGATGCTGGTTGTTTAGAGGAAGAAAGGTAAGATTAGTCAGTATACATTAAGGTGTGGGGGGTGAACTCGTAGCTGACTAACTCTCTAAACAATAGAAATTCTAATGACCTTGTATTTTTTTATTATCATAACCTACAACATAACATGCATACAGAATCATTAATAATCATTTTGTTGTTCTTGACAAGGTTTTCAGAGAAAATGTTAAATGTATTTCTCATTTTGCTTTGTTTTTTGTTTGTCTTTCCAGGCAAAGGGAGAAGTCACAAGTTGCTGGCCTCCACCAAGCCAATGAACCAATAACACCTCATAAAATACCTGCAGATGGGACTGCCTCTCTGGAAGTATGTTAAAGCTGCACTTACCTAGGATTTATCACCAACTCTGCAATCCCCCATCGCTTCAAAGAGTTAGCCTCTTTCCGCTCATTGTTTTGGTTTTATGACCTGCAAACTCTGTTATCAACAACCTAATTTTCCAAACAGCAGTCAGACACAGTTTGTGACTAGCTGGTGAAGAAAGTGGAAAGTGTAGTTAATATTGGACTTACATTATAGGTGGACAGAAAACACAACTCCAAATCAATGCTAATATTGCAGTGTGTCTACTAGATCTGTTAATTGGCAATAATGCTACATATTTCATATGTCAAATGTTTTGGGACGGAGCACGTTTTAGCAGCTTGGGGAGGCTTTTTGTAATTGTTTTTAATGAGGGCGCCTCATGTTTTCCCGCTGTATGCACATTGCGTTTGTGCAGAAGCACCCTAAACGCCTTGAGTTGAAAAAACTTCAACACAGAGCGGAAAAAGTAGCCAACACCATTAACCTCACGGCGGTTGCCTAACAAGAATAACAAAAAGACGCAACTGCAAAACACTGATTGGGGTGTCTTTTGGCCTAATAATGGCATTTATTCCGATACAAGCTCTGACTCACTCTATGTACTGTAGTGCAGGGGTCTTCAACGTTTTTTAAGCCAAGGACCCGTTAACTGAGAGAAAGATAGAGCTGGGACCCCCTACAGTAACGTGTAGGGCAGCCTAAAGCCTTTATACATACCTTTTTTGCATTTTATACTAAGCTATTAAAATAGCCTAATAAGTGTTGCCGTGATTTTATAAATCATGTTTAAATGTTAAACATACATGTGGCACAGTGAATCCTCTAGATGAACTGTATCTGTGGAAGGCCTTAGTGACTACCTTACCTATAGGCCAGTATGATTATCATCAGTGGGGAGTTATATTTGCTAATAATATGTTAGATTCATGTTAAGACATTTTAATTTTTGAAAAAAATTAACAATACAACACAATTAACAATAATTTGGAGGCCCTCCTGCATTGACTCTGAGGGCCCCCTAGGGGTCCCGGAACCCCCTGTTGAAGATCCCCATTGTAATTTATATTACAATCATCTCCCAATATTGTCATTGTGTGTGTTTCAGAGCTTTTCGCCCAGTCCCAGCTTAGTGACATCCAGTCAGTCTCTACTGGACTGGTGTCAGGAAGTCACACAGGATCACAAGGGAGTGAAGATCACCAACTTCAGCACCTCCTGGAGGAACGGCCTTGCTTTCTGTGCCATCTTACATCACTTTCAACCAGAAAAGATGTAAGAAACAGTTTAAACTAGATGCTCTTCAGATAAAAAAGACATTTATTCCTCTTTATTCATAGACTGTTTTATGTGTTTATTTTGTCTTCTTGTTCTTTGTGTAGTAATTATGAAATGCTGGACCCGTATGACATCAAGCACAACAACAAAAAGGTGATTGGCTATCTGTTGATTAAATTACCAACATAACATAACTGTAACTTTTTTCATGTGTTAGTTAATAATTCCTAAGCTAATCTATTTTTCTACAAATTGCAGGCCTTTGATGGCTTTGCCGAACTTGGCATTTCCAGGCTGATGGAGCCTTCAGACATGGTCATGCTAGCAGTCCCTGACCGCCTTATTGTCATGACCTACCTCAACCAGATCCGCACCCATTTCACGGGCCAGGAGCTCAGGCTGCTTCACATAGAGAGGGATAGCAGCGAGTCCAGCTATGCAGTGGCAGGGAACCGGGAGAGCCACGAGGACCCCCAGGCAACTGTTCGCTACTGCGCCCAGAGGCTCCAGGAGGAGGGTATAAGTCTAGAGAGTAATGGGACTACAGGCACAGCCGAGTCAGACAGTAAAACCAGGGATGTCGTTCCACCTCCTAGAACCAAACGGCTGCAGGTTGCTGGGTCAAGTGGGGCTCAGTTACCAGTGGCACCACCAAGGACTCATTTCCTGTCCAAGACTGGTTTCTCTCATGTCAAAGACGCTGATCTGGTCAAGAAGCGTAGGTCACAGCGGAGGAGTGGGTCAGTAGAAGAAGGAGACATATCGGTGGTATGATACCTTATTGCTTTATTCATTTATCACTTTAAATTCCTTTACTACATTTTCTCTCTTTACTTATCTGTGATATATGAGCAACTTTTTTGTCTGCAGGTCGTTGCAGGGCAGGATGACAGTGTAATTACCCGGAGAAAGTCAGACACTGGTTAGTACTTCTCAAGAACAGATATGATATATCTGTTACCATATATATATTAATATATCCACACTTTTTAAACTTTTAAGATACACCTTTATTGATCCCCAGCGGGGACATTTGGTTGTTGCATCAGTACAACAGAACCAATAGAAGTAAATACAGATACGTATAGAAAGTAAATTATGAGGGATTCACAAACCAAAATAAGAATAGAATAAAGTAAGTAGAGTCAGTAGGTCTGTGTAAACAGTGTTCACCAATATGTGATGCTACTTAGTGTTTGTCTGTATTAATATAATAGCATATGACAGTCTTTCTAAAAGAGTGGAGCGACCCCTAGTGTTCCGCGAGTAGATTTGGTAAATTATAATGTTTTTAAAGCAACACCAGAGAACATTTCCCACTTCGGTCCCCTTACAGGTTGGAAGCGGAATTGTCCCATTATGTCTCATTCGAACTACAGATCCGCTACCCGATCTGGCAAACTTGCATAGTGCGGTTATAGCCGATAGAGAGCCGCAAATTGAATGCAGGAGTGCCGTTCACCCTGTTACGAGTTGAGGAACCACTGAAACGATTTTGGAAACATTATTTTAAGTTACAAAAAGTTCTCTAGTGTTGCTTTAATTTAAAATTCAAAACAGTGTTTCTTAAACCTTAATAGTGAGGAACATAGATGTGTTTTAATATTAAGTGAAATAGTACACGGATTCAAACATTATTTTAATTGGCTTTTTTTCTGTGTTGACCTTCAGCAATGAGGCTGACTGTTTTACAGTAATGCCTCCAATTTACGTCACAAATGATCAACGTGACATTTGAAGGAAATACAGGGGAATAAAGTTTACGTTACTGTCAACTGACACGATGGATCGATGGCTTCCCTGATGTCTCAGCATAAGCAGCACCATTATTCCTCATTAGGATGGCAACAGAGACAATGAGGGAGGAAAGCCATCTTTTAATGTGGCTGTAATTTGTAATATACTGTTGAGCTATTGTTTTGGGGAATATTTTGGTAGTTAGGTGGTCCCTGAGTTGTTTTTTTTATTGGGTAAGTGGTCCTTGGTCTGAAAAAGTTTGAGAAACATTGGCCTATAACGCAAAAGTTAATGTAACATGTTGACACAATATAGTATAATATGGAACATTAGTGTAGTGAAGGATATGAGGCATAGTATAAGGTGAAGTAGTGTAGTAACAAAGTACAGAATAACATAATAAATAGTATAGTACAACAGACAAACAAAGTATATAGTATTAGTATGATACAGCAATGTAAAATATATATTTTGTTGACTTTATTTGGACATGGTGATTTGGAATGTTTTTCCATTGTTGAAATTAAAGTAGTCAAGCATTGCTTTATTCATAAATGTATTTGGTTCATTTGTGTTTGTCTCACAGAGAGAACAGAGGCTGTGGCTGAGGAGGGAAGACCAGAAGGCCAAGTCAGTAACTGTTTGTTTCATTGTCGGGTGTAAATACGTGGAACTGTCCCTAACTGTCTGGAGGTAACAGTATTAATCTATCTATCCAGGACCCCAACCAGTATGTGCTGAGTCAGATGGAAGCCCTGGAGGCGGAACAAAATCATATTGATAACAGAGCAGGTGTGGTGGAGAGGAAACTTAGACAACTACTGGAAACAGGTAAGACAACCTGAACACAGATGGGTGCAGAATAAATGAAAAGCAGAGGGAAGTCTGGGTTACAAAGTCATATTTTGAGGGAAGAAAGTACAAATTATTAAATTTAGGGAAGAAAATTTGTAATTTGAAGGCACCGATTACTCATTTTGGGCTAGAGGATAAGATACATGATGCATGTAATGTGCCACTGAAATTCTATCTCCATTACATTACATACATACAATATACAATATCCAGCCCACATGTACTGTACATACACACATTGAAACAACTGTGGTATAGACTAATGATAAATTATCGGTTTTAGTGTTCGCAGTTCTGCTCTTATTTACAATTCACTGTGAAACTCCATTATCCCAATTTAAGAAAGAAAGAGCAGGACTATGCCTTACAGAGGAGTCATAGTAATGTGATTTTCTGCAGGCAGTGACAAGGTGGAGGAGGAGCGGTTGATTCAGGAATGGTTCACGCTGGTCAACAAGAAGAATGCTTTAATCAGGAGGCAGGACCATCTGCAGCTGCTGTAAGACATCCACGACAAACACTGCTGGGAGTGTAGAATTGACAGTATAGGATTCACAATTGACAAAACAATCTCACCACAAGGTCCATTTAGTTGCAGTTCTGGAGCTTTTGATCATTACAGAGGGAGTTGTGCAGCTGTCATTCAATTGTAGAAATTGTTCACATTCAGTACTGCAGCCAGCCACCAGGGGGCCATCCAGATGTCCATCTGTATATACAGTCCATGATACAGCCCTTTCACATTGGTAAATAGCGCCCTGTAGCAGAGAAAAAGTTCAAATAAATTGGCATGGTTGCCCCATCATCAATTAAAACAATGAATCTTTGGTCAAGCAAACCAACATATATACAATAATATGAAATATACAGCCACTAATAAAGGTTATTCCTACATTTATACAAGAGGGATTACAGGAGAACATAATTAAATATGAAACTGTATTGCTAAAGCAAACTTCACCAGGCGAACTATATAACAGGAATAATTATACTGCACTTACTTGATCATGGACGCACATGAACACAAATAAAGTCCACACCGGATTAATAAAACAGAGTGCAATTAGGAGTGTGCACATCCCCATGAGGCTTGTCCGTCTTCCCACCATAAGAAAACAAAAACCTCCCACAATACTCTATGGCTATAACATAAGAGATAAGAAGCCTTTATTATCATTATGTCATTACTATGATATCATAGTAGTCTTAGTCTAATAGGGCCGCAGCTTATTATTCCTGGGCATTTTTTACACTTATGTTGTAATGCATCTCTTGTGATTGACAGGCTGGAGGAACAAGACTTGGAAAGAAAATTTGAGCTGTTAAACAAAGAGCTGAGGGACATCATGGCTCTTGAAGGTACGCCTTTATTGCTAAACATACACAGCTTGATACCACGGCTTTATATACGGCTCCAGAACATTGTCCATGACAGGGCGACACCAAACACTGTGGTTGATGCTGATATTGTTGCCCTGTGCTCCTCGTGACCTTCTGTCTCATTGCATAGAATTAAAACAAAAAAAACCTTTGTGTGGGGAGTGCCTTTACATATGTGTGTGTGTGTGTGTGTGTGTGTGTGTGTGTGTGTGTGTGTGTGTGTGTGTGTGTGTGTGTGTGTGCCTGCAGCTCTGTGGGAGGACAACATTCACACATAGAACTTCTCCTGTTAACAAACAGGGTGACAGGCAGCCTTGTGGGAATGAGAGCTCAGAGCTTCTGGTTATGAAACCTTTTCATGTGAAGGACCCCTAAACTGTCACAGATTAGACCTTGGACCCCCATTTGATAAGATTTTGTCCCAGGGTCCACCATCTGATAGGATTTTTGCTTATAAGTCTTACTACCGAAAGTGTATTCACCCATGACCAAAATAGTCATACATTCTGTCATTGCTACTTATAGATGGAATTATAATGAAACTTTTGGTCTAAAAATGATTCCCGTTTTTGCTGTGGACACCATGGAACCCCCCCCCCCCCAAGGACTCTACTTTAAGAACTACTGAAATAAGGGGTCAGAGACTATTTTGGACCGCTGACAAACAGGGCTGCACAGGGGAATGTGAACAAAGTGTTTTTTATCAGTTTGGTGTTTAAGTGCAATCCAATAATTTCCCCCAAGGATGGATAAACGGTCCCAATAAAGAATTGTGACGTCAGTAATGAGCTGAACTGCGGTCGTGTTCTCTGTCATTTCAAATGTTTCTTTTCCAGAAAGTGGTCACTCTCCTCACTCTCACTCACTCTCATCCTTTGTTCCTCTCTGCTGTCTTTGTGCTGCAGAGTGGCAGAAGACTCAGGCCCATAAACACAGGGAGCAGCTGCTGCTTCAGGAGCTGGTTTCACTGGTCAACCAGAGAGACCAGCTGGTCCACAATATCGATGCCAAAGAGAGAGGGTGAGACACTCTTACTCTTACTGGTCTGTATGGTTAATAAAGTCTTTCAGGATAGTTCGTGTCTGAGAAAAGAAAAGATAAGAAAAGTAAAGCACTGTAATTCGTTTGTATTCCACGTATTTATTGCTGTATGCACCACATTGACTGCTGCTGTATAAGAGCGGTGGGATCCGTGTAGGGAGGCGTTCGGGGTGGATGGGTGGGTTGGAAAACACAGGGCTTTCAAGCGTTGGAGCAGCCTAACCCTAACCCTAACCCTAACCCCCTAACCCATTAACCCTCACCCTTTTTAAAAAAAATCTTAACAAGTCGTTTTGGTGCCTAAACTTAACCGTTGCACAGAACGGTCATTTTTGGAACTAAACTTAACTGCAACAGCCGCTGAAAAGACTGTGACCTCACAGTACTCTGTACCCAGTTACCTTTTGTCAGCCTAATTTAACCGTTAAGACCGCTACACTTAACTGTCGTGTGACCGGTTGTTACGTGAAGATGTTGCCATAAGTTCATAGGATATCATAGGAATTGTTGTGCACCAATAGTCAACCCTACAATATCGCCGCAATATCAATATCAAAAATATCGTGATATTTGATTTTCTCCGTATCGCCCAGCTCTTCAATATAATAAGAACCCATTATCATCATCATCATCATCAATCAGAATCAGAATACTTAGTGATGCCCTCAGGGAAATTATTTAGTTGCAGTTGCTCATAGTCAAATTCAAGGTAAAATAAGAGTAATGAGAATGACTTCCGTACTTACTTAATGAGAATACACGAGTCTGTTTCTTTTTCTGGCTCTCCAGCTGTGGGTGGGGACATGATACAGCTGTTACATCTGTCTACATGTGCACACATTACACTTACTTATGATAAACCTTATGCAGCAGTTTTTTTTTAGTTTAGTTTATTATAAGGATCCCCATTAGCTGACGTCTAGACGACCAGCTAGTCTTCCTGGGGTCCAAAACAACATTAAATCAGACAATATTAAATTAGACAATATTAAATCAGAAAATATTAAATCAGACAATATTAAATTAGACAATATTAAATCAGAAAATATTAAATCAGACAATATTAAAACATGTCACGACACATACAGGAAAAGAAAATAAATACAACAATGTCTAAGTATAAAACAAAATAACAAGGAAACAACCAGAAAAACCCAAGAAAAAAAGATATCCATATAAAATAACATTACACTACGTTACATTACATGACACAGCTAATATCAAGGCAGCTCACAAAGACAAAGACGGAAAACAAATATTTCTTACAACAAAATAAAATAAAAATATAAAACCTCAAGATGACAAAAATGGAAGTCAGGCAAAGCAGTACTGTGGCTGAAAGCATCCATTGTAGTCCATATGTGCTCCGTCAGACAGTACGCGTGAGATGGACGGACACCTGAAAGACATCCCGTGTAGACAGCCTGTGACTCTCCTCCTCTCCCTGTCCTCAGAGCTCTGGAGGAGGACGAGCGTCTGGAGCGAGGCCTGGAGCAGCGCAGGAGGAAGTATTCTGTACAGCAGAAAGAGAAGTGCGTGATGCAGTGATTCCATCGACCTCCAGTCACCAAAAACGCCGAATCACCTGTGAAAGAAAGTGGGTCAAGACAACAACAACAAAAAAAGAATGGGACAATTGTTTTTCGGTCTTCTACCACTTGCTGCCTGACTGGTTGGTGTGGTTTGAAGTCGGCAGTAAGAGGACATTTAGACACAGCTGACCCAAGGAGGGTTCTCCTGAACCAATATGGGTATTTTCCAATGGAGACTCAGATGGCCCAAAACCCGAATGAGGCTCCGCTATGTTTAGGCTCTGAATCAGCTTTTATTTTGGTTTGCTTTCCCCCTATTTTGAGCATCATAAAATGTAGCGCTAGGTTCCATTTAATCACCAAAGATCAATGTAATTGAAGTAGGCAGAATACAGTATACAGTATATCGTGTAAGTTTTACCAAACCCTACAGGATGTTCCGCGCCCACTGAGCAGAAGGCATCGGTGGCTCAGAGAGAGCAGTTTGGATGGTTTGCTTTGCAGTTTCTGTGCTGTGTTTTTAGTGTCTATTGTTACAGACCCGCGACTGTGAATGTAACAGTGTGTTTGATTGAAAGTGTACACGAGAGGAAATGTTTGCTACAGGATATGAGCTGCCATTTAAAAAGGGGAGTAGGTTTGACCAGTGTCACAACGATAACGACATGTTGCGATTGGACCTGCTGATAACTAAAAAAGAAACTAGTGCCAGTACAATCATAGAGGATTCAGTGTTTCCTGTTGACTGTTACTCATGGCAGGGAAGATACATAAGATAAGATGGACGCGATACATAAACAGATATTAAAGTGTACTCAGTTCTGCATTTCTGCTGCTTTCAGAATTCTTCTACAATACAGCCAATTGCTTGTTGAATTTAAAACAAATAAAAAGGAAATCATTTCCAACATTCTTTTATGAACAAATTGAACATTGAATTGAATATAAAACGCAGCCCTAAAAGAAGAATGGCAGTTTTCTACCGATATTTTCTTTCAACTAACGCTAACACGTGCGATATGTTGCAGCCTTTCACGATGTTTTTATTGCGCCAGTTGATATTGCGTTGACGATTAAAAAAACTGTATATTGTGCAGACCTAGTATGTACAACAACAACAACAAATATCGG
The DNA here is from genome assembly GCF_031162955.1 of Sander vitreus. NCBI lineage: Eukaryota > Metazoa > Chordata > Actinopteri > Perciformes > Percidae > Sander > Sander vitreus. The sequence goes on along the minus strand of NC_135873.1, from coordinate 17,607,158 downwards.
TCTAGCCCTAGAGGAAAACTACACTTTTTGAACATGCAACTAGTCACCACAGCTGCCTTACTGAAGGATAAAATACACAGTTTTAAGTGCCCATGTTTTAGTGTTTTAGAGTTTTAAAGGTTTTTATCCCATGGTGATCCTACTGGAACTGGATTTTAGTCATGCCCTCCCTTTGTGTTTGGATACTTTTGTTGTTGATGTAGCTATTTGGAAATGAGAGATCTAATGTAGTCTGGTTTTGGTGTTTGAGATGTTGAAATGTTTACATCATATTGTATGAGAAGACGTAGGTGCAAATGGAATGCACGGACGAGGAAAGCAGCCATGGAACATATCTTTCAATAACTTATTGGATTCATTTTCTTTTAAGGTTTTACTATTTATTATCAAGACATGCAGTATCAAGTGGAGAAGCTGTATGTATTTTAAACAATGCTTATCGTCCTCATTATTGCAGCATTTGACTTCCATCTGTGTAGAAAACGTTCAGACAGTACAGTAACATTCATGACAGTGACAGGAATAGTTCTATCATTGTACTATGTTGGATTTTTATTTTGCCACTGATTTGGAACATGTTTCCGATAAGGTTTAGTGGTTTAAACACATTCAGTGACTCCAGTTCTTTATTTTGTTTCTATTCAAGCAATTGGAAATACTTTTACATTATGCAAATGTATTTATTTCTATAAAAGATGATGAATGTTTCTTCATAATAAAAGCCAAATCTTTGTTAGCACAATATTAACACTTGCTTAAAGTGAATTAGCGCTTCCATCTCTTCCAAGGATACTTGCCGCTTGTTTTTGTTTGTTGTTTTATTATTTTATGTCGAAAAGTTTGCAGTTCTCATGTTGCCATAACTGCTGGTTGTAGCAGCTCTGACCACCACTTGTTTGGAATTAGTTACAACCTGTCTAAATGATTGATGTGTGTTTTATTTGTGGTTTCTATGTTACATTTGCACTATTTGTAAAGTTTGAAAAATACAAAAGATTTGAATGCCTTCACACAGCTCATGCAGTTTTATTTAATACTGTATCA